>NC_051862.1:34961729-35575479 GCF_015732765.1 Culex quinquefasciatus
ATACTCCAACCAGGCTCTGTCGAGTTTCATAAATACGACGAGTGCTGAAAAAATCTAGTTTTGTAACAAGCTGCATACATTTTTTCCGCAATAGAGTAGTTCACTAGATTTTCTAAAATTACGTAAGTTTATGAAAAGTGTATCATGAGAAGGATTTCTGATTAATTTGGTGTCTTCGGCAAAGTTGTAGACTATATAGATATTAAGAAAAAAAATAGCTACACTCATAAAAATTACTCTTTTAATTATTTAATTATTTTTGACTAAAAGTTCGATTTCCAAAATACGCTTATTTTTCAATTTTCAAATCTATTTGATATTCTTTATGGGACTCAAAAAGACATTTTTGACAATATAAATAATACATTTTAAAAGCTAAATCAAATTTGCATTGGATAAATTGCACCGTTTCTGAGATATTAATTTTCAGAATTTGCTCTATTTGGAGGAAAATTACCTATTTGTAGACCTTTTCGCTTGACTTTTGAATTTTTAAAATTATTTCATTGAAAAGTTCAGAAAATTTCACAAAAGCTCGATTTTAAAACATTGTTAAGCGAACCTATAGATTTCGAGATATCGTTAGTTGAATACTACAAGCAATTTAGGTGACACTTAGAAAAACTCATTTTCATCGATTCGAATTCTCTGTGAGGCCGATTTTTTTCAGTTTTGATAAAAGTTCAGGGTTGCTTTTTTAAAAAATATTTTTTTTAAATGCAAATAACCAAAGGGAAATTGAAAATATATACCTGAAAGTGGGTATAACTTAAGAAGGGTGTATTTCATAAATCTAATTGTGAGTTTCCTTATAGTACTTTTCGCTGGCAAATTCAATTCCGTTTTTTAAATGATTTAAAAAAAATGTCCATGATTTCGGCATACAAAAAAACTTTTTTTCCAATAAATCTTTTTTGTTTTCCGTTGAAATGGTGAAATTCGGGATTGTAATTTTAATGTTAATGTTTCAAGATTTTTTTTTTCAAACAAAAAAAAATGATAGTTTAAACCATAAACTTTTATGAACTGAATTTTTATTAAAAAAAAATGTATTGACACCGCAGATAGAGCTTTAAAACAAAAACCTTTGTCAAAATGTAACATATACTGAGATTTTTTAATGTTTTGAATTTTCATATTTAAAGGAAAAAAACTAATAGTTATATATTGAGTATACATCGCTTTTAGTTTTTTTCCTTAGAATATCAAAATCCAAAACATTAAAAAATCTCAAGAAACTTGATTAAGACATAATTTTACACTAATTTTTTTAATCCTTGATATTTGGATTATTTGTTCTAATGATTAATAATTGTTTAAGCGTATTTCGGTAAAAAAAGAATAAAGAAAAATAAAATCAAGGTATTTTTAACTTTTTGCACTCCCCTTTTCTTTTATAACGTCATGATTTGAAATCCGGACACTTAGTAGCATATCATTTGTTATAGCTGGCAAAAATCATTATCAAGTTGTAAAAGTAGAAAATTTCTACTTTACTTTTTTTACATTTTTTTTCTTTTTATTTAATATTATCAGGATGTAGTATAAACAGTCAGTTTTAAGAGAATGCATGCAAAATATGTCTTTTCTAACAATTTTTCATCAGAATTTTGAAATTAAATTGACTTGTTGTGCTTCGAATCCCGGAGGCTGATAAATGCTGATTCGAAATCCGGACACTCTTGCTTCGAATTCCGGATACTCGATTTCGCTTATAAATCACACAAATTTGGACTAAAATGTTTTTCAAAGGCATTCTTTAGGTCTCAAATAAGCTATAAACATCAAACTATCGACATCTAATATAAAAATTTGCTAGAATTCAAGGAAATCAAAACCATAAATTTCTGCTTTGCCTTTCCGGTGCTTCGAACGCCTATGAAATATTTCAGTGAAATGTTTCACGTTCTTGGTAAACTTATAATTGTTTTGCATTGTTTTGGAATTAACTACAGTGTTCAAACAAACTTTATATGAAAGTTGATGTTAGAATTCATCAAATAACACAGTTTTGACATTCATATTGCGAACTCATATCCACATAATTGATAAAACAGTATGAGGTGTCCGGGCAGGGCCGTAGCCAGGATTTTTGTTCGGGGGGGGGCTTGGGTGCAAAAATTCAAGGAGTATAAAAATCAGCAAATCATTTATACCATCACTTGGTTTGTGGTATAATTATTGAGATGAATTGTAAAATTTTAATGTAATGTATGCAAAAAAGTTTTCAAAGATTTTCATATTAAGTTATCAATGTATTTATTGAAGAAACTCGTTCGTCATTTTTTTTCTTTATTTTAACAGCTAGTTTGCATTAAAGGAGTAGAGAAAGTGTTTTTTAAACATTTTCTTGAATTGTTTAATTGTAATCCAATTTCGTGATAAACGTCGCTAAATTTAAAATATACTTAACTTGAATCAAATTTTTGAAAGCATAATTTTTTTTTTAAAGAAATATCGATTTATCTAACCATAAGTATTATGTTTTATGTATTTTATACTGAGAGAAATTTTAAACCGTCTGGATTTACATTTTCAGCTGTGTGATAATTGTGATGGTTTATCTAACATTTTTCATTTTTTCTAGCACAACATAAAACTCATAACTGGAATATTTGTTTTTCTTAAAATTTTATAAACAAACTTAAACAATGTTTTATTTTAATTGTTCTAAGCTATTGAAGCCATTTCATATTTGGCGAAGCTCCTGGTGCTCTCAAAAATAAATAATTTTAATGAAATACAAAAAAATATAATCGTTGAAATTTCAGCTTCTGAAGTGTCTCCATGGCAACAAAAAAAAATTACGTCGAATCTCAAGTTTACATCAACTGAGTTTACATGTGATTCATTTTTTCCGTGTCGAGTAAATTCTCATTTTTTTTTTCTGTGTAGGCCTATAATAAATATATATTTGAAAAAAAAAATCAGTGCCTGTGTTTAATTTTAATGTGTTAAAAAATTTAGATAAAATGTATTAAATTAATTTTTAACGCCAAAATATTCACTGGAAGAGTTGTTAATAATGCATATATAACCATTTTTTCATGCATATGTAACCGTTAAAATTTTCCTCGATTGCATTAAACATTAAAACGAATCATGTTTAACTTTAATATTCCGACTAAACGCCATTTTCAAATTCATTACTCATTGTATTCTGAAAATTGGTCCAGAATTTGAGCAAAAATAAAATTTTAAAACATGACAAAAAAATTTAATCAGATCTCAATTCTAAAGATAATTTTTTAATAAAATTTTAATCTATATACATGTTTAATAATTTAGGATTGTAACCATTTATTAAAATCGATGCTTGTTCAAGCAATATCTTGACTCTAGGAACAAAATCCTGCACATTTTATGGTTGCTAAATTAAAAATAAAGAAAACTTTATGTAAGAATTCATAAATTGATTAGTTTTATCCTGTAAATCTAATCTTAGTTTGCACTTGAATTCAAACATACCAATATTCGAAGCATCAAAAAAATAAGATTATTAAAACATAATTTATTGAAATGATTGAAAATTATTTTTTGAATATCTTTATTTAAAAATGATAAAAAATGTTTTTTTTTTATAATTTAAGGATTTTTTTAGTTGTAATTATTTTATATTTTTTTATGTATTTGATTTTTTTCATTTTTTGAATTTCAGATTTTTTTGAAATTATCATGTGTAATTATTATCTTAAATTTTTTTTTTAAAAGTAAAGAATACTTTATGTAAGAATTCTTAAATCAATTACATTTTTCCTGTAAATCAAATCGTAGTCTGAATTTTGCTACAAGAACTATATTTTACTTTCAAACGAAAATTTTAAAAAATGTCCTGTAGTACGGAGACTCTTAAAACTCCATACAAAAATCTCAAGGAACGGTCAAGAAAAGGTTTACGAAAAGACTTCTCTTAAGCGGTACGCAGCTGAAAAGGAACAGAAACAAAAAGCGTCGTTTGATATTTCTTCGGGAGCAATATGTGTTGATGAGATTTTGATTTGTTTATTTGGATGCGACTGAAAATAACGTTTGAAAATAATGTATTCGCTTAAATAATATTGAAGAATTGCCTCATGAAGCTGACTATCAAAACGCTGATTCTCAAATGCTGAAATAAGGGAAAAGCCATTACAAAAATCACTTAATTTTCTGGTAAATATAAATTAATTTAGGAATACTAGAATTCAAACATAAAAATATTTAAAGCATCCAAAAATTAAGATTGAAAAAACATAATTTATTGGATTTTGAATAACTTAATTTTAAAATGATATTTTTTTTAGTTTAGGATTTCTTAAGTATCAATTATTTTATAAATTTTTCAGTTTTAGATTTTTTTATTTTTGGAATTTCTGATTTTTTGATATTATTCTGTTGAATTGTTATCTTAAATTTTTTATGTTTTTATTATTTTTATTTTTGATTTCTGGCATTTCTTTGTCTTATACCAAAAAAATTTAAATCAAAAATTATGAAAATTTAGAAATTTGAAAGTGTAAAATTTTTAAATCTTCAATTAGCCGTTGCGAATATTATTCTGAAGTTTATGTCACTAAACTCTGACCAAAGTTGAGAGGGTTACAAATCAAAACTACAAGCTATGGTTTTATTATTTTAAAAGTGTTCAAAACACACTTTAAATCAGTACAGTTGTTTTGCATCATTAGTTTTCAAAATATCTAGCTGATGGCGAAATCCTTTTTCGTGAGAAAAAAAGTTCAAGATGGTATGTCAGAGACATAACCGAAAGACATAGGACCAAACAATTTAAATGTGTTTTTGGATTGCTAGTGAAATCTGAAATAAGATTATTTTATTTTGTTTCATAGATTTGTCGGCAAAATTGTCATAAATGTTCTCCCAAGGTGAACCTTCCATGAGGGCACCGGCCACTCCAGGTTGTGGCCACTAAGGTCGAAATGTCAATTTTCATGTTCAGTATCAAAAACCATGAATTTTGATATCCATATTGCCACAACTCGTATGGTTCTGTTAAAGACCCTCCGGGCCCCGGGGAAACCTGCTTTGAGATCACCGGTCACTCAAAGTTGTGGCCACTACTGTCGGAATGTCAATTTTCATGTTCAGTATCAAAAACCATGAATTTTGATACCCATATTGCCACAACTCGTATGTTTCTGTAAATGTCCCCCCAGGCCCCGGGGGAACCTTCTTCATGGGCACCGGCCACTCCAGCTTTTTTTTCACCCCTGTCGAATTGGCCATTTTTCATGAGAACCGCCGCATCATAGCGGCTTCCACGCCGTCCGCTTCGCTCGAATTTCCTCCTTCTGCTGCCGGTGGTTCTTCCTTCTGGTTGCTGGTCCTCTTCTTCTATTGGCCGCTGCTGCTGCTGCTGCTCCGCGCCGGCCCGACGTGCACAGTTCGAGTGCTCGTTCCAAAGTGTCTTGCTCTGTGAAATTTTCTGCTTAAATAGCGGCACAGCCGGAGAACGGTACAAAAGGGGCGCGGCCTCGAATGCATACGCTCGCTCTGATTGGTCATCTGTCCGATTTGTACTGAAAAATTACTCATTTTGATTGCATGTTTTAAGTACTTTAACTATGTTTAGTCAGACTATCTATGTAGTTAAACAATAGCTGAAGTCTTCCTCTTTCGATTGGTGGTCCAACCGTCTGGATTGATTCACAGGGAAAAAAGATATAAGCGTTCAAAATGTCCCCTTTTTTAACGCTTAAAAGTGACGCATTGGATCGAATTTCTGAACTGGCCCCCCAATATAGTAAGTAGAGACATAGTCCTATGTCAAAACTTTCCGCGGTTCCGCGACATGTTACAAAAATTCTAAATATTTTTAAACGAGCCCAAACATGTCGTATATGATTATCAAAGCAGGAAAACATTTCAAATTTGTTTTCCGGACCGACCTGGTCGCTGGTCCTAAAAAGACTTAATCGAAATAAGTTATTTCCATTAAAATTGTGAAGCTATTTTTTTTAAATATTGTATTTGCTCTCTGTTTTTTGGTCCATTTTGAAAAGGTGGCAACATAAACTTTGGAAAATATTTACAATTGATATTCAGAAATAAGAAATTATAAAAAAAATAATAAAGAAATTTTAAAATTTTCAAAATGCAAATTCTAATCTGTAAAATCCAAAAAATAGAAATTAAATAGTTTAAAAATAAATTATTGATCAGAAATTATGTAATTTGAAAGTGATGTTTAATTAATTTAATTTCAGAGTTTTTGAATCCAAGCTTAAATTTTTTTAACGTTTTGAATATTTTTATCATTTTATTTCTTCCTTTAAAAATCGCAAGCTCATGCACAAAGTGAAAATTAGTTGATAATAAGTATTCACTTAGTTGATCTTCCGATTTTTGATATATTAAATAAAAATTGGAGATTGGCCACGGTGGAAACTAAAAAATGTGACCAAAAGAAAGCATTTTGGACGAGTGGTTTCGGAAAAAAGGTTTACGAAAAAGTAATAAAAAAATACACACAGATATTTCTCAAGCATTTTTCTCTAAGGTCTAAGATATGTAACTAACCATATTCTTAAAACCAAAACGATAAAATTAGAATTGTATTTCTGATAATAGTCAAAATTCACTCAAATGTTTTTCATATTAAATGCTTTCGTTTTTGAAAACAAAATCTAAATATTTTTGATAAATTATGTTAAATTTTGAAAAATGTAGAGAAAAAACATGTGTTAACAGTTTAAAGGTTTTAATGCAAATAAAGGAGGGCTATTAATTTTACAATCCAAATTCGACTAGCCGAAGCCTCGATTATCCAAAGTTTCGATAATCCGAAGTTCGAAGGACTTCGGATAACCGAATCATGAACAAATGAAATCGGCATGTTTTATTTGCTTGTTTTTAACATCAAATTCGGCATCTGTTTTTTTAATGGTCCAATACACCAAGTTTTTGCTTTTTGGGTGTTTTTTAACCTTCCCTTGGTATTAAAAAAAAATCACACATAAGGTATTGGGGTCCTTTTCGACCCCAAACTTAAAAAAATGTCAAAAATCCAGTTTTTGACCGATTCCGGTTCTTTTGGTCACAAATGAAAGCTTAGAACGTCCCCTTTCCGAAACCGACCTGGAAACCCGGATTTGGTCACTGTGGCCATCGGGAATCGGCTACAACCGAAAAAGGACCTTTTTGAGACCCCAACTTTGACGACCTGTATCTCCGGCAAATTTCAACCAATCAGGATGCTCTGGGTTGCATTGGACAGGTATTTACCTGTACTTTGACCACAAATATTAATATCAGGGCCAGGTGGCCTACCGGTTCCGGAAATCCGGAACATCCGAAAAGTTCATGTTTTACTGTTTTTCACATATATATATGATACCAATTCTCTCATGATAGTTGAAATTGATCCATAAAACTTACTAAAAACACAATACACGATTGCCAGAACCACTCTGGAGTGTGAGTGGCCACTTCCGGGTAACCTGGAACCGGTTCCCGGGTACCCGATGAACGGCCAACTTGACTTTTTTGGTGAAAACCCATCATGTTGCACATCATACTCCATGAAATTGAAAGATATGTCCATCTTTGGTAATACCGTTGTTCGCTGACCCATTCTGGCCAATCTGGAGCCGGTTACCGGTGGCCCCTTGAGGACACTTCCGGAATATGAGAGAAACTCTATCATCCGACATATTAAACTTCATGAAATTGAAAGATATGTAAAGTTACGGTCATGCCGTTTTTCGCCGACCCATTCTGGCCAATTTGGAGTCGGTTACCGGTGGCCCCTTGGGGACATTCCCGGAATATGAGAGAAACCCTATCATCCGACATATCAAACTTCATGGAATGACAGTTGACCCATCCTGGCCAATCTGGAGCCGGTTACCGGTGGTCCCTTGGGGACACTTCCGGAAAATGAGAGAAACCCTATCTTCCGACATATCAAACTTCATGAAAATAAAAGATATGTCAATCTACGGTCATTCCATTGATCGCTTATCCATTCTGGCAATTCTAGAACTGGTTCCTGGTGGCCCCTTGGGGACATTCCTGGAATATGAGATAAACGCTATCATCCGACATATAAAGCTTCATGAAATTGAAAGATATGTCAATCTACGGTCATGCTGTTGTTTGCTGACCCATCCTGGCCAATTTGGAACCGGTTACCAGTGGACCCTTGGGGACACTTCTGGAATATGAAAGTAACCCTACCATCAGACATATCAAACTTCATGAAATTGAAAACTACGTCAATCTACGGTCATGCAAATGTTCGCTGACCTTTGGTTGACATATCCATGAATTTCATGAAGTTTGATTCGTTGGATAGTAGGGTTTCTCTCATATTCCGGAAGTGTCACCAAGGGGCCACCGAGAACCTGTTCCAGAATTGCCAGAATGCATAAGCGAAAAATGGCATGACCGTAGATTGACACATTTTACAATTTCACGAAGTTTGATATGTCGGATGATGGGGTTTCTCTCATATTCCGAGGGTGTCCCCAAGGGGCCACCGGTACCCAGCTCCAGAATGGCCAGAATGGGTCAGCGAACAACGGCATGACCGTAACTTGACATATCTATCAATTCCATGAAGTTTGATATGTCGGATGATAGGGTTTCTCTCATATTCCGGAAGTGTCCCCAAGGGACCACCGCTAACCGGTTCCAGATTGGCCAGGATGGCTCAGCGAACAACGGTATTACCAAAGATGGACATATCTTTCAATTTCATGGAGTATGATGTGCAACATGATGGGTTTTCACCAAAAAAGTCAAGTTGGCCGTTCATCGGGTACCCGGGAACCGGTTCCAGGTTACCCGGAAGTGGCCACTCACACTCCAGAGTGGTTCTGGCAATCGTGTATTGTGTTTTTAGTAAGTTTTATGGATCAATTTCAACTATCATGAGAGAATTGGTATCATATATATGTGAAAAACAGTAAAACATGAACTTTTCGGATGTTCCGGATTTCCGGAACCGGTAGGTCACCTGGCCCTGATATTAATATTTGTGGTCAAAGTACAGGTAAATACCTGTCCAATGCAACCCAGAGCATCCTGATTGGTTGAAATTTGCCGGAGATACAGGTCGTCAAAGTTGGGGTCTCAAAAAGGTCCTTTTTCGGTTGTAGCCGATTCCCGGTGGCCACAGTGACCAAATCCGGGTTTCCAGGTCGGTTTCGGAAAGGGGACGTTCTAAGCATTCATTTGTGACCAAAAGAACCGGAATCGGTCAAAAACTGGATTTTTGACAATTTTTTAAAGTTTGGGGTCGAAAAGGACCCCAATACCTTTAAAGTAACTTTTTTTATGGACGCTCCCCTAGGGGTCGTCCAAGGTTTGTTTGTGTTGTGAAATGTGTATTTATACTATAAATTTAATGTCAGAAAGTTTCAAGGCTTTAGCATGTATATAGCAAAAGTTATGGCAAATTTAATTTTCAAAAAGGCCGAAAAAGACCCCAATACCGTAGGAAGGTTAATACCCCTGACGGTTTCAAAAGCACCCAAAAAGCAAAAACTGGAAATTTGGTTTATTAGACCTTTAAAAAAAACACCAGAAATATTTCTTGACCTCCATTTTGACCGCCACATTGAATCCAAAAATTCTAAATTATTTTATGGTTCTTCAGGGGTTCATACTTAAGTTCTACAATCAAAAATAAGACAACAAGATCTAAGGATTTTTGCTGTCCCTATTCAGACTGTAGTCCCGATTCGCCCCAGATGACGGTAATTATTTCTATGTAGCCCCTTAGAGCAGTCCGCTCGGAAATTGCTATTTTCGAAGGTTAATAACTTTTAGCAAAAACCCAAAAAATAAGGTGTCTTCGGGAAAGTTTTCCAAATTTAAAAAGATATTAGTTCTGAAAATTGATAAGAACTGGATAGTTATTGCGCCTTCCATTGGTCAAAAACTGAAACAGTTGCTTTTCTCCATACAATTTGACGATTTTGCTCAAACTTGGTGGTCAGTGGTCAGAAAAAGCTCAAATTTTGGAACTTAGGCTAGTAATGCGTAAATCTTTGATTTCAGGGGATAGCCCCAAGTAAGCCCAGATTTGGACCATCCTAACCAATGTAATGCTAAAACTACAAGATAAATGAGATGTTACTGAATGGAACAATGTTCAAATCTGCAGCTCAATTTTTAAATACCCAAATTTTGGATCCATAATCTACAAAAACTGAGCCCGGCAATGGACAGGCAAATTACTTAGTTTGATCAATCAATTCTTGATTCTCTATCTTACAAATTATTTCTGGGAAGAGAACACACAATCATTGATTTAAGATTTTTTTTAAGGTAGTTCAATTTTTAAAAAATTGGAAAAAATTTCGGGGGGGGCTGCAGCCCGGAAGCCCCCCCCCTGGCTACGGGCCTGTGTCCGGGTTTTGAAGCGTCCGGGAATTCGAATCATGACGTTAGTTGAAACCGGCAAATTAAAAAATTTGGTTTTATGTATTGAAAACATTTTAATTATTGTTCAGATATTGCTTGTTGTAGTTTGCTCTCTGAAAAAAAAATGTTTATCCATTTCTAGAGTATTTTCTCAAATACTTTTTTAGTTTCTGTTCGTACTAAAGATTGTCAACACTTGTTTGAAATTTTCATAATGGTGTCCACGTGGTTTGTGTATGGTCCCTACACACCTCACATTTTCTAAAACCCTAACACATAACCACATTGGACAAGTCTCCCTTCAATTTTAATCAGCTTGCTTTTTTTCCTTATGTGTCATGTGTGTGAACAAAGGCAGTTTATTCTTTTCGATTTTTTTAAATTATCACTACCAAAATCTTCCTAATTTAAACACAAATTTTTTCAATACTTATGCGTTCTGGAAATATTTTTGCATATTACACTATTAAATCATATGAAAAAAAACAAAAAAAATGCAAAATTATAATGAAAACTTGGATAGCAGTTGAAGGTCTATGATAACAATTTTGTAAAATTTCGCAAAATTGAACTTATATAAATGTTAAACAAACTACTTTACCTCGCGCATCTTAAAGGGATTTCAACCAAAATTGTTAAAAAAAAAATACTTTGACGGAAAGTGCCTTACAATAAAAAGGCTTAACATACTGAATTCAGTTTGAATTTTCATGAGCCACATCTTCCGGTCTGTTTCAGCTGCGCGCATTTGACCGACCTCCTTGCTTCAAGTCCTTTTCGATCGCTCCCGAAATGTCAATCGTTTCGATTTCCGGTTCTCATTAGAAAGTCAAAGAAACAGCTTAGCACAGGAAGCCGAAGTCATTCGCGTGCACCTTTTGTGTTTTGTTATTTTCGGTCGATCTTAATCGATTCTCGACAAACTTCCCGGAATAGACGGACAGAGCCGTCGTCCCCCGAACATCCATCGGAACCGTTGTCATGTACTCCTTCGTCTTCTTCAGAGCTCTAGTTTTACCCAGAAAGACACACACACACACACTTTGCGCGCACAACCAAAACGCCCAAGTCAGTCCTCTGTGACGGACTCGACGCGTCGTCGGTGCGCGTTGACAAAATGCAAAGATATTCCGGGTCAGCCGGGGTCATCAACGGAGAGTTATAAATAAATTCATTTTCTGGGTACGTCGACGTGGTCTGGCCTGGTCTAGAAGGGCTCCTCCCAACTATTATGCGTTCCACACTTTCTTTGTGCGCGCACCGTGCCGTAAGTCAGAGTTCCCGAAAGTGTCACCCAAACCTCGACTCTTTTTTTTTCGTGGTTTGATTTTTCTCTTTGTTTCAGAAAACACGCCCTCCCAGGTAGACCAAATGCATCCGATTATCGATTCGGACGGGGACGACTTTGTCACCTCTCTGCCGCTACTTGAGCTGTTGGTTACCGTAATGCCCGTGTTCGAAAATCGACTTTCAATTATGAATAAGTCATACCCGGTCGAGAAACCGGTAGTCGCAAATCGTTGTTACCATTTCTTTTTTTTGGGACAGGGGTGCTGATGCCCAAATAATTAAGTAATTATCAATCTTTCGAAATAGTCTAAAAAAATAAATGATATCCATACATGATAATATCATCGTAACAAACTAAATCAATATTAAATATTGATTTTGCTCAACATTCATGTGAGTGAATTTTTTGTATGAAATAATTATGAGATCGCAGGGTTTTCTTTTTCTGTTTAGATAATATCTAGAGTTTTATTTGAAAAGGTCATATAAACTTAGGGAATCCGAATTCCATAGATTAAAAAAAGCCCTCGACATATACATAAATTTAAATGTGGTATAGAAATCCGACGTTCAATTAACGATACAACTCTAGGGAACCTCGAACAAAAAAAAAATGTTTTAAATTAAATTTGTTTTCTGAATTATTTGAGCTCTAGGACAAAGTTTTAGATACTGTTAAAAAAAACACAGGAAAATAAACTAAAAATACTTATTATTTCAATAAAAGTGCTAGTGCCTTTGCTAGTGCAAAGAATTTAGTTGCGAAATTTCATATTTTTGGAAATAAAGTTTTGGTA
Source organism: Culex quinquefasciatus (assembly GCF_015732765.1). Classification (NCBI taxonomy): domain Eukaryota; kingdom Metazoa; phylum Arthropoda; class Insecta; order Diptera; family Culicidae; genus Culex; species Culex quinquefasciatus. The sequence continues at coordinate 34,974,188 of NC_051862.1, forward strand.
TTTTGATTTGGTAAATCACAATACAATACTAACAAAATAAATGCTCTAAAAATATCAATAGTCAATATCACTATCAAGTAGCTAATTCAGTTATGAATAGATGCACATAAAACATTTTTTATTCACTTTTCAACATAAATATGGATAATTTTAGAATAATTATTTTCGAATAGAATCACAAATAAACTGGTGTTTTGATCATCCCTAGTATATGTTTTAATCTCCACGTTTTATTATTATGCTTATGAATGTTTAGGTTGTTTGGGCGATACAACCTACATAGGCTTTTATGGCCTACTTTAAACTTAAAATATTACTAGAGATGTTTCACATAGTTTAATATTTGTTTTAAAAGTTCAAACATTGGTCTAATGGTTGCCATGTTTGTTAAAGGCCAAAATCTTTTGGTGTGAAATTGATAACAAGCGATCTGTTGATCTTCCGAGTTAAATTGACTAAATTTAGGTATTTAGGCCGTATGAGAAATTAATCAGCTGACTACTCAGTACAAAAATATGGTAATATTAGATTTGAAAATAATGACAGATTTTGTGTTGAAAAAAGTGTAATTTTACTTCAGGTTATGATTTGGATTTTTCGGAAAAATAGGTTCAGTCCAGACTCCATTATCCGAAGGCCTTGGAAAAATTTCACTTCGGAGAATCGATTCACATTTTTTTTCGCCGTCTTATTTTCGATTGTCGAGTTCAAGTATGATATTTAGAGTTTTAAAATCCAAGCTGGTAGCCAAAATGGCGGTGATGAAGTATTGAAAAAGAAATTTTATTGTTTAAAAGTTCAAATTTAATTAAAATTGGGTCACTAAACTCAAATTTGATGAGAAAATAAAAAAAAAGTTTTTTTTGCCCATTATTCGATTTTTCGAAGTCCTCTACAAACCATCGGATAATCGAACTTAGGATATCGTCATCAGGAGTGAAATTGGGTCTGGGGGTGTGAGATTGGGTCATACAAATTTCCTCATTTTTGTATGACCCAATCTCACCCCCAGACCCAATGTCACTCCTGATGACGGTAATACCTTGTGTTGAGTTAATATACTAAGCTGAGATGTGGACAACCTTGAAACAGCTCTGGAGTTAGCTGCTGATTAATTCAATGTTGGGAGCAAAGTTTGCGAGTGCTTAAAAAATAGAGTAAAGCTACTGAAGGAGAAAAGATAGAAAATACCTTCGAAAAAATGTGTTGCTTTTTCTAATCAGCACATTGAAATAAAACTTCCAAATTTTTGATGTTATGAATTGCATTTAAGCATATTTCAGAGCATACAAAACAATTATTGCATAGTTCTTTAATCAAGATAAAAAATAATCCTTAAAAAATGTTTCTATTTTTAAATCGTCACGAAAAACAATTCAAGCAGTCAGACTCAGAATATTCTCAAAAAGTAAAAATGGTTTCTGTTTATCCTGAAAAAGAAAATAAATAAATAAAGAAAATGAGATTAGATGTCTCATTTTTCGGTACAATAAAAAAAAATTAAATTGGAATTCTGTTATAAGCATGAGAACCCCTGCTCTTCCCACTAAACTTAAGGCCCAATAAGTGGCGAAAAAACGAAGCATTTCCTCGATCCATATGGAAATCGGAGGCGCAAAAGTTAAGTATTTGCTTCCTCTTCGGTCCGTTCCGAACCGAAACCTATCAGTGGAAGCCTTATAGAGTGGCCTCCCTCTTCCCCTTCCCCAAACCCCGTTGCCCAACCGTTTCGTACATGTGGAATGAATATGAATAGTGAAAAGTGTCCCCATCAAATGCACTCAACTGTATATCGGTTTTCACAGCTCTAAAGGAAAAATGTAAGCCGAGGGGTTGTCACTCTGAGCAGGGCCCAAACATTCATTGATTCAACACCTGGATTCAAATCGGAGGCGAGTTGGGTTCTTAAATTGGAAACAGAACGATTTCCAAATCAACAGCGAACCGGAATTAACCCAGATTTCTTGTGTGATATATTTGAAATTCAACTTTACATACATGGAACTTCTTTCCTTTTAAAAATACATCGTCTGAACTGCATACATAAAGTGAGTACTCTCATAAATTACCATTTAATAGCGCTTCGGCTCTCTACCTCGCGTATGGCTCGATCGAAATTGATGTTCTGAATAAGATTTGGGTTGATTTATGGAATCCATTCATGATCCTTGTCGCCTCTTCGAAACGACTGGAACTGTCGCGATTTGAAGAAATTGGTTTCAGTACGTGTTTTGGAGTGGTACAGTTTGAGTTCTTCGATGATATTGTCGTTTGTAAATTGACTGATTCACAACTTGCAAAGATTGAGTAATGGTTTACACACATGTTATGATATTGAACAGTTCTGGGAAGATCAATATCCTATCCAGTGACTTTTGATTGAGTGCAAACTTCCGGAAAGCCCCCTGATTGAAATCCCTTCTCCCCAAGAAAGCAGCCAAGTACCTACTTTCCCTCGCAGAAAAACTGCCAAACAAACTTGGTGCAGTTTTAATTCATTGGACCCCCTTTAATACAAACACAGACATCATTTGGAAAACTTTTCCGTTGATTGAATTTGATTGTTTTTGACATGCAATTTCCAGAGGTACCAACACTCACTCTCCTCACTACTGAGTGGTGTAGAAGCGCCTTTGCTAAATCCAAATCGTGTGATGTCGTCCAAGCCGGTGCAGTTCCACGGAGGCGGCCCTCGGAGAGGTTTGGAGGTGTGGCGATTCGGTGCGGAATTTCGTGTACTTTTCACGGTTTATGATACCCCCCCCCCCCTTGCTTTATTTGCCTTCGCCTCGGACAACTGCTGCAAAAGTCTCAGACGGGGGGGTCGTACATAAAGGACGTGGCATTTTAGAGTTGAAGGATTTAGTTTAATTATTTTTTCCAACATTCCATCGACTTTTAAATTGTTTCAAGGTTTCTTCTTTTTTAATATTTTAATTTGAATATAAATTTAGTGGTTTGTTCACCAAGTTGCAGAAAGAATAGTTTTCAGCACGATGTGTGCATTTATTCAACGAGGTTTACCGAAATATTACTTGCCACCAATATAAGGGTCAAACTCCGGAATAGTATCGAAAAGTACTACTGAACAATATCGTTTATGAAGTGTAAAAGAAAAAACTCCTATAAACATAATAAAATAACTTGAAAATGTAGTTCAGCAAAAATATTTACAGATTTTTTTTCATCAGATCTAACTTTTTGACAGTTTTTATTATATTTTTGAATTTTAAAATTTTGAGTGAAAAAAAAAAGATTTTTTTACATAATCAAAAAAAAAAATAAGTTTCAATTCTTGATATTGAAAATCGAACTAATAGATTTCTAGATGTCATCATTGGGAAATGGAAACGAGCAAGGTAATTTCTAGTGCTTTTTACTTTTCAAGATATCGTGCTTTCCATTTCATTAGGGCACAAAATTTTTGTAAACAAGAGTGTATCCCTCTCACTGTCATTTACAAAAGTTTGGTGCCCTTTTGAAATGTTAGGCTCCATATGTTGACTAAAATTATTATTTATTAAAATTTTAAAATTAGATCTGTCATTCGACCAATCAGTATCTATAAATTGAAAATGGTGTACATTAACAAAAAACAATCCATTTTATTTTGATTTTTTTTGGCTTTGACCTCGGCTTTGACCCATTTACATTGTTTGTTTGAAATTCTATCAGAGGTATTAATTTATTTTGACTTTTCTTTGTCCGTAAGTCAAAAGAGGCATTTTGCTTCATTGTTTTTTATACACTTTTGAGAGCTGGTCATACAAAATGGGTATGTGAATATTTTAAGATCTTGAGAAGAAGGTAATTTTCGGATCAATCTTCGGACGTAAAAAACTACTTGAAAAAAAAACTCGATTTTTTTTTAAAAAAATTTACCGCTAAAAGTTTCGATAATTTTTATAAGTTGTAGGGGTCTAAAAAGTACATCTTTTGCGTAAGAGTTTAGGATGGTGCAAAACTGGTACCAGAAATATGCTCTATTTAAAAAAAAATGTGATTTTTGGAAAAAGAATCTGAAATGTTCTAAAACTATTTTTTTTAAATAATTTTTTTTGTGAAAAATCAATTTTGTTATCGATAATTATTGTACACAATTTTTGATAAAGTTTTAAAATTTCAATGTTGGTAATGTTGATGTTCATAAAACACTTTATGAATACTTTTGCAGAAAATATTTTGAAGAGCTGAGAACATTTCCTGCATTTTTCTTACATTGTTTGCCCGATCATTGCTGAGATACAGAAAAAAAAACAAATTCTTAGTGTCATCAAATCAGCTTTGATGTTTCAACTCGCGATATCTCGGATACAATTGTTTAGATTTCAATGCTAAAAAACTAAACTTTGGTGAAGTAATCTGCTCTATACTAAGATAATAGCTTTGAGTTTTAAAAATCTAGCTTAATATTTGAAAATGTCCAAAATTATTGTTCTTAACCCATTCAAAAGTTTGCCCTTGTTTTGAATTTGGCCTGTAACTTGAGTCGTTTTGAAATTCAAGTTTAATTTTGCACTGAAATGCATTTTGCTCTAAAGTATTTTAGATGTTTCTAAAAGAAATCTAATCCTATCACAAAAGATGTACATGAACATGAAAAAATATATATTTTTTTAAATACTTTTTTTTTTGTTTCTAAAAAAATCAAATCCTATCACAAAAGATGTATTTTCTAGTCAAACATGAAAAAATATATATTTTTTTAAATACTTATTTTGACCCTACTTTCTGCAAAAAATAAAAAATAAAATAATAAATAAAAAATCGGATGTTGGGGATGGGATGGGATGTTGGGGATGGGATGGGATGTTCAGGGTTTTATTTTTTTTTTGAAAGGTCCTGATCATAACCTAAAAATATGCCGAAGACACTGAATCGATCAGAATATTCCTTCTCAGAATACAGATTGATGAATATTTACATGCTCATTTTGAGTTCTGAGATTTAAAAGTTATCCTTAATAAGGTTATTACTAGAGATGGGCAAAACCGCTCTTTTCAGGAGACGCTCATTTCCGCACACTCTTTAAAATGAGCCGCTCTTTTGAACGGCTCTTTCGCTCTTTTTCAAAATTTTGTTGAAAAGTATATTTTTAAGAATTTCGTGATTATTTTATGTTTACGCAAGAAAATTTGCTTGATAACCATAGGTTCGAATAATTGCATGGGGAGAGCACCCAAATTTAAATCCAGGATTTTAGGAAAAAATGTTATTAATTTTACGAAATCGCGTTTATTTCTGCTAAAATTTAAAACGATATTTTACGAAACTGCGTTTATTTCTACCAAAACTTTTAAAAAAATGTAGTATTTTATTATAAGAAAATATTCTGCGAACTCTTTTTTACAATTTGATTTAATCTGTAAATTCAATGAATGCCAAAGTTTAATCGGACAATAGGAGTCAGAAAATGGCTATTCAGAAGTTATTTGGCAAAATTTTCCTGGTTAAGCCTTTTGAAATGCTCAAATTTGTACTCGGATAGTTCTTTAATGTATATTTACGATCAGTTGTGAAAGGAAAAGTTTTTTTATTTTGTTAAGAAAATTATTCACTTTTTAAATAACAAGTACATGATGAAAAACACCGTGTACACAATTGTGAAAAATATGACTTTTTTTTTTGAATTAAATATACTTTATTGAATCTTTTTTATAATAATTACATTTGGTTTACATAATAAGTGGTCAGCTGTGGCTCTTCAGCTTTAGTTTGCTTTTCGTGATTTAAACACTGTTCATTTTCATAACTTTAAAATTATATGATTTATCATTTTTGTAACTCTAGGTACAACGAGGAAAAAAAAATTGTTAAGAAAACATAACCTAACCTAAAACTAACTTAAACTTACAATAAACTAAACCAATCCTTGAATCAAGGGGTATTCAGATATAGCACATTTTTCCCTGAATTTCAAACATTTTTCTTGAATCTTCTGATCCAACATTTTTACTTCTGCTAATTCATGCACCTCACTTGATCTTGTCCAGCCAGGAACATTCAAAACCATTTTGAGTACCTTGTTTTGGACACGCTGGAGCTTCAATTTATGAGTTCTAGCGCAACACTCCCAAACAGGTACTGCATACTCAATAACGGGGTAAATTATTTGTTTGTAAACTGCTAGCTTATTTTTCAAAGATAGCTTTGATTTTCTGTTAATTAAAGGATACAAACACCTGATGAGAATGCTGCACTTGTTCAATATTTTATCTACATGCTGCCGAAACAATAGTTTCGAGTCAAGTATGAGACCTAAATAGACAACTTCTTTTGACCAGGGTATTGAAACATCATTCATTTTAATCAAAACATCATCCTTTGGGGCAGAAAAATATGACTTTAATTTATAAACATTGAAAATATGAAATTACATTTTAACTCCTCAAAAACATATTTTATGCTACAATTTGTACAATTTGAATTTCCAATTAATAATATTTATGAACTTAGAAAAGGCAAAGGTTTAAAAATATTCCATCTTTGAATGGTTCTTTCAAAAGACCGGAGATTCGAAAAGAACCGCGGCTCTTTTTTGTGAGTCATGTTTCGTTCGCTCTTATTAGTGAGCCGGCTCTTTGAGTGGATCGCTCTTTTTTGCCCACCTCTATTTCTTACCTTGCGCCAGACCAGAAAAGAGGATTTTTATTAAAATTTGCAATGACAAAAAAAAAACAATAATGCGTTGATTTTCAAAAATATACAGAATTATTATTCTATATTTTTAACAATTTTTTAATGAAAATAAAATTTAGCTCCTCAACTAAAAGAAATAAAATATATAGGATTTCTTTGTCTGAAAATAGGAACTGAATGGGTAAAAATAAAACAAACTGAATTTTCATTTTAATTTATCAAAAGTTTGAATGCCCGTAATAAAATTTGTACTCCTAAACAACCCCATGTTGGAAAGATCGGTCTTCAGAACAAAGGCAAAAAGGTTTTCACAAATTGTCGCCAATTTCTTCAAGTTAAAACACAACACGTACATCATGGACGGCCCCCACTGTTGGGGTGTTTCTCGAGTCACCATCCATCGGAGAGCGCGAAAGCACACGCGTGCCAAAAAGAAGCGCCTGTTGGCGAAAATCAAAACAAATCATAAAAAGCACTAACTTTTGCTTCGTACCATGTCTAATTAATGAAATATGTGTTCTTTCGTCGTGCGCGAAAGTGTTATACGTGTACCGTAATGTGGTGAGATTTTTGGGATTGTTAAAAAAATAAAAATAAACACCTGTTTTGTTACCTGTGATTTATAATTTGAAAATTCTAAAAACTATTTTTTCTACAGATAATATATGATTGAATAATCAAGACGAGCAAACTATCCAAACTCGACGGTGCCAGTTGCTTTTCGAGGGGGTTTTCCACCTCATCGCGTTCGTTTTTCACAGATTTTCCAACTCGTTCCTGGCTGGCAGTGCAGTTGCAGTTGGCGCATCACAAAGCAACGCTACTGGGCGGCTAGTTGAGTGGAATTTCTCCATCGTGTGGCAAAATCGAGCCCCTTTGGCAAATATTTGTCCATGTCCAACGGCGGGGATTAAATTTACACGGACTGATGAGTGCAGTATAGTGGTGCAGTGAGTTTCTTCTGGTGTGATTGGATTTATTTGAATTAAGCGAAATAATGTTTGTTCAAAAATACTTTGGGTCATATCGAAAAAAAAAGTTCATCTCTAAATTTATTTCAATAATTCCCGAAAAAACACGAGATGCCACGTGGCGCCCCCAACGTCGATCTTGACTCAGGGCAGACCATCTGAATTTTGACCACATTTTGGCGCTGCAGGAGGTGCATCTGCTGCTCAAAATTCTGGACATCACACACGCGTCGCCAGCGGACGCCAAGCTATGACGCGGCTGGCTGGTTCATGACCGTCGTCATGTGAAAGAGGCCTCGAGGTACGACGGGTACGGGGCAAGGCCAAATGGCCACGGTGGCGGCTTCCTTTGCTAGGATGATGTGTTTTTTATATACATAGGGAGAAATAAATTGAAAGGAATGAAAATAGAAGACTTGAAAATCAAAGACTGAAGACTGAAGACTGATGACTGAAGACTTAAGACTGAAGACTGAAGACTGAAGACTGAAGACTGAAGACTGAAGACTGAAGACTGAAGACTGAAGACTGAAGACTGAAGACTGAAGACTGAAGACTGAAGACTGAAGAATGAAGACTGAAGACTGAAGACTGAAGACTGAAGACTGAAGACTGAAGACTGAAGAATGAAGACTGAAGACTGAAGACTGAAGACTGAAGACTGAAGACTGAAGACTGAAGACTGAAGACTGAAGACTGAAGACTGAAGACTGAAGACTGAAGACTGAAGACTGAAGACTGAAGACTGAAGGCGAAATACCGAAGATTTTGAACAGATTAAAAAAATCTTTTGAGATAAACTCTTTCACATTGTTACTTCCCGGACTACTTTTTTCGGCCACGCGGTACTGTTTATTGTAACATTCTCGCGCGCGCGTTTGTGTGTATCTGTCAGAAGTGCTGCTGCTGTCACAACGTTTTATGACCATAACGACGCACGCGGTCGCCACCGGGCCTGATGACGATGCACGTTCCGGAGGCCACCACCTTAGGCCGAAAAACGTGCACGTCGCACCGCGCCACCATTCAGTAAAACTGTCAACGCCGCTGAGCTGGGATTTTTTTTGTGCTGTACAGCAAGTTACACTAAAGGTTATGTTGAGGTTCTGGAAAGTTACGATCATGCAAATTATTTGCTGGAAAGTTGTTGATTACAGTGTTTTTGTTTTCAAATTGATCGTCTCTAAATATTTACCACGTGCCTGCTCGTAATCTTGACTTCAATCGATTTGAAAATATAAATATTCATCAATCGCTCGAAATCGGAAATCATGATTTGTTAACAAAGAAAGAAGTTGTACCTTGTTCGGTTTTGATGTTAGTACCTACATATAAACAAGTAAATAATAACATAATGCAACGCTAGAGTAGTTCTCTACTATTTCGCAATTTTTTTCGCGATTTTTAAATTTTAATTTTTTGATTTGGACGAAACTTTGTTCACTAGTATTCATCACTAGTATTTCCATAAAATTTTGGGGGCTGGTCATACAAAATGGGCATGTAAACGTTTGAAATTCTGTATCTCGAGAAGGGATATTCTGATCGAGTTGGTGCACCCAAAACTGGCAGCGCTAGTCCGAGAGAATGATGGTCTCGAGTCGAGAGAATAGTGGTACCATTCACGGACGCAGAGAACACAGGTCGAGATGGGCGATAGAACTATTCTCTCGAGGTTCATTTGCAAAAAAAGTTCATCCGTCAAACAAAAAACCAAAAGTGTCGACAACTGGAATCGAACCAGAGACCTTTGACAAACCAATCCAATGACTTAGCTGCCTCAGCCACCACAGCTTGGTGATCATGGAGAAGTCAGAAGTCGATGTATGACAATTGTTGGAGATTTATTGATTCAACTAACGAATGAACTCATTTGTTATGATGGTGTGAGTTGGTACCATTATTCTATCGATTTTGGCACTGAGCCCTCAATAAATTTTGAGAGAACGATTATCTCGATTCTGAATTTTGGGTGTGTCTTCGGCAATGTTGTAGGTAAGGACTTGAAGTTAAATTTGAATTGTCGATTTTTTTAATATGTTTTAGAGGACTGAAAATGACATGATGGTTCAAAATCTGGTTTAGGAGATATGATGTTTTGAAAAATTTGTGTTTTTTTAATCTTTGAAAACTAGGAAAAAAAATATTTAAAAAATTTGTTTTTAAAGCCAATCGAAATTGCAAACGAAAAATACCATGCATTTTTTTTTATTAAATGTACCGTTTTCAAGTTAAAGATACTTTCAGGCATAAATTTTCAATTTCTTTTCGTTTTTTTTTGCATTTTAAAAATATTAATATTTGAAGAGCTGAGAAAATGTCCTCCAAATTTTATCTCAGGAACTTTGAAAATCGGGTAATAAGTTTCTGAGATACAGCCTCATAAAGAAATCTAATCGAGGAAAATGATTTGTTTTAAGTGCCACCTATTAGCCTGTATTATTTTTACTGACAATATCTCGGAAACTATTGCGAAATTCTAAATAAAAATATTTTTTAAAAATATTTAATTTGGCCCAAACTATGAATTAGGAAAAATATCCATATGCAGACCATTTCAAAAGTTTAGCTTGATTTTAAAATTATTTTCGTTGCAATGATCATAAAATTTCACGAAAGTTTCATTTTTAACATTGAAAGTGGAACCAATAGTTTCCGAAATTTAAAGGCTAAAAATTGACGTTTTATAAATTTTCTGATTGCCATGTAAAAAAAGGTAAAAATATAAATTTATGGTAGCTATAACTTGAAAACGGTACACATGTATAATTTTAAAGGGCTTTTGAATTAACATTTAAGCATATTTTTTCAAAAGACATGAAAAATTGTCAAATAAATGTTGATCGATATATCCCACCCAGAAGATTTAATTTTTCTTTATCTATAATTAATAGAAAAGGTTATTTTGATAATAAAGTTGTAAAAAAATATTGAATGGCATTCAATGTTTTCATTCATTTTTTGATAATGTTTTAATTATCAAAGTATAATTACTCAAAATTGTTCACAAAATATCGTTTATTTTTGGAAAGTACTCAAATTTTCATAATTTTCAATATGGGTAATCGAACGAAACGAAATTTTGTATGCTTTTTCACATCATTAGAGTTTTTTTTAAATATCAAAATTTTCAAAACCTACCGTAATTTTTCGAAAATACTCAAATTTTCAAAATTTGCAATATGGGTTGATAGCCAAGCGAAATTTGTTGTGTTGTGAAAATTTTAGTATTTTCCAAAAAATACAATAATTAGGAGAAAATGCATGCACATTTTTAATATTTGAGTATTTAAGAACAAGTACGGTATTTTGTGAAAATTTCAGTTTTTAACAAAAAAAAAAAAAAAAAAGACTCTAGTGGAGTGAAAAAGCATACAAAATTTCACTTCGTTTGGTAACCATTTTGCATGTTTTGAATATTTGAGTATTTTCAAATAATTACGGTATTTTGTGAACATTTTATTATTAAAAAAACTCTTATGAGTATTTATATTTGAAACTTACATATTACATACAAAAAATATATTCTTATTGAAGGCATTGAAACTTTAACACGATTTGTCGATTAAGTTGATTTTAGAAGGATTAAAAAAAATAGTTATCGTACATTATCGGCGGTAAGATTATCGCTGATAGCATTATTGAAATAACGATAAGGATAACCATAGATTATCGTTATCGTCCCGAAGATAATTTTATCGTTTAACAACCTTGGTATTTTCAGGAAATGCAAAAATGGTTGCATTCATCTTGTTGCAAAACTTGTTTTTTCGGCACTCTTCATAATCATCCAGCTCACGCGGATTTTTTTTTTGCAACTTTTTGCCTAAACTTCTAATTTTTAATTCTGTTTTCATTGAGTATATAAAAAAATGTTTTTCCTTTTTCAACAAAATACTTTTAAATAAAGATTTGGACCAGCATTTTCAGTTTTATTTCGCAAACAGTCATAATTCATCGCGCTCTTCATCATCGTCAGTCGTCGATCAACAGGCAGGTAGTTTCATTCAATAAATATCGTCGTGGGCACTTCGCGTTCAGTGTGGAGCTAACACAATTATTTACATACATCAGCCAACAGTTTATGTTCTAGAGTAGATGAAAAACTATAAAGAAACGGGGAATGGGTGGGAGGTGAGTTGAGGACCCTCTATAAAGCTAATAAGTGGCTCGCGCGCGTAATCGTACTCACGTCAATTACGGATTGGCATGTTGTTGCAGCAAACAATCAGTGAGCGCAGTGCAGGTTAATTTATATTAGAGAGCAGGCCGGGACTTGTCGAACAAGTTTGGGGTGCCTCCCATCACTGCTGTTGAAGGTGCGTCCAAAGGGTCCAGGGGGGGTGACGCTTTTCGTTCTTTGTTTCAAATATTGCTTAGAAGACAAATGACTCCCTTGTCGAAGCAGCCCGAGTGGATTAATCCCTCGAGAGGTAACGTCGAACAAAAAAGCGTGGATCGCCGTGATGTTTCGCCGTAATGGCCGAATTTATCCGGCGTCATATATCACACAATGCTAGGAGCGGGAACGGAAAAGAACAGAGAGACATATTACACGGACAAACAAAGCTTACACCAAATGGATGATGACACAGCAAACGGTTTTTGATTCGAGCTAATCCGGCTACTAGTGGCTTAGATTATACGTGGTATACGCGCAAATGGCTTGGCAGACGTTTGGAGAGAGAGCGCGCAGATTTGATTAAGACAAAAATAGCGACACATTCCTTGAACCAACCGGCTTGGTTTGCCATCAGAAGTCCCGTGTGTTCGAAGAAGCCGGGAAGTCGATGCGGTTAACTAGGGTAGAGTGGGACATTGCAAGCAGCACAAGTAACGTGTCAAGTGCGCGAACTGCAAAGCTAAACGTGCAGCAACTGTCAGCGAGATTCAAAACTTGTAGAGTTGATTTTACTTCTCGAAAGCGTAGTGCGTCGTGGAACATATGATTCCACAAATAAAAAATTTATTACTCAGAGATTCATCTGAACTATAATCGTTTCCCTCACCCTGAGAATCCCAAAACCGTTCAAGCAAGCATTCGATTAAAACCCGCTCATCGTACCGCGTACGTTGCCGTTTTTCCTGCTCCCCAAAAATTGAGTGTTTGGTGTTCTCGGGGTAATTTGTTAAGAGTAAATTTTTAACGATAATAATTTAAAAAGTCTGAAAAGTTTAGATATCTCGTTCAAGTTTTTTTTCTAGAATTTAAATTCAAGTTAAACTATTTTATAAGTTCCAGTACTGTTTTCAATCTGTACACATGTTTAAACATAACTTAGGCGGTCGTAAATTGTGGCAGGGTTGCCGAACTTTAAACATTGAGACTTGAAAATGGAAATGGTTTTCGATTACCTTTCCAACCAGGTACAATATAATAAAGATATTTATTTTTGCTTTATTCTAACAACATGATGTGAGGAAAAAATAGCTTAAACCTAATCAAACTCCGTCAACCGAGTCGACGCGCATTGTACCGCGTAAGGTACAGCTTGTGACAGTCCGCCCGGTCCATGTTGGTCCGCACCTGGTACGGGTACAACCGACGTCGTGACATCCCGGACATGTCCATTGCGTTAAGCAGGATGCCGGCTACCTGTTGGGTCAAATTGGTCAAGAATGGCAGAATACTGTTGAACTCTCCAACTGTCTGGGTGACATTGGACGAATTTGTGGCGACTGTCGTTAAGTTCTAGAATTTAAGAGTTTTTTTTTTTTTTTTTAAATCCGTAATAAAATGTGGCGGAATGATTTGAATTCCACTGAATGAAAGATTTAAAATATTTAGTACAGTTCTTGTAAAAGGTTCCGAGCAAAACATACTTGAATTACACATAAAGGATACAGATATTCTACTATTGCAACCGAGAGCTGAGCCGTCCTGTTCATTTCCGCGCCGAAAATATCCGGGCTGGTTGCATTGGTACCCGGCGCGTAAGTAACGGGTGTAAGGGTAACATTTGCCGGGTCCTGGATCCCGAAGGAAAACAGTAATCCCTCAAGAATGCTCACAGCAGGTGGAGGTTCCGTCACGTCGTACCTGGTGCTGTTGATGATCGTTACGATTTGAGGCGCCAACGGGTTTAGTATTGCCACCCAATATGCCAATCCAAGGACTTAGATTCTTTTTTTGTGATAACTTGGAGCCTGTAAGAAAAATAATTTGGAAGAATCAACACAAAACTGCATGTGTTTTATCGGAGCATCATGTCTAGTTATCTGTTGTAAAAATTCAACAAGGAATTTCAAACAAAATGGCCGTACCTTGTATCACTTTTACCCACAGGGCGTAGGTTTTAGTCACATTGTCCATCAGTGTTGCCAGCGTCGCCAAGATACTGGCCATAACGTCTGGATTGGTGTAATCGACGTTTGGATTGCTCACTGTCAAAGACATGTTAAGCTGTAAATAACAAAATGCATTTTTTTTTATAATGACAAATAAGTGGGTAATTCTCCGTCAACTCACACAGCAGTTGCCCCGTTTTTTGGTCCGTTTTTTGATATCTCGTGACGGAGGGGCGGTACGACCCCTTTAATTTTTGAACATGCGAAAAAAGAGGTATTTTTCAATAATTTGCAGCCTGAAACGGTGATAAGATAGAAATTTGGTGTCAAAGGAACTTTTATGTAAAATTAGACGCCCGATTTGATGGCGTACTCCGAATTCCGAAAAAACGTATTTTTCATCGAAAAAAACACTAAAAAAGTTTTAAAAATTCTCCCATTTTCCGTTACTTGACTGTAAAAAATTTTGGAACATGTCATTTTATGGGAAATTTAATGTTCTTTTCGAATCTACATTGACCCAGAAGGGTCATTTTTTCATTTAGAACAAAATTTTTCATTTTAAAATTTCGTGTTTTTTCTAACTTTGCAGGGTTATTTTTTAGAGTGTAACAATGTTCTACAAAGTTGTAGAGCAGACAATTACAAAAAAAATGATATATAGACATAAGGGGTTTGTTTATAAACATCACGAGTTTTCACGATTTTACGAAAAAAAGTTTTGGAAAAGTTGGTCGTCATCGATCATTGGCCGTTCATGGTCACCCGCGACAGACACGGACGACGAAACAAAGAGAAACGCAAAAAGTAACTTTTTCAAAACTTTTTTTTTCGTAAAATCGTGATAACTTGTGATGTTTATAAGCAAACCCCTTATGTCTATATATCAAAATTTGGGTAATTGTCTGCTCTACAACTTTGTAGAACATTGTTACACTCTAAAAAATAACCCTGCAAAGTTAGAAAAAATACGAAATTTTAAAATGAAAAATTATGTTTTAAATGAAAAAATGACCCTTCTGGGTCAATGTAGATTCGAAAAGTACATTAAATTTCCCATAAAATAACATGTTCCAAATTTTTTTACAGTCGAGTAACGGAGAATGGGAGAATTTTTAAAACTTTTTTAGTGTTTTTTCGATGAAAATACGTTTCGGAATTCTGAGTACGCCATCAAATCGGGCGTCTAATACATAAATCCCTTTGACACCAATCACCGTCTCAGGCTGCAAATTATTGAAAAACACCTCTTTTTTCGCATGTTCAAAAACGGAAGGGGTCGTACCGCCCCTCGGTCACGAGATATCAAAAAACGGACCTCGGATTCATGATCAGGGACAAAAGTTACCCCATAAAACAAAGTTTCAAGCAAATCGAAGAGGGGTCGGGGAAACTGCTGTGTGAGTTGGCGGAGAATTACCCATGATACAAATCTTTTGACGTCATTGAAAAAGTGAAACTGTTTGCAGTGCGTGCGTTTTTTTGTGAGCACCTGAATTCACCCATCTTTTAGGCAATATAAAAAATTTAATAATATTCAAGATTTTGTTCATTGTGACAGGTGGTTAGACGCTGTAGTCGATGTCAAAATTTAAAAAAAATAAAAATAAAATGAGTACATAAGTTTACTAAAAATGTGAAACATTTCTATGAAATATTTCACAGGCATCCGAAGCTCCAGGAAAGTAAAGCAAAAATGTGTGGTTTTGATTTCCTAGAATTCTAGCAAATTTGTGTATGAACTTTCGATTGTTTTGATGATAACAGCTAATTTGAGACCTAAAGAATGCCATTCACTAACATTTCAGCCTAAATTTGTGCGATTCATAAGCATAAACGAGTGTCCGAAATTCGAAGCAGAAGTGTCCGGATTTCACCATCTCATTTTAATTTACAAATTCTGATGAAAAATTGTTAGAAAAGACATATTTTGCATGCATGACTGTTTATACTACATCCTGATGATATTTCTACATATCTTACTTATTACATGATGTTTTGCCAGCTATAACAAAAATCAAGCAAAACAATGTAATTAGGCCAATGTCGAAGTGTAAACAAAAAGTCTATCCCTCTCCCGTCAGTTGATGTTTACATTAGGAACGACCAGGATAGGCTATTTGGTTACGTGTGTGTGTGTGTGTGTGTGCAACCAACCAAACGGGACCACGCGGTCGCTTCTTACAAATTGAGTTGTTTCCATGTATTTTAGATTTTACATTCTATACATGCAAATAACTCGCATAGGCATCTGGAAGGTGTTAGCTCTGCCGAGCTTCGGTGACCCATTACTACGCTGGCTAGCCGAGCGCGAGGTACTTCAGCTTTATCGACAAGCCCCGCCCTGAAGAACGTTTGCACCAATCGGATTCAAACGTTATTTAGAACTTCTGAACCCTTGTCAAATGGACAAGGACCCAGCGCGTATATAGTTGTTAGTAACAGTATTCCTAATTCCAATCATAGCTCACCAAGTCACGATGGCCTAGTGGTTAGCATTTTTGCTTACCAATCCAAAGGACGGGGGATCGTTCAAAGTTTCAAGATTAATATTTCCTATATTTTCTCGTTGGGAGCAGATGGGAATCGAACCCAGAACCATTCGCTTACAAAGCGAACACCGTAACCAGTCAGCCACGCCCGCTCCTACAGGATAGGCTATTTGGTTACACTTTGAAATTGGCCAAATAACATTGTTTTGCTAGAAATAATATGCTACTTAGTGTCTGGATTTCAAATCATGTCGTTAGTTTGATATTTTTACAATTTTTATTTAGAATGACTCCGCCAACTCACACAGCAGTTGCACCGACCCCTTTTCAATTTGCGTGAAACTTTGTCCTATGGGGTAACTTTTGTCCCTGAACACGAATCTGAGGTCCGTTTTTTGATATCTCGTGACGGAGGGACAGTACGACCCATTTATTTTTTGAACATGCGAAAAAGTGGTGTTTTCTATAATTTGCAGCCTAAAATGGCGATGAGATAGAAATTTGGTGTCGAAGGGACTTTTCTGTAAAATTGGACGCCCGATTTGATTGCGTACTCAAAGTCATACTTTTTCATAAAAAAAACAATATTTTTCTTTGGAAAACTCTGCCATTTTCCGTTACTCAATTGTAAATAAATTTGAACATGTCATTTTAAGGGAAATTTAATTTACTTTTCGAATCTACATAAATCTAGAAGGGTCATTTTTCATTTATAACAACATTTTTCATTTTAAAATTTTGAGTTTTTTTTTCACTTTAAAGCGTTTTTTTTAGAGTGTAACAATGTTCTACAAAATTGTAGAGCAGAAAATTACAAAAAAAAAATGATATATAAATATAAGGGGTTTGCTTAACATCATCACGAGTTATCGCGATTTGACGAAAAAAAAAGTTTTGAAAAGTTGGTCTTCGTTGATCATGGCCGTTCGATGCCGGCCGGACGATGAAACGAAGAGAAACGCAAAAGATAACGGACGACAAAACAAAGAGAAACGCAAAAAGTAACTTTTTCAAAACTTTTTTTCGTTAAATCGCGATAACTCTATGCTATGAGCAAACCCCTTATGTTTATATAACTTTTTTCTTGTAATTGTCTGCTCTACAACTTTTTAGAAAAATGTTACACTCTAAAAAATAACTTTGCCAAGTTACCATAACACGAAATTTTATAATGAAAAATTGTGTTACAAATGAAAAATTTACGCTTCTGGTTTAATTAAATTTCCCTTAAAATGGCATGATCCATTTTTTTTTAAAGTTGGGTAATGAAAAATGGCAGAGTTAATAAAACCTTTTGCAGTGATTTTTTTTTCGCAATTTTGAGTATGACATCAAATCGGTCGTCTAATTTTACATAAAAGTCCCTTTGACACCAAATTTCTATCTCATCACCGCGTCAGGCTGCAAATTATTGAAAAACACCTCTTTTTTAGCATGTTCAAAAATTGAAGGGTCGTACCGTTTCTCCGTCACGAGATATAAAAAAACAGACCTCGGATTCGTGATCAGGGACAAAAGTTACCCCTTAGGATAAAATTTCAAGTAAAAAAGTTCAAGATGGTATGTCAGAGACATAACCGAAAGACATAGGACCAAACAGTTTGAATGTGTTTTTGGATTGCTAGTGAAATCTGAATTAAGATTACTTTATTTTGTTTCATAGATTTGTCGGCAAAATTGTCATAAATGTTCTCCCAAGGTGAACCTTCTATGAGGGCACCGGCCACTCCAGGTTGTGACCACTACGGTCGAAATGTCAATTTTCATGTTCAGTATCAAAAACCATGAATTTTGATATCCATATTGCCACAACTCGTATGGTTCTGTTAAAGACCCTCCGGGCCCCGGGGAAACCTGCTTTGAGATCACCGGTCACTCAAGGTTGTGGCCACTACTGTCGGAATGTCAATTTTCATGTACAGTATCAAAAACCATGAATTTTGATACCAATATGCCTCAACTCGTATGGTTCTGTAAAGTCCTCCGGGCCCCGGGGGAACCTGCTTTAAGGGCACCGGCCACTCCAGGTTGTGGCCACTACTGTCGAAATGGCCATTATGTTCAGTATCAAAAACCATGAATTTTGATACCCATATTGCCACAACTCGTATGTTTCTGTAAATGTCCCCCCAGGCCCCAGAGGAACCTTCTTTGAGGGCACCGGCCACTCCAGGTTGTGGCCACTACTGTCGAAATGGCCATTATTATGTTCAGTGTCAAAAACCATGAATTTTGATACCCATATTGCCACAACTCGTATGTTTCTGTAAATGTCCCCCCAGGCCCCGGGGGAACCTTCTTTGAGGGCACCGGCCACTCCAGGTTGTGGCCACTACTGTCTAAATGGCCATTATTATGTTCAGTATCAAAAACCATGAATTTTGATACCCATATTGCCACAACTCGTATGTTTCTGTAAATGTCCCCCCAGGCCCCGGGGGAACCTTCTTTGAGGGCACCGGCCACTCCAGGTTGTGGCCACTACTGTCTAAATGGCCATTATTATGTTCAGTATCAAAAACCATGAATTTTGATACCCATATTGCCACAACTCGTATGTTTCTGTAAATGTCCCCCCAGGCCCCAGAGGAACCTTCTTTGAGGGCACCGGCCACTCCAGGTTGTGACCACTACTGTCGAAATGGCCATTATTATGTTCAGTGTCAAAAACCATGAATTTTGATACCCATATTGCCACAACTCGTATGTTTCTGTAAATGTCCCCCCAGGCCCCGGGGGAACCTTCTTTGAGGGCACCGGCCACTCCAGGTTGTGGCCACTACTGTCTAAATGGCCATTATTATGTTCAGTATCAAAACCATGAATTTTGATACCCATATTACAACTCGTATGTTTCTGTAAATGTCCCCCAGGCCCCGGAGAAACCTTCTTTGAGGGCACCGGCCACTCCAGGTTGTGGCCACTACTGTCGAAATGGCCATTATTATGTTCAGTATCAAAACCATGAATTTTGATACCCATATTGCCACAACTCGTATGTTTCTGTAAATGTCCCCCAGGCCCCGGGGAACCTTCTTTGAGGGCACCGGCCACTCCAGGTTGTGGCCACTACTGTCGAAATGGCCATTATTATGTTCAGTATCAAAACCATGAATTTTGATACCCATATTGCCACAACTCGTATGTTTCTGTAAAGGTCCCCCCAGGCCCCGGGGGAACCTTCTTTGAGGGCACCGGCCACTCCAGGTTGTGGCCACTACTGTCGAAATGGCCATTATTATGTTCAGTATCAAAAACCATGAATTTTGATACCCATATTGCCACAACTCGTATGTTTCTGTAAAGGTCCCCCCAGGCCCCGGGGGAACCTTCTTTGAGGGCACCGGCCACTCCAGGTTGTGGCCACTACTGTCGAAATGGCCATTATTATGTTCAGTGTCAAAAACCATGAATTTTGATACCCATATTGCCACAACTCGTATGTTTCTGTAAATGTCCCCCCAGGCCCCGGAGGAACCTTCTTTGAGGGCACCGGCCACTCCAGGTTGTGGCCACTACTGTCGAAATGGCCATTATTATGTTCAGTATCAAAAACCATGAATTTTGATACCCATATTGCCACAACTCGTATGTTTCTGTAAATGTCCCCCCAGGCCCCGGGGGAACCTTCTTTGAGGGCACCGGCCACTCCAGGTTGTGGCCACTACTGTCGAAATGGCCATTATTATGTTCAGTATCAAAACCATGAATTTTGATACCCATATTGCCACAACTCGTATGTTTCTGTAAAGGTCCCCCAGGCCCCGGGGAACCTTCTTTGAGGGCACCGGCCACTCCAGGTTGTGGCCACTACTGTCGAAATGGCCATTATTATGTTCAGTATCAAAAACCATGAATTTTGATACCCATATTGCCACAACTCGTATGTTTCTGTAAATGTCCCCCAGGCCCCGGAGGAACCTTCTTTGAGGGCACCGGCCACTCAGGTTGTGGCCACTACTGTCGAAATGGCCATTATTATGTTCAGTATCAAAAACCATGAATTTTGATACCCATATTGCCACAACTCGTATGTTTCTGTAAATGTACCCCCAGGCCCCGGGGGAACCTTCTTTGAGGGCACCGGCCACTCCAGGTTGTGGCCACTACTGTCGAAATGGCCATTATTATGTTCAGTATCAAAAACCATGAATTTTGATACCCATATTGCCACAACTCGTATGTTTCTGTAAATGTCCCCCGCCCCGAGGGAACTTTCTTCGAGGGCACCGGCCACTCCAGGTTGTGGCCACTACTGTCGAAATGGCCATTATTATGTTCAGTATCAAAAACCATGAATTTTGATACCCATATTGCCACAACTCGTATGTTTCTGTAAAGGTCCCCCCAGGCCCCGGGGGAACCTTCTTTGAGGGCACCGGCCACTCCAGGTTGTGGCCACTACTGTCGAAATGGCCATTATTATGTTCAGTGTCAAAAACCATGAATTTTGATACCCATATTGCCACAACTCGTATGTTTCTGTAAATGTCCCCCCAGGCCCCGGAGGAACCTTCTTTGAGGGCACCGGCCACTCCAGGTTGTGGCCACTACTGTCGAAATGGCCATTATTATGTTCAGTATCAAAACCATGAATTTTGATACCCATATTGCCACAACTCGTATGTTTCTGTAAATGTCCCCCAGGCCCCGGGGAACCTTCTTTGAGGGCACCGGCCACTCCAGGTTGTGGCCACTACTGTCGAAATGGCCATTATTATGTTCAGTATCAAAACCATGAATTTTGATACCCATATTGCCACAACTCGTATGTTTCTGTAAAGGTCCCCCAGGCCCCGGGGAACCTTCTTTGAGGGCACCGGCCACTCCAGGTTGTGGCCACTACTGTCGAAATGGCCATTATTATGTTCAGTGTCAAAACCATGAATTTTGATACCCATATTGCCACAACTCGTATGTTTCTGTAAATGTCCCCCAGGCCCCGGAGGAACCTTCTTTGAGGGCACCGGCCACTCCAGGTTGTGGCCACTACTGTCGAAATGGCCATTATTATGTTCAGTATCAAAAACCATGAATTTTGATACCCATATTGCCACAACTCGTATGTTTCTGTAAATGTCCCCCCAGGCCCCGGGGGAACCTTCTTTGAGGGCACCGGCCACTCCAGGTTGTGGCCACTACTGTCGAAATGGCCATTATTATGTTCAGTATCAAAAACCATGAATTTTGATACCCATATTGCCACAACTCGTATGTTTCTGTAAAGGTCCCCCCAGGCCCCGGGGGAACCTTCTTTGAGGGCACCGGCCACTCCAGGTTGTGGCCACTACTGTCGAAATGGCCATTATTATGTTCAGTATCAAAAACCATGAATTTTGATACCCATATTGCCACAACTCGTATGTTTCTGTAAATGTCCCCCCAGGCCCCGGAGGAACCTTCTTTGAGGGCACCGGCCACTCCAGGTTGTGGCCACTACTGTCGAAATGGCCATTATTATGTTCAGTATCAAAAACCATGAATTTTGATACCCATATTGCCACAACTCGTATGTTTCTGTAAATGTACCCCCAGGCCCCGGGGGAACCTTCTTTGAGGGCACCGGCCACTCCAGGTTGTGGCCACTACTGTCGAAATGGCCATTATTATGTTCAGTATCAAAAACCATGAATTTTGATACCCATATTGCCACAACTCGTATGTTTCTGTAAATGTCCCCCCACGCCCCGAGGGAACTTTCTTCGAGGGCACCGGCCACTCCAGGTTGTGGCCACTACTGTCGAAATGGCCATTATTATGTTCAGTATCAAAAACCATGAATTTTGATACCCATATTGCCACAACTCGTATGTTTCTGTAAAGGTCCCTCCAGGCCCCGGGGGAACCTTCTTTGAGGGCACCGGCCACTCCAGGTTGTGGCCACTACTGTCGAAATGGCCATTATTATGTTCAGTATCAAAAACCATGAATTTTGATACCCATATTGCCACAACTCGTATGTTTCTGTAAACGTCCCCCCAGGCCCCGGGGGAACCTTCTTTGAGGGCACCGGCCACTCCAGGTTGTGGCCACCACTGTCGAATTGGCCATTTTTCATGAGAACCGCCGCATCATAGCGACTTCCACGCCGTCCGCTTCGCTCGAATTTCCTCCTTCTGCTGCCGGTGGTTCTTCCTTCTGGTTGCTGGTCCTCTTCTTCTATTGGCCGCTGCTGCTGCTGCTCCGCGCCGGCCCGACGTGCACAGTTCGAGTGCTCGTTCCAAAGTGACTTGCTTTTGCGAAATTTTCTGCTTAAATAGCGGCACAGCCGGAGAACGGCACAAAGGGGCGCGGTCTCGAATGCATACGCTCGCTCTGATTGGTCATCTGTCCGATTTGTACTGAAAAATTACTCATTTTGATTGCATGTTTTAAGTGCTTTAACTATGTTTAGTCAGACTATCTATGTAGTTAAACAATAGCTGAAGTCTTCCTCTTTCGATTGGTGGTCCAACCATCTGGATTGATTCACAGGGAAAAAAGATATAAGCGTTCAAAATGTCCCCTTTTTTAACGCTTAAAAGTGACGCTTTGGATCGAATTTCTGAACTGGCCCCCCAATATAGTAAGTAAAGACATAGTCCTATGTCAAAAAGGGTTCGGGCAATTACTCAATTACGAAAAACAAAAACATTCAAATAACTTACGCCCTTCTTAAATGTCATTCTTGAATGGAACTGGCTCCATGTACACAAAAATGACTTACATAAGCTTTAGAAAAAGGGGCATTTAAATCTAAAAATGTGATAATTTAACTTTTAGCGAAGTTAATCATATTTTTTCACATTAATTGTGGCAAAATTACACATGAAAGAGGTCATCACAAAATTAGAAAAACACAAATGCGCAAATGAATAAAAAAATATAAAATTGGGTAATCGCGATGGATTGTCAAATTACCCCACCAGCAAATCTCTCCCAAATGTGTGTTGTGAATGTGTGTGTCTGTGGAAGATAGAGAACGGTTCATTTGTGTCATTCGTGTCACGCCGTTGGCGGAGAATCGTTGCGTTGGCCACTTAGTACAATAAGTAATGGGGAGTAATGTGTACCGACGACGACGGTCCCTTGCCTGTAACCGCCAGACCAACCGCCTCCCGATTGGATTTTAAATTTAAGTTTGTGCTTCAGGAGAAGTAGAGGGGGAGAGGAAGTTAAGGTGACGAGTGATGGGAATGAAAATGAAAGTGATTTTCCTTTTCGTTTCGGAGATCATGTGACATACTTGACGGAATTAGATGGAAAATTGTACAGCAAAATCATTTAAACATTTAAACATTTTTTTAACACTTCAAAAGCGTCTTATTTAGATATGATAATTTTATCCAACAGCAGTCGATTTATTTTGAGAACTCAATCTGGATGCTAATCTCTCTCCTAATTTCTAATTTCACCACACTCTGGTAAAAATAAAGATTTCTAAAATGGCTGACATTCACTCGCGTCACGTTGCGGTTGCGAAAAACAAAAGTCTTCATTCTACAATTCCTCAAACCTTCGAGGTAAGACTGCAGACTCTACTTCTCTCTAGTTTGCCACTCTAGACAATTCCGGGCATGCTTGCCTCGCTGTGTCATGCTGCGTTGAGAGAATAGTTTGATTTGTTGCAGTCGACCTTTGATTTCGACAGGCATCAATCCAACTTGTGCGAGATGCTTGTGTACGACGACGACGACGACGACAGTTCCGGAAATAGATTCCTTCAAGCCGCTAGTGGAATGTCGTGGCTAACTGATGTGGTCCTCCTAAATGCGCTGAACGCTTCTTCAACTCGACGACGCTGCGATATCAGCGAGATGAATGATGTTGAAGAAGTTCGTAGATAAGATAGCCCTAGACGCAGTCTATTCGAGATACCGATTAGAGTCGGTCGTCAACGGTCTGCCAAGTGGCTAATCCCGCACTCTTGGCTCATCATCCCGCGTAGCAGCTTCGGGCTCTTGAGCAGCGCAATCGTGTCTTGGGTTATTTACGGGACCGGCTTACCGAGTGACACATCTCGCTTATCTTGATACATTTTTATACTTGGTGAGATGTGGTTCCTTCGAAATGTTGTTGTTGATGGTGGTTTGTCCTACTCCACCTCGTACCTCCTCACCAGCAGAGAAGCTTATCATAAAGTCAACATTGTCGACTCTCAGCTGTACCAAACGATTACAGACGTCTACTGTGATTTTCTTACAAGCTAAGAAAGCAGCTATTTTGACACAACACCAACTTAAATATATCAAAAACCAAATTAATAGGCCGATAATAGGTCCCCTGACCATTGAACTTGACAGAAAAGGAGAAACGGAGCAGGAGGAGGAGGTCGAAAGAAAAACAAAAAAAAAACCCTCAAACGATGCAATTTATCTGAGCGCCCAAGATAGGATCAGCTGATAGAGCTCGGCCGGAGTTTCCCAGAATCGGTTATCACGTGGGAATCAGCTATGCACGAACGGCAGCGTGCGTTTTGTCTTGCCACCACCGTTTACGAATAATTACAAGCTGTTAAATTCCAAACTGGTTGACCGAATGGAGATCTGAAAAATGTGAACAATTTGGTTATCTGGAACTATCGGACGATCGAATTTGTGTTTTTTGATGGGAAATGTGGATTTTCCTGAATTTTGGTAGCGGAGAATATTGATGGATGATTTATTTGGAAGATGGGTTGATATCAATCATATTCATAGCTTTAGTTTTATACCCTGAATTGATTATAACATTATACAACCATTACCTAATTCCAACTTGCAAGTTACTTATTGAATAACATTTTTGTTGTTTTTGAACATATATCGTGTATCACAGGATGAGTGGATCGCTAGGCATAAGATCGAATAAAAAAATCATCGATTTAAAAATTCAAATGTTAGCACCTTAAATCTTAAAAACAAACAAAAGCAATTCATGAAAAAATGTTCAAAGTTTGAACAGGTTTGTGTACTTTTGTATTGTTTCGAATTGGAAAATTATTTCGAAAGAGAATTCATAAAAATGCAATTTTTTCATGAGGTGCTTGTCATGCTTCAAAAATTCTAGGTTTAGCTATTTCGAAGGTTATTTTTGCATTTTTTCCTTCTCTGTCCAATTCGTTCTCCTTAGTACCAGTAAACTCTCTCCCCATTTCGAACAAATCAGCTGTTGAAAGGTAGTCCATATCTCAGCTCAGGATAACAACTGCACCAATGTTTCGACATTTAACAGAGCAATTCTCTGAGATTTCGGTCATTCGTTTTTTTTGTATTTTTAAATCCGGCTGAAATTTTTTTGGTGCCTTTTGCATGCCCAAAGAAGCCATTTTGCATCATTAGTTTGTCCATATAATTTTCCATACAAAT
Organism: Culex quinquefasciatus; assembly: GCF_015732765.1. Lineage (NCBI taxonomy): Eukaryota > Metazoa > Arthropoda > Insecta > Diptera > Culicidae > Culex > Culex quinquefasciatus. The sequence continues at coordinate 34,999,904 of NC_051862.1, forward strand.
TTGGCAGCTGTCCATACAAAAATGATATTTGAAAATTAAAAAAAATATCTTTTGAAGGATTTTTTTACCCAAGTCTTCGGCAAAGTTGTATGTATAAATAAGTACTACACTGAAAAAATGATACACGGTAAAAAAAATTGGTGATTTTAAATTTCAGTTTTTGTCACGAAAACTTGATTTGCAAAAAAAAAACGCTATTTTTTCTGATATGTTTTAGGGAACACCAAATGCCAACTTTTCAGAAATTTCCAGAACGGGCAAAAAATCTTTGACCGAGTTATATATTTTTGAATCAATACTACTGTTTTCAAAAAATCGAAATATTGGACGCAAAAATTTGTCACTTTCATTTTTCGTTGTAAAATTGAATTTTAAATCAAAAATTACCCCAGTAAAATTTTGATTAAGTGCATCGTTTTCAAGTTATAGGCATTTTCTGGTAACTTTTTTGAAAATAGTCGCAGTTATTCATTTTTCAAAATCAGTGCTCATGTTTGCCCATTTTTGAAAAAAAAATATTTTTTTTTTAAAGGCTGAGAAAATATTCTATTTTGCATTTATGAACTTTATTGACACGACCCTTAGTGACAAAAAGTGAAATTAAAAATCCCCAATTTTTTTTCATCGTGTATAATTTTTTCAGTGTAGTCCTTATCCATACCTTCAACTTTGCCCAAGACACCAAATCGATTAAAAAAATCCATCAAAAGATACAGATTTTTGAATTTTGATAAATCATTTTTGTATGGACAGCTGCCAAATTTGTATGGACAATTATATGGACAAACTAATGCTCAACACTAAAAGTTGAATTCCCAAAATAAGCATTTCTCAGATTTTCGATATTTTTAATATGTTTTTGGGAACTTAATAAATACATATTTTGCGCTGGAGTTTTATGATGGTGTAAAATCATTTTTAGATGTAAAATCATTTTTGTCATTTTAAAAATATTTCACGAAGGAAAAGCATCCCTGCAAAAAATTGTTCGGAATGCATAATTTGCTTTCCGCAATTTCCTTTTTTTTACTGTGTTCATCGGACTGCTCTTTGCTGAGATACAGCCTCGTTAAATTTAAATTATGCAAAAAAATAGTTTTTCTCATTGTCATATTATCAGCATTGCCTTCTTTTTCAACTTGGATATTTCGGAAACTATTCGTTTTTGAACATAAATTTTTTTTTGTGGAATTGTCCGCTTTTAATAAAAAATATTGAGTAATTTAATAATCAAAAATAACTTAGTGTTTAGGCTTAAAAACACTTAATTTTGAAATTTTGTAAAGCTTGGCTTTTGAAATTTTGTTTCACAGTATTTTAAATTGTTTTTCAAAACCTAAAAAATTCGGTACCAGCATTTGAATCATTTTTAACTCTAGCACAAAAGATGCATTTTTTAGTTCTCTAAAAAATATCAAATAAATAAATAAATAAATAAATTAAAATATACATATTTCATGAACTCAACTGCTAGTAATAAAACTTCAAATAATAAAAATAGGGATTTTCCTTTTCTATAAATTTGCCCAAGACTCGGATCAACTCGGACCTTCTTTCACCCTTTGACAAAGTTCGACAAACTGAATTTCCTACAAGAATATCATACTTGGACAATTTTGGGCAAGACTTGCTCCACCTTTTGCTATTTTACTCTGGACGGGAAAGGCATTACAATTGTACACATTTGCAACAAATTAATAGAAAACTTTCCTATTATTGATTCGGTTTTACATACAAAATTTTCTTGAAAATTGTTTTAGTTTAAAAGACGTTCTTTCATGTTTTTTTTTATTTAAAAAAAATATAAAAAAATATGAAAAATCGAAAATCGAAAATGTGATAAAAGCATAATTTCTTAAATGGGAGTAATTTTTAAATAAAGTTTAAAAATTCAAGGCTTTTAGCACAGAAAAAATGATGGTAATATTCATCAGGGAACACAGAAAAAAATGAAAATGTGAAATGTGGAGTTAAAAGAGTGGTAATATTCATCAGGAAATGGTGGCAGATTTTGTGGCAAAAAATGTTTAATATTACATCAGAAAATAGAGGTTGAATATTACCTCTTTTTTGGATAATTTTATATGTGTAAAAATGAGAAAAAATAAATAAAAAACAGAACCTTATGAAAATTTACCAAAATCTGATGAAAATTCACTAGTTCCTTATGTAATATTACATTCTTTTTCACACAAAATCTGTCATCATTCCCGATGAATATTACCTTCATTTTTTTTCTGTGTAGAACTTTCTTTTCATGTTAAACTTTAGAATGCCTGTTTTTACCAAATAAATTCAGAGTCAGAGATCATTCACACCAACAAAAGCACGCACCTCATTAGCAGTCAACCCGTCGTGGCGCATCCCCGTCCCGTCCTCTATTTTCGGCTCAAATTGTTTCATCAACCCACCACCAAAAAAATATCATCAACGCGGCAGCAGCGCCTTTCGGCTTGGTTTGAATTCCTCTAATTACAATATTAAGACGTGTATAATTCTGGGGTGCACGATTTACTGCTAAAGTGTTTTTCTTTTCTTTCGAGTTCGTTTTTTTGTCTTCTCTCGGCCTGTCGAAGAACGCGGGTGAAAAACTGAAGATCTCTTCCGCTGTCGAAAGGGAAAATTGCTGTGAAATCAAGGAGGATAAAAAGAGAGAAAGAAGTAAAAACGGCTGATGTTTGCTTTCCCAACAACACACTTAGCGCAAAATATTTTGTCTAAAATTCTGAAGAGTGTTTGTGTGTGACGGAAAAGTGACAAAAATTTAGTTCTTTCAACAGCTCTCAAGCCGGCCAAGTCAGCTATGTCAATGTGTTGGTAGCTTCTTCGTTTTGGATCTTTTGCTCTTTTTCGTACTTTTCCCAACTTTTTTAACTCAGTTGTTCAAAACTCACGTATCTAATGTAGCGGAACAGAAACTGTTTTACGTACACTTTTTTTGTTCGTTGTTCTTCTTACCTGTTTTTTTTCTGTTGGTTTTATTCGTTTTCGAATTTTCGCTTTTTCCACCGCTTGGGCTGGTGTTGGTGCTGCCCCACCAGAACCCAGCTAAAGTGAGGGTTTTTTTTCGGGGATATCTAAAGAAGATATTGGACGTTTGCAGCGGAAAACAGTAATAGCAATAACAGCTACAGGGAAAAGCAAACCAGGAGAGAGATAGAGAGATGGAGGAAGGAGAAAAACGCTGAAATATTCAAATGAAACATATGTTCATCAATCCATCCGAACGCAGCAAAACCATCAGCAGCAGTTTGGTTTAGGTTGGATTGGCTTGGCATTCGGCAAAATGAGTGGGAAATGTGGGGTTAAATGAGTGAAACCAAATCATAATGACAAATTTTAACTGGGTTTCAAAGTTTCAATATGTCGCTACCTACCTCTTCAAAAACTTTTCGTAAAATCAGGAAGATTTAAAAAGGATTCTATAAGCTATCGCGTTTCATTTATTTATAGGACCTTTAAAAATACCTTAGATTTTAGTTTTCTTGTTCTTCAAAAAATTAAAAAAATAAATGATAAAAAAGTGCAATTCAATAGTTTAATTTTTGATAACTAATTATGCTCATTATTTTTTTAAATTATTTGTGTGTTACTGTCTTTTCCTGACATGTTTGAATGACGAAATTGCCTACTTTTAATCGCAAAAAATAACAGTAATTAATAGTAGTTTATGCAACAAGTTGCAAAAAGAGGATTTTTTCAGCACGAGTCGTTCATTTATCAAACGAGGTTCACCGAGTTGGATAGATACGAAGAGTGCTGAAAAAATCAAGTTTTGCAACGAGTTCCATACAACATTTTTTGCAATTCCAAAAAAACACACACTGAGTGAAATTTTATGTGGGTAGTTCTCCGCCAACTCACACAGCAGTTGCCCCGACCCCTCTTCGATTTGCGTGAAACTTTGTCCTAAGGGGTAACTTTTGTCCCTGATCACGAATCCGAGGTCCGTTTTTTGATATCTCGTGACGGAGGGGCGGTACGACCCCTTCCATTTTTGAACATGTGAAAAAAGAGGTGTTTTTCAATAATTTGCAGCCTGAAACGGCGATGAGATAGAAATTTGGTGTCAAAGGGACTTTTGTGTAAAATTAGACGCCCGATTTGATGGCGTACTCAGAATTCCGAATAAACGTATTTTTCATCGAAAAAACACTAAAAAAGTTTTAAAAATTCTCACATTTTCCGGTACTCGACTGTAAAAAAATTTGGAACATGTCATTTTGTGGGAAATTTAATGTACTTTTCGAATCTACATTGTCCCAGAAGGGTCATTTTTTCATTTAGAACAAAATTTTTCATTTTAAAATTTCGTGTTTTTTCTAACTACAACGTTGTAGAGCAGACAATTAAAAAATTTTGATATATAGACATAAGGGGTTTGCTTATAAACATCACGAGTTATCGCGATTTTACGAAAAAAAGTTTTGAAAAAGTTGGTCGTCATCGATCATGGCCATTCATGGTCACCCGCGACAGACACGGACGACGAAACAAAGAGAAACGCAAAAAGTAACTTTTTCAACATCTTTGTGATTTAAACGATTTATTGACAAAATACATGAAAACTTGACAAAAAATTTCACTCAGTGTGTGTTTTTTGGAATTGCAAAAAATGTTGTATGGAACTCGTTGCAAAACTTGATTTTTTCAGCACTCTTCGTATTTATCCAACTCGGTGAACCTCGTTGGATAAATGTACGACTCGTGCTGAAAAAATCCTCTTTTTGCAACTTGTTGCATAAACTACTATTTTGCAATATTTTTTTGGATTTTTGTTTGTAAACTGTAAATCTAGTTTTATTCGATTTATTTACTTTTTTTCAAATTCATTTTTTTTTATTTCAATCCTTTGCAAGGCAAAAAGTTGTTCGATTTTCAAAGCACAACATTTTGCAGAATTTTCTCAGATTTTCCAAAAGAAATATTTTCAGATATGGAGATTTATGAACAACACTTTTTTTAAATTTGCATGAACACCTGAAATAGTATAAAGAAACAGGTATATATTTTTAGAGCGTAACTAATTTTTAAACCGTCCTCATCAATTACACAGTAAAATCACTGATGGTAATTGTTTTGTGATTTTACATCAGGAACAGTTGAAATTTATAATAAGGCAAATTACTTTTTGTCTTACTGGGAATTTGACATTTTTTTTTTTAAATTTAGCATTACCCAGGGTGGCCACTAAAGTCGGGAAATCGAGAAAGTCGCGAAAAAGTGGGTAATTTGCGAAAATCCGTCAAAAATCTGGAAAAAAAGTCGAGAATTTGTGATTTTTTGTCAAAAACTCGGGAATTTCAAGCATATCTGTTTGAAAATTCTTTGTGACATTTGAATAATTTTATAATATTTAGTACAACTTTCGGAAGAACGGAGTCTATTTAAAATATTTGAAATCCTAATAAATTTTGGATGCATTTGACAAAGATTTTCATGATATTTTTTTTTATGAATCAAAGGATTACTTTTGTTTTTCAAACAAGAGTTAAATTTTTTTTTCATTTTAAAAGAAACATTGAAAATAGATGTATTATAAACCTTTTGGTTATTTTTCAAAAACTACTTTTTTATGTTTGAACTCTGATTCAAAATAATGAGTGCATCTATTTTTGAAGTATTTTTTTGTTGGATTTTGTTGCTGCTTTTGAAAACGGGATTTGAGTGGTCACCCTGTAATTATTACCGCATTGCCATAGTCTTTGAATCTTTTGGACAGATTTTGCTTTGAAAAATATATTTAAAATGAAGTAAGTATGAAACTTCTAGAAAATTTACTTTGGCAAATTTTCACTTTGAAACTCTTCTTAGAAAAAGTTTCCCAAAACCCAATCAAATATGCCTATTCTTAGGTTTCTTATAGGTTTTGATTCAGGGAACAACTTTGTAGAACATCGCAAAGCGCTAGGAATTTATCCCGAAAAGATACAGGATATTTTTTGGAGTATGAGTATGGAAAAAGAATATAACGTCTAATTTGAGAAAAAAACATAGCGTATGGAAAAACTTTCTCGAGGAAACGTTAAAAAATTAAAAAATAAATAAACTAAATTTATTGAAATTTCATTATAACTTCAGGTCAAGAGTGGAAAAACTAAGCATTAATTAACCAAATTCGCTCAAAATTTCAGGCTAGCTCTTGGGGCCATATTGCTTCAAAATTCCGGTCGAGGCATTCGAATTTAAACACTTTTGTCTTTTTCATATATCCGTGAGCCATGCTACTACGCGTTTTTGTACCTGCCGGAACATGGCAGATCAATTCCAAGCTCTCAGTGAGCTGACAATGAAGTACATCTACAATGGATAAGCTGTCTTGTACAAAGTTACAGCTAACACTATTTTGAAAATTCCGAGATAACAGGTAACTATTTAACATGACCAGCAGTGTTAAAGTAAGCTGGGAAGGCCGGCTATTGTTTAACATTTCAAGTTTTGTGAAAAAGTTGCATGTTATCTCGGAATCTTCAAAATTGTTCCAGCTGTCAAATTGCTTATCCGCCCTTTTCTCTTGTTGCTCCAGAACTGTGATTTAGTTTTAAGCTTTTTCTATTTTTATAGTTTTTTTCAGCAAATTTCGAAGGTTTTTTTTTAAATATTTTTTCTAGAAACAATTCTTATTGTTAAATGATTTAGAGTTTTTGTCTCATACCAAATTAATTCCCATGACTTCAAATGAAGTTTTGATTGCCTGTGAAAAATGCAATTCCAAAATGCCCGTTCAACCCCACATCGTCCCCTAATAGCAGCTATTGTTGGTTTTACTGCTTCCTTTTTTTCCCTGTTCCTCTTTTCGCGGCTGGTTTGAAAAATTTTGTGTTTGTGTTGTGCGGTATTGGTTCTTCTCTGCCAGGGACAAAAACACCACACTCGAGCACCACAAAATAACACCCAGAGCGAAATATTTCGAGAGTTTCCGAGGTCTGTCACACTGCCTCGATGCGACTACTGACGCGAACTGGCCCCGGGGTGAGAACTCTCCGAGGCCAGCCGCGGGGTCGACCTCTGCGGCAGGCAAATTTTTCAGCTTCGTATTACATCAATTTATTACTGCCTCCTATCCGCCGTACGGTGCGGCGCTGGTGCCGTGGATGACAATGTGTACTCTACTTCTTGACAGAAGGCAGCGTGGTTGAGGTTGAAGTAGCTCGACTTTGCTACAAATCGGATCAGGTTAAATTTGGACGGTTTGGGCGAATTGTGACGTTTGCGTAACACGGGATAATGAATGTGGTTTTATTTTCTGAAATTTAAGCATTTTTGCACATACCTTGATTAAATGATGTTTGGAATTTCGGATGAAATAAAGGAGAATCATTTGGATATTTTCAAACCTGTATTTTTTTCATTCTGACAATTTTAATGATACACCCAACGAAAAGAAATGAAGCAGAAATTGTCGTATTGATTTCTGTGCACTCAATGATAGCTTTTTTGTCAAACTATGCATTAAACTTGCCCCTTAAAATTCGACAGTAATCTACAGTTCAAAAATTACATATTTGTATGAAAAACATATCATACCAATCATATTGGTTTGGTTTTCATTACACTATATCCCCCGAAATTTGAAAGGTAACCTCAAACTGTTTCCGAGCATAAATCAACGGGTACATTAATTGAGCTTTTGCATTGCATAACAAGTTTCGATTTTTACAGTTTTTCCGATATCGATCGAATTTTCCAGCCAAACCAGTTTCTCCACAATCGTACACTTTACTTCCTTGTCATAAACGGTCAAATTTCTCGGCTCCAGCAGCAGCCGGTCATATAATATAACAATGTGTTATAAGTTTATCTGTGCCCGTATATGTGTGTGTGTGTGTGTGTGTTTTGTATGTGTGTCTGTATGGGATTGTTTGCAACGAGAGTATATATAACTGCGGCCAGCAGTATATATCTCTTTCAATAACGATTTTCTCCTCATCCATATTGTATATTTATATGATGTGTGATGTGCGTTGATAGGGTTAGCACCCCTTTTGTAGACCTTTTTCTTATTTTTCTTTGAAAACAGAAGTGTAAATCAAGGAGGGAAAAACATATTTTCAACTTTCTAATGTTTTTCCAATCTAAAGAATTGAAATTTATTTATCTTTCTTGTTAACTCTCATAGAGCAAATACTCAAAAATGTTGAGAAAAATAAATTTAACCGCATATAATTGGAAGTTTGGGCTTACGGATATCAGATACAGTCCAGACTCGATTATCCGAATCCTCGATAGTCAGAAATTTCGATTATCCGAAGTTCGATTATCCGATGGTTTGTATGGGACTTCGGATAATCGAATCATGACAAATGAAAAAAATCATGATTTTTTAAATTCTTATTTTAAACATCAAATTCGAATTCTGCGACTTCATTTTAGTCAAATTTGAAAGGTTGATTGCCTTAAAAATCGCTGAATATGCATTCAATTTTTCAATATTTCATCACCGCCATTTTAGCCGCCATTTTGGTTTAAATATTTTTAAATCAATTTTGAGTAGCTTAGGATTCATACTTAAGCTAAAAAATCAAACTTCCGATGTATCCGAAGTTTCGATTATCCGAAGTAATATTATTCAGAGGCCTTCGGATAATCGAGCCTGAACTTTATTGATCATTACTCAAAACATGGTGTTTTTTCACTTTGGAAAATTTCAAAGAAGTGGCGTGGATTTTTTTGGATTTTTCATTACTCAAAACATGGTGTTTTTTCACTTTGAAAAATTTCAAAGAAGTGGCGTGGATTTTTTTGGATTTTTCATTACTCAAAACATGGTGTTTTTTCACTTTGAAAAATTTGAAAGAAGTGGCGTGTATTTTTTTTTCAATAGGGCCCGCTCAATTTCCTACAAGTTTGTCTATGAACACTAGGGTGTAATATCCAAATCGATTTTTCAGCACAGCAATTTTTGAGTTCTTTTTGGGGTCCTTAACAATTCCCCAAAGTTTGGGAACGATTGGTTTAGTCTTCACTTTGCGCATTTTCTATGAAAATTTGTATGGGAAAACCCATATTTTTGGATTTAGATATTTAAAAATTCCACGTTTCATGCTATATTAAAATCAGATTCATATTTGGATGCTCTGGAATGTGCTCTACAATTCGTCTAAAACGTGATTTTCGAGCAAAAAATACGTTTTAGACGAGTTTTGAACACGCCGTATCTTTTTTTAGGAGTAAGTTAGCACCATACTCTCTTCGGGAAAGTTGTAGAGCACCTTCCATAGCATCCAAATATGAATCCGGGTTTAATATAGAGTGTAACGTGGATTTTATAAATATCAAAACCCAAAAAATAGGTTTTTTCCATACAAATTCCCATAAAAATTTGAATCGCTTTGCGCAAAGTGAGGACTAAACCAATCGTTCCATGCAGTCATATTACACCCTAATGAACACAAATTATATAAGAAAACAAACTTTTCCGATAATCATGGACAAATAATTTAAAATCTTAAGGGTGCACAGCAACCAAGAAAGTTGTTGTCTTTTGACTTAGTGGTAAATTATTTTGTAGATTCAGGGGATAAATCAAAAGTTATATCAAAAGTTCTCGTACTTTTAAAGATACTAAAATGTCATTAAAAACCTTGGTCTAAAATCTCTGGTTGATTTGCACCGTTAAATAAAAAACGGATTTGTATTGAATTCTAACAATGTTAAATTCTTTGATTATTCGGAGGGCCTCGTGGCGCGGTGGTTAGCGGCTTCGGCTGCCGATCCCAAAGTTGCTGTGGGGCGCGGGTTCGATTCCCGCCTTATCCTCCTGGCCTTCTATCGGATGGGGAAGTAAAACGTCGGTCCATTTGCGTAAAAGAGGTTTTGGGTAACTTGCAAAAGAGACCACAAAAGACCCGGGGGTCGTTAAAGTGGATTGCTTTGCGTTTTTTTGATTATTCAGAAATTTTGAAATTTCGGTAATGAAAACCAAACCGTAATATTTAAAAAAAGCATTGAAATCGATCAGCAGCTGAATCGAAGATTATGCTAATGTGTCTGAATCTTGACGAACTTCAGAAAAAAATAATGTTTGGGATGGTGTCAAGATAGTTGGATGGCGACAAACTTTTATGAAAAAAATACTTCATAATATTATGTTGAGTATGTGTTTTGTAAATCTTTTTAATCACATTACATGCTACTTTTTTATAGTGTGTGTGTGAAAAATGAAATTTCTTGAAAATATGTGTAAATATTTGCTGATTACAAATCAATTTCATATCCTAAACTTTAATGTGAAAATTATTTGGCAATCAAGCAAACATTCTTGAACCGATACAAATTTACGATTAACTTATGGTAAAATAATGAAAAAATGGCGAACGTTTGATAAAAAACCGTATCACAGCGATCTTTTTCCAGCTAAACTTTCATTTGTCGTGACGTTAGAGCCATTTGTCTGATTTTTGTTTCACGGAACCCGGAAAAAGTTTAATTTTGGGCAATTTCAATGTCCTTTCATTAGATTTGACCATGTTTCAATTTATTAAATTTGTTTTAATTTTGTTTTGTTCAAAATTGTATTGTAATTTGAATATTTGAATATGAAATGAATATGAAACATTAAAAAAATGTACAAAGACAAAATCCAAATAAAACGTTTAATTAGCAACATTTTATAGCAAATGCCTCTAATTAAATTTTTGTTATGGTTGTAAAATTTTGATCTCAAACTATTTTTTTTATTTATACACTCAACTTATTTATATGAACAGCCTTAGAGGCCGGTTATAGAAATATTTTGAAAAACGTTACTTAATCCACCTTAAGGTGGTTGGTGCCTTCCTAGCATTCATGTTGTATTTTAGGTGGTATTTACAAATTAATTTGAAAGTTTTTTTTTATTTTTTTAAAAAATGTTTTTTTGTTTGTTTTTTTTTTTAATTATTGATTTTACTTGAACAGCAATTTTCAATTCGTTTTTTTACCAACTCTTCAAAATAAAAGTGAAAAGTCTCATGAGTTATATATTTCAGTAAAAAGTTCGTGTAAATCTTTGTCGAGACAAAATGATGCAGCAACATAATTAATACAGATTTTTTCCAGAAGAGACGCAGACACTGCTTAAGCGATGTGGCAACCGGGCGATACGCATGCAAGGGGGTGTGGCTGCCAATCCCCCGCGTGGTCAAAAAGTCAAAAAGCAAAAAGACCCGGCCTTTGAGGTTATGCAAAAATCACCCTTTTTTGTAGCTACAAAAAAACTTTTTCTTGGCATAACTTTAAAAGTACTTCACTAAACAGAATAAAATTTAATAGGGTCTTAGGGGACCCCAAAACGAACAGAATAAGGTGGATCCGGCCAAAATCGGTACAGCCAGTTCTGAGATAATCGTGTGGAAAAAAAGTCATGTCTACACACATCCCCACAGACATTTGTTCAGAATTTGATTCTGAGTCGATAGGTATACGTGAAGGTATAGCTAGGAGTCGTTTTTAAGAAGTTCATTTTTCGAGTGATTTTATAGCCTTGCCTCAGTTAGGTGAGGAAGGCAAAACCGTCGCGGGCTGGATGAAATAGCTTCACGGGCCGGATCCTGCTTTAGGCTTTTAGGCTTTCTATACGGATAGTAATCTGGAAAGCTAATCCGGTAACTCTATGAAGCCGAATCTTTAAACTTTGAAATGTCTCCGAAAACACCAATTTTTTTTATTATTATCAACAATGTTGATGATTTTAAAAACATTTAGTTACAGGATTTATTTCCGTGTGTTTTTTTTAAATCACAAATAAGTGACAAATTGGCTAACATATTTACTGTTTTTACTGGCAATGAAGTGTTAAAAGTTTTTTTTTGTATAAAATTTGGATAATTACGAAGGGTGCTGAAATAATCAAGTTTTGCAACGAATTGAATATTTATTTTTGCAATTCCGGAAACACCCTGCAAATTGTTTTTTTTTTTTTCAGTGAAACCCCTGGCCTCGCTGAAATTGCATTTGCCGTCAAGAAAAGTACTCCAAAACAGTACCGACAAGTAAGTACACGCAACCTAGACTTCAGTCAAACTGACCCAAAAGTGCTAAATTAGTGCTAAAAGGTTGAACTTTTTGACACTCAAATGGATACTGAAAAGAACGTGTCAGTACTCTTTGCGAACAGATATAGTAAGTAGGTTCACAATGGAATTGCAAAAAATTTTTTTTTTTGTTTTTTTATTGAAAATGCAAATGTATGGCTTAGGGGCAACCCATAAACCACGTGGACGTTTTTTTTTTAAATTCCAGATCCCCTTTCTCTATCTTTTAAAAAATTGTTCATACAAAAAAAAAATATAAGGCGTGGAAAACCACCAATCAAGTCACGCTTTTATCTCAAGATCAAGATATTTTTTTAATTTAATTTTTCGAGTGTGTTACTCTTTAACGCTAGTTACTTATAAATTTCGAAAGATTAAACACGTTTTTTGGAAGCTGCAATTAATTGGAAATATGGTGATTGGCTGTAAAATGTTTAGAACATTTATCATTCCATGTTTGCTGGTTTTTCTGCTTCAAAAGTTATGCCTAGGGTAAGTGAAATTTCACGATTTCGCGGGCAGCGTGAAATCCGCGTAATTTGGCTTTTTCCGCGAAATCCCGTGAAATTTTATGTTTGTGTGAAAATGAAACGATTTTTCTCAAAATAATTGATCAAACTCAAATAGGAATAAACATTATTTTATGAAATACTGTAGAATTAAGCGAGTGAATACCCTGGTTTAATTACTAATATAGGGTAAGTGATTTTTGACGATTTCGTGGACGGCGTGAAATTCTTAAATTTCATAAATATTTCATCAATGAAGACTATTCAATTACATTTAATTAGTTTTCAATTAAAGTGCTTGAATATATATGTATGTTAAGTTGATATAAACCATTTGAAGAAATGTTCAGATTCTTGAGTTTTTTTTCAGAAACTAGCTAAATTTAGTTATATTTTCATTTGCTGTAATGAAAAATTTTACTGCCTTTTTAATTTGAAAGGAATAATTTCGAAAAGCTTAAAAAAAAATCAAACTTTGTTTTATTCAAAATAAAAGGAAGAGTTTTTATATTTTTGGAATCACATATTGAAACATTTAAATTTATTCTGAGTTCTGTTTAAGTTTAACGATATTTGTTTACTTGGGTGGATGATTCCCGCAAAAGTTAAAAAATAATACTTTTTTTTTCTTTTCTCATTTAAAATAAAAAAAAAATCGATTTTGTTAATTCAGTTATTTTACTCGTTTTGGCTGGACAAGATTGTTAAATCTGGCTTTGATATGAAATTCAATAAAATATATAAAGATATAACAGAAACAAATAAGCGAAAACATTTTAGCTGTATTAGTGAAATATCAAAAAGCAGTTCAGTAAATGAGTGTATGCGTGCCCTACATTTTGTTTCCAAATATATAAACCAGGTGGAAACTTTTTTGAAAATTAGGAGATTTTTTGTGTCACGTTACGTGATTTTTTTAAGTTTATTGAAGAATGATAAATAATGAAGCATAAAAAGTAGTTTCTGTGATTTAAACATAGGATTTTCAGAGATATTTTAACATTTTTCACGTTCCGCGAAATTTGCGTGAAATTTGGTGTTTTGAAATTGAGGTCCTCGTTAAATTTGCAATTTTCGAGCGTGAAAAATCACTAAGCCTAGTAATGCCCAATGTTGAAAAATTGTAACTAAAAAAATCTTGTTTGGTCAATTTAACCCTAGTTATATGTTCGACGTTGAAATGCCAATCAGTAAAACCCCTCCAACCCACTTAAATCCGTTAACCCTTTTCAGAATTCACAACCATTGCCCTTTTTCCCCTCTTCCCCCTTCCTTCAAGTACTCCCAATATGGGACCCACGCCGCCGTTTCAATTTCTGCGGTTCTTGGTGGTGGCCTGTCCAAAGAAGCCGAACAAAAATCATATCAATTTAACCAATTATGCTCTTCTCTCACTTGAAGTGTGTGTGTGTGTATGTTTGTGCTTGTGTTCTTTTTGTTGTTATTCCTCACTGCTGTGTGGCTTGCCACTAGTCGAGTAGACTCACTATCGTTGATTCCTTCATCTTTCCCGTTGACTCTTGTGGTCTTCGTCGTCGATTATTTCTCCACACATATGTTTAGGAGCTTGGCTCTTTACCCCCTGCTGCTGCTTCAGCTATTGCCAGTTCTTAAAAATTGTCACACACTGCGCGAGCGCGACGCGACTCTCAACTCCACGCGTACAGGAAGTGTTCCATAAATCAGCACACAATATTGGGCAGCGCCTGCAAGGCCTGCTATGTGTTCAGTCACAGGGATTCACACGGCTCTTATCACTACTTCGGTGGTCACTTTGGTTCAGTATTGTGGGTTTCACTGCAAAAATTTCGGTCACTTGCTATCACTGCTATCACGACGTTTGTGCGCGGTTTCCCGAGGTAACGCCGAGAAGTTCCGGTTGAGGTTTTGGAAACGTGGAACTTCGCAGGGTTTCGCTGGATGGAACTCTGCACCGCTGTGTTGACAATGGGCTCGGACGACATCTTTACCTGACAGTATTAGAAGTATTTAAAAAATATCTAATGCTGCCCGGTAAGATGTGAACAGACACCCCATACGCGCGCGTTCGACGATCAAGTCTCCAAGTCGCCAAGTCGCCGCGAGACGAATCCGCTCCAGGCAAGACGTGCGACCGTACTGCTCGGTTCGCTAATCCGTGCGCACTCCAGCAGTCCTAGAACCCACTTGGGCTGGATTACCCTTTGCACAACACACACTTTGCTCTTCCTTGGCCCTATAAGCCATTTCTTCCACAAAAAAAGAGGATGATCCACGTTGCATCGGAACCAGCGGAGGAACGCCACGAAAGACACGATGCGCGCGCGAGCGACTTAAAATAAGACTGATGTCTAGCTACGGCGACTGGTGAGCTGCAAAGGAAAAATGTGCTTCTTCGAAAATTCAAATTATCTGGCCCCGAACGAGAGAGCCTCCGTCGAAGAAAGAGAAAGAGCGATGCAGCGGCGCGATAACAGAGGGAAAACGGGCGCGCAGCGCGCACGGAGAAAGTGAGAGAGCGCTCACCGAGCGAGCACGAGCGCGCTCGTCACTCCAGTCGTCTCGCTCGCTCTCCCGGCGCTCCCTTCGGAAGCGCGAGCGAGACGCACGAGCTAAGCCGAACACGTGTCCAGTTTAAGTCCGTTTTGCGCGCGCTCTCTCTCTCGTTCGTCGCTTCGCGACCCGACTCCGAGCCGAAACTGACCGATACGACCGAGCTGCTGCTGTTCCAGCAGTGGTCATCGCGGACAATCGCGCGCTCAGGTCGTGGAATCGACCGAAAATCAACCCAATGCAATTTAATTGATGTGTGTAAATATAAACAGACACACATACATCGCACGGTGGGGGCCAAAAATTGACCGTTACCCTCCGAGTCGAGGAGGGCGCCGCCACGCGTCCGATAAACGTACCACAAACGGGGCATTTAGTAGGCGCTGACTGGCAGCTCTGCTTCGTCGTCCGTTCTTCTTTCTCTTCTTTCCCGTTGTGACGCATGCGCGTGACGTGCGCACTTTTGCACTGACAGCGCGCTACCGCGCTGTTCTTTTGAAGAAAACGTGCAATATCATTTGGATTAGCGTGCGTGCGCCACGCCGTCGTGGCGAGATTTGAAGAAACTCGAGGCGGCGTCCCGATGAAGATCCCAAAGATGACTTTTGGGTGTGGTGTGTGGTTGCTGATGGTGGTGGTGGTGGGGGAAGTGACTCCGCAACTGTCAATCATTCTATAATTAAGTAATTTTACGAGATTCGGAACCCTGGCACGGCCACGCGGTAGCGATTTTGGGGGTCCCATCGGTATAGCGCATGTGCGCCAGCTGTGAACGCTGTGCGAGAGAGGGTTTTTGTGAGTTACGGAACTGTTTGTTCAGCGAGTTGTTGTGTTACCGTATGAAAATTTTAGTTTTGTGTTCAAAATGATACGATTGATCAACAATTTATTGAAATAGCAACATATTTGTTCAGTTTTAAGAGTAAAAAATTTAATATTTAATATTCATTTAGGAAAACGTTAACAAATGTTATCGAACTGAAAACTGCAGTGCAGACTCAATGGGGTCCTAAAATGAAGCTTAGATTGCTGATATTATTGTTTATAGCGATAAAGCTTATTTTTCTGAGTACAATGACCCTTTGTACGACCACAAAGAATTTAAAATGGATTTTTAAATCAATTTTGAAAAATTATCCTCGCGGTCCTTCTTGACAGAAAAGCTCCTACTTGACAGCTCGTTCCAAGGGGACCATAGTTGATCCATCGAAAAAATGTTGTCTTGTCAATATTTTTTTGCATTAAAATAAAAAAAAATGATCAGAAATGGTTTTTAATCGTGTTTTTTACCGTTGTACATAAAAATTGACATAGGGCTTTAGTACCCAATTATCCGAAGCCTCCATTATCCGAGATTTCAATTATCCGAAGGTTTGTATGAGACTTCGGATAGTCGAAAAAACTATGTTTGTTTATTTACATACTTTTGACATCAAATTCGAGTTCAGCAACCCATTTTAAGTCAATTTAAATGTTTGGTTGCCTATGAAGTTACCAATAAATTTTCATTTTGGTTCATCCCTTAGGTCGATAGGTTTTTGACCTAAAAAATCGCTTAGAATTTGCAATTTAATGAAAAATTGTCTGTTTTCTTTAAAAATATCGTATTTTGTTCTAAAACCTTTAAAAATACATTCAAATTGCCCCGTAAGTCATAGTTAGGAGTCCTACCAACAATGTTCTGTATTCTTATTGGGCCAGGAAATCGTAATTTTTCATTGGCAGCATATTAAATTTGGAAAAAGGAAATTTTTGCCTAAAAAAAAACACCATTACTTACATTAATAGATATGTTTTTTTAATAAAAAAAACTCTTGTCGTCAATATCATGAAAAATAATTGAAAATTGTTTTTTTTTTATTTTCAAACAAGACGTAACCTTAATATCTCTACTACCTTTTAAATTAAATTTGAAAAATAAACTTAGGCTATTGCAAGTTTTACTCTATGTTTTTTTTGTTCCAAAAAATGTTCGTTTCCCAAAAAATCCTAAGGGAAACTGCTGAACAATTGCTGAAAATCGAAATTTTCTTTGATATTTTTTCGTACGATTGATTAAAAACGATTTAAAAACATTGTATATCGTCTATTTTTGTATTTTTTTATCAAGCAGGGAACTTTTTAAACGTTTGCCAATTTCAAAATTTAAGGAGATAAAAATATTTCATAAATTCATTGATATTTGGCAATTTTATGTTAGTTGCATAACTGCAATGATGTATAATATAAAGCATTTTGTATTACGTTTTGGTTCTTAATTTATAACTCAGGGTTCAAATTTAAATCTTGTTAATTTTATTTTTACATTTCAACTGTGTAATGGTTTCAGAGTAATTAAAATATGTATTGTTTGACAAATAAAATTTTACATCTGAAACTTAAAATATAAAAGTTTTTAATCGATTCTCATTCTCACTATGAAAAATCAACTTAAAAAATACTTTCAATTTGATTTGTCTTCAAAAAATATCAATTAAGTATCGGAGGTCATAATGGCTGCTAAGACGAATTGTGAACTGACCAGAGATGTGCTTTGACTTTTTATTTAATAATTTCATAATTCAAGAAAGGAATTTTGCAAAATCTTGCCAAAAATGCAACGCTTCTTCTTTTGAAACACAGATATCAGCCGAAAAAAGAACAAAAATTTGTTGGGTAGATAAATGCCGACTGTCAATCAACTATCATTTTTCCGAGGTTCGTCAACCTGTTAAAGTGTATGAAAAAAAAAAAACAAATTATAATTGATTGATTTACAACGTAAGTTGTACAAATTACCCCTTAATTACTTTTAACCCGTTTCAAAATGGCTTCCGCGTGCCCAAACTCACACTTCGCACCATGTTCAACAATTTAAGCCCAACAAACGGAGCAGGGATAAGACAATTCCGTCGTCGCGCTTGGTGCCAAAAATAATGTGTCGCACTTAGAAAAATTTGCTCACTATTTTTAAACTGTCACACACCCGCTCGCTGGCCTGCCTCTCTGAAGCAATTCCGGGGGACATTTTTGCTTTTGTTTCTTTTTTTTTTTTTGGTTGTTGTTGACTCTCACTTTCGAAGCGGTGAAATAATTTTGTACCGAAAATTGTGAGGAAGTGTCTTAGTTTCGACCTAATGAATCTAAAATGAAAAAAATCTTTTCTAAATTTGTTTGACGTTTGACTCGAGTGACAGCGTTCGAGATTTGATGGGTCGAAAATAGGTACACGACAATAAAAGGTTTCGTTCCCATGTGTTCTTTTCTCGTGCCCACACCACACAAGCTTCATCGACATCATCAGCAGTTTATAGACTTAGCGAGAGTGAAATTTCACTTTCCGTTCTTTTGTTTCTGTTTGTGTTCTTTGCTGGTGCGATTTGTTTGTTTGCTTGTTCTTTTATCTTACTCACACTGTGCGCAACCGAGTCGAGACTAAGAAGTATATTGCGCTTTTCATCGCACTCTGGCATGCGGTTTTCCCTCTCGTCTTTTCCGCCGCACGAACGAGCCAGATATAATCTTATTTACTACATCTAAGTCGCGATGTTTTGCTCATTTTTTTTCTTGAAGCCATTCTTCCTGATGTCAAAAAAACGACAAATTCATTTCCACTAGCCACCTCTCTAGAGAGGTGTCTTAGTGGTGTGCGATCGAGCGATGATAAATTGCGGCACTCGTCAAACGCAAAGTGCGAAACACGCGCTTTTTGGTCAAAATTTGACGTCTTCACTGCGTGGGACTTTTTGTCACCCGCGCGGCATGACTGACATGTTTGGGGTTAGAATTTGGGAAAAAATCGAGAGAAGAAAGAAAGAACTTGTCCGCGATATGCCGTGACATTTCTGTGTCATTCAGTGCTGTGTCCTGTTACGTCAGGCATCTCGCCGTTTTCTGTGCAGGGAATAACAACAACAATAATATTAATAAAAGCTACAAGTCAAGAGGCCAACACGCTTGGCTCTGCTGTTATCAGCAGTTTGAGTAGAGTTATGGTATGGTTGAAGAAAAGTATTGAATAAACTTCCTAAATAGAGTAGAACTTCGGTGTTTAATCATTTTATGAAAATTTATTAACAAGTCTAACAAAAAGGGACCCCGCTAGAGGATTTCCAAGCCTAGAGTTTTTTTTTAAAGTCCTATAAGCTATTGTACTTCATATGTTTATAGGACCTATTAAAAAAACTCGCTTCTCTATGTTGAAAACTGTACCGTCATCTGGGGCAAATCGGGACTACAGTCTGAATAGGGACAGCAGGTTTAAGAACACTTAAAAGCTTGAAATTTAGAAATCGATACACTATTTTTGTTGATCTATGTCTGTTTTATCCGAAAACAATCAAAAACATCAAAATATTGTGCAGTAACAAGGGTAAAACAGCTGTCCCAATTCGCCCCATGTGCCCTGTTTCGCCCCAGGTGACGGTATTGTAATTTCTTGATTTTTTGAAAACCAAAGACTCAATTTTAAAGTTTTTGGTGTTTGGCTGTTTTTGATTTAAATGTAAGTAAAAAGCACTCTCAAAGTTCAAAAAATGGTTTAAAAATAGCAATCCACGTTTCTGCTCATTTCTAGGCGTCCGAAGGTTATGTGTGGTGAGTCACTCAAAACCTCTTTTTACGCAAATGGACCGACGTTTTACTTCCCCATCCGATAGAAGGCAAGGAGGATAAGGCGGAAATCGAACCCGCGCCCCATAGCAACTCAGGGATCGACAGCCGAAGCCGCTAACCACTGCGCCACGAGGCCCTCCCCCCCCCCCCTAGAGCGTGACATACTTTATGGATGACGCCATATATAATTCACTTTATCTCTTGATTAAATGATTTTGACTCAGGAAAAATATACACACTGGAAAAAATTTCAATATTTTTCTTTGTATTTGCCTTAATTTTTTTTAAGTTCTAGATAATTCAAGTTTTTTAATATATTTTTGTGGACCAAAACTATGATTTTTTTTAAGTTCTGGTTAATTTGTTTTTCCATCTAATGATTTATTGTAAATGATCGATTTTTACTACTTTTGAAAATATGTTATCTCAAATTGTTTTTAAATATAAATTAGTCTAAGTTGTATCTTGTGAGGGAATTTTCTGATCAATTCGGTGTCTTCGGCAAAGCTGTTGCACATTTTTTTGTTGTAATTTTTCAATTTACTCAAAAGTTTATTTCTCAAATGCTTAAAAACGCAATTTCTGATGGATTTCAATGACTGTAAATTGATATATTTGAATTTTAGACAAGTGCACAGACACAGACTTTTTTACAGACATTTTAAAAAACCATCCGGCATCCCTGGCTTGTACAGCAGAGATTTAGAGATTTTTAGATTTAAGAATTCCAAATTGAAAACTAAAAATCTCTAAATCTCTGCTACACACAGATAGCTACAGTACAGACTCGATTATCCGAAAGCCTTGTCAAAATTTCACTTCGGATAATCGAATCACAAAAAAATCCTTTTCGTTGTCTTATTTTTTATTGTTGAGCTTAAGTAAACCCGCTCTTCTACGCTAAAGAATTTAGAATTTTTAAATCCAAGATGGTAGCCATAATGGCGGTGATGAAATAATGAAAAAAAAATGCATTTTTTAATTTTATTGGCAATCAACCATTCAAATTAGACTTAAATGGGGTCGCAGAACTCGAATTTGATGTTAAAAGTAAGATTTTTTTTTGTTCGTGATTCGAAAAAAAAACCTTCGGATAATCGAACTTCGTATAATCGAAACTTTGGATTATCGAGGCTTCGGCCAATCGAGTCTGGACTATAGTACATAAAATATTATAATAAAATTAAGGTTAATCTTACATTTTCTACCGTTGCACAGTGGAAATTGGATTTTAAGGAAAAAATAGAGTTTTGTGAAGAGATATTGTAAATAGAAAGAGACAACTTTTTGCTTGCTTGAAAACTAGGGTGGATCAGGTTTGGGGTGTGTCAGAAAGTCTAATTTTTCTGGAATATTTTTAAGATTTTGTTTCTCTTATAGAAAATTGTAGAGCATGCCAATTCAAAAACTTTGTTGAAGGCTCTTAAATTTTTACTAGCTATATTTGCCTTCTGTGACATTTTTTATCAAAAGCATTAAGAGAAAACCCACTTAAATCAGTTTTAAAAATGTTTTTTTCAAATAATTGATATAAACAATTCCATATTTTTTACCTTAAAACACTAAGTGGTGTTAGGGTTTTTGAACTCAACGATGAATGCTACGTAAAAAACTAAATTTTGAGAGAGTGGTCATATAAGGCGTAATTTGCGAGATAAAATGTTGGAGTCTACGACAATGTTGTTTTGTTGTTTGAGCGGTCTCAAATTCGGGATGAGCGCCAAAAAATCTTCCAGTCAACTTACTCGCAAAGTCGCCAAGTCGCGGTGCGGTCGCCGATGCACACTGCTCAACTACTCTTCTTCTTGCGGTGATCCGCGGAGACTCCGATCTTTACGTAACGTCACAGTTTCAAGCACGTTCGATTATCACACACATACTTTCCCTCGAGCAGCCCAATACTAATCCGTTGGCGGGGCCACAACCCGCGGGGTTATCAGGACAACATTTCATTTTGTTTGATTATTTCGTTCCACACATGATGGCAATAAAACCATATAATGGGAGCCCCTGCTGCTCCGTACAGATTAAGGAGCGAGCGAGCTTCGGACGCGCTCCGAGTCACCCCGAAAAGTCAGTTGACCGCGGCAAAACCTCAAAACTGATAAAGACGTTATATTTAGCTGCTCTGGCTACACTTTGTTGTACACTTGTGTTATTTGTTCGAAAGCCGGCGTGGAGAAACTGCTCGTACAACACACTCCATCGATGCGCTCCGCTGAACATGATTCTGCCTTTGGACCCGTTTCTCATCTCCGGCCTGGGGAACTAATCCGTCCATAGTTGGGTCTGAATCCACCAAACGCAATCGAGATAAGCCCTAATGAGCTCGCGATAGCACTAATCCTGGACACACTAATCCCGAGATTCCGCGGAGATCCCACGAGTCAAGTGCAGGGAAGAAGGAGCCCGCCTTATCACGGTGCCGATGACAAACCTCGGCGATGAACCGGCACTTTGTGTGTTGTTTATCGAAGCTACCGAACACTGACTTGCTGGTGCGATATCTTATCGGTAACGTCTTCTTGGTTGATTCGACGGCTGGTCGTCGTAATCTTGAACGACATTTCTGCTCAAGCACTTGACTTGGTCGTGTAACGTTGTCGTAGTCGCGTAACTTCGTGTGGGTATCGTCAGTGTATCGCTGGTAACCTAATGGGACACTAGTTGGTGGATGTGACTAACGACGGCTGTGAGTCAGAAACAGTGAAAAGAGAGTCAATTTTGTTTTCTGCTAGATGACCACCACCGAGGCTGGCTTAATACTTGGGGAAGATCTGAGTCATGTCACAACTGGGAGCGATAATGGCGATTTCAGGAACAGGCCGATAAGCGAGTCAACGTGATTGGCAGTTTCGAATTCTTTTGGCGATGCAGTTATGCAAAATTTGCAAGCTAATTGAAATAACATATAAAAAAAGTTCCAATCTTGTCGTGCCGTCGACAATTGGCCAAAGGAATTTCAGGTCAGAACGCGTTTGACACAAGTACAAGTTAGACTACCGTAAACAATTGTAATTATAACAGGGGACTCCAGCAACCAAATTCAACCAAACTTCAGGACAATGCACAGAATGGTCAACCAAACAAAACGTGTTTGTTGTTGTTTACATTGGGTGCTCTCGTTTTGGTTTATTCAGGATTAAACATTAAAACACGTTTTTCTCGGAACGTCAAAAAATGACGTACGACAAGTTAGCACGACAGCGTCAAAATGTTGTTAATTTGAATGAAAGGCTTGATAAAAAAATAAATTCAAGCCATACTTTTCAAAATGTCCCAAAACATTTAATTTCTACCTTTTTTAAAATTATGCATGAATTTCAACATTATAAATAATGTAATTACAGAGTTCAGATAATTTCACGAATGTTTTATTTTTTGACTTTGAAAATCAAACCATAAGATGTTTAGATACATACTAAAAAATGTTTGATTTTGGATGGTTGAATATTACCTCATTTTTAATGTAATTTTACCTTCATTTATGAGGAACATGTAAAATTATACGCTGGGAATTGCAAATTTACACATTTTGTGAGGAAATATTACATATTGTTTCTGACAGAAAATCTGTCACATTCCCAGCTGTAATATTATCAACTTTTTTTTCTGTGTATTTAACGTTATGCAAGTTACACTAAAAAATCCTCCTTTTTGGTATATGTTTGACTTTCAGAGGCTGCATCCAAGCCAAAATGGGTAAAATCATGAATGTAAGTGTGCAACATTGTAGGAAATCTTCTGTTTAAAAAAAATCATGAATAGTTAAATACAATGACTGTTGAAAAATATATATAGCAAAATAATAAAAAATGTAAGCTAACTAACTTTTCAAAGGGGTCAAACATTTAATTTTATTCAATGTCTCTTAGGAAATTTTATTAGAATTTTTGAAAACAAAATTTTCAGGAACAGACACCGTTTTTTTTTTAAATCTGAAAGTTAAAATTTAACTTTAAGTGGCTATTTTTTTAAACGGTGTACTTTATCAAAATCTGTTCGATTTCAAATTTGATTTTACATTAAAAACTAAAGTCAAAAAAAGTTTTTGATCAGATTTTTTTTTTTCAAAAACACTTTTTTTCTTCTAAAATCATAACTCGACGGCAAAGTTTATGTTCATACCTGGGTAATTCTCCGCCAACTCACACAGAAGTTGCCCCGACCCCTCTTCGATTTGCGTGAAACTTTGTCCTCAGGGGTAACTTTTGTCCCTAATCACGAATCCGAGGTCCGTTTTTTGATATCTCGTGACGGAGGGTCGGTAGGACCAAAACTTTTTTCGTAAAATCGCGATAACTCGTGATGTTTATAAGCAAACCCCTTATGTCTGTATATCAAAATTTTTGTAATTGTCTGCTCTACAACTTTGTAGAACATTGTTACACTCTAAAAAAAAAACCCTGCAAAGTTAGAAAAAACACGAAATTTTAAAATCAAAAGTTTTGTTCTAAATGAAAAAATGACCCTTCTGGGTCAATGTAGATTCGAAAATTACATTAAATTTCCCATAAAATGACATGTTCCAAAATTTTTTACAGTCGAGTAACGGAAAATGGGAGAATTTTTAAAACTTTTTTAGTGTTTTTTTCGATGAAAAATACGTTTTTTCGGAATTCTGAGTACGCCATCGAATTGGGCGTCTAATTTTACATAAAAGTCCTTTTGACACCAAATTTCTATCTCATCACCGTTTCAGGCTGCAAATTATTGAAAAACACCTCTTTTTTCACATGTTCAAAAATGGAAGGGGTCGTACCGCCCCTGCGTCACGAGATATCAAAAAACGGACCTCGGATTCGTGATCAGGGGCAAAAGTTACCCCTGAGGACAAAGTTTCACGCAAATCGAAGAGGGGTCGGGGCAACTTTTCCTGATTTCGTGTGAGTTGGTAGAGAATTACCCACCTCAAAAGTTGCGGTATTTTGTTCCCTACAGCGAATAAAAAGAATAAAAAATACGGATTTTTAGAAATTGATTTATTATGAAAAAAAATTAACTAACATTTTAAAGGGGTAAAAAAAATAATTTTATTCAATGTCTCTTAGGCAATTTTATTGGAATTTTCGAAAACAAAATTTTCAAGAACCGACACCGTTTTTAAAAATAATCTGAAAGTTTAAATTTAACTTTAAGTGGCTATTTTTTAAAACAGTTTACTTTATCAAAATCTGTTCGATTTCAAATTTGATTTTACATTAAAAACTAAAGTCAAAAAAAGTTTTTGATCAGATTTTTTTTCAAAAACACTTTTTTTTCTTCTAAAATCATAACTTGACGGCAAAGTGTATGTTCATACCTCAAAAGTTGCGGTATTTTTTTCCCTACAGCGAATAAAAAGAATAAAAAAATACGGATTTTTAGAAATTGAATTTTTATGAAAAAAAATTAAAAAAAAATCGAAAAAATGTACCATTTTTTTCTAAATAATCCAACAACATTGCACAAGACTCCAAATCGATTAGAAAATTCCTACAAAAGTTACACATTTTCGAATATTCATAGATTTGTGATAAATTGAGATAGCTATGGTTTAAACCAGGCCTGCCCAACGTCCGGCCCTTGAAGCCATTTCATCCGGCCCGCGACGGCTTTTCAAATTAGTTCTCTGACCGGCCCTTGAGGCTGCTCATGAAGTATTAAATAAATAAAATTATTGTCTGATTTAAAAACAAAAAGCTTGAGATCAAATTTTAACATATTATAAGAACATTCTTTATGTTTGAATTTAATTTTTATAATTTTTATATTGATATTTTTTTAACTGAAAAAATGTGCAGGAAAACAAAATTATCCATTTTGTAAAATTGTGAAATTTTTGAAAACACTTGGATTGTTGTCTTAAAATTTACAAAAAAGAATTTAAATGTTATTTCTTTTAGTTTTAACTTTGTGTACTAGTTTACTTGATTTTGTTTTTCTTTTTTTAAATAAATAAGTAAGCAAAACTAATGTTTTTTTCTAGTGATAAAGTTTTTTTAAAAACAGCTTAAAAATCAAATTAATCATACTGAAAATAGATTCCTGCAAATATTTTTAAAAAATTAAGAAATTTATCAAAAACTTCAAAAAATTGCAACTATTATTGAAATTTTAATGTTTGTTTTGTAAAAAAATATATATCAAGGTATTTAATTGCAATCGTCAAAAAAATATCTATACAATTCCAAACAAACAAAAATTAAAATATGTCAAATAAACACATTTTTGAATATTATCTTTGTTTTTCGTTCTTAAAATCAAGATATATGAATCATATTTGCAACACTAGTTCTTTATGTATTTACTTTAGAAGAACCCAATCATAAGAAAATTGAAAAAAATGTGTTTACTTTTTCAACTTTTATCAAATATCAGTTCCGGCCCGCCACTGCTTCAGAAATATGAGATCTGGCCCGCAGGGCCAAAAGGTTGGGCACCCCTGGTTTAAACAAAAACATAGGATCAATTCTCACCACCCAAACCATAAGAACTAAATTCCTTTTTTATACCGTCATCTGGGGCGGAACGAGACTACAGTCTGAATAGGGACAGCAGTTTCTAGAGCACCTAAAAGCTAGACATTTGGAGATCATTTCACTATTTTTTGTTAATCTGTGTCTGTTCTATCCGAAACAAATCAATAATATCAAAAAGTTGTGCAGTATAAAGGCTAAAACAGCCGTCTCAATTCGGCCTATGTGTCCCGATTCACCCCAGATGACGGTACTTTAAAAAAATAAAAGTATGTTGCTCTCGTACTGTTTGATTTCAAGCATTTTGCATAGGAAACTAATAGCAGATAGGTTGCAATTGAAAATGCAGTAGAAATATTCCTTCATCAATTTAAAATACTACTGGAGATGCCGGGCATCGATCCCGGTACCTCTCACATGCTAAGCGAGCGCTCTACCATCTGAGCTACATCCCCACGGTTGAATAACAAGTTATGTTTTTGACTGAAAAGTGTTGCATTTTTTGTCATTTTGTCACGCAGGTGTTGCACGCGCAACAGCCGATTAATCCTACCTTTCACTTTTCAAGTCGGTTTCGTTTAAAAAATAAACACGTTTCGCAGATTGAATCAATAACTAGTAAAATGGCTGAAAAAAGAATGTTTTGACAAACTTCAAATCGAATTCGCTTAACCGTGGGGATGTAGCTCAGATGGTAGAGCGCTCGCTTAGCATGTGAGAGGTACCGGGATCGATGCCCGGCATCTCCAGAAGGGTTTAGCTTTTTACACTCGCTTAAAGTGATTGCTAAGCGGAAAAACTTCAAAGTTTTCTTCAATTACAGACAGATAGTGTGTGACGTTTGACCATTTACCACCAATGACCAACCAAATTAACACTCGTTAACAAGGGTTTCACGGCAGAGCAGACGAAGGGGTGGAAGAGGGTAAGCTCGTTTGTGTCATTAAAGTTTGACAGGCTCCATTATCCAAATCACTCGAAAAAGACCGTTAATTGCGTGATAATTTTCACCTCTCCCCTTCACCCCTTTCACCACATGGAGAGAGAAAACAGTTTGAAGTGCGGAACCTTATGGGGCAGAAGCACCTTGAGGTGAAGCCGAAAAGCTTGAGCACCGTTCAGTCTGTTGCTCTTACTAGTGGCAGTGGAGCATATTCCAGGTTCCCAAAGCAAACGGTAGCTTCAGATAAATCGAAAAAAGAAGTAATAAACATTTTATTCATCCACTTAGCACGTCGTTACTGCTTATGGGCGTGAATGAGGGGAGTTTTGTGGAGGAAAATATCGGTTTTCATAATATGAAGAACTGGCAACACTGATTGGCCCAAGCTTCAAGCAACACTTTAGCAAGCAGCTAGCTGATGAAGGATCGATCATCAAGATCACAAATTGGTGTGGCGTTCAAACGACTATCTAATCTAAAGAGGATGTAATAGAGAAGAGCAACTTTAGAAATGCTACTTCTGTAGAGTAGATATTTGTATTTCTTGCATTTCTTGTGTTGCTTGTATTTCTTGTATTTCATGTATTTCTTGTATTTCTTGCATTGCTTGCATTCCTTGTATTTCTTGTTTTCCTTGTATGTCTTATATGTCTTGTTTTTTGTATTTTTTGTATTTCTTATGTTATTTGTATTTGTTGTATGACTTGTATGTCTTGCTTTTTTGTATGTCTTGTATTTCTTGTTTTCCTTGTATTTCTTGTTTTCCTTGTATTTCTTGTATGACTTGTATTTCTTGTATTTCTTGTAATTCTTGTATTTCGTGTATTTCTTGTATGACTTGTAGAGCGTCCAATTTCCCGGGATTATAAAATTCCCGGAAAACGGGAAATTTTCAACGAATTTCCCGGGAAATCCTGGGAATTCCCGGGAAATTTGAAATTTATCGAAACTTGTTCTAATCCTTGTTTTTATTAATATAATTAATATTTTGCAATAAAATTGTATAGGATAGCAACTTAAATGGTGAAAATAAGTGTGAGGATCAAGTAATGCCTTGACTGCTTGTAAAAAAACATACAACTTCAAGAGAATATATAATTTGCTTAGCTTTAATTACTAAGCTGTCTTTCAACTCGTACAAAATATTAAAAAAAAAAATGATGATCAGTTTTTTTTGTCAAGAAGTAGGTATCATTTTTTAATCACAGTATTTGGACAGTGAGTAAAATAAATCCATTTTCCAAAACCATAAAATTGCTTTCAAATTTGTCTCTGTAACCAGTTTGAGAGAATATGATAAAACAAAATATTGAAAATTTAACTGAAACAAAAAGAAAAAAAAATGCAGAAAAAAATCACCCCGGCAAATTTTTTTTTCCTGGATAAATCATACTGGTTTCAGACCATCAATTAATAGATAAGCATGAAATTTACATCAGAATTTTCTTTTTCACTTAAAATACCATTTTTATTCGATCACAATTCAATGTTTTCAAACATAAGGAGCGAATTTTTGATGTTTGCATTTTTTGGGTACCCTTGATATAATAAAAAGTAGTTTTTTAATGATTTTTTAATGATTCAGCCTAATAAATGATTTCGGTTGAAAGAATTTTCGTAATTTTTGTTGTCCAACAAATAATCAAACTCTATTCTCAGTTGTGGATGGTTCAGGAAATAATATCATCTGGAATAAACCATGACATGAAATTTTTAGACGGTCTGACGAAGTTCAATAAGAACATTAAATTGAATTGAATAAATTAAAATTGAATTCCTTCATTTTTTTTTGTAAATAAAAAAAAAGTGTTCAGAAAATATATACTTCCGCTTAAATTTCGGGAATTCCCGGGAAATTTACAAAAAACGGGAAATATTTTTTTTTCGGAAAAAACCCGGTAATTCCCGGGAATTTTTTTCCTTGTACGGGAAATTGGACGCTCTAATGACTTGTCTGTATTGTTTTTTTGTATTTCTTGTTTTCTTTGTACTTCTTGTATTTTTTGTATGACTTGTATGTCTTTTTTGTATCAACTTTATTTCTTGTTTTCCTTGTATTTCTTGAATGTCTTGTTTTCTTTTGTATTTCTTGTAAGACTTGTATGTCTTGTTTTTTTTTGTATTTCTTGTATGACTTGTATTTTTTGTATTTCTTTTATTTATTGAATTTCTTGTTTTTCTTGTATTTCTTGTATGTCTTGTTTTTTGTATTTCTTGTATTTCTTTTATTTCTTGAATTTCTTGTTTTTCTTGTATTTTTTATATTTCTTGTTTTTTGTGTTTTTGTATTTTTTGTTTATTTGTATTTTTTTGTATATTTGTATTGTAATTGATTCAATTGAGCTTCTTTTTCCTATTTTTTACAGCTCTTCTTCGTGGATACCACAAATTTTCAATTTTCAGATTTCGCTTCTCTCCCGCGGCTCCCTTACCTCAACTAGCTGAACAGTAGCTCAACTCCCCCCATCACACGCAACCGATCATTTACTAATCAATCGACACCAGGTTCGAAGCTCTTCTCGAAAAAAAAAAAAAAAAAATGAATCGGAAGGGAGAGGAGCTCGCTTTGAGGTAATTGTGTGTCGTTTAGCGGCTTTTAAGAGTGTGTGTTTGTGCGCCTGCCTATTCGTCGAGTGTTTGTGATGAGTGATTATCGTAATTTATTTACCAATCCCCCTCCTCCACCCCCCTTGACTGTTGTCTTTGGCCCTGTTTTTCCTCTTACAAATTGACCATTCATATATTGAGGTAAGGTGCATCATCGTTAATGGATGCTGGCCGAGCTCTCTTGGAGAGGTTGAATAGTTAATAGGTGGTGGCGGTGCGTCGCTGTTGGCAGAAGAGGAGCCCATTAACGGGGCCTGACCTTTGGAACCAATTGAGGACAAGTGGAGGCCCTTCCTTGGAAGATGAGTTCGATGGCACGAAAGTAGGACAAAAGTAATAATTTGTTTGCTTGAGTTATGACGAAGTGGAAATGTCAGATGGAAAATTTGCAAATGAAGTTGGAGTTCTATAAATATCTAATAAATTTACTGTTGATTAATAGCCTAGGAAAACTTGAGGCCGAAAAGCCCAAGGTGCAACCCGATTCCAAATTTAAACTGAAGACAGTTATTTGCACGAAAAACGTGTTTTCAACAACCTGCTGTTTATTTATTCAATCTGTGTTTCACATTGCGAAGCAATGTCGAGCAAACATATGGAAAGTGAAAGGCAAGGTTAGTACAGTGTTGGGCTTGGGACACACCTGCGTGACCAAAATTTTATGGAACAATTTTGGAGCACTTTTTCAATATTTGTAAGTTAACTCAACAAGGGGATGTAGCTCAGATGGTAGAGCGCTCGCTTAGCATGTGAGAGGTACCGGGATCGATGCCCGGCATCTCCAGAGAAATATTTTAAGAAATATTTTAAAATACCTATTCAAAAATCGTTACGAATGATCAGAAAATTTTACTAATGCTTTATTTTTGGATATTTGGTTTAAAAAAAATTATCTGGAAGATTGGCAAAAACTGGCAACACTATCAAAAATTTAATTATGAGAATCAATCGAACCATAAATGTACAAAATAAATTGTAAATGTTTTATTTTCTCCAATAATCCGATCCTGGGCAGTAGCATAAAGAAATACACCCTTGAAATACCATTTTTTTTTTTTTTTAATTTATATTTATTCAAATTTCTTTTCCATGTACATTCATTCAGTTAAAATATTATTGAGTGTCCAATCACAAACGATGACTTTTCACCTCAATTTTAAATACTAGCAACTTTCATTTATTCGTGAAATATTGTAGCTTTCGCTATTCAGTGATTTCAAATGTAGGAGGTCCTACATGTACAAAAGGGAAAAGGGATACTTTAAAACTAACTTATAAACTATATAAAGAGCGGATCAATGCAGCTGAAGACTGCAATGATTTTTGTCGAAATGCATCAATTATCTTATTGGACATAACATCCAAAGTGTCAACTTCGGCTAATTGATGAAGTTCACTGGTGCTGAACCAGGAGGAAGTTTCAGAATCATTTTCAGAATTTTGTTCTGAATCCTCTGAAGTTTTTTCTTCCTGGTTAAGCAACAGCTTGTCCAGATCGGCACAGCATAAAGCATGGCAGGTCTGAAAATTTGTTTATAAATTAACAGTTTATTCTTGAGACAAAGTCTAGAATTCCTGTTTATAAGTGGATACAAACATTTAATATATTTGTTACATTTAACCTGGATACTTTCAATGTGATCCTTGTAAGTAAGGTTTTTGTCAAAACCAAGTCCAAGATATTTCACTTGATCCTCCCACTTTAAATTTACCTCGTTCATCTTTATAATGTGATAACTTTTTGGTTTAAGAAAATCAGCTCTTGGTTTGTGAGGGAAAATAATAAGTTGAGTTTTTGCAGCATTTGGAGTAATTTTCCATTCTTTCAAATAAGAATTGAAAATATCCAAGCTTTTTTGTAATCTTCTTGTGATGACACGAAGGCTTCTGCCTTTGGCGGAGATGCTTGTGTCATCAGCAAAAAGTGATTTCTGACATCCTGGGGGCAAATCAGGCAAGTCAGAAGTAAAAATATTGTATAAAATTGGACCCAAAATGCTTCCTTGAGGGACGCCAGCACGTACAGGTAGTTGATCAGATTTGCTATTCTGATAACATACCTGCAGAGTACGATCCGTCAAATAATTTTGAATAATTTTCACGATATAAATCGGAAAATTAAACCTTTTCAATTTCGCAATCAAACCTTTATGCCAAACACTGTCAAATGCTTTTTCTATGTCTAGAAGAGCAGCGCCAGTAGAATAGCCCTCAGATTTGTTGCTTCGAATTAAATTTGAAACTCTCAACAACTGATGAGTAGTTGAATGCCCAAGGCGAAATCCAAACTGCTCATCAGCGAAAATTGAATTTTCATTAATGTGCGTCATCATTCTATTAAGAATTATTCTTTCGAATAATTTACTAATAGATGAAAGCAAACTAATGGGCCGATAGCTTGAGGCTTCAGCAGGATTTTTATCCGGTTTCAAAATCGGAATTACTTTGGCATTTTTCCAACTACTGGGAAAATATGCCAAATCAAAACATTTGTTGAAAATTTTGACCAAGCTACTTAAAGTTGCTTCTGGTAATTTTTAATTAAAATGTAAAAATGCCATCCTCACCAGGGGCTTTCATATTTTTAAATTTTTGATAATAGATTTTATTTCATTCAGATCCGTATTAAAAACTTCATCTGATGAAAATTCTTGTTCAACAATATTCTGAAATTCTATTGAAATTTGATTTTCAATAGGACTCAAAACATTCAAGTTGAAATTATAAGCACTCTCAAACTGTTGAGCAAGTTTTGAGCTTTTTCCCATTAGTTAATAGAATATTATCACCATCTTTTAAAGAAGGGATGGGTTTTGAGGTTTCTTAAGAACCTTTGAAAGTTTCAAAAAGGTTTGGAATAAGGTTTAATTTGTTCGACATCTCTTGCGAACTTTTCATTTCGCAGGAGAGTGAATCTGTGGTCAATAACCTTTTGCAAATCTTTTGAATTCGCTTCAGTGCAGGATCACGAGAACGTTGATACTGTCTTCGGCGAACATTTTTCAGACGAATCAGAAGCTGAAGATCGTCATCAATAATGGGAGAATCAAATTTGACTTGGACTTTAGGAATAGCAATATTCCTAGCATCCAAAATTGCATTAGTTAAAGATTCCAAGGCTGAATCAATATCAGCTTTGGTTTCTAAAACAAAATCATGATTTAAATTATTCTCAATATGATGCTGATACCTGTCCCAATTAGCTTTGTGGTAATTAAACACAGAACTATTGGGTCTGGTAACTGCTTCATGAGAAAGTGAAAAAGTTACTGGAAGATGATCAGAATCAAAATCAGCATGAGTCACTAAAGGACCACAATACTGACTTTGATTTGTCAACACCAAATCAATTGTTGATGGATTTCTAACAGAAGAAAAGCAAGTTGGCCCATTCGGGTATAAAACCGAATAAAGACCAGAAGTGCAATCTCTGAACAGAATTTTACCATTGGAATTTACTTTTGAATTATTCCAAGATTGGTGTTTGGCATTAAAATCACCGATGATCAAAAATCGAGATCTATGCCGAGTAAGTTTATTCAAATCCCCTTTGAAATAATTTTTATTTTCCCCAGTGCATTGGAATGGCAAATATGCAGCTGCAATCATAATTTTCCCAAAAGAAGTTTCAAGTTCAATGCCCAAACTTTCAATAACTTTCAACTTAAAGTCACGTAACGTGCTATAAGTCATACTACGGTGGATAACTATTGCAACTCCACCGCCATTTCGATTCATTCGGTTATTAGTTATAACTTTATAATCTGGATCACTTTTCAAATAAGTGCCAGTTTTTAAAAATGTTTCGGTTATAACAGCAACATGCACGTTATGAACTCGTAAAAAGTTGAAAAATTCATTTTCTTTCGCTTTTAAAGAGCGAGCATTAAAATTCATAATATTGATGGAATTACTTAGATCCATGATTAAACTTCAGGGTAAGAACAACATCATTCGCAAATTTTAATCCAATCTGGAGTGCTTCCATCATGGATGTAGCATTACTCATTGTTTGAATCAAACCAAACAGTGAGTTTTGCAAAAAAGTCATTTTTTCAAACGTAACATCGCCGAGATCAGAAGATCCCAAAGCGTTGCCAGCAGAAAAATTTTCAAATGAGATTTGAGGTACCTGCCCAATTTCAGAAAGATTGGTAGAGGATTTAAAATTCGTGGATGAACCCGAACCCGAAACGACGTTAGCATAAGAAATGCCATTGATGTTACCTAACTTTTCCACGGTAGGGGTATTTCTAGAATTGTTCGAGTGAGACAGCACGAACGTTTGATTTAAAGATGCAGGTACAACCTGACTTTGAGAAAAT
This sequence comes from Culex quinquefasciatus, assembly GCF_015732765.1. Classification (NCBI taxonomy): domain Eukaryota; kingdom Metazoa; phylum Arthropoda; class Insecta; order Diptera; family Culicidae; genus Culex; species Culex quinquefasciatus. The sequence continues at coordinate 35,033,885 of NC_051862.1, forward strand.
TTCGGTTTGGATTTCGGCTGATGCTTAGCACGAGAATCCAAAACCTTTTTCTGATGGGGCAATCCCAGAAATTTGATTTGTGATTTCCACCACAATTTGCACATTTAAATTGGGTGACTTCTTTCACGGGACAATTGTCCTTGTCGTGAGAAGAATCCCCGCAAACCATGCATTTTGGAACCATGGCGCAATGATCAGTACCGTGACCGAATGCCTGGCAACGCCGGCACTGGGTCAGATTCTGGCCATTACCGCCATGTTTCTTAAAATGCTCCCACTTTACCCGTACATGGAACAAAAACTGAACTTTGTCCAAAAGTTTCAAATTGTTGATTTCATTTCTGTTGAAATGAATCAGATAAAATTGTGAAGTCAAACCAAAGCGAGAAATATTCCCGTTCGATTTTTTCTTCATTGGTATTACTTGGGATGGGGCAAAGCCAAGCAACACCTTAAGTTCGTTTTTGATCTCATCCACCGACAAGTCGTTGGAGAGACCTTTCAAGACCGCCTTGAATGGCCGAGCATTCTTGGTCTCATACGTGTAGAAATTGTGTTTGTGGTTTTTCAAATAACCAACAAAAGTTTGGTGATCTTGTAAAGATTCCGTCAACAAGCGACATTCTCCTCTTCGACCAAGCTGGAACGAAACTTTCAAATTGCAAGTTTCCTTGCAATTCTTCAGTTGCGTTCGAAAGCTGGCCAAATCGGAGACGGAAGTCACTACAATTGGCGGAGCCTTTACTCGTTTCTCGACGGCAGAAAGCTCAGTACGAGGAGAAGGTTCCTTGTCATCAGTTTCGGATAAAACACCGAAACTGTTTGTCAATGGAATTGGAGGATTGACCTCACATTCAGAATCAGAATCAGACCTCAGAAGAGGCTGTTTTCTTTTTCTGTTTCCGTTAGCCGGTTTAGCGTTCAAACGCTTCACCGACGTAACGACCAAATCTTCAGAAGATTTGCGTTTACCTTTGTTTTGACGCATTTTGCAAGCAAAGTTCTCTTAAAAGATGGCTTCGTTTGTAAAATACAACAAAATTTCAGGTGGGGTTAGTCTTGAAAAGACTGTTTAGAATTTTGGAAAATAACTCAGGTAGTCTTTAAAAAGACTATGAATTTTGTTTTGAAATAACTCTGAGCTTAGGTAGTAAAAAATACCGCAGCTCTAGTGTCCGTTCACCACGAAGGTTCGCAAGACACTGAAATACCATTAAAACCACATTAAAACTATCAAGTCAAGTATGCTGCGCCGTACCTCTCTTCTTCGATCGTGCCAACTTAGTGCCACCTTATCTTAATCTTTCAAATTGTGTGTTTTATTACCCCCATGCTGTTGATCCTCTACCGTCGTTAAGTAGCCAATCCACGCACAATGTGCCACGTGTTGTTGTGTCCCACACAAAAGGGCAGGTTCAGCATTAAGGGGGTCCGTCTTTCTTGCGAAGCCGTCGGAGACCTCCGCACTAAACAAGCGCAGAAGTGCGCATGTGAAGGCGCTAATAATTTTCCGCATAATTTATGTTCACCCCCCTTCACCTCAACCTACTGAAAAGGTGGGTGTCAGAGGAGTTCCGCGTCATAAAAAAAACGGAACATGGTTCGGCGCACGCTTCCACGTTCGGACGGCGAGGAGGACGTTATTAGTCACACCAAAATAATCATTAAACCCCTTTAACCGCCTTGCCACGGTCAACAGCCAATAACCAACGAAACGCGAGGTTTGTTGTTCTTTGTCAGGGATTAAGTTGGGGCACATCTTTGCATGGGATCGTAAAATAGTGCGAGTGTGTAACACGGTGTATTTTGCTGAAAACATTAAGGTAAAAAATTCGGCAAGTCTGATATTTGGCACCGGGGGGATGGCAACCCTATTCCGACCAAAGCAAACTGACAACAATTTAAACGATAAATTCCAAAAAAAACACGTGAATTGTGTTGCTGATGAAAATTTTTATCATATTCTTGTAGATTCCATCCCAATATTGGCTGAAAATTCATATCGAAAAAAGTGATTTTTCTGTTTACTTTTTTTTGCTTTTTTTTTTTGGTCGACAAAACAGTGCGCCCGTACACTCAGAATCGGCATTACTCATTTTCCAGTTTGCTTTTACACATTTGCATGGGACTTTTGAGTTCAACCAGGATAACACACTTCGTGTAATCATAGTCATATGTATAAGACTGATTGACAGTGTTTGTTTTCTGAACTTCCAAGATGGCGTCTTCTTCGCTACCCCCTGTTTGGCACCATGAAAGAAGGGCTGTTTCCCGACATTTGGCGGGGCTTAGCGAAATATTTCGCCGGGGAGTTCAGAGAATTTGTTTTTGGAGATTTTTTCCGATTTTATAGGATATTTCTTCAGAAAAGTCGCTGAAATTCGATGGATTCGTGTTGATATCTATCAAATTTCTTCTGAATATGCCATTAAAGGCTCTAAATTACATATTTGACCTGCAATAAAAAGTTTTCGAACCAAATTTACCAAATTTTTAAGATTTCTTTGGAATAACCGAAAAATCCAAGTGGCAAACCCCATGTCATGAAAATACATCAACATCTTGCCCGAATACATTAACATTAACAGATTATTTCATTTAAATGCTGTTTATTGCCCGATAGGTTCCCAGAAGTATTTTATATTTTATGCAACAAGTTGCAAAAAAAGTTTTTTTTTTCAGCACGAGTCGTACATTTATCCAACAAGGTTCACCGAGTTGGATAAATACGATGAATGCTGAAAAAATCAAGTTTTGCAACGAGTTCCATACAACATTTTTTGCAATTCCAAAAAACACCCTTTGAGTGAAATTATAAGTCAAATGTTGATGTATTTTGTCAATAAATCGTATAAATCAAAAAAAAAGTTAAAAATTGTTACTTTTCGAAACAAGTGCTGAAAAATAGAACTTTTCAGCATATATTTTTTTGCAATTCCGTCGTGAAACTTCTCACTTTTCCTGTCATTCTTGAACGACGAGCCTAGTTTTCTGTGCCGAAATTACAGAATCGAAAAGCAACACATTTAAAAAAAGTTCTACTTTTCAGCACTTATTTCGAAAAGTAACACTTTTCAACAAGCTTTTCAACATTTTTTTGATTTATACGATTTATTGACAAAATACATGAACATTTGACTCATAATTTCACTCAAAGGGTGTTTTTCGGAATTGCAAAAAATGATGTATGGAACTCGTTGCAAAACTTGATTTTTTCAGCAATCATCGTATTTATCCAACGAGGTTCACCGATGGTTCCAATGTACGACTCGTGCTGAAAAAAACCTCTTTTTGCAACTTGTTGCATAAGCTACTATTTCAAGACAAATGCTGAAAAGTTCTTCTTTTCAGCACTGAAACGTATGCTGAAAAGTTAAACTTTTCAGCACTTGTTTGGAAAAGTAATTCTTTTCAACATGTTTTTGACTAAAACGATTCATTGACTAAATATATGGACAATTGTCTAATAATTTTGTTTTACAAAATCTTGAATGGAACTCGTTGCAAAACTTGTTTTTTCATCACTCGTCGTATTTATCAAACTCGGTGATCCTCGTGGGATAAATGTAAGATTCGTGCTGAAAAAATCTTCTTTTTGCAACTTGTTGCATAAACTGCTATTTTAAATCCTCTGTTAATTACATCATTACATTTTGAAACATTTTCGAATCAATTGCATTGTACAGTTTTCTGAACAAATTCCCCAAAAAGTATCAATTTTGGTTCAATATAGGCAAAGATATGCTCAATTTCGTAAAATTAAAGAGTGACTTTGTCCAAAATTTCTGGTTCTAAATCCCTTTTACATGATGGACGCCGCCTACTGAATCTTTTTTTTTTTATTGATTTTTATATAATAATTGCCACGAATTTCCTCAAAACTTTAATTTTCATGTTTCAGCAAAATATTATTATCATTATAATTATCTTTGTTGGCGGTCATTAGTCATAAGTATTATACAATGTGTTTCGAACAGTTTTAAAGCAATTTTGAATGTTTTTTTTATTCCAGGTTAGTATTTTTTGCGATAAAAAACTTGAGATAAAATTTGCAATGATGCAAAGATATTTATAAAAACAAACAAAAATATTGTAGTTTTCAAGGTGTCAAGAAAATTTAAAGGAAATTTGCTTTTTGAAAAAAAAATTAAGACCTTTTAATGGCTTTAACTCGAAATTTATGCACCTTTTTAAATTGACTATTTAATTAAAATTTCGTAACTTGGCGAATATTTTTTGTCTTTGGCTTGAAAGATGCTTTTTTTTTGTTTCCTAAAACATATCAACATAATTCGAAAATATATAAATACAAGCCAGAATTTCAACATTTCAATGAAAAAATGCATGGAAAATATATTATAAAGCTCATTAATCTCAAGTTTTCAAAAAGCACAATTTTGACTTTGAAAAATCATTCTCTTGAACATAAGGTATTTATTTCATAACAGTTTTTCAATATCTTATATATTGCTTTTTTAATTCGCTAATTATTTTTTAGGGTCAAGTTTTACAGCTTTGGTATGTTCTACAAAGTTGTAGAGCATTTAATTTTCAATAAGAATCTCACTTTTGGGAATATTTGGGTGGATGTAGCGCACCCTGCAGACCAAATCGTAAGAAAATTGGGTAAATATTAACCGATTTAGTTCATATTTGGCCCAGAGACCTACAATAGCTCAAGGAACAATATTCAGCATGTGGAGCGAGGTTTCGAGAAGAAGTCCCATATTCTGGGCACCCTAATGGATACCAAGAATATGTATTTCAAAAATATATATAAATATAAATTAATTTTTTTTCTCCGTTTAGAGAGCTCCAAGTAAAAAAAAATTATTTGAGATTAAATAAGGGTAAAAGCATGTATTTCCATCTGACACCATATGTTGGCTTATTCGTACACGTAGAAAAAAGAGTTCCCAAAATCGTGAACAAGCGTTTATGAAAATGGGAACCACGAACAAAGTGTTCAAATTTCATGGGATTTAATCACTTTGTTCGAGGTGCCCATTTTCATGAACGCTTGTTCACGATTTTAGGAACTCTTTTTTCTCCGTGTAAGTACTTTGCCGTTCGATTAAATCCTTAATACGTTCTTTCATTTATGACTGTGTTTCTTTGAAATAATAATGGAAATAAAATCAATTAATTGATATGCAAAACATAAATGCTTTCGCCAATTACAATTTTTGAGGAAAATGTTCATAGATGTTTGATGAACATGACAAACTTACCCCATTATATTAACGAGCAGCCAACAGGTTTGATATTTGACTGTGTGTCCTGGCTGCGTTTCCGAACTTGTATACCCGAGCACCTGGAACGGCGAGAGAAAGAAAGCAAACCAAACGATAAAGATTAAATTAGTCTCGTGGCGCGAGAATAAATTTATGGCATACGCAAAAAGGGGAAAAAGAGAAGTTTTTATACTCTATGGGGGTGATAATATTTACGGCACGGTTATGAAGTGGTTTCCCATTGAAGTGGACATTGAGTTAAATTTCGCAGTTTAGAGAAACCTTTAATTGATGATGCAACTTGGCTTTATTGTTTTCAGCACTTTGTTGTTGTTGCTCTACCAAGTTCAAAGAAACATAACTGCGGTAAACTTTACGAAGTAGGTCTGGTCGCTTCGATGTTTTTGGCGCACTGCAAATGTCAATAAATATCAATAAGAGTGCTAACCTAGGGTATTCTCTTTAATGCCTTCAAAAGATTGCCTAGGGTTTGATAAGATTAGAAAAGTTAACTTATTAAACCACCAAAACAAAATTCCTGGAAGCCACCTGATATGTTTTCCAACGTTCATAACTCATAAATTTCTCCCGAAACCTTTTTGTTATGTTTATTCTATCAAATTTACTTAATTGCCTAGCCTCCTCCAGCGTCTGTAACTTTCGCTCTGGGCCGTCAGTTGATACCTGTGAGACCTTGTGTCCACCGGGAGTGGTGTGCTCGGCCATCTCCATCAACCTGCGACGATGGTCACGTTTGTTTTAGACGGTGGAGAACGCAACTTTTTTTTGTTTTGCCTTTTTTTTTGCTACTACCAATGGTGTGTGTTATGTTTCGTGCTCAAACGCGGTATGGTTTAGCACTGTGTGTGTGTGTGTGTCCACAAAGAGCGATGGTCACTCACTTCGCGCTTTCTTTCACGCAACATATGAACAACGGCTGCCAAAGTTGTTAACCCCCAAGTGTCAAATTTCTTTGTCAAAATTTGAAACGTATAAAAAGTTGATTGATTAAATCTTTTTTAAGAACAACAAAGCTAGAATTGACTTGAAATTATAAAATTTAAAAACTAACTTAAATATAACCATATTAGACCTTCGAGGGTTAAGTAGGCCCACCTTTCTATGATGTATTATAAATTGCTTTGGTTGTTCAGCGGCGAACGAAAGAGGCGCGTGCTCGTTCACCTGACACAGCAGAAATTTGTGTGCGTGTGTGTGATGGAAAGTCAGGTGAAAAAGGTGATGAAGATAACGCACATAACAACATTCAACAGAGAGAAGCGCAAGAAGCAACAAAAAATGGGAAGTGGGCAGCAGCAGCAGCACCAAAAAAAACAAGAAACAACAGACCACGAGAAGGTCATCGCGATGATAATAATGGTGTGGTGTGAAACGTGTGTGTGTTGCGTTTTTGTTGAGTAATACACAAATATAAGGTGTTTAAGAAAATGTGTAGTTGGGTTTGAGAAGCCAAAAAAAAAAAATGCGAGTTCAGGACAACTTTTTTCAGATAAATGATGTTTGATGAAAACTCTATTGAATATGCAATTTAATTTTATTTTAAACACAAAAAAACTATTTGCACAAAACACATTTTCTCAAAATTCTAATTTGTCATAGAGGATCAAAAACGACAAATTTTGAAATATAAACCAGCAAAGACAAAAATGTATGGCAGCGTTGGCTATTTTTTTAGAATATCTAATTTTTTAAGTTTTCAAAACATGGTCAAATCAAATCTACCTCATTTTAAAAACTAAAATTAAAAATTTAAAAACCTAAAAATCGGATTTGGAATCGAAGGGTAATTTACAGAAATTATGATAAAATGCACCCTCTAATTAAAAATATGGAAATCTGAGGCAACACAACATAGTAAATTTGAACTTTGAGGCTTACATTTGCAAAGCGCATTACCTATTGTCGTCAGCCTTTTTTAAAATGTTAGTCTTGCATTTAAGTTTAGACTCTATCGGCGATAATCTCTCTAAAATTGACTGCACCATATCATGTGAAATTTTCAATGCATTCACTAAGAATATATTTTTTTGATAATGAAGGAAGTTCAAAGTATAAATTTTCTTGAAAAAAAAGTCAAAGTAGTTATGTCACAGACATAACCGGAATGGCGTAGACTTACGTAAAATTTAGATATGTGGACATGTGGGTTTTCCATATATTAATTTGAAAAATTAGCTATATTCTTTAAATAGATTTACGGAATATGATCATGAATGGGAGATGGAATTCAGCTAAGGGCGTTATTTCGGGGTGGTAGTGTTTGGTGGGAATGATGAACAAGAAGAACTCTTTCGTGAGAAAATTGGTGGCCCTAAAAGGACCGATTAGAGTTGGATGGTGGCGTTGGTCGCAAGGCTGCAGCCGGGAGATGTTCTGTCCAGATGGGTGATAGGCCGCGGTGGATGCTGCAGGTGCTGGCGTTGTTGATGGATGCGAAACCGACAAAGTTGTTTAGGAAAGCGTGTAGTATTTGCAAATGATTGTGGTGCGAAATTTATATTAGGCTGGTGTATCAACCAAAGTCAAAATCGGCCGATGATAACTAAAATACGAAACATACCTTCGTGACTGTGTCAGAACATTTCTACCAAAAACAAGGTCAAGGCATGTGCGCCCAAAGGATTGGAAAGCAGATCAAGCTTGAGGTACTCTTTCATAATTCATAAAATCAACAAATTTCAAATTTTCCGGTTTGAGGATATCAATGTTAAAATCCCCAGACACAACAATGCGGATGTCCTGCTTTGCATACCAGAACAAATTCCGGATCAAGAAAGAAATTTTCTGTTTGTATGTTGCACTTGGCGAAATATACACAACAACAAACAATGTTTGAATCCCATTTTCTGAAACTTTTGTGGCACAAATATCCCCAAACGAATCAGCCTCGAGTAAAATTGGATCATGTTCCTCACTTAACTGCTCAAGATCGTGAGGCATGGCCGTCGAAGAAGACGAATGAACGGCAAAGAGAGGAAAGAAAGAGACGAAGGAATTTTAGCGAGCCGAATGGGGGGGGAGAGGGCATAGGGGTTGGGGGCGAGCAGCCTCAGAAAGCTGTGCAATCCGTCGCCCCGAAGACCAAAATTTGTTCCTGAAATTTAAATTCAAATTAGCTCGCTGCCTCGTCCCGGGTGGGACGAGGGCAACTCTTTCAACACTAGAATTTGATGAGACGTAAATCTTTCAGAAGCGCTCGCCGCGAATGCGACGAGCTAGTTGGATGTCCCGATTGTTTAACAACCAAGGCTTGACCCACGAGAGGCTTTTCGGCGGAAGGCAGCAGGCGCGCGCCTCATCTTGTTGATGCCTCTTCCCGGGTGGGACGAGGGATGGGGATTGAAGCACCTCCGAACCACAGCAACCACGAAAGATCCTAACGGTCCGGCCATCGAGAGGCAACTGGCTGACGGTGACGACGAGAAGGCGATGCGCACTTCTTTTCCAGTTCTGGTCCCTCTCTCCTGCTGCTGCAGCTCTGGTCTCTCTCCTGCTGCTGCTGCTCTGGGCTGAGCTTTCCTGCTGCTGCTGCTGCTGCCGGTCCGACGTCTGAGACGTGAATGATGGAATGGGCTCTGGCGCGCGTTCTTATGTATGATTTCGGCCCGCTACTTCCCCTCCTTTTTCGCGACCGACACTCGGTCGCGTTGCTCGGATGATTTTCCCCTCAAAATAGGTACTTGACATTCCCGTCCGTGAGTGGAAAGCGCTCATTTTGCTTGCAAAATCTCTGCATTTTGAAAACATTTTAAAACATTCAATTGTTTCAATAGTTAAACTATTTTGCCAACAATGAAAGTTTTATAGCAAATTGCTGAATAATTTTCGAATCGAATGGCACATAAATCGTGTCGATTCGATTAGAGGGAAGGAAGATATAAGCGTTTGACGGATGACGCAGTAATCCAGGGCCTTCGGCCCGGGTTTTTTGGAATGACACCCCAGTACCTTCGACAAAGACGTAAGTCTACGTCAAAAAATCACAAATTACCGTTTATAAAACGAAGCAAAATTTTGTACACTTTTTCACTTTAATTATAGTTTTTTTTTTTTGCAAAATACTAACATTTTCACAAAATACCGTATTTTTCTAAAAAAAGTTCTTAAATTTTCATACTTTTCAAAATGGGTTTCAAACGAAGCAAAATTATATATGTGTTTTTGCTTTATTTTTTAGTAAAATATTGAAAGTTTCATACAAAAATACTTCATATTCATAATTTGCAATAGGCATATCAATCGAAGCAAAATTGTGCATGCATTTTTGCTTTATCAAAGTTTTTTTTGAAAATACTTAAATTTTTATAAAATACCGTTTTCCGAAAATACTGAAATTTTCCTAATATTCCAGTCAATTTGGTCCATCCACTCCTGAGATATATTTTGTATGTTTCAGAGAAACGTACCAAACAAATTACATTGCTGAAACATGCAGAAAATAATGAGCAGTTCTCTCAGATTTCGGTCATTCCTTTTTATTGTATTTTTTAATCCGACTGAAACTTTTTTGTGCCTTCGGTATGCCCAAAGAAGCCATTTTGCATCATTAGTTTGTCCATATAATTTTCCATGCAAATTTGGCAGCTGTCTATACAAAAATAATATATGAAAATAAAAAAAATCTGTATCTTTTGAAGGTATTTTTTGATCGATTTGGTGTCTTCGGCAAAGTTGTAGGTGGGTAATTCTCTACCAACTCACACGAAATCGGGAAAAGTTGCCCCGACCCCTCTTCGATTTGCGTGAAACTTTGTCCTAAGGGGTAACTTTTGTCCCTGATCACGAATCCGAGGTCCGTTTTTTGATATCTCGTGACGGAGGGGCGGTACGACCCCTTCCATTTTTGCACATGCGAAAAAAGAGGTGTTTTTCAATAATTTGCAGCCTGAAACGGTGATGAGATAGAAATTTGGTGTCAAAGCGACTTTTATGTAAAATTAGACGCCTGATTTGATGGCGTACTCAGAATTCCGAAAAAACGTATTTTTCATCGAAAAAAACACTAAAAAAGTTTTAAAAATTCTCCCATTTTCCGTTACTCGACTGTAAAAAATTTTGGAACATGTCATTTTATGGGAAATTTAATGTACTTTTCGAATCTACATTGTCCCAGAAGGGTCATTTTTCATTTAGAACAAAATTTTCATTTTAAAATTTCGTGTTTTTCTAACTTTGCAGGGTTATTTTTAGAGTGTAACAATGTTCTACAAAGTTGTAGAACAGACAATTACAAAAATTTTGATATATAGACATAAGGGGTTTGCTTATAAACATCACAAGTTATCGCGATTTTACGAAAAAAAGTTTTGAAAAAGTTACTTTTTGCGTTTCTCTTTGTTTCGTCGTCCGTGTCTGTCGCGGGTGACCATGAACGGCCATGATCGATGACGACCAACTTTTTTAAAACTTTTTTTCGTAAAATCGTGATAACTTGTGATGTTTATAAGCAAACCCTTATGTCTATATATCAAAATTTTGTAATTGTCTGCTCTACAACTTTGTAGAACACTGTTACACTCTAAAAAAACCCTGCAAAGTTAGAAAAACACGAAATTTTAAAATGAAAAATTTTGTTCTAAATGAAAAATGACCCTTCTGGGACAATGTAGATTCGAAAAGTACATTAAATTTCCCATAAAATGACATGTTCCAAAATTTTACAGTCGAGTAACGGAAAATGGGAGAATTTTAAAACTTTTAGTGTTTTTTCGATGAAAAATACGTTTTTTCGGAATTCTGAGTACACCATCAAATCGGGCGTCTAATTTTACATAAAAGTCGCTTTGACACCAAATTTCTATCTCATCACCGTTTCAGGCTGCAAATTATTGAAAAACACCTCTTTTTTCGCATGTGCAAAAATGGAAGGGGTCGTACCGCCCCTCCGTCACGAGATATCAAAAAACGGACCTCGGATTCGTGATCAGGGACAAAAGTTACCCCTTAGGACAAAGTTTCACGCAAATCGAAGAGGGGTCGGGGCAACTGCTGTGTGAGTTGGCGGAGAATTACCCAGGTATGGATATTGACTACACTGAAAAAAAATCATACACGATAAAAAAATTTGGTGATTTTTTATTTAATTTTTTGTCACTAAAACTTGACATTTTTCGATCTTTTCGAAAAAAATATTTTCAAAATTTTTAAACCAAGACTAACATTTTAAAAGAGTGTAAAATAAAATATTTAAGCAATTGGAAATGTTTGTCTTGATTTAAAATTTTTAAAAATATTTGTTTCGAATAGTTCGGAAAATTTTACGAATGTTTCATATTTTAACATTGTAAATCGGACCATTAGTTGCTGAGACATCGATGTTAGAAAATGGTGGGTTGTTTGGGTGAGACATCAATTTTCATGTTTTTAAACATTTGCATGAACAAAGTTCATTTTTTTACATTTTCATGAACAAAGTTCTAAAAAGCAAAATATAGAGAATTTTCTCAGCTTTTCAAAAATATTTTTTTTAAAGTGGTTGCCCATGTGCACTAATTTAAAAAAATAAAAAACTGCGACTATTTTTAAAAAAGTTACCTGAAAATGGCCTTAACTTGAAAACGATGCACTTTTTGAAAATTTCACTAGACTACTTTTTGATTGCAAATTTGATTTTACATCGAAAAATAAAGTTTAAAAAAATTTTGCGACCAAAATTTTAATTTTTTTAAAAATCAGTATTGATTCAAAAATTCATAACTCAACCAAAGATTTTTGGCACAACCTGGAAATTTCTGAAAAGTTGGCATTTGATGTTCACTAAAACATTTCAAAAAATGAAAAAAAAAAAAAAATAAAAATAGTGTTTTGTTTGCAAATCAAGTTTTAGTGACAAAAAATCAAATAGAAAATCACCAAAATTTTTTTACCGTGTATCATTATTTTTCAGTGTAGTCTATATCCATACCTACAACTTTGCCGAAGACACAAAATCGATCAAAAAATTCCTTCAAAAGATACAGTTTTTTTGAATTTTCATACATTATTTTTGTATCGACAGCTGCCAAATTTGTATGGAAAATTATATGGACAAACTAATGATGCAAAATGGCTTTTTTGGGCATACCGAAGGCATCAAAAAAGTTTCAGTCGGATTAAAAAATACAAAAATTAAAATTCTAAAAAAAAGACCGATTTCGTAGAGAACTGCTCATTATTTAACTTTATTCTATAAGGATTGGCTTTTTTAGGATTTTTTTTTTCTGCGTTCATACATTTTTTTACTTTTCTCTTATTTCAAAATGCGCAATGAAATAATATTAGACACCTCCACACATTCAAAATCCTATTTATATTATCTAACAATGTCTGAAAATTGTTATTTACAAATGTATAACTATTTTTTTCGTAATAATTGGTTCGGTATACGAGTTTTAATGCAAATTATGCAGCTGTCCCTAGAAAAAATGGTATCTAAATCTTGAGAACGGAATTGATAAATTTTGTGTTGAATGGTTGAAAATTTGATTGATGAATATCACCAGTGAAATTTAACAGGATTTAACCAAATGAAAATAAAGTTTGAGTTTACTTATAAAATTAAAAGTATAATTTCACAAAGATCAATGTAAAACATGCTGTATTTTAAGAATCAACTAGACATGAATTTCCAAATAAAATCCTGGTTTACTGATGATAGAACCGTAAATTAACCTTAGATCTGAAGATGCCAGGTATATCTTTAATTCCGCTTAAACATCTTTCAAATTCCTACCGGCCACCTTTAATGCAATCAACATAAATTTGCTTGCCCCGAAGGAATTCGATAGACTTGCCCTGCCGGTTGCCCTGGACATGTGACACTTTTTACCGCGATCACTATCCCGACACAATGGGGTAAATGGGCCGTTGAGCTACTGCTCACTTTCGAGCTATAGGGTAAGGAGTTGCATTGTTGGAATTGAGTCAAGTTCAAATTTTGTAGATTTTTCCATAGTTTTGAGTTTTGACGTTTCGGCTCGCTCGAATCTTCCTCAGGATCATTTCTCAAAACAAAACCAATCACAACTTCTGCAAAACCAGCCCGACGTCTAATCGACATTTATCACAAAATCACGGAGAGATTATATCTGAATAATTTTAATCGATTTAAGATAATGACAGCCACAGACAGTGCGCGCCCAGAAGCTGTTTATAGATCCGGTGGTAACGCTATCCATGGTCCCCGAGGGGTTATTTGCGGACAGGGTAGACGCGGGGGAGCCTGGCTGAAAGCCCACAACATCGAGCATAACCACGCCAAAACTGGTTTGCAAGTGAATGTGCGTGTGCGTGTGTGTCGCCGTCTATCGATTTCAATTAATTTTTCCGTTTTTCTTCACCCAACCCTGCCCAAAAAGTGGTGTGCAACCGCAGGGTGCGGAAGGGTGGTTGGGGCGAATCGAGGCTTATAATTGTTGCTGGAGGTAATGATATAAATTAATATATTTTTTGTTGTTGTTTCGCTCTGCGGGAAACCGGTATCTATTTAAAGACGTCGGGAAGAGTGAGCAGCAGTAGCAGCAAAAAATAAAAATAAAGTAAAAAAAGAGCCGGTTGAAAGAAAATCAGCTAAACACAGGAAGAAAGCGATATCCACTCACACACACGAATTATGCAGTCAGCTTTTCTTGGCAGTTTTACAGAGTTGCCAGCGTTGACGTTTGGGTGGGTCCGTCGTAAAAGCCTGGAAGCTTCAAGCACGGAAAGTGTATTGAAATGCAATATTTTTTCAAAACTTTTTATTACATTTTCAATGGAAGATTTTTTTTTTCATTAATTCAAATTGAAAAATTGAACCAAAATAACTAAAAAAGAGATTTTTCCGTTAAATTAAGGGGAGCCAAGGTATTAGAGATTTTACGGATGTGTCTACAATCTGCTGCCCAAACAGAAGACAACTTCGGTAACAAGAGAGAGAAAAAAAGTACGTTAATTTGTCGAGTTTTGTGCTGGCTTCTGTGTTTTAACGATCCGTTTTCAGAGTTTTGTCTGTTTATTTTTCCAGTGGTACGCGCCGATATGTCGTAATCGTCGCTCATTTCGTCTGTCTTACAGTATATATTTGCCTCCTGTAGGTTTTTGAGGTGTGTTGAAATTTTTAACTGATCGAATTTCATTTATTCAACTGACGTGCGTGAAAAGGTGGGACTCGTGTATTGATAAAATGCCAAAAATGCAATAATGATTCTACCCTCAAACATTGTTATTAGATTGTTTTTCTTCAATAGTTATAAGATAGCATAAAATAAAATTTCCATGACAAATAACGATACGAAGCTGATTTTCAAAGTTGTTATTTTCTTTTATGAGTTTGACTGTAAATATTAAGTGAAAGAACTTACTTTAGCTACTTTAGTTCTTCATTTCTGGGCTGTAACATCATTTTTTTTTCAATGAAAACTTAAGGCTCCCCAACTTTGGGGTAGTGTCATCAGTAACAGTTATTTTTTGACAATATTGAGCAATTCCAGCTCAAATCAGGATTTTTTTGTAGTACTTTTGTAGCCGACCCTCTCCGATTTTAATGAAACTCTGAAGACATGTTATCCAAGGCCTATACAAGCCATTTTTGTGTATATGGAGCCAATTGAAGTCGAAAATGACATTTGAGAAGGGCGTAAGTTATTAAAAAAAATATTTTGTAATTCAATATTACTGTATCTTGAGGCCGTTGCATCGTATCAAAAAGTGGTCAAAGACAAACTTGTAGGAAATTGGACGAGCCTTTTGGAAAAAATATACTGACAGAAAATACACGCCACTTTTGTGAGATTTTTCATTTTTTTAGTCACGATTTTTTTCGTTCAAATTTTTTGAGGAAATGGCCTAAGATGTTACAAAAAGACTCACGAAAAATACAGGATGATATGTCTCACCCAAAAAAAAAAAAAATACAAAAATCATTTAGTAAAATTGTTTTTTAAAAAGTGGCTTAAAATTCAAAATATTCTAAAAACAATAGTGGGAATCGATTCTCTAGACAATTTTAACTTAAAAGTTTCTATATTGACCATTATCCTATGTCCAATGCTTGTTAAGGTACAGCGGTTTTAGAAATAAAACTTTTCTTAATCCACCATTAAGCGGTTGATGCCTTCCTCACATTTATGAAGTAATTAACTTTTCAAATACTTCACTAAACTGAATTATTTTTACTAGACCCCAAAACCAACAGAATAAGGCTAATCCGGCCAAAATCGCTTCAGCCAGTTCTGAGATAATCGTGTGGAAAAAAAACATATGTCTACACACATCCCCACAGACTTTTGCTCAGAATTTGATGCTGAGTCGATATGTATACGTGAAGGTGGGTCTAGGGTGTCGAATTAGGAATTTTATTTTTCGAGTGATTTTATAGCCTTTTCTCCGAAAGTGAGGAAGGCAAAAATGTTGAAAATTGTTTTTTTTTTGTTGTTTTTAGCAATTTACATATGACAGACTTGATTTTTCAGCCTCGGAAATGTGTTTACCGGAAAGCTCGTCCAATTGTCCATAAGTTTGCCTTCGACTCGTTTAAATATTTACGTAAGCTTATTTACTATCCAGGTTTCTACCAAACTCAAAAACGTATTCTATTTTTTTCTATTTCTGTAAGCTTAAATTATTTAAATATTTTGTATTTTGTAATTCAAAAATTACTGTATCTCGAAGCCGTTGCATCGTATCAAAAAGTGGTCAAAGACAAACTAGGAAATTAGACGAGCCTTCTGAAAAAATACACTGAAAGAAAAATACACTTCACTTCTATGACATTTTTCAATTTTGAAGTTTTAAAGTTAAATTTTTCGTTCAAATTTTTTGAGGAAATAGCCTAAGATGACTTGATTTTTCAGTTTCGAAAATATGTATTTTTACTCAAATATCTCAAGACCCCTCCTCCCTCGTGGACAATTGTCCATACAAAAAAAAAATCTTTTTTGTATGGAGCATAACCAATCGCAATACGCCCCCCCCCCTCTAGTGACCATGTGGTTTATGGATGGCCCCTTGTGAGTAAAAATACATATTTTCGAAACTGAAAAATCAAGTCATCTTAGTAAAGTAAATCTTTCCCAGTTCCTGAGGGGAACTCCCTTGAAGAGTATCGGGGCCGGCATTTACAAAGCGGATTCAGTGGCAATTTAATTCTCAACTTAATGTTAACATGTTAAGGTCAATGTTAACATTCCATAGGTCGCCTCCCTAAGGTGTTGTGATAAGGTCCAGTTTGTGAGGATACACTACCTTCCCTTTACTAAGCAATCGAATCCAGAAGGGAAAAGATCACCAGTTGTGTTGGTCCGAGCCGGGATTTGAACCCCGATCTGCCGCTTACTAGGCGGGAGCGTTACCACTAGGCTACGTGGCTCGGTCAAATCATCTTAGGCTATTCCTCAATAAATTTGAACGAAAAATTTAACTTTTAAACTTAAAAATTGAAAAATGTCATAGAAGTGGAGTGTATTTTTCTTTCAGTGTATTTTTTCATGAAGCTCGTACCAATTTTCTACAAGTTTGTTTTTGACCACTTTTTGATACGATGCAACGGCTTCGAGATTCAGTAATTTTTTAATTACAAAATACATAAATATTTAAATAACTTACGTCCTTCTCAAATGCCATTTTCTTTACAGGTCGGGTTCAATAATTTAATAAATTCTAAATAAGTTTTAAAGTGTTTTATTGTAAGTGTATGTGTGTGTAGGAAGAGGGGGTTTAGACGCTGCCGGTACGTACCGCTGCTCAGGCCTGCAAAATGTTTCCAACCCAGCGTACACATGAAGCAAACCAAAATGTCAGTTCACTGCTAGCATGTGACTGTAAGCCTACTGTGTCCGTTCAACCACTGCCGCCTGACTCGTGCCGGTCGGCTGCTGGAGAATGAGAGACGTGAAAAAATGAGCTACACTCACTCAATTCGTGTCGTATGACTGACTCGTAAAATCCTCTCTAAACACTATTTTGACTATTTTTAAACAATTGAATGTTTCTAGACTGTGCAAAACACTTAAAACAACCATAACTTTTATTCAAAATTACATTTCCACGCATAAATACCAACTTTTTGTGTAAAAACTTGTTTCTTTATGTGTGTGCGTGCAACGTCGAATGAGCGTTGGTCGACTACTGCCTCGCATTGCAGCTGCTCAGTGAGCTAGGGCACTCACGACTGAGTCGGGTTTGTTTTTGTCACGGTTTTGCGGTTCAGTGAATAAATCTGAAAAAATCGTGTATGCGTCGCCGATTTTCGCGTCAGGACCCCTGACATTTTCAGCTCTGCCGCTGCTACCTTAACGACGACGACTTCTGGGCCGCATCCGTTCGGCCGGCGAGCGCTCGCGTACAGGTGGACACCGGTTCTCCGGAACAGTGTCGACGGTGGTGGGGGTGGTGGTGTAGAGCACGGCTGGAATCTCAGGCCTTCCCTCTTTGACGCAATCGGGTGACCTGGGACCTGCCCAATCCGGCCAACCCGAGAGGGGAAAACGCTCCTTGGGAATTAGGACCTTCCGGTCCGAGCGTGCTCCTTGGTGTTGATGGCCACCCTGGCCAGAGCAAAACGACGATCCTTGACGGGTTAGACGTAGCAGCTGGCTCCTCCGCTCTTACTGCTGCTAGGCCGAGAGTGTGTTGGACCAGCTTCCTGCTGACCGACAAAATGACCGTTAAACGGCAACACAACAGGTCCTGAACGACGTGAGGTGTGAACTTCCGGAATTCCACCAAATCACTCTCACTACTTTAGTTTAAGCTCCTCAAAGTTTCGTTGAAATCGGAGAGGGTCGTGTACAAAAGTACCTGAAAATCGTGATTTGAGCTGGAAATGCTCTATTATTTTTTTCTGGAAGAATTTTTTGAATTAAAAAAAAAGTTATGAAATCCTGCTTGTTGTAATTGATTTATTTGTTTAAACTGCTCCTTTCAAATGTTCAAAAAGGCATCAGGGAAAGCGATTTTCTCCAGCCAATCCATCTCTCTCACTCTCTCATCCATCACCAATAGTGCACCGTAACGCCCTGCAGTGAATCCGATTTGGTAGTGGCCATCGCTCGAGTCAGTCAGAGGGAGGGAGGACGAGGACGCAGCAGTTTTCCTCCTCAGTGCTAATAAACTTGTTAATTAAAAGCCAATTAATTAAATGGAATTTCGCTTCGCTCGTACCACCACCAACTTCACGATTGCTCCCCCCAAACTACACTGAACAGAAACAGCGCGAAAGTTTTTATGGGCTCATAAGTAGCATTCCAAGAGGGTGAGAAGGGCCGGGTCCGTTTTTATATGCTCAAACGTTGTTGGTTATGTTGTCCGTTACAAATCACGAGCCGGACGGGGTGGGGGAGAGGGGCTTTAGAAATGAAACAAATTTAGCCGCACTAATGGAATTCGATATGCGAATCGAGTTCGGGATTGCTTCAAACTGGTGCATTTTTGTGGGGTTTCGGCGGACCCCCAACCCCTGGTTTCTGGAGCCAAATGTGCATGCCGCAAATGCAAATCAGAGATAATAATGTAAATTTTGGAGGATTTTTTGTTATTGCAACTTTGGTTGAAAGCTTTTATTTCGTACGGCACGAGTCATTAAAATATTGCGCTGAAGAGTTAGTTTTTGTTTGTTTTATGACACCGATAAAATCAGTGCGAAACGTTTTTTCTTGCAAGTTACAGTTCTTTGCAAAGAATTACAATGAAATCACTGGAATTCTATGTTTCAATTTAGTGATCGATTAAGAAGCTGCTTGCAAAAAAAATTATTTCCTCCGGTTTTGTAAAATCAATTAAACATTTATTAATGTTTTTATGGATCACTTTTTTAAGAGGATAAGGGAAATTCTCCACAGTATTCCCCATTTGTGCTGCTTCTAAAAATTTTCGTGTATTCTATATTTTTGATCTCCATTACAAGACAAACTCTATCTCACAACTAAGTGAATACAATAAGAGTTGTTCGTTCCACGACCGCTATCTGCCAGCAGCAGTGGCAGCTTCTGGAATTGAGCAATAAGTCACATTGACGTTTTTCGGGGAGGAAGGCAAATGTTTACACTCGTGGCCGCGTTGAACAACTGCTTCACAGTTGATCAAACTTGGTGATATTCCAGTCGGAGCCGGGGAACATGCCAACAAGAAAAAAAACGTTATAAAACTTTTTGTTCAAGAACACACACACACACTAAAAAAACAACAAACACATTTGTAAAGTGGTGAAACACGACATTATGCAGTCGGTTGTTTCGAACAACGGTGCGAAAAGAGGAGGCTCATATCTGAAAATGGGATTCAGCAAAATGACATTAAAATTAAAACCCCGTGAAAGAGGAGAAACTGACACAATCGACAAGAATTTGATACCAAGTTGGGAAGGTAGAGAGGAAGAAGTTAATGCGCGTAAACGAAAAAAGAGTGGCTAAAAATTGGCGTCTTGATAAAGCTAAAGTGTACAAGTTTGTTGTTTCAGCGGGGAAGGGGCGCATTTTTATTGTTTTTTATTTGGCTTGTGATTTAAACACAAAAAAAATCTTTAAGATTTGATGTTACTAGCTGCCACTATCGAGGCAGTGGGTTTTGGGCAAAACCCGGCTTACTTTCGAATACATAATTTATAAAACACATGTGAAATCTTGTTGTCAATCTGAAAACAAAGTATGAACAATCAATTTAGTATTTTGTTAGACATCAGTGCTTTCTTGCAAACTTGACTTTTTTCGTGATTAGTAGTAACTAGTCTTAAAATTTGTGTAAGATATCACCTCAAGTTAAAATTTTTTTCACGCAACCAAATTTAAATAACTTCAAGTTCAAGGTGTTAAAAATCAATCCAATCTTTACTTATTCAAAAAAAAAAAAAAAAAATAACCGCAATCTTTCTCCCACAAAACCAGCCGCACAACTTGCAATCTTTTCACTGGTATCAGCAAAAGGAATCAAAACTCGCACCGGTTGACCGGTTTTGGGTGCATTTCAACGTGTTCTTGGCCGCCCTCCTGCCCATCTCTTCTTTCACCTAATTTGGCGCGCAAACCGCAGCAGCTCAAACGGGTTCTACCAGTTAATTTTTAATATTTTTTACACTACCATCGCAAACCAGTTTAAATTTAAAAGCTGGATGTATTTTTTTCTGATGAATATTTCAAAGCATAAAATGAAATAATTTTTATAACATAATTTCGTACACATTCCTGGAGTTTCTCCACGAGAAACGAAATTGATTTCATAAAAAAAATCAATTTGGCTGAAATCATTTTGCATCATCGGGTCCATGCAAGTCTTCATACAATTTTGGCAGTTTGTTAAAATGGCATGAAAATATTCGAAAATCTGTATCTCAAGAAAGGATCAAGGATCTGATCGATTTGGTGTCTTGAACATAGTTGTAAGTTATGTTGAGGACAATTAAAAAAAAGGTTATAGTCAAGAAAAAAAAACTCTCAACTTTTTTTCACAAATGGTGAAATTACAAAAAAAAAACTGTCTTCTATGTATGATTTTTTTTATTTTCTAATGTGATCAAAAATTACAACTTTTGAGCCAAAGAGAAGTTTGGACAAAATATGTTCCCGAAAAAAAATAAGTTTTAGCGACAAAAAAGGTTTTATTTGTTTTATCATAAAACATTTTCGAAAACCATGCAAACTAAAATTTTCAGCATTATTTCATAACTTTTTTTTTATAAAACGCCTTTTTTAAATGTTACATTGTGTGTTTGTTCTCTTAACTAATGAGAGCTTGAACATATTTCAGGGGGAAGTATGTTTTAACGTTACAGGCTATAAATATTTACGGTGAAGACATTTGAGGGTTCGGTGGCAGTGCGTGGCCGAATGGTTACGCTGTCCGCTTTGTAAGCGGATGATTCTGGGTTCGATTCCCATCTGCTGCAACCTTCCATCGGATGAGGAAGTAAAATGTTGGTCCCGGCCTTGGTTGTTAGGCCGTTAAGTCATTCCAGGTGTAGGAGTTGTCTCCATGCCATAAGTACAAACAACACACCAAACCAAGCCTACTCCGGTGGAATCGCTGGCGGCGGTTAGACTCGCAATCCAAAGGTCGTCAGTTCAAACACTGGGGTGGAAGGTTCCTTGGAGTAAAAAGAGGTTTGGGTGCTCTCCTCATTCAAGCCTTCGGACTTCTAGGTTCGAGCAGAAACTTGCAATAGAGACCACAAAAGACCCGGGGGTCGTTAATGTGGATGGTTTGATTTGACATTTGAGGGTTAGAAAAGTATATTGTATATATTTTGAAATAGCGTCTTTTCCGAGAATTTTGTTTAAGGTATTTAAGAAAATCAGACAAACAATCGTTGAGATAGAGATTTACAAAGAAATAAATCAGTGAAAATTAAAAGTTTTTAAGTGTTTTTCAATTATCTTTCTTTTGCATAGGTCAGCAACTTTGGCAAAACTTTGTGAAATTTTCCAATCTATCTAATTGAAATATTTTCAAAATGACTAGCCAAACATTGCAAAGGAGAGCAATTCTGTACGAAATCAGCCGTTTTTATTTTATTTTAATATTTGCTTATTTTTATTTGCCTGACACTTTGTGGGTATTTTTTCTGTGACCAAAGAAGACATTTTTTGTCATCGGTTTGGTGTCCTCAGTAAAGTTGTAAGTATTAGTAAGGGCTTTGTGAAGGAAATAGATGCAAATTTAATTTACTTTTATGTAAAATCAAATCTGCAATATAATTTTTCGAAAACACCATTTAAATTGAATAAATAAGGCGGCCAAAATTTAACAACTTTTTTTCCAGATTTAAGCGAATTTATATTACAAATACTTACAGAAATGAAATTACAATATTTTCAATAAATGTTTGAATGCATTTGATCAAAAAAGTATTTGCAACCATTTTTAATTTAATTTTTTAAAAGATTCACGATTGTTAAATTTAAGTTTACATCAGAAACTTTGCTTCAAAATTATGTTACTTGAGTTTTACCATGGAAGCATTAATCTTAAATTACTCCCAGAGCAAAGGGATAAGGAAGAGGATGTAAATGTGTTTTTTAAGTTAGTGATGGGAAAATGATTCTTATGACCATACGACAATTGTAGGGAAATGATGATTTTTGGGTCATATATGACCCATCAGACCTGAAAGGGCTAAAATCATCATTTCGTTTTTAACTTGATGCAGGAATTTAATTAACTTACAAATAATGTAAAAAGCATCAGTCGACAACATTTGAGTTTTTACTTTTTTTAAATATAAATATCGATCAATTCAAAAAATACTCCGCCCATTTGAAAAGTTAGTATTGATTCAAAAAAAAATAATAATATTTTTTCTGAGTGGATCAGAAAATTTCACAAATGTTTGTAAGGGACGTAACAATATATTTTTTTAGAGTGTAACAATGTTCTACAAAATTGTAGAGCAGACAATTTCAAACATTTTGCCTGTAGTCATCGCGAGTTATCGCGATTTTACAAAAAAAAAAATGTTTTGAGATCGTCGTGGATCATGGCATTTAAAGTTCACACGTGACAGACACGAACGACGAAACGAGGAGAAACAAAAACTTTGTGTTCGTAAAATCGTGATGGTTACAAGCAAACCCCTTATTTCTCTATATCAAAATTTTTGTAATTAGGTAATTCTCCGCCAACTCACACAGAAGTTGCCCCGACCCCTCTTCGATTTGCGTGAAACTTTGTCCTAAGGGGTAAAATTTGTCCCTGATCACGAATCCGAGGTCCGTTTTTTGATATCTCGTGACGGAGGGGCGGTACGACCCCTTCCATTTTTGAACATGCGAAAAAAGAGGTGTTTTTCAATAATTTGCAGCCTGAAACGGTGATGAGCTAGAAATTTGGTGTCAAAGGGACTTTTATGTAAAATTAGACGCCCGATTTGATGGCGTACTCAGAATTCCAAAAAAACGTATTTTTCATCGAAAAAAACACTAAAAAGTTTCAAAAATTCTCCCATTTTTCGTTACTCGAAAGTTAAAATTTTTGGAACATGTCATTTTAAGGGAAATTTAATGTACTTTCCGAATCTACATTGACTCAGAAGGGTCATTTTTTCATTTAGAACAATTTTTTTCATTTTAAAATTTCGTGTCTTTTCTAGCTTTGCAGGGTTATTTTTTAGAGTGTAACAATGTTGTACAAAGTTGTAGAGCAGACAATTACAAAAATTTTGATATATAGACATAAGGGGTTTGCTTATAAACATCACGAGTTATCGCGATTTTACGAAAAAAAAAACTTTGAAAAAGTTGGTCGTCATCGATCATGGCCGTTCATGGTCACCCGCGACAGACACGGACGACGAAACAAAGAGAAACGCAAAAAGTAACTTTTTCAAAACTTTTTTTCGTAAAATCGCGATAACTCGTGATGTTTATGAGCAAACCCTTTATGTCTATATATAAAAAAAAAAATTATTGTCTGCTCTACAACTTTGTAGGACATTGTTACACTCTAAAAAATAACCCTACAAAGTTAGAGTCAATGTAGATTCGAAAAGTACATTAAATTTCTCATAAAATTACATGTTCCAAAATTTTTTGCAGTCGAGTAACGGAAAATGGGAGAATTTTTAAAACTTTTTCAATGTTTTTCTCGATGAAAAATACGTTTTTCGGAATTCTGAGTACGCCATCAAATCGGGCGATATCAAAAACGGACCTCGGATTCGTGATCAGGGACAAAAGTTACCCCTTAGGACAAACTTTCACGCAAATCGAAGAGGGGTCGAGGCAACTTTTCCCGATTTCGTGTGAGTTGGTAGAGAATTACCCAATTGTCTGCTCTACAATTTGTCAAAAATACTGCTAAAATAATCGAAAAATCGGGAATTTTACAGTGTATCTTTTTTTATCAGTATTGATGAGAACCTACAACTATGCCGAAGACACTTAATTGATCAGATAATGTCTACAAAAAAACTTCCTACAAAGTTTGAGCCAAATAAAAAAAACGTTACTTAATCCACCTTTAGGTGGTTGGTGGCTTCCTCACATTCATAATGTAAATACACGGCCCCAAAAAAGTCTAAAATAACAGTTTAGTGCTTAGAACTTTGGAAGGGTTGTCTGATAAAAAAGATAATCAAGTGCAATTATTTTGATCAACATCCAACCACCCGCACAGACATTGGCTCAGAATTTGATTCTGAGTCGATATGTATACGTGAGGTGGGTCTACGAGGTCAAATAACGAACTTCATTTTTCGAGTGATTTTATAGCTTTTCCTCATTGAGGTGAGGAAGGCAAAATACAGCAAACAAAAAACATTAAATCGTCCGATTTTCGTGAAGTTTGATAATTATCGTTTTAGTGACCTTTGAAAATTGATTTTTACAGCACGTTTAGAAAAAAGTGCTACGGATTTTATGATAATCGTATTTTTTAAATTTCATATTTGATTGAAGTTGAAGTTGAAGTAAAAAACATAACAAGACTGCAACGAAAGTTTCCCATAGTGAAATACCACCTTAACGCAATATCATCTCCCTTCTCATCAAAAAACACACACACTGAGGGCCAGTTTTTGGGTGGACTTTATCATGACCAAAATTATTCACGACGTACACACACACACACACGGAGTTGATTCACCTGTGCGTAAGCTGTGTCGCGTTCAAATGAGCTTTCGCGCGAGCCAAATTGGACTGGCCTCTGAGAGAGCAAGACTGGAGCAGGTTTTTTTGGCGGGGTCCAGGTCCACTTTCGGCCATCCACACTGCTGGTTCAGTGGACTCCGGAGTTTTGAATTGGAGTTTGCTGTTTATTTTTGTTGGGTTTCTTCCTTGTGATTTAGCTGTAGTCGGGGTCGTTGAACTTATGTGATGGGCGTTATTGAGCGATGTTTTTCAAAATTATTGATTGAAAATGAATATTTAGGAACGTACCATTTGATGGCGATTACGTTTTGTTTTGTTGGATACAATAGAAATCTGTAATGAAATACAATAAATCAAATCAGAAAATTGCAAGCTATTCTGAAATAATTCTAATTAAACTATAAATTAAGATTTTTGTTCAATTTTGAGTATACTACAAAACACACCAACAGCTGACCAAATAGTCTGTGTTTCAATGCCGCACACAGCTGGCACCACCATAACCGGTCAACCGGCTACTGAATGATGTCCGTCCACCCCTACCACCCCTCCCTCTAGGGACACCAGGTGATGCGGCACATGCGCTCTGGCTACCGGTTTTTTTTTCGGCATGTTCCGCAGACAGCAAGAATTTGCAAGCCTGCACAAAAAGCCACCCCTCGGTCTGAATTTTATAAAATTAGCCACCGGCAAAGAGGCCCCTCATTTGAATATCGTTAGAAAATCTTCACACCTCGTTTTATCGCTGAAAGGTTGCCCCCTTCTTTTTCGGGCAAACTCCCAAAAAAAAGGTGGCTGATATGCCGTCATTGACAGGACTTCCGGTGTTGATACGAGCTGTCCACACACTTGGCGACGGCCTGCAGAGGGTTGAACAGAGGAGGACCTGTCGATAGTTTGTCGAAGCGGTCTGGGGTGTCATGTTACTGAGTTCGATTGATTCGATTGACGAGGTATTTCAGAGGCTGAATTGCAAAAAAACAGACAGATATTAAGGCTGGTTCATGATACCCAAGCATGCACCTGTCCACAGCTCGATTTGTATAATAATGAAACTAAGTGCAAACTTCTCTATCAACCGCTCGATTACACATGGAATAATTTGAGTAACTGTGTCGATGCCAGAACCATTTATTATTAAAATTGAAGCAGTAAAAATTAATGGATCTATGACAATTGTGCATACAAGGCGGCGCAATGTGATCCCCTTGAACTGGAAATTCTCCCTTCACTTCCAGTACAGGTCCAATTGCTGGATCACACCTGCTCGATGCACCTTAATCCACCTGGCGTCGACTTAAACGGTGCGTTTGCATTTTCCACTTAATCTTAATCAACCCTGGAGCCGCCTGTCGGCCAGCCAGCCAGCCAACAACTTTGCAGCAGATTAATTAGTACTCCCTACTAAACCATATGACGGCCAACTAATTACCCTGTTCAATGGCACGTGGCGCAAACACCCAGCAAAAACCCAGGCGTCCTTGTCGCTTGGCTTTGTTTTTACTCCATGATTGTGGCGGAAGATCGTCGCATCCGTCTTCTCTACGAGACGAGTTGAAGATCTGGCAAAAAAAAATCCAGAGTGTCGTCTAGCTCGTATCACAGAGTGAAGGTTTCGCTATACTCTAATGGACCTGTTTTTACGCGGTCCTGTCTGTTGTTGTTGTGTCGCCCGAGCTTGATCCCTGCCAGATGAGTCCGAGGGCTCGTACCTCTCCTTGGAGCGTATTATTGTGGAGGATGCAGTGATGGTCTAGCAATTTTTCACTATTTTCATTTTCTGGATAGTGTATTGCCGTTTCATGGCGGAATGATGTAAAAAATATGAGCTCAACCAAACCACACAAATATGACTTAGTCATGGGCACGAGACATGTTTTGAGAGCCTTCACCAAAAAATGTCAGTCCCGAGATATCGTGTCCCGAGATCCGTAACGAAAAAACGCAGTGCAATTTTGACCATTCGGATTGGGCTCGACAAATTTTTAAACTAAAATCTTGAAATATATTGATGATCAATCACTCAAAACTAATTAAAATTCGGTCGCAATACTTGAATACGATGTGAAAAGTGAAAGAAAAAACTTAAATACCGAGAAAAAAATGTCCGTAATTCGATTATCCGAAACATCCATTATCCAAAGTTCAATTATCGATTGAGGCACGGGATTGAAACTCGTCTCAAAAACCTGTATCATTTTCTCATTCGAAACAGTGGTAGTAGCAGCCTTGTTTATTACACTATGAAATTTTTCATGGCTAATCCAAGGAACCAAAAGGAGAAATGTCCGTTCAAAATAGGTGCTACAAAAAACTTATTATTGTTCTCAAATTTTAGAATAAATCAGCAACAAATCACAAGTTTGAAAGTCAAATTACACAGTCAAACTACAGTCAACAACGCTATATTGATTATTCTTGAGAGTTCATAGCCGTGATTGAGGGCAAAATATTTATTTCTATTTTTGATTTTTTTTTTCATTTTTGACATCTATTTTTAGTTCTGCTACCGTGTTTTCAAATTTGAGTGGTTGGTTGTCAGATACGATACCAAAAGTATTATCTCAATATTCATCACCACCATTTCGGCCGCCATCTTTGATTTAAATGTTGCAAGTGAGCAATTCTCTACCAAAACCGGAAATGGATTTTATTTGATTTTTTTTTATTTGGCTCAAACTTTCCCTATGACCAAATAAGCTATTTGGTGTGATTGGTTCATCCATACAAGTCTCCATACAATTTTGGCTGCCGTCCATACAAAAATGGTATGTAAATATTCAAACAGCTGTAACTTTTGAGTGAATTATCTGATCAATTTGGTGTCTTCGGCAAAGTTGTAGGTATTGTTGAGAACTTTTGAGAAAAAAATAGGTACACGGAAAAAAATTGCAATTTTTTTTATCAACTTTTTTTTTCACTAAAACTCTATTTCCCAAAATACATATTTTTTGATTTTCGAGATTTTTTGATATGTTTTAGGGGACAAAAATCCGCAACTTTTGAGCCATAGAGAAACATGGTAAAAAAATCTGCCACCGAGTTATGAATTTTTGAAAAAATAGTGATTTTTAGAAAAATCGAAGATTCATGCAAAAACAAGTTTGACATTATTTTTTAATGCAAAATTGAATTTGCAATCGAAAAGTACTTTACAGATTTTTTGATAAAGGGCTCCGTTTTCAAGATAAAGCCACCGAAAGTTTGATTTTAGCGAAATATTTGCAGTTTTTCAATTTTTAAAAATAGTGACCATGAGTGACCGTTTCTAAAAATATTTTTTTTGAAAAGATCAGAAAATTTGCTATAAAATTGTCTATGAGACATTGAAGATTGTACCGTGGGTTGCTGAGATAGAGTCGCTTAAAGAAAAAGAAACACGAAAATTGAAGTTTTCTTAATCTCACCATAACAACCCACCATTTTCTAATGACCATATCTCAGCAAATAATGGTCCGATTTTCAATTTTAAGCCATGAAAAATTCGTGAAATTTTCCGATCTTTTCGAAAAAAATATTTTGAATTTTTTTTTAAATCAAGACTAGCATTTTAAATGGGCGTAATATTCAATGTTTGGCCCTTTTAAAATGTTAGTCTTGATTTAAAAAATTTCAAATTTTTTTTTCGAAGAGATCGGAGAATTTCACGAATGTTTCATGTATTAACATTGATAATCGGACCATTAGTTGCTGAGATATCGTCATTAGAAAATGGTGGGTTATTTTGGTGAGATTAATGGTACGTTCGTTTGAACAGCCGGTGCGGCACTGATTGCCGCACTCGTCGGTGCCAGTTTTGGTTCAATCGAACGTCATTTGTACGTGGAACTCGCATGAAACTGAAAAAATATCGAGTGCGGCACTAGAGTTTCAGTTCCAAGATGGCGGTGAAACTCGTGCGGAACTATCGCGAGTTTCTTCAAACAAACACTTTGACAGCTCTGAGTGCGGCACTCAGTGTGGAACTAGCCATCAAACGAACGTACCATAAGAAAACTTCAATTTTCGTGTTTCTTTTTCTTAAAGCGGCTCTATCTCAGCAACCCGAGGTCCAATCTTCAATGTCTCTTAGACAATTTTATAGCAAATTTTCTGAACATCTAAAAAAAATATTTTTAGGAATGGTCACTTATGGTCACTATTTTTAAAAATTGAAGAACTGCAAATATTTCGCTAAAATCAAACTTTCGGTGGCTTTATCTTGAAAACGGAGCCCTTTATCAAAAAATCTGTAAAGTACTTTTCGATTGCAAATGCAATTTTGCATTAAAAAATAATGTCAAACTTGTTTTTGTATGAAACTTCAATTTTTCCAAAAATTACTGTTTTTCCAAAAAATCATAACTTGGCGGCAGATTTTTTGACCATGTTTCTCTATGGCTCATAAGTTGCGGATTTTTGTCCCCTAACACATATAAAAAAAAAACGCGAAAATCAAAAAATATGTATTTTGGGAAGTTGAGTTTTAGTGAAAAAAAAGTTGAGAAAAAAATCTGCAATTTTTTTTTCCGTGTATCTATTTTTTCTCAAAAGTCCTCAACAATACCTACAACTTTGCCCAAGACACCAAATTGATCAGAAAATTCACTCAAAAGTTACAGCTGTTTGAATATTTACATACCATTTTTGTATGGACAGCTGCCAAAATTGTATGGACACTTGTATGGGTGAACCAATGACGCAAAATAGCTTATTTGGTCATAGGGAAGGCCCCCACAAAGTTACAAACACAAAAAATACAACAAATAAAAATGGTCGAAATCGGCCGATTTCGTAGAGAGTTGCTCAGCTCAAAGACCCAAAATAAGACAACGACAAAAATTGTGATTCGAATGACCGAAGATTCGATTACCCAAAGTTAATTATTTTTTCCCAATAACATTGAACAAGGACGTCCATTGTCCATTGTACGTGCATTTCGGGAATTCTCGGTATTAATATATGTTCGATAATAAGCTACCCTTAATGCTTGCATATTAATTTGACAAGCATTTGAAAATCCTATCAAAGTCACCCCGGGCTATCAAAGTCACCCCAGTTTACGGTACCAAAATTTGGTCAGGAACATCAGACTTGGTTGTGGAAATAAATGAACAATTGAATACTTAGAAATCGATAAGAATTTTAAAGCATTCATTTTTTTTATTTGGCATGTATCAGCATTTAGTTTTAACAGATCCGCAAAATACCTAGCGCTTTAAATATTTTCTATTTAATTTTATTTTTTTTTAAAATAACTTGGTATTTTATTTACGACATATTCATGATAAAAATTATAATATTTAAATATTTTTTATTCAAACACTGGCATCTGGAGCAAATCAAGATAAAAGTATCGAATGAAGGCAGCTGTTTAAGACAATTTTTATTAATAATGTTTTGAACAGAACAAAACAATTTGTACACGGATTTTAAAATTTACTGCTCTAAAATCTCATCATACTCAAAATTTTGGTGATGATTCGTTGAACCGGTCCCGTGTCCATGAAAAAGGCCGATTTTTAAAAAGTTTGTTTAGGAAAAGTTTACATTTTTTTGATGTTTTTTATCGAAAAAAACGGCAGTTTTTTTTTTTAATTTCTCTAATGTCATTTTCGTTTACTTTGCAGTTTTTTTTTGTGTTTTTACTATCTTTCAAACAAAACCTAGCTTAAGGAATAAACTGTCTCTGTTATTAATAATTCCAATTCTGTATTTTTTTTCGTCTCTAACTTACTTTAATCATCAGGAGTGATTGTAAATTTATAATTTTATTTGAAAAGGTCCTATAAACAATTTTATTTTGCCTTTTCTGGATGTTTTAGAACCGCCTTGAGTCAGGGGTATTCAGAAACTCTCAAAAAGCAAAACAAAATAAAATTTTGTCTATAGGTCCTTTTCAATAATAAAAAAAACCTCCAGAAATCATCTTTTAAGTAAAAAAATAATAATTTCAGTAATATTAAATTTTGAGATTTTCTATCATACATATATATATCATGAAAAGATAAAACTTTTTGCTGCTTTAAAGAAAAATGTTGTGCAAAATTATGATTGAAAACCACTGATTGTTTTGTTTAAACTTGTTCTCTCCACTGTTTTTCCACGACTTACAGCCATCCAGCCAGTCCCGTGGAGATCTTGTTGTAAATTATATCATTTCTTGTCACCGCTGCTGCTGCTGGCTCAGTTGCCCCTCCGTTGCAGAGCTGCCACCCCTCAGATGATGGGGCCAGGTGGATATTAGTATGCAAATTGAACTCCCCGAGAGCCCGACTCTTGTGCGCGCCAAGCAGCGGCTGCTCTACCGGTTTTTGTTTTCTACACTTCTCCGATGATCAACGCAACTCAACGCAACGACACTCGAAT
The DNA here is from genome assembly GCF_015732765.1 of Culex quinquefasciatus. Taxonomy (NCBI): domain Eukaryota; kingdom Metazoa; phylum Arthropoda; class Insecta; order Diptera; family Culicidae; genus Culex; species Culex quinquefasciatus. The sequence goes on from NC_051862.1 coordinate 35,065,020, forward strand.
CGTTCCGGGACCAGTTTTCTTATCAGCTTGTTTTGTGACACAAGTCGTTCGGTTGTTTTTATTTTTTTTATTTTCGAAATGCGCGTATTTTTATCCCCCGAGCGACATCTCAGTCTGAAGAAAGTCGAGGCGAAAAAACGACGCACGAGCTGACGCGTTGTTGTGGGACCGTTGGATTGAATCATCGCCGCTACAGTTTATCACCGGAATCTAATAAATTTAGACCAGAAAGACAATAAAAAGTTTGGCTGGTTGTAGATCACACACAATCAGACATTCCACCCATACCATCGCCACCGTGTGGGTTAAGTCACGCGCGATGCACTCTCCCCGCGCGTTGTTCCCGCGTTGCGCATCAATGAACTTCCAAAGTTATGAACACACTTTCGGAAGAGATGTTCCGATGAACGTCTCTCCGGTGCGCTGTTGTACACACAGAGCGATGATGAACGGGGAGTTGTAGGGGGGAGTGGTCAAAATATAATATTCAAATTGTTGATCTATAGAGAATGTTTGACAAAATTAAAATTGCTAGAATAATACGAAACTTGAAATCATCAAATCCCCTTAAAAAATTTAAAAATCTCCAAATAACAATCAAAATTGGTTTGAAAATCCTAAAAAAAAAATCGAATTTAAACATTTATAAAATCCCATATATTTATGTAGATGAAATATTTGTATCATTACTTTTTTAAGATTAGATAACACTGGATTAGTTGTTTTTTTTTTGAAAATCATTTTTTTGTGACAAAAAGTTAAATAAAAAATCACAATTTTTTCACCGTGTCTCATTTTTTTACTTTCAGTGTAGTCCTTACCGATACCTACAACTTTGCCGAAGACACCAAATCGATCAAAAAATTCCTCCAAAAGATACAGATTTTTTTAATTTTCAAACATCATTTTTGTATGGGCAGCTGCCAAATGTGTATGGAAAGTTATATGGACAAACTTTTGATGCAAAATGGCTTCTTTGGGCATACCCAAGGCACCAAAAAAGTTTCAGCCTGATTATTGCTCTATTGTAAAAATTATCACTTTTTCAAAAAACTTTTCCGTGAAATTCTGATAACTCGTAAAGAATACATTTAAACCCCTCATGTTTACACGTTAAAATATTTGTTTTTGTTTGCTCTACAATTCTGTAGAACATTGGTAAACACTTAAAAGTAACCCTTTAAAATTACAAAAAACTTTATTTTAATACATAAAAAATGGTGCTGAATAAATGAATTACTTCTCTGGATTATTGCAGATTAAAAAAAAATAAATTATAAATTTAAATGACAACTTTCCAGATTTTTGACAGTTGAACAATGTGGAATGGCAGCGATTTTATAACTTTGGTTTTTTTACTTTTTTTTAATGTAAAAATTACATTTTAAAATCAGGCGTAACTTTCTATGAATTTTGACCTTAAAAATGTTTTGCTTGATTTTAAAATCATTTAAAATATTCATTTGAAAATGAGAAAATTTTACAAAAATTCATAAAAAGACAAAAATATTGGCTCTTGCCGAGATAGATAAATATAGAAATTACAAGCCAACATTTCAACTTTCCTATAAAAAAAAGCTGTAAAAGTTATTATACAGCCGTACAATTAATATTAGAGGTGGGCAAAACCGTTCTTTTTTGGGAGTCGCTCATTTTCGTTCGCTCTTTAAAAAGAGCCGCTCTTTTGAACGGTTCTTTCGCTCTTTTTTAAAATTTGGATTAAATGGGTTTTTTCAAGAATCGTGTGATTTTATAAGTTATTTCACATTGGGCTTTTATAAATTAGGCCGAACCAAACATTTTTTGAAGTTTATTATGTCCCTCAACTCTGGCCAAAGTATGCCAAAAAATAACAAGCCATGGTATAAATATTTCAATGAAAAAAGAGTTTTAAAATGCATTTTACACATCCCCAGTTGCATTGCAATCATCAGATTTCAAAATATCGGAGTATTGATGAATCGTTTTTTAAGCCGAAAAAAAAACTTTTTGCATTACTGTGCAAACGGAATTTCACAAAAATTCAAAAATATCGATCCCAAAATTTTTTAATTTTTTCAGTTGATAAGACTTCTATTTCCATTAAAATTTGGAAGTGTTTTGAAAAAAATATTGTTTTGCCCCCTGATGTTTTGGACCGATTTTGAAGGGGAGGGGTGACATAAACTTTTAAAAATGTTTGTAACGGCAATATTTTATGAATAAAATCAATAAATCTTAAAAAGCGAAAAATGCCCTTGAAAACCATAGGTTTTGGTGGTCTCTATGTCAAGATTTCTACTCAAAACTAAACATTCGAGTAATTGAATGGCATCCATACTGAAATCTAGGATGATGGAAAATTTGATAATGATTTTAAAAATTGCGTTTATATCTGAAAGACTAATGCTGATATTTTATTTGGAGAAAATATTATGTGAACTCTTCTCTACATTCTAATTTAATAGATAAGGTCTTTAAACGCTAAAGTTTACTCGGACAAAATGATTATTTTTTTCCGAAATTTCTCAAATATTCAGTAGATTTTTGGTAATATTTGACAAATTATGCTATTCGAAATGCTCAAATTTGTATTCCGGTATTACTTTAATGTACAATCAGTTGTACAATGAAAAGTTTACTTCATTTTGTTTAGAAAATCATTTACTTTTGGGATTAATTTTGATAAGCATTGAAAGTTTTGAAATTGCATTTTGAAGTTTTCAAAACAAATTTAATACTACATTTTTTTGGAAATTCAATAACTTATATTTATAACAAAAATCATTCCATCTTGAGCCGGTTCTTTCAAAAGACCGGAATTTGAAAAAGAACCGCGGTTCTTTTTTTGTGAGCCATGGTTCGTTCGCTCTTTTCAGTGAACCGGCTCTTTGAGCGGTTCGCTCTTTTTTTGCCCACCTCTAATTAATATGCAATCATTAATTTAAAAAAAATAAGATTATACCAAAAAGAAATAGGGTAGAGGACCCAGAAATCGCCCACTTTATAGTGGCAATCTAGGAAATTTGATGAGAATTCGATGACAATTTATGGTTTTTGGTTCTATTTGTTGTAGAACGTTGATAATCTATTTGATTTTAAGTTTCCACATGGTTTTTATCATTTACATATTAATTTTGGATAAAATTTTTCGTTTTGATAAAGTGCTCTGAAGAGCCTATTTTCGCCCCCCTAAATCTAATTTTAGCCCACCCTTGGAACCAGTTTTCGCCCACGACAAAAATCAAAAAATCAAATGAAATTATGACACAAAGCTAAGCAAATATGGTCTCCTATTGATACACAACATGTTCCCGAAGCTAAATTTCATTGATGTGCACATATTTTGTCGTACATATTATAAATTGCGGTTCAAAAAATCCCGGGATTTTTTTTTTCAGATATCCTACTTATTTTGAGATTCTCTGTCTATTATTACTAAAACCAAAACATGTTCACTCTCACTAAAAAATATGACTGAATCAAAATTTGTGATAGAACTCATGTGTCCCTGTTCACCCAAGATAAGGGTACACAGTTACAATTAGCTCCATGTTGTTGTTGATTTTGTTAGGGGAGCTTTAACCCTATGGGTCATTTGCTCCCGAATTTACTCAATATAAAACATCGAGTACCTCTTAATAAAAATATTAAGGCACATGTGTAACTACTTCTCCATCCTCTGCTTAATTTGTTCTCCTATGTACCAGTAAACTTTTACAATATTTGAACCAAAACCCCTTATGAATGAAAGTAATTAAAATAATTATTTAACCTTTAAAAATAATCTAAAATGTTTCAATTATATTTTCAAGCACATTTCGCTGCGATTAGAAAAGTTTTTATGGTAAACGAAAACTGGTTCCAGATAAAATCTTAAAACACAATATTTCGCCCTGGTCGAAAATTGGATCGAATGATTTTTCATGACCCCAGAAATCGCCCACTTTATTTTATTTTCATGAAATTCAGACATACAGTGAACTGATGAATTATTCATTCACATTATTTTCGGACAAAATGAGTTGTTTTCCCTCATTAACATTATTACCCGCTGTAGTATAAATTCACAAAAATATGGCGGCTGCAGCAAGGCTTTTTTTGAAAAGCTTATAAAAACTTAATGAACAATAGAAATTCATTAGGAAAGTTTCAATTAGTACTTGAAATGAATGAATATGTAAACCTGCATAATAAATTCAACCAAAAAACGGTATGAGTTTGCTAAATACAGATTAAATCCAGTAGGTGGGCGAAAACTGGAGCAGGGCGAAAACTGGGTCCTCTACCCTACAAAGAAAAACTGCAAAAAAAATAAAAACTTCAAACCAAGGGAATGATTGAACGAGAGGAATCACAAATCCGCATAAATAATTTCAAGATTGTTCAGGTGTAAACCGAAAACGCGATCAAAAATTAAAGTGAAAGAATAAAGCGTCTAACTGCTTATTTAATTGTCGGTGTACAGGACGCCGCACTGTTTTAACATTTTCTGGCGTACATTAATTTTTTTTTTTGAATTGAAAAATTAAAATTCTTTTTCAAATTTTCTTTTCTTGAATTGTGTGCACCTACGTCGAAGACCAAGATTGTTTACTTTTTGCTCTTTGGTCTGACAGTCTTGGTCTGACAGCTTTATCATGGATTTTGGTCTGGTCTAGGCGAGGGATAGGACACAGCACCTTCCTGCTTCAAACATGCTTTAAATGATTCTAAACGTCACTACACGGCAGCGCTGCGGCTGGGGAAGGGAGGCATAGATAGAATTATTTAAATTTTGTATGGTAGTGTCTAAAATTGTCGTTACAGTTTGAACATCTTTGAAAAAAATTGGCAAAAACTTTGGATAAAATTTGTACCAGCCCTACATGAAAATGATGAAATTTAATTTTAAAAATTGGTTTTTTTTGTAGCAATTTTATTATTATGGTAAAATTGTTTAAAAATAATAATCTCAGTAAAAATATCTTTGTCCATAATGTTTGTTATTTTAAAACTTATCAAAAACTAAATTTTAAAAAAGGGATTACACTTTTTCAGGAAAAAAAACTGACCAACCAGTAATTTTTTTTGTCAAGTGTAATTTTTTTCTGAAGTGCCCTCGTCATAGCCTACAAAATTGTTTAAGACACCAAATCTATCTGAAAATCCTTTTCCACAGCTATAAATTTTCGTATATTCACAAACCGTTGTTGCATGCTAATATTCTACGAAGACTTGTATGGAAAACTCCTCAAAAAGTTTGAGACGAATAAAAAAAAATCATCATTTTGCAGGCTTGGGGTTGTACCGGATTTTTTCTGTCTTGAGGTTGTGACTGTTATTGATCGATTGAAAATAATATTGCTTATTTAAAAATTTAAGTGGTTTGGTGGAAAAATCATAAGATTTATAATTTAACTCAGAGTTTCAGTTTTGATTCTTACAACAGATTCGAATAATTCATGGACCCAAAGAGTCCCTAACTCTTGAGAATACTAAGATCGTTTGTAAATGCTAAAGTTTGCAAAAAATTGCACCATTTGAAGACTTTGTGTTTCTGCCATATCCAATTTAAAAAAAAAATCTATGAAGTTTAAATAATTTTTACTAGATTAAAACAAAATTCTTAAAACTTACGTTAGTTTACTTCATAATCAGTATTCGATAAATTTACCGAAAATCAATTTCATTTTTTAATAGAAAAAAATCTAATTAATATTGGTAACCTTGTTGGCAGAATATTCAAATTAACCAGGAAAATCTCATTGATTATTTTTTTAATCTAAATTTTGATTTCAAAATTGTACACCAACCTCCCCTAAGCCATATCAAGTCTCCGGTTCGGCTGATATCCACCACCATCAATGTTTTCGGGGGGAACCTCAACTCGTAACACGTAACATATGGTTCAACCAATTTCTTTCCGTTCAAATTCCGTTTGATGCGCGCTTTCGCGGCCATGCAACATAAAAATTCCTATTTGGACATTCGCTTATCGCGGGAGTTTTTTTTTGTGTTGCTTCTTGCAGTTAACTCGAAGCAATCGCTTTGGGGCAACAAATTTCGTGGAATAAAAAGTGGCGAGCTTGCGTTTGATGATTGCTAGAGATGAAGGAAAAGCTCATTCCTAGTGGTTATTGAATGGAACAGTTTTTTCGCAACGAAATATGGTTAGCATTGTAATATTTCTTTTTTTTTTGAAAACATTTAATTTATGCATTTTTGTCAGAAACAAAGAACAATTTAAATTGAGTAATTCAGGAAAGACTTGGAAATTAGACTTAAATGGTAAAGTTTAATGGTAATGGTTGCATAAAAAGCATATTAAAATAATTGCTTTGTAGACTTTTCAGATTAGGGTAGACTTATAACGAATTGAAAAACACACTCGGCCAAAAATCCTAACGCTAATAATTCAAACCTCGCGATGGAACTAATTACACTAAAAAGGCAAACCCAATTTCTATCCCTCTTTGGCCAACATTTCTCCGTGGTCGCAACGCAACGGGGCGTTAAACGATACATATGAGAAATGATCCTATTCCTCCACCTGTCACTTCTATCCACTTGGAGTTTGAGAGCCTTCTATCCACTTTGGAATTAACGCCCGTTCACGGGGGTAATTACACGGCATTTTGGCGTTGGCCGCAACTCTAAACACAGTAAGAAAAAAATAATTAAATTTTTATTTAAAACATAGTCTTTATCAAGCATTTCAGACAACCCTTTTAATAAGTTTATTTTTTACAGTGTATTTTTTTTATATATAACGGTGTATTTTTTACAGTGTAAAATCATCATAACCCCCGAAAACCCCATTAGCGTTAAGCGTGGCGTATATGACCGTGCAATTCGGAGTCTTTTTGTAGCACAAAACTGGCTGACATGCGGTCTAGATCTAGAACGCCCGATAAGTTTCAACGAAGTGAAGTTTTGGGCGCTGAAGAACCAGGAAAGGAAAGGGTGTCCAAACCTTGGCCATAAAACCATAAAGTGCTAATGTTATTGCACTAAGCTGAGCAATAGTCGTCTTTTTTTGGGTGTTATTTTTGAGTTTTGTTGTTGTTACAAAATTTGAAGGAACTGCGGAACCTTTTCGGTAGATTTAAACTGGTTGTGGACAAGCCAAGAACATCAGGTTATTTATCGATCCGAGCTGTTAACATCGATTCCGAATAACTCATGGTGCTTCCTATAACACCTTATTTAACATTCCAACCGTGGATCGCTCAAATACACCATCCGATACGCAGTGATCGGCAGTACGTGAGCCGGTTCCAAAGCGTCCAGCTGATCGTTCAGAATACTAATGCTGGTTAAGAATCGTTGAAACTGTCCTCGAGTGACCTTTGCATTGCATCGTTTGAGAATTTTGGAAGTACAGTTCAGACTCGACTAACTTTGGGTAATCTAATCTTCGGATAAACCAATTTTCGAACAATGTTATCCGTTGTCGTATGTCGATGCATCGCTTTCTTAATTATTTTAAATTAAAAACGTTACTTAATCCACCCTTATGTGGTTGGTGCCTTCCTCACATTTAAGGAGTAAAGTAAATCTTTCCCTGTTCCTGGGGGGAACACCCGTGATGCCGTGAACATTTAAGGAGTGCTATCCAAAATAGATACAAAAGGGCGGTGTTTTTAAGTGTTTTATCAATTTGACTCATAATTCATACCACAGAACTGGGTAGTCAGATCTTAATATTGCAGAGCACTTATGTTTCAAAATATCTGAGATCCGGCCTATAAAAATTGCAGAAAAACACTTAAGTGCTTATAACTTTTGATAGGGTGGTCAGATCATCAATGTTTTGGACGCGTTGGAAAGATCTTTTGATTACCTATCCAACGACAAGTCGCATGATAGATCCGAACAATGTTTTCATCGAAATATATGAGATCCGGCCTCTAAAAGGTGCATGCATTACACTTAGGTGAGTATAACTTTTGATAGGGTTGTCAGATCTTCACCCCTTAATTCAAAGAATAAATTTACTTCAATTGCAAAATGTTAAAATATTTTAAAGGATTATTATTGTAGGATCAGTTCCTTGCTGGACTCGGTCGTTGGAAACGACGGCTCAACGACCGACAAAATAGGTGGCGGGCCAGATGCGGGCATAAAAATGTCAAAACCTCTCACCCCCTCACTTCGTCTCACCATCCACACGGGATTGAAACTCGTCTGAAAAACCTGTATCATTTTCTCATTTGAAACAGTGGTGGTGGTGGTAGCTGCCCTGTTTATTACGCTGTGAAATTATCCATGGTCAATCCAAGGAACCAGAAGGTGATTACAGAAATGTCCGTCCAAAAGGGGTGCTGCAAAAAAAATATTATTTTTAACAAATTTTCGACCAAATCAGCAACGAATTACAAGTTTGACAGTCCAACTACTGTTAAAAGTGGGTTTTGTTATTTGTTTTTGCAAAACTGCATATTTTTAACGAAAGTGCCAAAAATATTCGTAATCACCTTTTGCCTCTTGGTCGCGTTTTGTGTTAGTATGTGAGTGGTCGATGTTTGCGGACGTGCACGCAGAACACAGAACAGTGAGAACTAGCGAAAATGCCTCACATTATTCTGATACAAGTCGCCATATTGAAATTGCTTGAAGATTCATACCCGTGCCATCCAGCTGCAGCTTTGCTGACAAACAAATGGAGCACTAGGGTGTAATATCAAAATCGATTTGCCAGCACAGCATTATTTTAGTTCCTTTTGGGGTCCTAACCAACTCCCCAAAGTTTGAGAACGATTGGTTTAGTACTCACTTTGCGCAAAGCGATTCAATTTTCCATACAAATTTGTATGGGAAAAATCATTTTTTTGAATTTTGAAAATTAAAAAGTCCAAGTTTCACGCTATACTAGAACCGGATTCATATTCGGATGCTCCGGAATGTGCTCTACAACTTTCCCGAAGAGAGTATGGTGCTAACTTGCTCCTATAAAAAGATACAGCGTGTTCAAAACTCGTCTAAAACGATCGAAAATCACGTTTTAGACGAGTTTTGAGGACGCTGTATCTTTTTATAGGAGCAAGTTAGCACCATACTCTCTTGGGGAAAGTTGTAGAGCACATTCCAGAGCATCCGAATATGAATCCGGTCTTGATATAGCGTGAAACGTGGATTTTTTAATCATAACAATGTTAAAAAATGATTTTTCCCATACAAATTTGTATAGAAAATTGAATTGCTTTGCGCAAAGTGAGGACTAAACCAATCGTTCCCAAACTTTGGGGAGTTGTTAAAGACCCTATAAGGAACCAAAATGTTGCTGTGCTAGCCAAATTTGGACAACTTTATTTTTTTCCATACAACCATATTACACCCTAATGGAGCACGCGGTCGCATGATGGCGGCATCGAGCCAGAATTAGGGGTGATCATGTGGTTAAAATTAAACTTTTTCAAAAAAAAAAAAAAGAATTAGAAAAAGACATTAAAAATTTAACTAAAATCATTGATGTTGAAAGCATTTTATGAAATTAATTATGAAATGAATAATGTATAAAGCATGCTGTGATACTTTTCACTTTAAAATTATGAGAGTTGGGTTAAAAATTGTACCAGCCTGAAGGCATATTTGTCCCTTAACAATAGCAACAAACATTTAAAAAATCTTCTTCTAAAAAATTACAGCGAGCCAAGAAAATTGAAAAATTGAACCTGCATTAACATTGTAGTTGGTAAGACCCACATAATTTTTTCAACGCTATTTACTAGAATTTATAGATTTTAATTCGAAAAAATCATATCGTTTTCTATCTTGTTTTTACTTGAAATTGCTTCGATGCAGTGATTAATGCTTTTTTGGGCAGATGTTTATTTTGGCTTTTTTTTTTGCTTGAACTGAATAGTAAAAAAAATGCTAAAAGTTACTTGGTCCAAGTTATGAACAATTGAGCAATTTAAAGTAGTCTAAGAATTATTTCAAAGAAAAACAAATAATGATAAAATTATCTATAAATAAAACTTCAAACAATCGTAATTTGAACAGCCGAAACTTTGGATAATTGAATTTTGATTGCCCCTAATGATTGATTAAACAAGTTTTATTTTTTTTTGTTTACATAATCATAATTATTAGACAAATTAAAAATATGATTTTTTTTCCGAAAGTTTTCATCTATGATTATTGAATAAAGAATTAGTTTGGGCCATTGCAAATTTAATTTCATGTTTTTGTCTGCTCTCCATTCCAAATTTTCCTGAAAGATCAGAAGGCAAAACAAAATTGTTTATAATGGAAATAATAATTGAAAAAACTTATACTATCTATCGTAAACTATCTAGAATACAATCATTAACGTTTGTTTTGTATTTTCGACCGAATAAGGCAAGACTGTTCACAAATATGGAATTTTGGGATCACAGATCAAGAAAGACGCAACAAAAACTAAGATTTTTATTTCAAATATTGTTGTAACATTGCAATTTTGATAACAGCATTACTTAAAAACGTGTTGAGCTTTTTGTTATACGTTTAGTTTCAAAACTTTGAAAGTTAGGCTCGACCAGTGCCGAGGGACAATAACTTGAAATAAAATTTGTACTTACAAACCAAATAAAAGAATTTAAAAAAAACTTATATTTAATACATTCTGTTACTTCCCTTGATAAATCCCATACAACTTCAGTGCATTTTTACTCCAAATACCTACTCCAAGAGAATGTAAACTGATTGCAGTAGCATTCAATTTTCCGTCCAAAACGTTCATGAAAAAGCCCAAACACATTTGGCTCTAAGGTAAGGGCAGAGCAAACGCGAGGTCCACTGCACTTTGCCTTTTGGCTGCCAGGTGATTGATAATAGCGTCAACCCCCGGGACGATGCATGTCCTTGCGGAAGTTGGCCCGTGACGGGCAGAAACATTTGGGCCATTTTGGCGCGCCCCTGGCAACTGTTACATAAAAGACTGTATATGTCGAATGCAAAGAAAGAAAGTAACAAAAGTAACTTTTTGAAGCAGAATTTAAATAAATAGATTTAAAATCAATACTTTGTGTGCTTTTTGATCAAGATTTTGATTATTTTTTAATTTAATTGCTCAAATTGATTTTTTTTCTTCAAACAGTCTTATTTCCTCCCTTGCTATTGAATTTCAACTCCTGTAAATGTAAGCTGATCCAACGAAACACGTGTTTCTCCCTACCATGAGACAACAATGTTGAAAAAAAACCTTCCGAACAAAAGAAATCTTACTAAGCCTTTTTATTGAGTTTCCTCATTCGTCGGAAAATTTTACAACACTGTACGCGATTTGTTCTTCTGCAAAACCACCGACCTCAGTCAGGTTCAATAGTATTTTGGTCTATTTTTAAAGAACGAAAAAGTCAACTTTTTGTACATGTTTTGCATTCTTTCTCGGGTTTCTCCAGTTAAACAAGAAAACGGGGGGTAAAATGTCCAATAATTGACTTCAGGTCCTTTTGACGAAAGTAATTCTCTTTTTTAATCTCTCAAATCTAAAAATAACAAAACTTCCACCCACAAATAGCGAACATCATTTTTATAATGTTCCTATTACTTGCGAAAAGAAAAATACCGCCAAAATTCCACAGTTTGACAGCCGCCTGGCGTTTATTTATTTTGCTTTTCTCTTCCTCAATCCACACCCACACACCTACACAATTTTCGTTTATAAGCCCGAGAAGCAATTTTCTTTTATCCACCCCCACTTTTCGGTCCCAACTGCGTTGGTTTGGCTGGCGGGCGATGATCATTAAATTAATTTGTCATCGTCATTTGCCACCGCGTGCGATTGCTTGGAGACACTGGCACCACCACCAGCAGCAGCAGCAGCAAAAGACCCACGCTAAGATGAAAATTGCGTCCCAGTTGTGAGAAGGGCGTGAAAGTTGAGCGGGCTAAATTTTGTTGAACAAAAATATTGAAAACTGTTTAGTTAAAATATTTATTGTAATTCTCATGTCAAACTTTCATTTTCATCGCACAAGTAACAGTACTGAAAAGTACTTTTCAGCTACTTTTCAGAACTTGAATGATTGAGAGTTGGGTGGTGACGCGCGGTCAATTATGTGGCATTGTGTGTGAAAAGAAAAGAATTATATTTCGTGTTTCATCCTAGTTGGCTTGCCCACAAGCAGAAGAAAATCAGTTCAATTAGTAGGGTGGTGACGCGCGGTCAATTATGTGGCATTGTGTGTGAAAAGAAAAGAATTTTATTTCGTGTTTCATCCTGGTTGGCTTGCCCACAAGCAGAAGAAAATCAGTTCAATTAGTTGGGTGGTGACGCGCGGTCAATTATGTGGCATTGTGTGTGAAAAGAAAAGAATTTTATTTCGTGTTTCATCCTGGTTGGCTTGCCCACAAGCAGAAGAAAATCAGTTCAATTAGTTGGGTGGTGACGCGCGGTCAATTATGTGGCATTGTGTGTGAAAAGAAAAGAATTTTATTTCGTGTTTCATCCTAGTTGGCTTGCCCACAAGCAGAAGAAAATCAGTTCAATTAGTAGGGTGGTGACGCGCGGTCAATTATGTGGCATTGTGTGTGAAAAGAAAAGAATTTTATTTCGTGTTTCATCCTGGTTGGCTTGCCCACAAGCAGAAGAAAATCAGTTCAATTAGTTGGGTGGTGACGCGCGGTCAATTATGTGGCATTGTGTGTGAAAAGAAAAGAATTTTATTTCGTGTTTCATCCTAGTTGGCTTGCCCACAAGCAGAAGAAAATCAGTTCAATTAGTTGGGTGGTGACGCGCGGTCAATTATGTGGCATTGTGTGTGAAAAGAAAAGAATTTTATTTCGTGTTTCATCCTAGTTGGCTTGCCCACAAGCAGAAGAAAATCAGTTCAATTAGTAGGGTGGTGACGCGCGGTCAATTATGTGGCATTGTGTGTGAAAAGAAAAGAATTTTATTTCGTGTTTCATCCTGGTTGGCTTGCCCACAAGCAGAAGAAAATCAGTTCAATTAGTTGGGTGGTGACGCGCGGTCAATTATGTGGCATTGTGTGTGAAAAGAAAAGAATTTTATTTCGTGTTTCATCCTAGTTGGCTTGCCCACAAGCAGAAGAAAATCAGTTCAATTAGTAGGGTGGTGACGCGCGGTCAATTATGTGGCATTGTGTGTGAAAAGAAAAGAATTTTATTTCGTGTTTCATCCTGGTTGGCTTGCCCACAAGCAGAAGAAAATCAGTTCAATTAGTAGGGTGGTGACGCGCGGTCAATTATGTGGCATTGTGTGTGAAAAGAAAAGAATTTTATTTCGTGTTTCATCCTAGTTGGCTTGCCCACAAGCAGAAGAAAATCAGTTCAATTAGTAGGGTGGTGACGTGCGGTCAATTATGTGGCATTGTGTGTGAAAAGAAAAGAATTTTATTTCGTGTTTCATCCTAGTTGGCTTGCCCACAAGCAGAAGAAAATCAGTTCAATTAGTAGGGTGGTGACGTGCGGTCAATTATGTGGCATTGTGTGTGAAAAGAAAAGAATTTTATTTCGTGTTTCATCCTGGTTGGCTTGCCCACAAGCAGAAGAAAATCAGTTCAATTAGTTGGGTGGTGACGCGCGGTCAATTATGTGGCATTGTGTGTGAAAAGAAAAGAATTTTATTTCGTGTTTCATCCTAGTTGGCTTGCCCACAAGCAGAAGAAAATCAGTTCAATTAGTTGGGTGGTGACGCGCGGTCAATTATGTGGCATTGTGTGTGAAAAGAAAAGAATTTTATTTCGTGTTTCATCCTAGTTGGCTTGCCCACAAGCAGAAGAAAATCAGTTCAATTAGTAGGGTGGTGACGCGCGGTCAATTATGTGGCATTGTGTGTGAAAAGAAAAAAATTTTATTTCGTGTTTCATCCTGATTGGCTTCCTCAAGTCCTTCCTACATCATCGTTGATCGGGAGGCACGACGTCGTGAGAATTGTTGCATTAAAATAAGTTTAAGTATTACTGTAAATGACTGTAGAAAAGTCCTTCCTTTATCATCAATGTCGTCTGGGTAATCGTGATGAAAAATTACATTTATTCAGTATTTAAATACCTGTGCGCGAGTGTTTTGGTGTGCTAATTAGAAAGACCTTCCCATAGCATCGTTGCTCGGAAGGCTCGCCGACGGGTTTGTTATGAAAGTCCTCCCCATAGCATCGTAGCTCGGGAGGCATCGAAAAGCCAATACCTTATCCTACTAACCCAAAAAAAAAAAAATAATCACGTGATGCTTGAAGGAGATGCTGTGGATTCAACGGTCTCAAGCGGTATCAACAAGTATATAGCGAAAAACTGTGTGCTTGATGAGTCTGCAACTTCAACTATCGGACTAACATTCCTCCCTTTTGTTGAACTGCAGGCTTCTTGGGAGGGCGCCGGTATTGACTAATAAAGTCGGGGTCTTCAGGGGTTAAACAGTGAACGGATGGTTGGCTCCCACTGATCATTTTTGATTCATTGTTTAACTTCAGCTGATCTGTCAATAACGGAGTAGCAGCTCATTGGCAGTCAACCATGCTCATGCTCATGCTCATGCTCACTTTTCAGAACTTGAATGATTGAAAAGTAAATCTTTTTAACAATGTTTTGGAGTTTTACTGCAAATAACATTCAGGCAGAAAACAAACGTTTCACTGAAAAACAATTCAAAAGATGTTTGCTTTCGGCTGTGTTCAACTTGGAAAACCTCGTAGGAAATGTGTACTTAAACTTGTTTGCAACATGATCGCATTTTGATGCATGAACTTGTGTTTAAAAAAAGTTGATTTATTCAATAGAATAAAATTATTTTTTTTTTATATTTGATATTTTTTTTAAATTCTTGTCCTACATCTCCAATAAAAAAAAACATCTTTAAAGTTCAAAATAAATATTTTCAACAGCATAGCAGACTTTTTTTTCGATCTAAAAAATCGAAAATAAAACTTTTTTGAACAAATTTTTGATCTCTCAAAAAGTATTTGAAAGAAGAACTCTTATTTTTCATTTAAAAGAAAATTAAGGTATTGGAGATTTGACTTGTCTAGGGCGTCGCATATTATCTTTTTTGCCGGGGCCGATTCTTCGAAAAAAAAAAAAATGCCAAACTTTGAAGGTCTGTACAAGGATCTGTGCAACGACCTGGCTTACACGCCAATGATGTTGAAAATAAACGCTTTAGTTGTCAAAATGTCTCAAAAAGTGATATTTTTGAAAAAATCTTTTTTACGGGTTAAATTCCATTTAAAATTCAAATGCAAACGTCCAATCAAGCTCATATTTTGGATTTGGGCTCAATACGCCCACCGGAACAAACCCTTGAATGCCCGCCAAAAAGTCATTTTTGTTACATCGTAGTAAATATACGATAATCTGTACATATCTAGAAAAGGGATTTTCTCACAAATTTGATGTCTTCAGCAATGTTATAGGTTATAAGGGATCGTTCTTTTATTACGTTAAATGGTTTTTTGGACCCCTCCCCCCCCCCCCCTTGTATGGAGGGTAACACGACTTTCGACCCACATCCCTCGACTGCGTTAGGTAATGAAAGAACGATCCCTTATTGAGCATAGATATAAAAAAAATACAATTTCCAAAAAACCAGGTTTTGAGTTACGGCTAAAAATATTTTCATGGAGATAAAAAAAAATTAAAAACATACTAAAAATCTATCCTTAAAAAATATCTTAAATTCATTTTTAGAATTTGAATTCTCGAATGAGCCCTAATTTTTTCAATGTCGATAGCTTGGCAACTATTGGTTCGAAAAAAAAACAATTTTTCAAAATTTAAAAATAAATCCTGACAAAAACACAAATTTGGACCCTTTTGAAATGTTATGCTTGATTTTGACATTTTTTATTCGAGAGATTTACAAAGATTTTATATTTTAACATAGAAAGTCATTTTTCATCCGGATATATTTGTTTGGAGTGGAGATAATCGGTGCTAAGGAACACATCCACTTCATTCGATCGGCCTGTTTCTTGTCAAGAACCTGGGGCTGACGATCGGGACGCCACCTGGCTGTGTCTTTTGAAGATTTGCTGTTCCTTGGTGAGAGCTTTCCATCATTATTTCTAATTTGACTATATTCTCCTTTATTATAATATTATAAATTTAATAACCCTTCTACCCCTTCCCCACTTTCCCATTCCTCAATCCCAACTTCCCCAACCCCAATTTCCCCATATCCACTTCCCCCTAAAAATATAAATAATTGCCAATTTACACTTACACACCACACCTAACTGATTCGGAGCGTTTGGTACGGTATGTCCACGCATCCTTCCTCCTCTGTTGATTCTGTGAAATGTGATCCGTTCACAGAATCTGTCTCTGCGGTTAATGCAGTAGGCCTGGCCGCTTTAATTTGTGCTATACATTTTCGGGCTAACTCGGATGTACTGTAATTATTAATATTGACAAGAAAGAACTTGGGGCGTAATCTAACCACAAGTTCTTCCAGGATGCTTTCTTCGGACTGGCTGCGCTTGCGTTCGATTAGATTAGGTTAGATTAGATTAACATAGAAAGTCATTTTTCACAATTTTAGTTTTGTGAATAAGCTCTACCTCAGTCATTATTTGTCATTGTAAAAGACTTAAATTTAAAATTGTAGAAGAAAAATATTTTAATAAATTATTTGAAAAAATATTCGATTGATTTTTCAACATGTTTGAAAAATTATTTTACGAAAATTTATCTGTTTGTCCTTACTATATCTTAAATTTTAGGAGCTTTGAAAAATACGGATTAAGAAAATTTTACTTTTTATAAAAAAGAAATGGGATTTTGCCAAAATTTAAATGCATTTCGGTTTTTGTGGAGAATTGCTAAGACTGTGTTTTGACGCATTCTATTGCGGTTTAAATGCTAATGGTTTAATTTTTAAAGAAAAAGAAAATCTAAAGGCGGCAATAAAAATATGAAAAATTGCAAACATGCAAAATATAATGATTACAGGTTTTTGAATAGACATCATACAACCAGATAAAAACAAAAACAAGATAAGTGCAATAAATTACTAAAAAAGAAATACTTAAAACAAGAAAAGAAAAGTTTTCTTAAACATTGTTATCCGAGCATTCGTTGGTGAAGGTTGTCTGAATCAACATGACTCGTCGCGTCCCGGCGCAAAACGCCGGCAATATTGCCCTACCTGCGGCTCAAGCAGGCAAAAAAGTGGGAATTTCCAAAAGGAAGGTTGAGGCCTCAACTGATGGCCAAAAACCGGGAATTTCCAAGAGGAAGGTGCTTTTGGAAGTGACATCGAACAGCAAAAAGACGAAAAAGAGCGACGGTACTGTACCGATGGATGAGGAGGAGGAGAACTCTTCATCGCACGAGGAGCAGCTTTTGAAGAACAACAAGTTTGCTGGACTGCCTGACGAGGACCAGGTAGCGGAAGCAAAGGAGAATGAAGTGAAACAGCGAAAGGAGAAACTGCCTCCTTTTATGTGAGGCAATCAGCAGCAACGATCGACTTTCGAGCGGGGCTGGTTGAACTCATCAAGTCTGGGAAAGTCCTAGGCAACATTCGTCTGTGTCAGGACGGATTTAAGGTGCTGGTGCAATCCAGGCAGCACTATCAACTGGTCAAGGATTACTTGACCGAAAACGAGGCGGAGTACTTTACCCATGATGTCGTCATGGATAAGCCGTACAAAATCGTCGTCAGAGGTCTGTACGACATGCCAGTGGAGGAATTAGCTGCCGAGCTAAAAGTTTTGAAACTGGATGTGTTGGCCGTGCACAAAATGAGCCGACGCAACAAAGACATCAAGTACCGTGACCAGCTCTACCTGCTGCATTTGGCTAAGGGATCGACGACGCTTCCTGAGCTGAAGGCAATCCGAGCGGTTTTCAACATTATCGTGTCGTGGGAGCGATACCGACCAGTGCATCGTGACGTCACACAATGCTTCAACTGCCTGGGCTTCGGGCACGGAGGTAAGAACTGCCACCTGAAGCGTCGTTGCGCCAAATGTGGTACCGATGCGCACATCACATCCCAGTGCATCCAAGATTCGCTGGTGAAGTGCCTCAACTGCAACGGTGAGCACTCGTCAACCGACCGAAAGTGCCCCAAGAGAGCTGAGTTCGTGAAAATTCGGCAGCAAGCATCGACGAAGAATCAGCCTCAGCGTCGTAGAACTCCTCCAGCCCTGGTGGAGCAAAATTTTCCACCTCTTCAACCGCGACGCCAGGTCCCGAACTTGGCACCGTTGCCGTTGGATCCCAGGAAGAGAGCTGAGATGAATCATCCACGGCCGGGTTCCAGCCAGGAGCCGAGACCGCCACCACCGGGCTTCAGCCAGGAGCCAAGACCAACCCAAGAACCAGCAGTTGAGGAAAATGGTAATGATCTTTACACCTCAACCGAACTCCTCAATATTTTCAAACAGATGTCCGCTGCACTGCGTGGATGCAAAACCAAGACCCAGCAGATTGAAGTGCTGACCTCGTTCGTCATCCAGTATGGATCGTAGGTCCCTCAAGCTGCTGAATTGGAACGCTTGCTCCATTAGGAGGAAGAATTTAGAGCTGGTGGATTTTCTTCGCGAGAAGGAGATCGACGTAGCTGCCATCACGGAAACTCATCTGAAGCCCGGTGAAAAAGTTTATCTGCAAAACTACAAGATCGCGACGCAGCTCGACAGGACCACCTCTGGAGGAGGAGGTGTGCTTGTCGCTGTTCATCGTGATCTCAAGCCACGCCGGCTGCCACACTTTAAGCTGGACATCATCGAGGCCGTTGGGGTGGAAATTCCCACTTCGGTTGGCCCAGTACTCTTCATTGCTGCATACTGCCCACGTCAGGTGAATGCCAGAGATGGTTCAGCAGCAAAACTGAAGAGCGATATCCAGAAGCTGACACGGCGGAGCGCAAAGTACATCATCGCTGGTGACCTCAACGCGAAGCATGAAGTTTGGGGCAACAGCAGGAGGAATCGGAACGGAGTGATTCTGCACAACGATCTGCAAAACGGATACTACAACGTTGTGAGTCCGGATCGTCCAACGAGGGTGGCTCGGTCTGGGAATCACTCAATCATCGACTTCTTCATTACCAATATGGCTGAGAACGTGGCTCATCCTGAGGTGTTTGAAGAGTTGAGTTCTGATCACTATCCGGTGGTTGTGGAGGTTGGAGCTTCCGTTACTCCGCAGCGGCAACCAACCCGGAAAGATTACCACAACGTTGACTGGCAGCAGTTTCAGCAAGTGGTAGACAGCAACATCGACTATGATCAACACCCGGAAACTTCTGCCGATATTGATCGTTCGCTGGAGGTGATCCAGCAGGCTATCAACCAAGCAGAGGCTGCCAACGTTCGGGAGGTTCCTGTTAATTTTAAGGTAACTGATATTGACGTAGATACTAAACACTTGATTAGACTTAGGAATGTTTATAGGAGACAATATCAACGGACTGGGGACTATGACAAAAGATTTCAGTGAACAATTTGAACAAAATCATACAAGACCGACTTGACAATATCAGAAATCAAGAATTTTCAAAACATGTAAGCCAGCTTGGGAATTATTCAAAACCATTTTGGAAACTTTCAAAAGTTCTTAAAAACAAACCAAAGCCTATTCCTCCTCTTATTGTTGAGGATTCTCCTTTGATTACATCCGAGGAAAAGGCAAATGCACTTGGGCTTCATTTTGTTAGTTCACATAATCTTGGCGCTTCCATGACCAGCCGTAAAGAAACATCAGTTGCCAATAGTATTTCAACAATCAATGACTCTACCTTTGAATTTCCTGCAGATTCCCATGTTTCTGGTGAGGAAGTCAAAGTTGCAGTTAAACAAATGAAAAATATGAAAGCTCCTGGCTTTGATAACATTTTTAATCTAGTGTTGAAAAAACAGAGTGATCAGTTCTTTCAACATCTAGCCAATATTTTCAATAAATGTTTGCAACTTGGTTACTTCCCACCAATTGGAAGCTGGGCAAAGTCATACCAATTTTGAAGCCTCAAAAGATCCAACATCGCCAACAAGTTATCGTCCCATTAGTCTTTTGAGTAGTCTGTCCAAACTCTTTGAGAAGGTCATCTATTCAAGGCTTTTGGATTTTACCAACGATAATAATATAATTTTGAACGAGCAGTTTGGCTTCCGAAAGGGCATAATACTGCTCATCAGCTTACGAGAGTAACTAAAATCATCAAGCAGAACAAGCTTGAGTCTAAATCAACTGCTATGGCTTTGTTGGATGTTGAGAAGGCTTTTGACAATGTTTGGCATGATGGTTTGATACATAAACTGTATTTATACGGTTTTCCAATGTATCTTATCAAAATTATCCAGCACTATCTTTCGGAGAGATCGTTCAAGGTTTTTCTGAATGGGATTGCTTCTGGATTATTCAACATTGATGCTGGGGTTCCCCAAGGAAGTATTCTTGGCCCACTTCTGTACAATATTTTTACATCTGATTTGCCTACTCTTCCTGGTAATGGTGTGTTGTCACTTTTGCTGATGACACTGCCGTTATTTATAAGGGTAAAATAACCAGATATTTAGTTGGCCGTCTTCAGAAGGGTCTTGACGTTCTTTCCGAATACTTTGGCGACTGGAAAATTCGCATAAATGCAGCCAAAACTCAAACCATCATTTTTCCACTTTCCAAATCGGCCCGATTTGCCCCAAAGGATGATGTTTTGATTAAAATGAATGATGTTTCGATACCCTGGTCAAAGGAAGTTGTCTATTTAGGTCTCATACTTGACTCGAAACTTTTGTTTCGGCAGCATGTAGACAAAATATTGAACAAGTGCAGCATTCTCATCAGGTGTTTGTATCCTTTAATTAACAGAAAATCAAAGCTTTCTTTGAAAAATAAGTTAGCAGTTTACAAACAAATAATTTACCCCGTTATTGAGTATGCAGTACCTGTTTGGGAGTGTTGCGCTAGAACTCATAAATTGAAGCTCCAGCGTGTCCAAAACAAGGTACTCAAAATGGTTTTGAATGTTCCTGGCTGGACAAGATCAAGTGAGGTTCATGAATTAGCAGAAGTAAAAACGTTGGATCAGAAGATTCAAGAGAAATGTTTGAAATTCAGGGAAAAATGTGCTATTTCTGAATACCCCTTGATTCAAGGATTGGTTTAGTTTATGGTAAGTTTAAGTTAGTTTTAGGTTAGGTTATGTTTTCTTGACATTTTTTTTCCTCATTGTACCTAGTGTTACAAAAATGATAAATCATATACTTTTAAAGTTATGAAAATAAACAGTGTTTAAATCACGAAAAGCAAACTAAAGCTGAAGAGCCACAGCTGACCACTTATTATGTAAACCAAATGTAATTATTATAAGAAAGATTCAATAAAGTATATTTAATTCAAAAAAAAAAAAAAAAAAGTTTTCTTAAGAACTAAAGTGTCGAAATTTGAGCTTAGGGGAGTGGTTTCTGTGATTAGATCAAGCTGAAATTTGGAATTCAGCTTAGTTACGCTTAGTTAGTTACTGGTATTATACCAGTTACTTTTTGCGTTTCTCTTTGTTTCGTCGTCCGTGTCTGTCGCGGGTGACGACGAACGGCCATGATCAACGACGACCAACATTTTCAAAACTTTTTGCCTTCCTCACTGAGGTAAGGCTATAATCCTGCTCTAAAAATGAACTTCGTATAAAAACGTCGTAGACCCACCTTCATGTATACATATCGACTCAGAATCGAAAACTGAACAAATGTCTGTGTGTATGTGTGTGTGTATGTGTGTGTGTATGTGTGTGTGTATGTATGTATGTGACCAACAAACTAGCTCATGTTTCTCGGCACTGGCTGAACCGATTTGACCCGAACTTGTTGCATTCGACTTGGTTTAGGGTCCCATAGATCGAGTTTTATACAGATTGAAGTTTCGATAAGTAGTTCAAAAGTTATGTATAAAAATGTGTTTTCACATACATTTGGATCTCACTTAACTGTATGTAAACTATGTTCGGGTCCATCATCCGACCCATCGTTGGTTAGGTTATCAAAAGACCTTTCCAACGAGTCCAAAACATTGAAGATCTGGCAACCCTGTCTTGAGATATGGCCACTTAAGTGATATTGATATACTTTTTTGAAGCCGGATCTCACTTAAATGTATGTAAACTATGTCCGGATCCACCATCCGACCCATTGTTTGTTAGGTTATCAAAATACCTTTCCAACGAGTCTAAAATATTGAAGATCTGGCAACCCTGTCTCGAGATATGGCCTATTAAGTGATATTGATGTACTTTTTTGAAGCCGGATCTCACTTAAATGTATGTAAACTATGTCCGGATCCACCATCCGACCTATTGTTGGTTAGGTTATCAAAAGACCTTTCTAAAGAGTCCAAAACATTGAAGATCTGGCAACCCTGTCTCGAGATATGGCCACTTAAGTGACATTTATGTACTTTTCTGAAGCCGGATCTCACTTAAATGTATGTAAACTTTGTCCGGATCCATCATCCGACCCATCGTTGGTTAGGTTATCAAAAAACCTTTCTAACGAGTCCAAAACATTGAAGATCTGGCAACCCTGTCTTGAGATATGGCCACTTAAGTGATATTGATATACTTTTTTGAAGCCGGATCTCACTTAAATGTATGTAAACTATGTCCGGATCCACCATCCGACCCATTGTTTGTTAGGTTATCAAAATACCTTTCCAACGAGTCTAAAATATTGAAGATCTGGCAACCCTGTCTCGAGATATGGCCTATTAAGTGATATTGATGTACTTTTTTGAAGCCGGATCTCACTTAAATGTATGTAAACTATGTCCGGATCCACCATCCGACCCATTGTTGGTTAGGTTATCAAAAAACATTTCCAACGAGTCCAAAATATTGAAGATCTGGCAACCCTGTCTCGAGATATGGTCACTTAAGTGATATCGATGTACTTTTTGGAAGCCGGATCTAAAAAATGATGAAACTTGTGTACAGCCATTGTTGTGAGGAAGGCTCCAACCACATAGGTGGATTAAGTTAGTTTTTTTTCGTAAAATCGCAATAACTTGTGATGTTTATATGCAAACCCCTTATGTCTATGTATCAAAATTTTTGTAATTGTCTGCTCTACAACTTTGTAGAACAATGTTACACTCTAAAAAATAATCCTGCAAAGCTAGAAAAAACACGAATTTTAAAATGAAACATTTTGTTCTAAATGAAAAAATGACCCTTCTGGATCAATATAGATTCGAAAAATACATTAAATTTCCCACAAAATGACATGTTCCAACATTTTTTACCGTCAAGTAACCTAAAATGGGAAAATTATCAAAACTTTTTTAGTGTCTTTTTCGATGAAAAATACGTTTTTTCGGAATTCTGGGTACGTCATCAAATCGGGCGTCTAATGTTACATAAATTATTAAAAAACACCTCTTTTTTTGGCATGTTCAAAAATGGAAGGGGTCGTACCGCCCCTCCGTCACGAGATGTCAAAAAACGGACCTCGGATTCGTGATCAGGGACAAAAGTTACCCCTGAGGACAAAGTTTCACGCAAATCGAAGAGGGGTCGGGGCAACTGCTGTGTGTGTTGGCGGAGAATTACCCATTAATGAAAATAACGAGTAATTTGATAAATTTCATTCTTTGCAAGTAAAACTTGAATAACACTTGGATTTTAAAATCCCATATGTTTATGACATGCAAGAAATCCACTAAACCAGTAATATATGTCACACTCATCACAATTGGAGTGCATTCCGTGAGTGTGTGCAATAGCTAGTGTGCGTGTCACATCACACTAGTCACGATTCAAGTCCCACCCTATGAGATTGGTTTTATGACGGTGAGTGGTTTAGTTGTGGATTAAACATCTTATAGGATTATGGCGATAAAATTTTATGAAATAATGGAAACAAATTATAATTCCATAAACCAAAAATGAAAGTGAAAGTTACACTTTTTAACATTCAGAGCACATACGAGAAGTGAAAAAAAAACAATCCTAATAATTGTGATTAATGTGCGACCACCTATGTCACGTTGCACCAGCCAAGTTTTGAAGAGAAATTCTCGCTACACATGCTAATTTCCGTTTTAAAGAGGCATTAAAGCGTGCGGGTTCACCCCGCTGACCTCTTCAGCACAACCTCCCTGGTGGGGTCACCACACGTCGACGTCTGGGGGTTATGTCCTTTCACCGCACCTGGATATTTGGCCCCTCACCAATGCTCATGGGCGTAGTTGAGCGCATACATGTTTAACCGTATGTTTGCGATTTTATGACAGCCAAAGTGGTGGCTTTTTTTTCACCCCACAAAAGAGCATGTTTGCCGACAGTTTTTCGCCGTTTTAATACCCGTCAGTGAGGGTAGGGGGGAAATTAGGGGCGTGTTTGAGCTCGGATGAATTTTACCTTTGCATTTAGAGCAGAGTACCAGAGTATGGTGAAGGTGATGTAATAGATCGCTCAATCAGGTCTACAGAGACAAGGTCGAGTTTTTTTTTGTGTTTTATAATTTAAAGAATTAAACCTAGTTTGCTGGAGGATTTGACATGCGATATTTTTGTGAAATTTTATGAAACTAGTGATTTTAGTGTAAAAAGTTCGAAATACAAGGTCCAGTTTCCCCAGAATGAACCACTTGAGCAAACGCACTCTAAGCCTTCCGATCATCGTTATGTCGTCAAGATCCGCAATTTGGTTCGAAAACACGTGTTTGTCATCACACTTGGACGACTTCACAATCCATCAGAGTTGCCCAACCCAACTCAATACCGGCGTCACCAACTTGAGGGGTCGTCCCCCGGGGCTGTAATTCTTTTTAAAAAAACTATTCACTTGAAAATGTGTGAAAGATTATGATGTTTTCATTATAACAAAATCTCATTAAAGCAACAAATCAATACGTTCCTGATGGACGACCCCCACCTTCTTTCTTGGTGAAATGCTCACTCGAAATACCATAAACTCATCGGCCCATCCCCTCGTGTTACAAAGTAGCATTGCCACTCAAGAAAGCCATCACCATCAGCAGCAGCAGGAGCTCCTCACTTTAGATATCTCTATCGAAGTGAAACGCAAGCCATCATCAGCCAAGCCAGTTTAAGCGGTAGCAGGGTGGCTTAAAATAGTAGCAAACTTGAGGAGAGGAGGAGCACCCCCCTCGAAGTAGAAGTGTCCCCGCGCGCGCGAATACAGTCAGTCAATGATGGTGGTAGGTGAATCCGTACCAATGAACCACTCCTACACCTCGGAAAAAGGTTGGAGGAAGGCGCGGGGAAAAGGGAGGTAAGCTGAAAGAAAAATAAGAAAATCAATTATCGCCGCCACGCGCGCCAAATTTGCGGTTAAACAACGGGTCCATCCCTCCCGATGTGGGTCTTCACCTACTGCTACTGGTGGTTCGCCGAGAATCCCAACGGAGAAAACAATCGACTCCCAGGAAGAAAATTAAGGAACACATCTCCGGCAGAGAAGCAACAATGTTGACGCGGAAAAGCTGCGTGGAAAGTCGGCAACACTTGAGTGACCGTTGAAAACAAGACAAGAATTCATAAAATTTATATTTTATTTTTCATGTATCAAAAATTATACATGAAAATAAATTGATAAGTTTGTCTGGAATTTTTATTAAATATTGCAATTCTGCAATTAGTTTTTACAGCAAAAAAATTACCATTTTTTCAAGGTTTCATAAATTTACGCTACTTCAACCAATTTTCGAATATAACGAGTTACCGCAATTCTTAAAAGTCTCTTCTTTGAAAAAGTTACTTTTTGCGTTTCTCTTTGTTTTGTCGTTCGTGTCTGTCGCGGGTGACGATGAACGGCCATGATCAAAGACGACCAACTTTTCAAAATTATTTTTTCGTAAAATCGCGTTAACCCTCTACCGCCCAATTTTTTTCCGTGTTCAGGAGGTAATTTTGAGCAACTTTTGTTCTACGAAAAACTTTACTTCTCTTGTTTTATGTTTTTCTTATTTTATTTTTAGTATTTTAATTTGCATTTGTCTTGTTTAGTTTATGTTTGTTTTTAGTAGTATTTGACCTATTCTACCACCTAATATAATCACGCAGAAAAATGTTTTGTAGAATCAGCCTGTACGAGGTTTGAATCAACAAAATTTTTGTTGAATATAATCAACAAAAATATTGCGTTGAAACAAATTTTGATTTTCTCAATTCTGCAAAAGTGTGAAGTTGTTTTGAAAAAGTTGATTCAACAAAAATCTTGATTTTCAAATCAACAAAACTCATGATATGCCTAATTTTTCTGCGTGATTACATGTTGCCTATCTATTTTTTTCACGTTTTTACAGCCACTTTTAAAATTTTTACTCGTTTTTAACATTTTCTGCTATAGAATAGCACCATCAACATTTAAATTGTTAGAAAATGCGTAGAGACATAGTCTGGGGCACTACAAAAATTACTGCATACTTCTTTTTACAGAAAATGTAGGAAATGTAAGTAAAAAACACAGCCAAATTTGACCCCTGAAAAAATGACATTTTCTAAAACATTAGCAAAGCCACATAAAACAAGATCAAAAATTGGCTGAAAAATTGATTTTTGGCGATTTTTTAGATCGAAGCCCGTCTAAAGGCGGGGTTAGGTTGTAGAGGGTTAACTTGCGATGATTACAAGCAAACCCCGTATGTTTATATCTATTTTTTTTTGTAATTTTCGGTTGTAAAATTTTGTAAAACATCGTTACACTCTACCCAAGCAGCAATTACTGTTGCCAAGCCTTATTTGCAACTAATTCAAAACAATCCAAAATTGCTGTGGCAACATTTTCGCAACACTTTTGGAGACAAAAAAAGCGCACTGCAACGAAGCGATTGGCAACAATCGCCAGATGGCTGTGAACGTGTTATAGCAACGTTTCTGATGCACTGTAGTCAAATCATGGTGTTGCAACAATGTGACAAATACATTGCAAATATGTCGCCATATTGCTGAACATTTGGGTTGCTTGAAATGAAGCGTGCAACCGAAATGGTTTCAAGCGCAACAAACTTTTAATTAAATTCTAAATAAAAATGTTTCCACTTTTGTATCGCTGCAAAACAAAAATGGATAAGTCTTGAAAAATGATCGCACATTATTTTTCTTCCCCAACAAACAAATCAGTTTTGTTGAATGTTTAGAAGGTTTATTTCTATTGCCATTTCAAATTTACCGAGTAAAATTGCATTCTACTCATAATTATTTCATGCGCCATCAAACTTGTTAAAAATTGCTATCTATTTTTGAACCATTTCAAAGGCAAAATTAAAAAAAAGTTACCTGATATATGTAAAAAGTATCTGAGTTCTTATTCAAGCTACTCAGAATGTCGATTATCATGCCAAAATTATAAAAAGTTGGATTAAATAGCTGTAAATTGATTATTAAAGTCATTCTTTACTTTCACCATCATGGCGCTTCGTATGTGCAGGGTTGTATTCAGGAACCTTCATGAAATGAGCTATAAGTAAATGGTTGTTATTAAATTCTTTTTCATTAGGAAGTAAGGATAAATTAAAATATGTACCGTCATCTGGGGTAAAACGGGACAAATAGGGTGAATCGGGACAGATGTTGTAGCCTTGTTAATGCATAATATTTGGATATTTTTGGTTAATTTCGGATAT
The DNA here is from genome assembly GCF_015732765.1 of Culex quinquefasciatus. Taxonomy (NCBI): domain Eukaryota; kingdom Metazoa; phylum Arthropoda; class Insecta; order Diptera; family Culicidae; genus Culex; species Culex quinquefasciatus. The sequence goes on from NC_051862.1 coordinate 35,092,513, forward strand.
AACGGTCACAAAATAACCAAAATAGTGTATCGTTTTTCAAACTTCAAGCTTTTAAGTGCTGCTGTCCCTAGTCAGACTGTAGTCCCGATTCGTCCCAGTTAGCAGTATCATAAATCACTATGCACAAAATGAAGACTAAACCAATGTTCAGGACACCCAAAGGAACTGAAAAATTGCTGTGCTCGCTAAATTTAGACAACTTTGTTTTTTCAAACAACCATATTACACCCTATTGCCCCACCTTCCTTGAATATCTGGGCATGCTAGTGCTTTAAGGCTAGTATGCAGATCGGAAGGAAAGGGGTCAAGAAACAGCATTACGAACAGCAGAACAAAGGAGAGGGAGCGATTTCTTGGGGCTTTTCTTCGCCCTCTCTGACTTGCTTGCGCTGCCGCTGCTGCCCATTTGATTTTTTTCTTGACCGGTTCCTTCCGAAGTGCGTACCTTACATTAGGGAGTATTTGATCAAAATAATCAGTTTTGAAACAGTGGTCCACATCGCAAATTTCAATGAAAATTGATTTTCCAAAAATGATGCTGTTCTTGAGCTTTAGTGTCTTGATAACAGTTGTTGAAAATAGGAAAAAAAAACAACTTTTGGCTTTGTTAAGATAAGAGTGGTTCACGATTACCCTATGTTTTATAAAATCTAACTTTTCAGGATTATTTTTGGATTTTTTTTTCTCTTCTAACTTTGTCGAAGACACCATAATTTTATCTCAACTCGACGTCGTCGTGCTATCATGTCGCACCCGCCATTTCGACGTTCCGAGAAAAACGCGTTTTAATGTTTGACCTTGAATAAACAAAAACTAGAGCACGCAATGTAAACAATAACAAACACGTTTTGTTTGGTTGACCATTCTGTGCATTGTCCCGAAGTTTGGTTGTATTTGGTTGTTGGAGTCCCGAGTTATAATTACAAATGTTTACGGTAGTCTGACTTGTACGTGCGTCAAACGCATCCTGACCTGAAATCCCTTTGGCAAATTGTCACACTTACATCGATTTTCAGGGAGTGACAAGATAGCACGACAAGATTGAAACTACTTTCATATGTAAAGTGACAAAAATGCACGGAGTTCTGCTTCTGGTTTACAAATGTATCACGCGGTAATCAACCGATTTCAAACGTTGTTCCTCCAGTGCAGATCTCACAACGACAAAGTGCATCTGTCGGTTAGGTCGTCGCACAGCAGCTGCTTCTGCTTCTCGTTCCGGACGTTGTGCTGTCCTAACTGGTCCTGCTCCTGTTTTGGAACCGGTTCTTAATCTTCGGTTCCGGTATGCTCCGGAAACCTCTGTTTTTCTACTGCTTGGTGATCTATCCGATGGGGAATGAATGATCCATTCCGTCCTAGCCATTCCGAGCGTTTTTCAGTTTCATCCTTGCATTGTGACCGCTGAGTTTTGAAACGGGCCGTACTGAAAGATTCCTTTCTGGAGGAAACGCAATACACAAACAAAACTTTCCAGATGGAAAAATATTTAAAAAAATCCGCGAACACTCAATCTCAAGCTTTCGACTAAAATTCTTCTTTCTTAAATATTGTTATATTTTTGTTGCGAAAACGTTGCATAAGCTATTATTTCAAGAGCATTTGTTTTCGAGTCTAAAACGATGCTTCACTGAGGAAACGTAGCTGAAACATAGTTGTGACATATTTGGCATCTAAATATAAGATTGTTGTAGCTAAGCTTTATGATCCCTTGTTGCAACTTATTTTGGACTTAGTCATTTTGAGCATGTTGCGAATTGCTACTTGGGTAAAAAATAACCATGCAAATTTAGAAAAAACAGCGAAATTTTCAAATGAATTACCCTTTTGGGTTCATTTAGATTCGAATAGTATATTAAATTTCACTTAAAATGACATGTTCTTAAATATTTTATAGTTAAGTAACGAAAAATTGCAGGGTTTTCAAACTTTTTTTGTTTTTTTTTTCGATGAAAAATACGTTTTTGCAATTCCGTCGTGAAACTACTTACTTTTCCTGTCATTCTTGAAAGACAAAACCAAAAATAACAGAATCCAATAGCAACAATTTTAAAAATAAATGCTGAAAAGTTCTACTTTTCAGCACTGAAATGGATGCTGAAAAGTTCAACTATTAAGCATTTGTTTCGAAAAGTAAAACTTAAACAACAGTTTTTTGTTATTTAAACAATTTATTGACAAAATTCATCTGACTTATAATTTCAGTCAAAGGGTGTTTTTCGGAATCGTCACAAAACATTATTTTTTCCGCAGTCACCGTATGCACCCAACTCGGTGTACCTCGTTGGATAAATGTAGGACTCGTGCTGAAAAAATCTTCTTTTTGCAACTTGTTGCATTAACTACTATTTTCAAAATTTTGAGTGTGCCTTCAAATCGGACGACTAATTTTACATAAAAGTCCTTTTGACACCAAATTTCCATCTCATCACCATTTCAGGTTGCAAATTATTGAAAAATACCTCTTTTTCGCATGTTCAAAAATTGAAAACGGACCTCGGATTCGTGATCAGGGACAAAAGTTACCCCTTTTTTTCTGTTTGAGTATTAAGACACGGAATCCTGATTACAAGGACTATTGTATCGTGTTACCCATTTTTACTGTTATTAAGCATTTCCAGATCTATAACACAGTTCCTATTGAGAGGAAAAGTGCTGTTCCATCCAGATGCTGTAAACTCCATTCCTTGTGCCTTGTGCGCTATGTATCGCTAGAACCGCGGTGACAATTTTTTCGTGTCATTTTTCAAGCTCTTCCCAGCAGCTATTGTTTGCCGCGCGGGGTCTTGTAAAGACAATTGTCTTTTTGCGGCGCTACTCTCGCGGTGTTCCCTTTGCTCTGATCTGGACAATGCGACTGGACTGCAGTGCAATACCGATCTGCTGGGCATTATTTACATGCGAAGACACGAGGAAAGTATTTTGGGAAGAGGCGCAAAGGAATATCCCAAGATCGATCACATGCTTGAAGAGCACGTGAAGCAACCGTTTTATACTCATACGGTTGCTGCTACCTCTAAACTTAAACCTAAGGCTGCCACCCTGAGAAGAACCCATGACTTTCCGCTTAAGTTACCCCTTAGGACAAAGTTTCACGCAAATCGAAAAGGGGTCGGGGCAACTTTTCCCGATTTCGTGTGGGTAGGTAGAGAATTACCCAAATAGCTCATGAGATTTTGAAACAAAATAAATTCTCTTGCCCGATTAAGGTTTTAGGAAAATAATCGCTATTTCGTAAAATTATGAGAAACCTTCTACAAACTCCTAGATTTTTATTTTGGTGCCTTCTAAGCTAGATTTCAGTTTGAAAGCCATTCGAATTTTATCCTTTTAATTTTGCAATTCAGTTCAGGTGGTTGTTTTTAGCTTGTACTCCGTTGGTTGGTCAAAGTCAAACTAAAAAGTGATAAACTGTCACTTTTTACACGGCGCTCACACCCACTATTAAAACAAACTTTTGGTAGTGTGTGTGAACTCCGTGTAAAAGGGGTGTCAAACTAAAAGTGACCCCGTTCGTTTGACAACAGTTGGTGTCAAACCATCAGGCTTTGAGTGTAGTAAGCCATATTTAACTGAAAAATGTGTTTTCCATCTCGAGATATCGTGTCACCCGTAAACAAACCCGGTGTTTTGAGAAAAACGATCAGAAAGTTTGACAGTTGACAGTTTGGGATGAAATCTTACACAGTTTAATATCTTCATGAAACTTTTTGGAGTGTTTGACAATCATCTATTTAGTGGATTCAATAAATTTTCTGTAATATAAAATTTTATGATTTCTTACATGTATGTAACCCCTTAATCAGATTTAATATTCGGGTTAGGTTTCAAAATGTCCTTAGCGAAAGTTGCAAACAATGGGCTGAACCAAATTGGCTGAAATTTGAGGTGAAGACTCTCAAGACATATACCGCGTGCATGACGAAGCCCGATTTTTAAATTTTGCTTTTAAAAAAATGCAAAAATCAAAAACTGACGATATTTTGTATGAAAAACTATCAAATATTTTTATCTTTTTTTGAAATTAACTTTTTGAAAATCGGCATTTGTCATGCACACGGGACTGGTTTAACGAGTCTTCACCAAAATTTTGAGCCTTTTTAGTCAAAGCAGTGTTGATATCGTGGCAGGCGTTTTTTTGAAACTGCTAACTTAAAATAGCTATATCTCGGCAACAGGGATGCCAGGTCTGGTGGAAGTCGAATCCGTAGACTTGTTAAAAAAAAATTCAGGTGGTTGGTGTCTTGGGAACCCAAAATATTTTTATTCTAGCTAGGGGTTATAGAATTTCCAAAACCAAAAGTTTTCTTTTTAAATATTTTTTTTTACTAAAATTAAATTAAGGTTTTATCAAGATCAACAAAAAATTAATTTCAAATTTCATGCCTAATTTTACGAAACTATATTTCCACAGTTGTGCTACTGTACATAAACTACAAAATATCAATGATTTTTTGAAAATATGTTTTTACATGATTTTATGTGCATATGTCCGTTATGATGGTTATAATACATTGTGCGGTGACAGAATGACGTTTCTTTTTCAGTTTTTGCTGTAACTCGGAAGTTTCAAAGAAAACATCCTCAATATTTTTACAGATTCTGAAAGTAAATAAATTTGCCATAAGACATTGGGCTAACGGTTTAACGTTTAGGTTGCTGTTTTACGTTCGTGTTTTTCGACGAGAAATTTATTCTATTTTCTGGATATGATATGCTTTGGAAAAATGGTTCCTAACAACCGGATATATTTCAGGATTCCAAAGGTGGAATCACAACATATATTTCGCCATTAAATCAAGTTTTAAAATTTTCCTACTGGTATACTAGCTCGGAGAATGTGTCTTATAAAGACAGGGAAATGCATTTTAATGTTGAGTTGATTGCACTCCTATTTTCAAGACAACTCTGATTTTTTATTATAAAAAATGGTTTACCATAATTTGTTAGGTACCCTATTTAGAAGAAAAGGCAACATTAATATTGAATTTATGTGTATTACATAAAAAAATATGTCCACAGTCTTATTCTCATCATTGTTATATAATTTGATAAACCTTCATATTATATGTTATATTACTTAAATGACATTTGCAACGTTTTCAAGTGGTTTGTAAATAGTCGAAAAATTTTATCTTGTGAATGAACTATCGGCTAAGATTTTCATATTTTTAAGGCCGTCGCAAATATTTTTTTGAAATAGTGTTTTTAAATGCATTTTGTACCTTCCCACTTATTTGCAATCATTAGTTTTAAAAATATCTAAGAACTGACGATTATTTGTTTTCGCAGAAAAAAAACCTTTTTGTAGTAATGTACAACGGAAATTTACTAAAAATCAAAATATTTTTTAATCGATCGCAGACATGCTAGATATGATTTTTAACTCTAACAAAAAAAAAACACATTTTTATAATTAACTTTTTAAATTCCCAAAATTTGTATTTAATTAAAAAAAACGTATGTTTGGCCGTGACTTATACAATTTTTACGCGAAACATTTTAAACTGCATTTTTGAAAGTAGAATCGAACTTGCAATCGAAAAGCAGTTTTTAGAAATTTTGATAAAGCTTTTACAAAGAATTTTTTTGCTTCATAAGTGTTCATTTAATTTTTTTTAGTTTTTATTTAAGTACAGATTTTGTCTTTTTGTTCTTGCGATACAGCCACTTATTTGAAAAAAAAAAATTTAATTTGAAATTTTCCGCAAATCCTAAGCCAGGGCTACCTAACATCCGGCAGCGAAGGCATTCTATCTGGCCTACGGCGGTTTTCAAAAATTGTTTGTGTAGACCGTTCATGAAATATTATATTAATGTCATAAATTAAAAAAAAACAATTACATGATAAAATTTTAACATTTTTCCAAAACATTTTTTGAAACATTTATCCTTGGGCATGAGTAAGGACCTCGACGCCGTTAGCAATGTTGGCTTTAAAATAAAATTTCGTGATAATATCACTTCCCCCCAGCCAACATTTTTGCCATGCGAAGCGGGCCTCGACGCTGTGTCTAGGTTTAATTCCTAGCTAGGAGCCATCAGTGTCTTAAGAGGTGGTCCCAAGGCCGAGTAGGAGTTCATGAAGCAAATTAGTCGTCTCCCACCCCTTTTAAATTGAAAAATGAACTCTGAAACCAGCGCTTACTCACAACAGAAACAGAGGCCTCTTCTAGGCATTGTAGGATAGAATAGATTTTGAAATTTATTTAAAAAAATATTATTACGTAGCATTTTGATATGTCAAAATTTCCATAGAGTCTCGGTCAATCAATAGTGCGATGATATCGGACAAAATTCGTTAATCTGTTGAACTAACGGTTTTCGGATTATGGTTGTATCGACCATTGTTGCGAATCGAGGGTCTACTGGAGCCTTGACGATCAAATGGAGCCTAACATTTCAAAAGGGCGCATGGGTTTTCTGAACAGGAGTGTGTCTCCTTCACTCAAATGACAGTTTACATAAGGTATAATAGAGATGCACTCTTGTTTGCAAAGCTCTATGCCCTAATGAAATGAATGGCATGAAATAGTCGTCTTAATTACTAGTGTTCAACTTATGAACTGTTCATTTATGTTTATTGGTTTTGGAAGCGGCAAGACTGGTTTAAAAACAAGATCCTTTACCTTATTTGGCGTTATAATAAAACATTCGGGGATTTGAGATTAAATTTACTTTCAGACAGTTTAGTTTAGGTTGTTGATTAAAGTTAGATAGTTTTCCGTAGATGAATAATTGGACTTAAATGATTAGTTGATTTGAACGAAGTGTAACATTTCATTGGCAGATCTGTTTCTAGTTGTAATGTACGACAAGACGGACGTGACAGGTCGGCAGTTAGTTTTCATCTTTTTTTCTCTAGTATTTTTTATTTCCTTTAAATTTGGAATACATCATAGGTTTCTTTTGTATAGATCTCCGATTAGTCACATTTTCTTATTTAATTAACTAATAATTTAATTTATTCCGGGCCTTCTTACTTTGAATCACAATTTCAGATTTTCTTTATTCAGTGTTAAACTTAGATTACCGTAACTGCTCAAATCATCCAAGTTCTTACTACTCACATCAACACTAATTTTCTTTCACCTCCCCCCTCCCGATCCCCTATATCTTCCGGTGGTGTTCATTTGGTATGCAATACTAGTTCGGCCACTACCCTTTTTTCCACAAGAAACCGGACTTGGACTGACTTGAGGCCGCGTCCCCCACCTTGCTCCGTAAAACGAAACGAAACGAAACATTTTTCCAAAACATTTTTTGAAACATTTATATGAATTTTGCTTTTATCCTTTTTGTACAAAAAAAATCAGGGACGTGCTGGTATGGAGAGAAGTTACAAATTGTCTATATTTTTTTTTTTAATTTTTACATGGATTTCAGGTTTTGGGATATTACAGCGTTATTTTGCCAAAATTAACACATTTGAGCAATTCTCTACGTAATCGGTATTTTTTCTTTAATTTGAATTTTTATATTTTCAATGCAGCTGAAACTTTTTAGGTGCCTTTGGTATGCTTTAAGAAGCCATCTTGCATCACTAGTTTGTCCATATAATGTTCCATATTTGTATTTGGTTCATACAAAACTGATTTATGAAAATTCGAAAATCTGTATCTTTGAAGGAACGATTTGGTGTCTTCGGCAAAGTTGTATGTAGAGAGCCTGGAGCTTATTAGAGAACGGACATCTCAAACCAAAAGTACCAATCGAAGCACGAGAACTGTCAAACGGAGGTACCAATCGAGCATAAGACAAAGGATTTTGCTCGATTGGTACCTCCGTTTGATAGTTCTCGTGCTTCGATTGGTACTTTTGCTTTGAGATGTCCGTTCTCTAATAAGCTCCAGGCTCTCTAGTTGTATGTATAAGGCCTACACTGAAAAAATATGACAAACGGTAAAAAAATAAGTGATTTGTTATTTCACTTTTTGTCACTAAAACTTGATTTGCAAAAAAACACTATTTTTATTTTTTTCTGATATGTTTTAGGGGATATGCAAAATATAGAGAATTTTTTCAGCTTTTCAAAAATATTTTTTTCAAGAGTGGGCAAACATGGGCACTAATTTAAAAAAATGAATAACTGCTACTATTTAAAAAAAAAAAAGTAACCCGAAAATTGCTATAATTTGAAAACGGTGCACTCTATCAAAATGTCACTTAAGTTTTTTTTGATTGCAAATTTGATTTTATATCGAAAAATTAAGTTGACAAATTTTTGTGACCAATATTTCGATTTTTTGAAAAAAAAGAATTGATTCAAAAATGTATAACTCACTCAAAGATTTTTTGCCTTTTCTAGAAATTTCTGAAGAGTTAGCATTTGATGTCCCTTAAAACATATCAGAAAATTAAAAAAAAAATAAAAATAGTGTTTTTTGCAAGTCATGTTTTAATGAAAAAAAGTGATATAGAAAATCACTAAATTTTTTTACCGACTACCATATTTCTTCAGTGTTGTCCATACCTACAACTTTGCCGAAGACACCAAATCGTTCAAAAAATTCCTTCCAAAGATACAGATTTTCGAATTTTCATAAATCATTTTTGTATGGACAGCTGCCAAACTTGGTATGGAAAATTATATGGACAAACTAATTATGCAAAATGGTTTCTTTGGGCATACCAAAGGCACCTAAAAAGTTTCAGCCGGATTAAAAAACACAACAAATTCGATTGACCGAAATCTAAAAGAATTGCTCATTTACCATATTAATGCTCTGGGCAAATTTGGTATTAGTAATTTAGAAATATTGAAATAATAATATTTATAATCAAAAATATGTTTTATAGATGGTTTGAAAAATATTTTTCCTTAGTTTTGTTTAAAATCTTTGATTTCACGAATAAAAAATAAAAAAAAACTGAAAAAAAAATTTAATACTAAAATTAATCAAAAAAAATCAGATTCAATGTTAGATTTTTGTTAAATTCTATTTTTAAATTTCATGTCAATTTAAAGTAGAAAATAGAAACTAGAAATTAAATCATCGATTTAAAAATACTGCAACAAGCAAACTGGGTTAGGGATTTTTTATCAACCTGTTTAATAATCCAATTGCAATTTTTAAATCAGAATTCTTTAAAGCAATTGGCAAACATTTGAATTTAAAATCAATTCATTACAGTGGGGAAATATTAAGGAGGGCGCCAAATTGATGCTTCGCCAAGGGTTCCTTGGACCCAAGGTGCATCCCTGAAGAAAAGTAACATTTTTCGTAGAGCAAAAGTTACTAAAAATGACCTCATGAACACGGGAAAAACAATTTGCACTTGTAACCTCTTCTTAGAGAAAGTTACTCAAAACCCTATACAATATTCCTACTCTCAATTGTTGTTAAAGGTTTTGATCCGGAGAATAACTTTGTAGAACATCGCAAAGCGCTAGGAGTTGATTCCGAAAAGAAACAGGATGTTTTGGGATATTTTTTTTGTTTCTTGGGCACAATACACACCACATGTTCTAATTTCAATCCAAATTTGCCTTTTAACTCAAGTTTAACTTATGTTACGATTTTGTTTTAAATTATTTACTATTTTTTATTTACACCAACATAATTATTTTTCAATCATCGACTTGACGTGACTTATCTATAAGCTGCACTGGATTTAAGCCATCGCCTCATTTCCCCTAGACGACTTTTCAATTTAACGATCCTCAAAACTTCTTGTAAAACAGATTGTTCAAAACGTTTTCATAAAACATTTTTATCACGCAAAAATATAATTTCACGTCCTTCATACAATTATCAGCCGGTATGAAAATCCGTAGATTTTGGAGATCAATCCGTAGATCCGTAGAAATGGCCGAAATCCGTAGATCTACGGAGAAATCCGTAGATATGGCATCCCTGCTCGGCAATGATACAACCAAATGCCTCAAATTTGTATTGTTGACAGGTGCAAATGTATATTTTAATACCCTGAAAACAGATTTGAAAAATTTAATTATCTGCCCATATCAACTTCTGATACTTTTGCCGGTTTACATGTATGTAACCCCTTAAATTAAATAATGTTTAAAGCATTGCAATGCATTATCAAGAACTGAAGGCAATAAAATAAATTTACCCAAAATTAAATTACCACGATCCGGCTCAGCCCCAATTCAACGCCACGTGTCAGCTAACCGGACCATTTGTTACAAAACAAATTCATGCACAAATTGCTCGACCTCCGGCTCCACCAACTTCAAATCTCATATCTTGCGCGCCCTGACTCTGATGGATCGCAATAATGCGTGCAATCTATCCTCTAATTCTGTAGTTTCTGTGAGTGTACATTCGTGCAGCAGGTCCACAGCCATGACTTACCTCCCCTTTCGCGCCCTTTCTAGCATCACGCGTCGTGCGTATCGATCAACACACTCGCAGCTCCCCATCGTGCTCTTGACTGGTGACCAACCCTATTCCACAATAGAGTCGGAGTCGGCACCTTCGCTCCCTTACCAACTGCTGCTGCTGTGCGCCGACACACCACACTTGGGCCCGGTTTGTCAACCCGCGACGTGACTCGCTCGGTGTGATTTAATTTAATCTTAATGTTTTTATTTGTTCGACTCTTCATCTTCTCGGGCGCGTCGTTTTTTGCGCCTAGAACTGGCTTTAGCACAACCACACGGACACAAGTCTTGACTTCGAGTTGTTTAATTTGATACTCTCTCACTCTGTGTGTCTTAACTATTCTGGCCCGCGCCCGCAAATTCCACGATATCCCGCGACTTCTGAACACCACACGACCAAGAAGACAACGCCGCAGCAGCAGGCCATGCCAGGGACGGCTCGCAGTGACATCGCAGTAGGCTTGTCGACGAACTATTTTTAGCACCGCATCCTTTCTAGAACTGTAGTAATTCAGCCTGCCGATGATGTTTGCTCAGCGTTGATATCTAGCCTCTATCCAAGGCAGGTTCTTTCTCGCCCACAGAACACGGAATACTCCACCCTGGTCAGGTTGCAGTTCCAAACTAAACTGATTTGATGTTGTCACAAAACTAATTTCATTTTTCAAACTTCCCGGCCCTGGGGCCAGGGAGTCCTCGGTCGGTTCCCTGAGCTGAGTTCTGGGGGCCCTCATATCTTCCCCCCAATCGCAGCGCCAACTTGTGCCGCCAGGAGCGGCCGCGTCCCCCCGAAGCACAAGAGTTCCAGGAGTTCCGGAGAACCGGCGCGTGTCGTCTCTTTCTACGAACGTGGTCACTCGCTCTGGAGTGTGCGGGGTTCTGGATATCGCTACGGTGGTCTCTTTCCTGGTACGGGCACTGTATGGCGGTGTGGAAGAGATACAGTTGGACTCTGGATATGGGTGAGCGAGAAGGGTAGCCAGCGGGCGAGCGTGCGTGTTTGGCGTTGCTGCACTCACCGAGGAGGGTACTCACCGTTTCTAGTGGATATGATGAGGGTGAAATGTGCGCGCGCGCTTTTTGAGGAGTGCTGGAAAACGTGATCAACTGAAACGTGGGTTGCTTCGTGATGGCGATGGTTTTCCGTGGAGACGCATGGCATTTCTTAGTGATATCATGCTTTGATGCTTGAAAAATTTCTAAATTATCCTGGAAATCAGAATTGTGTTTATAAAACGGTTTATTTTCATCCAATGCAGTCCAGACTCAATTATTCGAAGGCCTCGGAAAATGTTCACTTCGGATAATCGAATCACAAAACAATTTTAGTTCGTTGTCTTGTTTTGATTGTCGAGCTTAAGTATACAGAGTTGAAAATCCGATGACCTTGATTAATTTTGCGATTAATCGCTGCCTGTTACATCCCACGAATAAGACTGCTGAGAATAGTCTTTTTTCTTAAATTGCAAACATCATAGCTGTCATTCATCAAGAGTGCAGCCGATGATTGTAACAACCCATGACTGCTGGCGGTAAATGGGGAAAATTGTAATCAGATCGCAGCAAGTTGACGACTAAACCCTATCATTAAAATTTTTATTCGTGGTTGCCACACCAAGCTATCAAGTGGCAGTTGAGAAAAACGAGATCAAAGCATAACTACTCAGGGGATTTTTTTTCAGGCAATCATTATTCGCTTGAAGAGATTTTTTTTCAACCTTGCGGCATGATTGATTGTCTGGACATCATTTTTATCAAAATATCTGAGATACCTTTTCAAAAAAGTGTATAAATCACACTTAAGTGCTTATAACTTTTGATAGGGTTATAAGATCTTCAATTTTTTTGTACTCATTAGACAGGTCTTTTAAATATCTTTCTCAAAATATATCACATGACGGGCCTTCTTACAAAAACCACCCTTGTTACAATCTCCGGAATTTAGCCAAAATCATTTTTTAAGCATATTTTTTGAAGTACTTAACTAAACTTTTAAATTTTCAATAGCGCCTAATGGGACCCCAAGACGGACCGGATGAGACCAAAACGGACGAGCCACACATCCCACCACACACACAGATATTTGCTCAGAATTTGATTCTGAATCGATATGTATACGTAAAGATTGTTCTAGGAGGTCAAATTAAAAATTTCATTTTTCGAGTGATTTTATAGCCTTCCCCCAGTGATGTGAGGAAGGCAGAAATCATCATTTAAATTATTCAACGGAACCCATTACGCAACTAAACTTGCCGGTGTCGATAAATGATTTGTTACATTTCGTTTCGTTCTTCTAATTGATTTTCTTCGTGAAGTTCTGGAGAAAAAAAAAGATACTGAGCAGTTCTCTACGGAATCGGTCATTTTTCTTTAATTTTAATTTTTGTATTTTTTAATCCGCCTGAAACTTTTTTGGTGCCTTCGGTATGCCCAAAGAAGCCATTTTGCATCATTAGTTTGTCCATATAATTTTCCATACAAATTTGGCAGCTGTCCATACAAAAATGATATGTGAAAATTCAAAAATCTGTATCTTTTAAAGGAATTTTTTGATCGATTTGGTGTCTTCGGCAATATTGTAGGTATGGATATGGGCTACACTGATTAATTAATTATGCACGGAAAAAAATTTTGGTACTTTTTAATTTCATTTTTTGTCACTAAATCTTGATTTGCAAAAAAACACTTTTTTTTTATTCTTTGATATGTTTTAGAGGACATCAAATACCAACTTTTCAGAAATTTCCAGAATGGGCGAAAAATCTTTGACCGAGTTATGATTTTTTGAATCAATACAACTTTTTTCAAAAAATCGAAATATTGGTCGCAAAAATGTTTCAATTTCTTTTTTCGATGTAAAATTGAAATTGCAATCAAAAAGTACTTCAGGGAAATTTTGATAAAGTGCACCGTTTTCAAGTTATAGCTATTTTTATGTAACTTTTTTCAAAATAGTCGCAGTTTTCCATTTTTTTTAATTAGTGCACATGTTTGCCCACTTTTGAAAAAAAAAATTGAAAATCTGAGAATATTCTCTATATTTTGCTTTTTCGGACTTTGTTGATACTACCCTTAGTTGCTGAGATATTGCCATGCAAAGGTTTGAAAACAAGAAAATTGATGTTTTCTAAGTCTCACCCAAACAGCCCACCATTTTTTAATGTTGATATCTCAGCAACTAATGGTCCGATTTACAATGTTAAAATATGAAACATTCGTGAAATTTTCCGATATTTTCGAAACAATATTTTGAAAAAAAATAAATCAAGACTAACATTTTAAAAAGACCAAACATTCAATATTTCGCCGTTTTGATATGTTAGTCTTGATTTAAAAATGGCTATAACTTGAAAACGGAGCACTTAATCAAAATTTCATCAAAGTACTTTTTGATTGCAAATTTGATTTTACATCGAAAAATGAAGTTGAAATTTTTTTGCGACCAATATTACGAATTTTTGAAAAAATCAGTATTGATTAAAAAAATCATAACTCGGTCAAAGATTTTTTGCACAACCTGGAAATTTCTGAAAAATTGGCATTTGATGTTCCTCTAAAACATATCGAAAATGAAAAAAATAGTGTTTTTTAGGCAAATCAAGTTTTAGTTACAAAAACTGAAATAAAAATTCATCAAATTTTTTTTACCGTGTATCATTTTTCAGTGTAGTCCATATCCATACCTACAACTTTGCCGAAGACACCAAATCGATCAAAAAATTTCTTCAAAAGATACAGATTTTTGAATTTTCATATTGTTTTTGTATGGACAGCTGCCAAATTTGTATGGAAAATTATATGGACAATCTAATGATGCAAAATGGCTTCTTTGGGCATACCGAAGGCACCAAGAAAGTTTCAGTCGGATTAAAAAATACAAAAAAAATCGAATGACCGAAATTTGAGAGAACTGCTCATGTATTGAATTCAATTTAAAGATTTTTTCCACCAAAATGAATCAGCATGTGCCGGTTGTGGCCGAATGTTTGATCTAAATCAAATGCGTTTCAAAATTTATATAATTTTGTGGTACAGTCATTGCCGTTCTAGTTGGCAATCATTAATAAAATGACGATTTCCATAACTTTACAAGGAATGGGATAATCGTTACCAAAAAGTATCAGCATTTGTAGGGCACTTTTCAAAACAACTTGCAGAAGGAATTTTGTCAAAATATTGTCAAGGAAGCGAAATTTTATATCTTTGATCGAAAACTCGTGGCAATTATGGAAGTCTTCACGTTAAGTGGTGCTACGAGAAGCTCGGAAGTGATTTTCTTTGGCGTGTTTTACATTCTTCCTCTTCCGTGGGTGAAAAAAGTTAGCAAGCGAAAAAGATACTTTTGGGTTTATTTCATCTTTGCTTAGCTAAAATATTATTTAGAATCTTAAAATGTTGGTTTTTTTTAAACCAAATTCATCGCAAGCAGTTGAAAGATCTAGTCCATAGAGTAATTTTAAGAATTTTGCAAAAAACGAGATTTTTTTTAATTTTTGTATTTTTAGATATGATGAAACATTGCATTCCATATGCCAAAAGGAAAAACTCCATTCAAGGTGCAAAACCTGGTGAGGATGCTGTGAAATTTGGATTTTCTTATGATTTTTGGAAAATATGGAACATGTAAAATTACTGTAATGACCTTTTTTGTCTGATAAAATGCAAGTTTTTTAAGTTATAGACATTTTAAAACTAAATTCTTCGAAAAAAAATCATTTCTTTACCAATCTTGAAACATTTAATAAATTTCATCCATTTTAAATATTATGTGAAGAAAAATCGTGAAAATAAAAAAACATCCACATTCACAATAATTAATTTGAAAAGTTTTTATTTGTCGCTCTGTTCTGCAACCTCAACCGAAACCAATCGGGTCAGTGATAACCTCTTGAAACGGATTAGATTGCCACTACCATCGTACTTATTTTAATATTTTTGTTTATAAAAAACTTGAAAGATGCGGCAACATTTCTCTCTTTGACTCTTATCAGCCAACTCACAAATTAACCCCACAAGTGAACGGACTTCGAAACCGCATCGTAAATCATGTTGAGTCTGATAAAAAAAAGTTTTGGTTTTTTTTTTCTGAGGTTGTGAGAAAGCATTGCTGTTTCCCATGGCGATAAGGACTTTTTTCTCAAAAAGAACAATTTTACTCTGTGCCACACAACGCGTTAGATCATAATATATAATTTTATTAAGATTTTATTTTCTCATCTTTTCTTTTGTCCGCAGTTTATTCCGTTCCCTTTCTTGTTTCTTTTTTCTTCATAATGTAATAATAATATAATATTTTCTGCTTTGTTACCATTTTGCCTCGTTCACTCATTCTTTATACCTCTTTCTGCGTGACACTCATGAATGATTTTTTTTTCAGCGATTATACCATTTCTTCTTGCTATTGTGAGTTTGAATCGGTGCGATTCGGCAATGAAGAGAAAAAAGAGTTGAGATTTTTTTTTGTTCATGGTTGTTCAGGTTTGTTAGTACTATGCGGTTTCTGTACTCTGTATTTACGTAAGTTTTACATTTGCTTCTGTTCATATAACGAAACATTTTTTTTCTAATGTCTTTGTATTCATTTTGTTTTTGCTTCCTGACTGTTTCGTGTTTGTTTGTGTTTTTGTTTATCGTTTAACATTTGGTAGTTGTTTGCTCTCTTTCTTGTTTTTGTTTTGTGGTTTTGCACTCTTGTATAAAAATAAGACTTTTTTGTCGTTTGTTTGTTTGTTTGTTTTATTATTTTAACGGTTCTTTGTTCACTTCTTTTGTTTATATTTGTTTTGTTTTCATTCTGAGTTTGTTTGCCCCGCTTGTGGTTGTTTTCTTCTTCCTGTCGGTTCAACTATGTGGTTGTGTTTGTGTGTGAAACAGCTCATTCTTTCTTCTTTCTTATCTCTCTCGGTCACTCACGCTCACACTTACTGCTTAAGTTGGTTTGTTTGTTTTCTTTATATAGTTGCTTATGAGAGCCCCATATTTGTTTGTTTATACGACCATAAATGTACAATAGCTTTGTTTTGTGTGAGTTTTTCTCTTTTACTCTTTGTTAGGAGGGGATTACCGATAATAGATTATAAAGAGAGTTTTTATACAAGTGTGGTTTTGCGATAAAGGTTTATATAAGTCTTTATAAAAATGAACAACTAAACTTTTAAATAACAATTATCTTCTTTATAAGTGTTCTTTTTCATTTTGTGAGGATTTGTTCACTGCTTTTGCATTCTTATGTTTTGTTTGTTTGTTTGTTTTTATGTACACACTCTGGTTAGACTCATCTTTATTGCACATTCGATTAGAATAGGACTTCAATAGTTCTGCACATAACAAATTATAATTCTCTAGAGCAACTAAGTTAGGTTAGTTTGATTCCAATCTTAGTATTTGTCAGGGGAGGATTTGCGTGGCCTTTGTTGTTGTTGTTGTTTTTTTTTTTAAGGACGTTTAAGGGATATTTTCTCATCAGTCGTCATATCTTGGTTCTACAGAGGAGAATTGGGCAAAAAACCAAAGTTAGAATGTTCCAATTTGGTTGCCAAATTCCTCGAATCTGATTAGTTTGTTTCAATTATTCTTTTTTGCAGCACTCTAATAGTACAATTTAAGATTTATTTTTTTGTTACAATTACCAATTAATTTATCCTTCTACTAATTATCCTTTTTGTTTACCACTTCTTAAAACAACTTTTCTTAAATGAAGAGCACCGCAATCAGTCATTTTATTTGTTTGATTTTTCCACTTTTTTGTTTTGTTCAATGGTTGGATTTTTTTTCTCGAAAAAATAAACTAAAAGCTTTAAACAGTGCGCGATGTTTTGATAAATGTTCCAAATTTTGGTTCAAGTCTTTTCTGGTGTATTGTGCCGATGTTTAGCCTAATGACCGGTTTTATTTGGTTCTCGAATGTTGGAGTGGGAAAAAATTCAAACTAAATATCTTAACGGAACACACAACAAACAGTGCCCATTAGCGTAGATTTTGGCGGGGGCCAGAGTTGCCAGTTTGACAACTTTCGCCCCTTGGCCAAAATCTTCCAGTCTCATGTCAAATTCTCGTGTTTGGTTTTCTCATGTTGGCTAGCGATAAAATGTTATTTTTTTTGTGAATTACAGCGATTTTAAAAATAATCAAAAATTTTGGTGCAATTTATTTGCCCTCTACTAATGAGTTTTAACTATATGTAAAATATGCCAATCATTGTGTTACGATACCTTTTCCATTTTTTTTTGTGAGAGTGTTTCTTTACATTTAGACACGTAATGTAAGTGTTACTGTTGTTGTTAGTAGAGCATTTGTTTTGCTTTTGAGGTTAAACTTTCGCCTCGTTGAACGAATCACTTTCGAGCAGTGTTGCTAGTTTACGGCGAAAAGCTAATTTTGTTGCTTGTTACTACGCTTTTCTTGTGTTGAGTAAAAATATCTACAAGCACTTATCACTTATCCGCTAAAAACGCTGGCAGTTTTGTCTGTTCTTTTATACATTTTCTAAAAAGTTCTGGAACATCTACTTCGAAAGGAAGAGGGGGATGAAATGTGGCAAATGTGTTGTTCTTGTGGGACCTAATGCTGTAGGGCAAAATGGACAAAGGTTGGAAATTTTCTGAACTTGTTGGACCGGAAAAAAAGAGTTTGACAAATGTTTAGCGCAATATTTTGTTTTTGCTTACCCTCTAGTTATATTCGAATCAAATTTCATAAAAATCTTGTTCAATAATGGCAGTGTCTCATTTTGTCCTTATTAGTCCTTAATTTTACACTTAAACACTAATTACTTGGTTGTTTTTGGTAACTTTACTTTACACACTAACACCGCAGGTTTGCTGTTTGTTGATGTTACTGGTTGTGTCTCTTTTGTCAGCGAGTGTTTTAAGCCTATAAATCGAGTTCTGAAAGTGAGTTGTGCGCGATTGCATAATTATATTATTTCCTCTGATTTTGTTAAAACGCGCGAAAGTGACCCCTTCAACACGTGGTTCGTGTCTAACCTCAAAATCGCCGGTGTTGCCACTCGTTCATTGGAGCTTTGTTGGTAGTGGTTTGATTTGATTTGACGACAGTGCGCTAGTGATTAATTTTCGACATAAACTTTATGTTTTTTTTTTGTTGTAGTTTTCTTAAATGCATTAAAGTTACTCATGTTGCTGCTGCTGCACTTGGAGGACTAATGATTCATGTCTAGCGAATTACAAGATTTGATCTTAACATCTCAGAGTGGTTAGCAAATATCTCTTACGTTGGTAGTTACGATACACGTTTAATGTTAAAGATATCCGTTCAAAACCCTTAAACATCTTGTACAGAATGCGTGTTAAGGATTGTTGAAACTGCTTTTTTTTCTTCTTTCAGCGATGGAGTTCGAAACGGGCTGCTGCATGTTTGTGTTGTTTAGCTTTACATTTTACACCTTAAATGCCTAATTCCATAATGACTAGTTAGTGTGTGTGGTTGTGACTAATACGTATTGAATGTCCCATCTCCAGCATTGTTTGTTTACGGAAACTAGCATGTAACTATTTTTACCTTCTTTTACAAGTGTAGTGTGTAGTATAAATCGGCAGTGGTAAATATATCGACAAAATGCGCGCGCGCCCAACCCTCTACGCTCTTTGCTGCTGCTGCTGTTTGCCACAAGTTTCGAAATTCTGCAATGAAATTGCACTAGTCCTCTCCGTTCTGCGTTGGAAAGCTGGGATTAGCATAACAAGAAATTTACTTCGAAATTTAAATCAAAAAAAATCCGGTGAATGATAAAAAGAGAAAAGTAAGCTAACTCAAAAACGCCTGAATGTAGGCATACTGAACAGCGTGAGCGTTCAAGTCGACAGCTTGCAACATTGCATGCAAGTGATGACCGTACACTGTTAATTGATTTCTAAAACATTAAAATAATCTGCTTTAAAAAACTTTAAAATAATCAGCTTTTTCAACTATTTGAAGACAAAAACCAATTAAAACAGTAGTTTTGTGTTTACTGACAATTCAGTAAAATTTAAATTACCGAATCGTTTACTAAAATTTCAGTAGCTTGAAATTAAGTAAACCTTTTTTGAATTCAGAAGAACTTGGTGTTTAGAGTAAATTTTCAAAACAACCTATAAGTCACGGGTTATGTCAACCTATAAGTATGATTATGTTCAAAGTTGGCCTGAATAATCATGGGGCAAAAAAATATTTACTCGAAAAACTTTAAAATTTTAATGAATATTAAAGTTTAATCAACTGAAAACCAGTTAAAATTCATTTTCCCGCGTTTATAATCATATTTAGTATGTTTGAACTGTACGCCTGTAAAATGCATTTTCAAACACTCTTTGCGTCCAAATGTTAAACCTAGGCCCCCCCACCATCTGTCAAAATGAATAAACTTTTACCGAAAAATGTAGGTCGTTGCAAATATTTTTCAATGTTCGAACACTTCGAATGACAATTTTATAGTTTTTTGAAAAAGTTTGAAAAAATTGATGAGGTCGAAAAACATAAATTCTTCATTGTTAAAAAGGGCACAATTTTCTTTTACCATAATCAGTGATGGGACCACCCACAAACCACGTGGACACTTTTTTGGAAAATTTACTAATCTTCACAAGGATGCCTATAAGCTTATAAGCTGCAGCACGAGTCGTACATTTCTAGTGTTTTATTTGAAAAGGTCCTATTTACATATGAAACACAATAGCTTATAGGACCATTAAAAAACATGTCCATCGAGGTTTACCGAGTTTACCGAGGTTTAAGGCTTAGTGTTTTAAAATTATCGTAAGCCGGGGTGACATAGATCGATTGAAGATTTTTTATGCAAAAAGAAAAAAAAAACAGGAAATAATTACAAACAGAATTGTATGGAATCATACTGAGCCTGTTAGAGAAATGTCCCAAGTAACCATACTAGAAATTAATTTTACGTAATTAATTCAATTGCTCACTTTCAGGCTAAAATTTGTAAGAAACACAGTGACTGTCACAGTCACCCCAGTTTTTTAAATAACAATTTCCAGCAAACCTATTTTTTAAGAATTATTGAAAAAAATCAAAAATAAGTGTTGTTAGTCCTTTCAAAAAGTTTTTCCATATAATTAACATTTCTCTTTAAAATATTGTTAAATGCATTTCTCACCAGTAAACAGTTGTTTTTCAATAACAAATTTTCAAAATAACTTAACTCATTTTTTTTTATTGCAAAAAACAAACTGTGATACAGTGTAATTATAATAAAAACTATAAATATATTTCAACTGGTTGAATCATGCTTAAAATAAATATCAACGCATGAAAAGGCATTTTCAATAGTTTTCAGTCATTTGCACATCTGTTTCCATGAAATTTTGGAAATTATTTACTTCGCCCCCTGATTTTTCGAACCGATTCTGACATTAACTTCATTAATTATTTGCAATGGCCTAGATAAATTTTTTCAAATCAAAACTTAAAATTCAATCAAAAACATTTAAATTCAATTATAAATTTAAGAACGCTTTTTTCTTGTTAAGCATAAAATGCATAAAAACCTTTATGGACCTTGTGTGGGCCAGCCTAGTACATGTTTTAAAAATGTGGATCATGAGAAAGGTCTCATCAATTCAATTATATTTGAAAAATGAAATGTAGTCCTGTCATGGTCTTCCCGGATTACGGCATGTACAATTTTTTGAAACTTATGATAAAAATATTGCAAAATCTTTGGACAACTAAGAGACATAATGAAGAAAAATTAAATATTTTACACAAAAACGGTGAATTTGATCAAAATTTCCTAATTTATCTCTCAAACATACCAAACAATGCATGTATGTGTTTTGCGAATATGTGTTTTGCGAAAATAAATATTTATAGTTTTAATAGAAAAATAGAAAAATGGGTAGTTTATTTAGATTCCTATTGATGTGAATTCTCATTGCTACTTTGATGCGAAAGTTAGTGCACAAGATAAAGATTTTTTGATCAGACTCGATTATCCACTCCAAATTTCACTTCGGATAATCGGATCAGGAAATCAATCACTCGAATTCGACTCGACCTCAAGTCGGTTTGAACTCAAAAATGAGAAATGTGTTCGTAGGGGAAATATACCCTATCTAATCAAACACCTATCTTCGTCATATGAAGAGTTTGATGCTCAATTAAAGCTCCAAAAAATCTTTTTAGGCTATAAACTTACCAGCAACAGCACCGCCGCAAGTAAGCACGCAAATTGATGCCATTTACTGGCCAAAAAGATCAAATTTAATGCACTTTTGATAATAATTTCTATTTTTCGAGACCATTTCTCATCATTTTGGTGACATACATCTTTTCACCTGCGCTAACGATTTCAAAGCGCTGAAGATATGAAATTGCTTCCAACTAGCGGCAACATGTGTTAGATGGCAACCGCCAATCCGTACCCTGGCAACGCCACGTTGATCAACGATCAACAGATCGTAGTAACCTTGTGTTAGGTTCTACTAAACTTTTTCATTCCCTTACAAGACCTAGTTAAATAAAGATCGTTCTTTGAAGAAGCTCCGCCTTTCAGGTTATGGGCCCAGATTACGTTCAAGAAGAATGAAGTTTTCTGAAGAAATTTTCCTTGGCGGAAGCGGAAGATGGCTGAAGAAAAAGTCTGGCTCCTGGAAGGGAAGAACTACGGGAACTGGAAGTTCCGCATGGAGGTCCTGCTTGAGGACAAGGGTCTGCTGAACTGCGTTAAAGCGTCCTTGGACCTGGCGGGTCTGGCGGAGTTGGAATCGGACTCGGCGAACGAGAAGCAGAGGAAGCGAGCGCTGCGGGTGGAACGGGTGGCCAAGGATCGAAGCTGCCGAAACCTGCTGGTCAACCGAATCGCTGAGGACCAGCTCGACCACGTGAAGGATGCGCGGACAGCCAAGGAGACCTGGGACGCGCTGCGCGACGTGTTCGAGCGCGTCGGTATCGCGGGGAAGCTCTTCTTGAAGAAGCAGTTTCAAGAGCTACGATTGGCCGAGGAGGCGATGTTCCGGCGTTCCTGCAGCGATTTGAGAAGGTGCTACGCGAACTGAAGGCGGCCGGAGTCAAGCTGGAAAAGGAAGATGTCGTTTGCCAACTGCTGTTGGCTCTCCCACGATCGTTCGACGCGCTGATCACGGCGGTCGAGACGATTGAGCCGAAGGACTTGACGCTGGAATACGTAAAGAAGAGGATTCTGGACGAGCAGGTCAAGCGGAACGCGCAAGCTACCCCGGAGGATCAATGTGAAGGCGAGTCGGGTGAGTCTGCGTTCGCCGGCAAGAGACGGGAGATAAGATGTTTTGGATGCGGCTGCCTCGGTCACAAGCGAGCAGATTGTTCCAATGGACGGCTGGACGGATGGGAACCGGTAGAGGAGTCTGGATTCAGGTCCGGTAAGTCCACTCGAAACGTTAAAAGTGGAGCCAATGTGACGTACGAAAACCAAATCGCGTTTGGTGTTGCTACGGACAACGTTGGTGCTTCAGCGTCGCCTGCTGTGATGGGCCGAATCGAGTGGTACCTGGATTCTGGAGCAACGGCGCACTTGGTGCAAGACAAGTCTCTCTTTGAGGAGCTGCGACCGCTGAATCGAGAGGTGCGGATTGCCGTGGCCAAGTCTGGCCAATCGCTAGTAGCAGAATCGGTCGGCACTGTACGAGTGACGATGCTGGTCAAGGGAAAGTGGCTGCCGGCAGTGGTCAACGATGTATTGTACGTGCCCGAGCTTCGATGCAACCTGTTTTCTGTTCGACGGCTTGAAGACGTTGGGATGGCTGTAAAGTTCGTCGGTGGAAAGGTGTCCATCGAGAAGGAAAGCGTGTGGTCGGCAGTGGACGCCGATCTGGACAGCTGTACGCGTTGGACGTTTTCCGCCGAGATGGTGCTGTTGGCGGTGGCATCCATGCTACTGCAATGATGGCTTGGAAGCCGAAACCGCAAAGCCGCTTGAGCCAAGACGAGGAACCTGTTGATGAAGAATCGGTTGAGGAGGAGACGGCTGCTGATGTTCAAGATGGCGAGAGCGTACAAGAACTCACCGCTGGTCTGGCTGGACAACAGCTCGGCATTGCGAAGCTGACGGAAGACGAGGACGAGGAAGGACTTCCCGGAGCGCTCCCTTCGCAACCAGAACGTGGCCACTGCCCAGCAGAAGGGTCCACGAGGCACAGCGAACGGGAGCGCAGAACCTCGGGTAAGTTCCTTAACTGTTGCATGCAATTTGGCAGAAATACTGCTGGTGGACAATTCACAGATTTCACCGAGGGCACTGACGACGTAGTGTTGACCTGTGCACGGAACACAGAGGCAGTTGCGAAGAACCTGCAGTCGACGACTGATGCCTCGAAACGGCGTTCTGGCTGGATCCACTGGAAGAAGCCCAGGTTCGTGCCAAAGCCGCTGGAGGAGAACATCGTCGATTGGCAAAAGATTTCAAGTTCGAGAAAGACGAGACCGGCAACGTGGACCGGTTCAATTTGGTGGAGAAAAGCTGCTCACAAGGACGTGGCTTCGATTACGAAGGAACGAACACACCGGTGACCAAAATCCAGTCGTACGTTTACTGTTTGCGTTGGCGAATTATGTAGCGTTCCGGTCAGTTCGGATTGTGCGTTTGAGCGGGGATGTTAGATGGCAACCGCCAATCCGTACCCTGGCAACGCCACGTTGATCAACGATCAACAGATCGTAGTAACCTTGTGTTAGGTTCTACTAAACTTTTTCATTCCCTTTCAAGACCTAGTTAAATAAAGATCGTTCTTTGAAGAAGCTCCGCCTTTCAACATGTTCTTTTGAACATTAGTTAGACACTCACTTGAAAAAAAATATGAAACATGTAACTAATAAGCAAGCGCCATAAAAGAAAACAAACGCGCCAAGTCTTTTGACGTTGGGCTTTTGACGACCCATTCCAATCGAAGGCTGAAGATAACCGAAGAAAAAAAGAACTAAGTTGAAAATAGAAAAATGGGCGTGGCCCAATGCACTCGACTGATTAGAATGCATTTTGAAAATATTTTTTTTAATTGCTTGTTAAAGGAATAGCATAACTTTTAATAAAAGTTAAAATAAACAGAAATGTTCACAAAAAGTTGCTATACTCGTTGGTGTACTTGGTTTTAGTAAATTTCAAGGAACACTCCAGATTATCCAGCATCATTCAAACACGACCGCTTATTAGGCTTAAAATGGGTATATTGCCCCAAATTCGATTATCTACTCTTGAAATAATCGAGGCTAGCTGTCCAATTTGTATGCAGACTTGTATGGACGAACCAATGACGGAAAATGGCTTCATGGGTCATAGGAAAATTATTCCTATTACTTGCTGTTAAACAAAAAATAAAACAACAACTTAAAAACGCCTTGCAAGTAAATGAAAACAGAAAAAAATCTAAGGAAATGCAGATAAATCAACGAAATGTTAATACACAGTACGAAAACAAAGAAACGAGCTTACAAACTAAACGAAATAAAACGCACGCCATTGAAATTGTTAAAAATATTTTATTACAAAAAATAAAATAAAATAATATAGCAATAATAATAGTAACTAATACAAATATTAATAGTATTTGAGAAATTTCTTATTTTGCACATATCCCAGTTCTTTCTTAATCGAATTTTTCGCTTTACTCACATTTGCATCCTGCGCCTGCTGCGATTGGTGGTGGCGTGAAATCGTGCTTGTTTTTCGACTTCGATTTCACCACCCATTGCATTTTTTTGTTTGTTTGTTGTCCTATCTCACCATGCTCTCAACTACTCGTGATCTTGCTTTAGCTTTTTTTTACTTGTTGTTTAACTCTTTTTTTTTCTTCCTCGACGATATCTGTGTGTGTGTTGTTGTTGTTTTTTTCTGTTTTCAGTCGTTTGCTTAACCTTTCTAAACACTTTTTGTTTTTGGGATTTACTACTCTCTTGTTTTCTTTTTCTTTTGCGGGTTTGTTTGCACTACAATATAACAACTGCACTTTTTTCTGTCTTTTTGTGTTGTATTCGTTTCTTATAAAAAATCAGTTTCTTTGTTTTTACTCTCTCTTTCCTGTCTGACTTTTTCCTCTCTTCGCCTTTGTTTTGTCTCGTTTGCACGTGTTTGTATGAGTGTGTGGTTGTGTGTGTTTGTTTTGTTTTGTGGTTTACTCTTTACTGAAGGCACCTCCGTTTCCGAAATATATTTTCATTATTCATCAAAAACCGATTTTTCCCATTTTTCCTGCTTTCGCTCGCGCTCATTTTCAGCTGCTTTTTTTTTCTCCTGTCTTGCTAAGAGAAGTAAATCCTACCGTTGAAACTGATCCCATTTCTTTTGTGTGGTTGTGGTTTGTCCTGATTTTTTTCTGTTTGCTTATTCTGATGAAACAAACCATTTCTAATTGACTAATTCTGCTTGTATTGTTCACTTGGCTTGAAAATCCCACCTGTTTCGACTGATGTGTAGAAATTATTCGAAAAAAGGTCGCTAAAAAATTGACTAAAAAATTTTGATACGTGCCTGTTCTACCCTTTTCCGATTGCAGACCAAATATAAGGTTAATAAACGGCCAAAAAATTGTCCTAAAATGTCGGGTAAAGTTAAAACAACCCGCTTGCTTCGATTTGTTCATCCCTCACCAACACACAGATCTCGCGTTCTCTCACTTTCTATGACGTCACAAGATAACATTCCCTCTCACGTGGAGGTTTGTCGCTCTCCGAGAGCACGGACTCACAATGCGTAACCGTTCTCTCTCGTTTTGCTCTTTCTCGGTGCCCTTTTTTCTCTCTCTCTCTTGATTGTGAAATTGTGGCAGTTTTTTTGCGCTTTTTCGACTTTTCTCTCGCTCACGCATTTATTCGCACTCGCTCTCTCTCTCTTGTTCTCGCTTGCTAGGTTAGGTTGATTTTTCTTCTTTTTTAATTTAAAAAATAAGATATTGCTTGCTCGGCACTCTCGCACACTCAATTTTGTTTTCGCGCTCACACTGGTCTCAATCACACTTGATGCAGCACATATATTTAAAGAGTTTCTTCGACTTTCTTTTCTAAAAAGAAAATTTACACCAGAGCGATTTAGCGTTGTCAACTTTTCTTCAAGTGTGGGGGGATTTTGCTAAAAGTTGGCTAAAAAACAAACAGAGACGAATTTTACATCATTAGCTACGAAGGGAGGGGAGGGTAGGATTTATAGGGAAGAGGTGGGGAAATAAATTTACACTAAACTCAGTTAATCTTTCGCTAGGTGCTTGGGGCGGAAAACAGAGCCAAAATAGGTCACAAAACTATTTTCTTCTGTTTGTCGCTTACTAAATTCAACATAAATGTTCGAAGAAAAAAGAGGGTTTTAGCAGCGTCGTGGAAAAAAAAACTTTTCTCACAAGTGCACAATGTTTTGAGAGGAGCGTGGGTTGTTTCTTCGATTAAACTTTTTCTTTCTTTTCTCTTAAGTGTGTCTGTGCTTATTTTTGTGGAATTCTAGCGGCTTCTCTTCTCAACCTATACAAAAAATAAACTAAAAGAATTACTATGTACAACTTTACAGGAAGTGCAGAGGGGGGCAGCGGAGGAGGTGCTTGAGCGTGACACTCTGGGTTGGAAAATTTATAAATCGGGCGATTTTTTTTGGAAATTAAGAGCTTTTGGTTCAGGGTTGTTGAACGATGAAATCAATGGTGATCATTTTTAATTTTACTTCAATTCGTTCAATAAATAAAAAAGGAATTCGCACAATTCTCTTCCAACATTTTCTCACAATTTAGATAAAAAAGTATAATTGACTGTTTATTAATATCTTTAAATACTTGTGCAATCGATATTTAAACATGATTTTTTTTTAAATTTATTGAAAATAACAATAAATATAAAATTTAAGAAAATCTTAAATTCAATTCTGCCAAAAACTAAAAATTTGGTCAAAATCCAATATAACTGTTCAATATTTGAAGGCTGGCTATGAAATTATAAAAAAGACAATCTGAACCAGACAATGTTTTTGCTGAATTTGAAAAACATTCAGAGGATTATGTCCACTTTTTTGTTGATTGTTTTATTCTTAGTCTGATTTTTAAAAGACTTGTAATATTATTTTTTTCAACGAAAATAGAAGTCAAATCAACTTAAAACAATCTAAAACGCATTTTTCTTCATTATTTTGATTTTTTTTTATGAAATACAATGTACAGCACCGCAAAAACTTTTTTTGCAAAAAAAAAAAAATAAGTTTTTGGGTAGGTATTTTGGAAACCAATAATTGCAAAACAACTGGACAGGTGTATAATTCATTTTTAAACACTTTTTTCATTCAAGTGGTGAAAACATGGCTGGCAAATAAAAATTGTAAACTTTTTAACTTTTTTTAAACATTTAAATATCGACTGCTGGATTGCAACTATCATTCAAAGTAAAGTGGAACTTTATAGATATGACATTTTTCAATGTTTTTTGCAAAGAATTATTTCTCTGGCTTTTGGCTTCTGTCAAAACAGAACTTTTCCAAGTGTAACAACAAAAATTTTAGCAACGAAAAAGTCCATAAAAGCTCTTTCAATCAGGATTGATTTTTGTATTTCATTTGTTTTGATTTCTTTAAAAAAATAAAAAAAAATTTCAGGTATGAAAGGAAATTTAAAAAAAATGGAAATAAATATTTTTTGTCAAATATATCTTCAGCAAAATGTTTCAATGACTGACAAAAACGTATTATTATTGTTATAAAAATCAAAATGCGTTGGCCGGCTGCGAAATTATTAGAAACAAGCCTTACCCGACAAACTTCGTCTTGACGTATAGCTTGTTTGCTTATTCAGCCTCCTGTGATCAAAATTTGATTTAACGCAACTTTTCCCATGCAATCTGCAGATGCTCCGGAATCGGTTCCAGAGTGGCCAAAGTGTCAATTAATTAGCGTATAAACCTTCCTTGGACTTATACGAACCTAACGCAACAAAGAGCACCTCGATCCGACGCTCCGTATTGAACTGATTCGCGTTCGAACAAAACCGTCGAAATTTTTTATATATATAGATATATTCTTTATCAGACTTGGAATGTTGATTCTGAAAAAAATATGCTTACTTAATTTTTTTTATTTAAATTATCATTTTTGTTGATTGGAAACTGAATTAAAATTTGATTACAACTCTGTTAGAATCCTGTAAAAAGCACATTTGAACTTTTTTTTTTAATTCCACAAAAATATGAAATATTTTGAAAAACATGTTTAAACAGCAATAAACATGTTTAATAATTAACATTAACCATCAACAATTAAAAAATTATCAACATTATGAAAATAGATGTTAAAATTTGGAATAAAAATGTAAATATATAAAACTTTTAAAAATATTTGTACCAGCCTAACAGGCTAATATAAAAAAAAGCACCCTACTAACTGGTTGAATTTATAATAAATGTTCAAAAGTGAAAACATTTTCAATATTAATAGATTTTTATAACTTTTTTCATACATAAAAAAATATTCGAAAAATATATTTTCAAGATTTTTATTTTATTTTGCAAGATACATAAATGCTGCTACTGCAAAAATTCAAAACAAAATGCATTAAAAGTTAATAAATGTATGTTTAAAGTTTACCTATTACGTTGAATTAAATTAATTTTTGTGTCCTATTAAATAGCTTAAAGGAAAAAAATACTGTCTTGATTTTAAACCCCTTCCCGTCCAGAGCAAAATTGAGATTTTCAACGTTTTTCACCATTACTCGTACCTGGATGAACCAATTTGGATGAAATTTTAATGTTCATTAGTTAACATTCTATTTTTTTTTTTAATTGAACCAGGTTGAAAAAATACATGGTTGCAGAGAAATTAAATTTTGAAGACAAAAATTAGTAATGCTTTGGAGTAACAATGGGCGTTACAGGGTTTTGAACAGTTTAAAAATGATCACCATTGATGACTACAATAAATAATGTTGCTCGTTAACAACCCTGCAAAAAAAAAACAATGTAAAGAAGTTTAGGTTCGGGATTTTTCGCGCTTGAGAAAGTTTCACAAATCGTGCAACACCTCGGATAGATCTTTCGGCCAACCTGGGCTAGAATTCAATAGTTTATATATTTTCTACTATAAATGTATCAACAGAAAAGTTTCTTTGTTACTCCTCCCACTAGGAGCGCGTACTTGAATAGAATCTACCGGTAGGAAAGACGAAAAAAATTTAAAGGATTTACAAATAAAGTGTGTGTTTTAAAAAATCCCGACCACACAGCAGTACAAAGTGTGGATTGTGTTTTATAAGGAGATCTGCTTTGTTGGTTTCCAGTTTTTTTGCGTCAGGAAACTTTGAGGAAAGAAGTTTAAATTTTTCGCACCACTGAAAAAACGTGGCCGTTTTTTCTTTCGCTTTGTGCTTGTCCCTCATTTTCTTCCAGTTTGTTCCTCCCTCTAACTTTTTTTTGTCGCTTTATTGTGCCGCCATCAGCACAACAGTTCACTTTTAAAACCTAAAAAATTTACATCTTGCAGCGTTTCGCTTTCCACTTGTTCCTCTCTCTCTTTCTCAGCATGCACTAATAACTTATGTTCTCTCGCTCCAATTTTTGTTTCGTGTACTTGAGTGGTTTGCTTGCTCTCTCACTCTCACTCACTTTTTTCTCTCTCGCTTGCGCTCTCTCTCACTAAACACTATCCTGCTTGTTCTCTATTCTCTCTTTTAATTACAGCGTTTTGTCCTCTAAATTAATATAGGTATCATCTTAAAAATATTAACAAGTCACAGCCAAACGATACGAAAGAGGGATTTCCGTACACACACCCGGTGCGCGCCTGGGGGAAAACGGCTGGAAAAACTGGGCTCGACAGCTTTCTCCCTCTCTTACTTGGTGGCGCGAGACGCGCCGCTCTCACGCGAGAGAAAGGTGCGCTGTGGTAGTAGTAGTGGCTAGTGTTTCGTTTTTAGGTTTTTTTTTCTTGGGAGACGGCGTTCTTTCTTTTGTGTGGCAGCATTGTTGTTGTTGTTGTTGGTAGTCTCTTGTTTCGAGCACCACGTGGTGTGTGTGTGTGTTCTCCGTACCCCTTTTTCCCCCCCACTTCCTGATTTCCCTCTTTCATCTCTTTTCCTTACCAGCTACAGGGTTTTTTGTTGTAAACTTACACTTGTACGTGTGTTCTCTTTTTTTTTTGTTTATGTGTATGTGTTTTTCGGGATGTAATTCGCGCTAGCTCGCGCAGCTCGCCAGGTTTGATTTTTTCGCTTTAGTTAAGTTTAGAGTACATGTCTATTGTTTGTTTTCCTGAATGCTTCACATGAGTCATATTTAGTATAAATACAACTTTCTGTGTCTGTTTGTGGTTGTGTAAATTTCGTCAGATCGCGGTCCGATTCCGTCACGAAATACTTTCCTCACAAAAAGGTCAGTGGAAGAAGAATCGGAACTTAAAAAGAAAAGGAGAAACAATTAGAGACGAAAACGTAATTCAGTCGCTCTTGCACTGGTTCTTCGTTCGGGGCCCGACACTCGTCCAGCAGTTCGTCGAGCCCATCGCGCTTCCCACTTCCGGGAAGGTGCAAGAATATAACAAGTCCAAATAAAAAAATAATAATATAAACGTGTTTGTGTGTAGGCAATAAATAAAAGCAACAAAGAAGGTCCGTGTCCGTGTCTCGAGCCTTAACTCTCTACTATAAATAAGAGCTCGTCCGCGGCGGAATACGTCCCGGCGGAAGCTGCGGTCGACGCGACCTCACCGGGCGCCACCGCCGCCAGCAACTGCGGCAGCGACGCCGACAAAGCCGTGTCCTACACTAGCTATACCTGGTCGAGCATGCCACCACTACTACCACCACTACCGTTGGCGTGAACTTGCTGCTGCTGACTGCTGCTGCTGTTGTTATTTGGCGTCGTCATTTGCTGCCCGTGTAAACTACTCCCACTACTCCCACTGTTCTGACTAAGCGCCGCCGCGTTATTGTTCGCGGCCTGAATCGCCGGCAGTTGCAACACCCCCGCCGAACCCTGCTGCTGCTGGGCCACGATCTGGGCCTGCATCGACGGCGGAATGTCCTGCACGTCCCAAATCTCCTCCAAGAACCGCGGCAACTTCCTGTTCTTCAACTTCAACGAGAAGCACATCTCCGAGTTCTGATTGCCCAGCGTCCGCAGCTCCGTCAGTATCGACAGCAGCTTCGCGAATATCACGCTGCACTTGTGATCACCCCCATGCCTGTTCAAAATATAGATCCGCAACGTGTCGATGTAGTAGCTCTGGATGTGCTCCACCAGTTCCGCCTGCTCCAGCCCCGGCCGGTCCGAGAATATCACGATCGCCGTCAGCAGCGCGTACTCCACGTTGTCCACCGTCAGCGAGTACATCTGCCGACAGAAGTGCAGCAGGTCCTCGATGGTGTCCGCCATGCCGGCCATCCGGTACGAGTCGCGCGTGTACGACCGGTTGTTCGCGAACAGGATCGAGTCGGTGGCGGCGTCGTACCGGCGCGCCATCCGCAGCATCATCACCTCGCTCGAGCAGGCCTGGAATTAAAATGTGTCTTGAGCATTAATCAAATCAGGACGAATGTGATGAATAGGGACTGTTGAAGTCATATGTTCTGCACAATGTTCAGATATTTTTAATTTATATCGGTTGCAATAGATACAGAATAATAAATTGAGTGCTATAAAATCTACTGCCCTTTTTCACTAAATAAGGTTGATTGAAAATCCAAAACAAATCAAAACATTTCACAGTGGTCCAGATCGCAAAATTAAGTGTAAAATGGATTTTCCGAAAAATGGTGAAGTTTTGGAGCATTGGTGTCTTCAGAAGAGTTGGTGCAAGTGAAAATGGGCAACTTTTGGTTTGGTTGAAAATTAGGGTGATTTTGAAAATCTAATTTATCAGGAATATTTTTGGCTTTTTATATTATATAAAATTATTAGGCTTGCCAATCCAAGCTACTTTGTAGAAATTTATCTCGTAATCTACGCCTGCTACGACCAAATTTATAGAAAGCATCTAAGCAAACTTTAAAAAATCCGTTTTTTGAACATGGCAATTCAGGGTTAAGTTTTAGAGAAAAGTGAAATTTGGGGCACTTTAAGAGCTCTGAAAACAAACATTTTTATTTTTGACAAGTCAATTTGGACTAAAGGGTCAAAAGTTACAGCCAACCACTCTAACAAATAATAATGCCTTCCTCACTTTTTACCTATGGGTACTATGAGTGGTTTGGACACAAATTTCAGCTATTTTTTTAGATCCAGAAAAAAGTACATAGTGGCCAGATCTGCAAAGTTTTGGACTTGTTGCAAAGGTCTTTCAATTACCTAACCAACGATGGGTTGGATGATGGATCCGGACATCGGTTACATAAATTTAAGTGAGATCCGGCTTCAAAAAAGGTACATAAATATCACTTAAGTGGTCATAACTCGAGACAGGGTTGCCAGATCTTCAATGTTTTAGACTCGTTGGAAAGGTCTTTTGACTACCTAACCATCGATAGATTGGATTACATAAACTTAAGTGAGATCCGGCTTCAAAAATGTAAATAAATATCACTTAAGTGGTCATAACTCGAGACAGGGTTGCCAGATCTTCAATGTTTTGAACTCGTTGGGGGATTCTTTTGATTACCTAACCAACATTACATTACATTACATACATTAAAGTGAGATCCGGATATATTTGAAAACACATTTTTATACATAACTTTTGAACTACTTATCGAAACTTCAAATAATTCAAAAGCGATGTATGGGACCCTAAACCAAGTCGAATGCAACTGGTTCGATCAAAATCAGTTCAGCCAGTGTTGAGAAAACTTGTCAAGAATTTTGGGCACATACATACATACACACACACACATACACACACAGACTTTTGTTCAGTTTTTGATTCTGAGTCGATAAATATACATAAAGGTGTGTCTCTGAGCTCTCAATAAAAAGTTCATTTTTAGAGCATTACCTCAGTGAGGAAGACAAATAATAAAAATTGTTGGTCATATTTTTAGTTTAAATGATAATTTTACATGGAAACCCAAAATATGAAAAGTTTTTCGACACTTTGGTTGAATTCTGAGGGCGGATTAAGATT
Organism: Culex quinquefasciatus; assembly: GCF_015732765.1. Lineage (NCBI taxonomy): Eukaryota > Metazoa > Arthropoda > Insecta > Diptera > Culicidae > Culex > Culex quinquefasciatus. The sequence continues at coordinate 35,125,863 of NC_051862.1, forward strand.
CAGTGGGCACAATAACATGGAAAATCATATATTTGGACAATTTTCGAATTTCGTTAGGGTGGTCCCATATGTTTTCCCTTGAAAATTTGACTTTTTAAGATGAAGCTATCTCGAGTTTAAAGAGAACACCCCATCAACTCTTATGAAGACACCAAAGATCCAAAACTTAACCATTTTTCGGAAACTTAATTTTCCTATTGATTATAAATTGTGGACCGCTTTGCAATGTTCAACTTTACATTCTTTTAAGCTATCTTAGCTGCCCCTGTTCAGATTGTAGTCTAGATTATCACCAGTTCATGGTAGCCAACTTATTCTATGATTTCAAGCTTTAAAAACTTAGCAAATGTATTAAAAATTGTATTATAGACCACCTTTAAAAAATCAAATTTTCCGAGAAATTCAATACCCAGGAAAATTTGATGCCCTAGCCTCGAACCATAGACTAATTATTATTAGTCAATGCTCGAACCATCTTCAATTTCCTTCAAACTTTGCTCAATGGAAAAAAATTGGCCCGTAAAGAGAAAGAAATTTAATGTCAAATAGAGACATTTATTTGAAATTGGAAGCACGATTTAATGGCGTTATTAAACTTAAAAAAAACATATTTGTCACCAAAACAAGTTAACAGTTAGTTTTGAAATCGACTTGTAACTTTACAGGAAATTGTATGTATTTACTGTTCGGATTCGCAATATCCCAGAGGGGTCATTTCATTTAAATTATTGAATGGTCATCAAATTGCGGCCCACTTAGGATTCCTCATTTTAAGATCACTAGAAAAATTATGAACAAGTCAAGGAAACAATGTAAAAGGGCCATTGGCGAAATGTAAACATAAAAGTTTCGCTTAAAAAAAATAATAAAAAAAAATTATTCAAAAATGGGTAAAACAAATAATTTAATATTAATACCTACAAAAATTATAAAGATTAGGGAAGTGTTAATTTTACGTTATCTCGTTTCCAAAAGCATTTATACATGAGCAATTCTATACCAAAACCGGAAATGGATTTTATTTGTATTTTTTATTTGACTCAAACTTTGTGGGGGCCTTCCCTATGACCAAATAAGCTATTTTGTGTCATTGGTTCACCCATACAAGTCTCCATACAATTTTGGCAGCTGTCCATACAAAAATGGTATGTAAATATTCAAACAGCTGTAACTTTTGAGTGAATTTTCTGATCAATTTGGTGTCTTCGGCAAAGTTGTAGGTATTGTTGAGAACTTTTGAGAAAAAAATAGGAACAGGGAAAAAAAAATTTGCAGATTTTTTTCTCAACTTTTTTAGCACTAAAACTCATTTCCCAAAATACGTATTTTTTGATTTTCGAGATTTTTTTATATGTTTTAGGGGACAAAAATCCGCAACTTTTGAGCCATAGAGAAACATGGTCAAAAAATCTGCCGCCGAGTTATGAATTTTTGAAAAAATAGTGATTTTTGGAAAAAATCGAAGTTTCATGCAAAAACAAGTTTTTTTAATGCAAAATTTAATTTGCAATCGAAAAGTACTTTTCAGATTTTTTGATAAAGGGCTCCTTTTACAAGATATAGCCACCGAAAGTTTGATTTTAGCGAATTATATGCAGTTTTTCAATTTCAATTTTTAAAAATATTTTTTTTGAGAAGTTCAGAAAATTTGCTATAAAATTGTCCAAGAGAAAATTGGACCTCGGATTGCAGAGATAGAGCCGCTTTAAGAAAAAGAAACACGAAAATTGAAGTTTTCTAAATCACACCAAAACAACCCACTTTTTTCTAATGACGATATCTCAGAAACTAATGGTCCGACTTTCAATGTTAATACATGAAACATTCGTGAAATTTTCCGATCTTTTAAAAAAAATATTTTGATTTTTTTAAATCAAGACTAGCACTTTAAATGGGCGTAACATTCAATGTTTGGCCCTTTTAAAATGCTAGTCTTGATTAAAAAATTTTCAAAATATTTTTTCGAAGAGATTGGAAAATTTCACGAATGTTTCATGTTTTAACATTGAAAATCGGACCATCAATATTGTATTAAAAATAAACGTCAAATTTGTTTTTGCATGAAACTTCGATTTTTTCCAAAAATCACTATTCAAAAAATCATAACTCGGCGGCAGATTTTTTGACCATGTTTTTCTATGGCTCAAAAGTTGTGGATTTTTATCCCCTAAAACATATAAAAAAAATCTCGAAAATCAAAAATACGTATTTTGGGAAATTGAGTTTTAGTGAAAAAAGAGTTAATAAAAAATCTGCAAAAAAAATTTCCGTGTACCTTTTTTTTCTCAACTTTTTTTTCACCCAACAATGTCTACAACTTTGCCAAAGACACCAAATATGATCAGAAAATTCACTCAAAAGTTACAAATGTTTGAATATTTACATACCATTTTTGTATGGACAGATTTTTCAATAGCGAATGGTGTGGAAGTGACAAATGGTAGGAATCGATCAGAGCAGTTTTGCGTCGCGTTTAATTTGTGCTCACGAGTGAAAGGGTCTGTTTTGTGCAATCTGAACCCTTGAATATAAATTTTAATGTTGTTCATGTTTTCAAATCTATTATTAAAATTATTAAAAAGATAACACAAGTAAAATCTTAAATCTTGTAGATTGAAATTTGTTCAGATATCAGTTCCATTTTTTAAAATTTTGTGCACTTGTACCAAATTTTATCTTATCCTAATTGTTAATCGAAATCTAGAATATAGGAACAACAATAATATTACAAAATATAATTGTATTTTGAAAATTATTTGAAATTTGTAGCAACTCTCAAAATGCAATGATGAATTTTAGAATATATTAATGTTATGATACTCTGAAATCTATCACTGTTTGTTAAACAATATAAAGTTGAACATTCATATATTCAATGTCTTCCTGCCAAGTCGTAATGACTTAAAAAATATTTGTCGATCTTTTTTCATATTAAAATACTCACTTTTTTAAACACGCTATTTTCTTTATTATATAGCAAAAAAAAAATTGCGTGATGTTATTTTTAATACATTTGAAAGAAAATTGCTTCGAAATTCAAATTTTAAAATTAATTTTTTATTCACTTGCGGCTCGCGATACTACCGAAAATTTCCAAAACGGCCCGCGAGGTTCAGCTGAATGAGGACCACTGCTCTAATCAAATCAATTTGTTTTGAAAAAAAAAGTAACGTCAACCATGGCAGTCGTCATCTCAACGGTATTCGATGTTCATACAGTTAGTTCTTACCTTCAGCAACGTGATCTGGTCCTCCTGTGGAATCTTGGTAAATGCTGGCAGTCCCTTGGCGAACTCCACGATTAGTTGTACTGTTAAGATTGTGATTTCCGTTATGTGCCGGAAGTGCACGTCATGCTGGTCCTCCTCCTCGTTCGGCGAGCCCTAAAAGTAAAGGTCATTTAAATGAAGATTGAGGTGGACGTGTCTAGCCTGTAACTTACGATCATTATCCTCTTGAGATCTTCCTCCGACGGTTGCTCGTACCCGTCCTGGTACCAGATGAGCTTGTATATGACGGCCATCTGGTTCGCCGTCAGCGGAGGTATGTTTCTTAGCCTATTCTCGTTCAGCAGCTTCTCCGGCAGTAACTGAAACAGAAATGACGGATCGGTTATTCCGGGTATCATTTGGTCACCTATGAGTCTTACCGGTATCGCTGCGTGCGGCGGTGGATCACATTTCATCAAGATCGGCAGAATCTCCGACTTGTAGGTGCTGTTCGTTGTACTGACGGTTGCGGTCGTCTGGACCTTGTCCTTCTCCTTCTGCGCCTTCTTCTCCTTCCGCTTGATGGCGCACTGGTTCTCCGGCACGACGCACTCGGGCCGCATGCCGACGGCGAGGCACTTTTTCAGCCGGCACTCCTGGCACTTGCGCCGCATGTACATGTCCATCTCGCACGCGTGCCCAAACTTGCAGCAGTAGACGGCGTTCTTGGTGACGCTGCGCCGGAAGAAACCTGCCGGGAACGAGGTTAAATTATTAATTTATGTTTTGTGGATTTTTTTTAATTCTTAACAGAAAAGTTAAAATTGAGTACAAAAACTTTAAATTAATATTAGCATTCTCTTTATTCCATTTCGTTGTTTGAGATTTTCTTTAAAAACTTAAAAATTCAGAATAAAAGAATTTTTATAGTAATATCTTCTATTTCAGTGTGTTCCCTTTAAATTATTTGAAAGTATATTGCCTTAAACTTCTTCTGATACATTTTACTTACATACACTGAGCAATTCTCTACAAAACCGGCCGATTTCGACCATTTTTATTTTTTGTATTTTTTGATTTGGCTCAAACTTTGTGGGGGCCTTCCCTATGACCAAAGAAGCCATTTTGCATCATTAGTTTGTCCATATAAATTTCCATACAAATTTGGCAGCTGTTCATACAAAAATGGTACGTAAATATTCGAAAATCTGTAACTTTTGAAGAAATTTTTTGATCAATTTGGTGTCTTCGGCAAAGTTGTAGGTATTGTTAAGGACTATTTAGAAAAAAATAGGTACACGGAAAAAAAAATTTCCCGATTTTTTTATTAACTTTTTTTTTACAAAAACTCAAATTCTCAAAATACGTATTTTTTGATTTTCGAGATTTTTTGATATGTTTTAGGGGACAAAAATCCGCAACTTTTGAGCTATAGAGAAACATGGTCAAAAAATCTGCCGCCGAGTTATGATTTTTTGAAAAACTGGTGATTTTTGGAAAAAATCGAAATTTCATACATAAAATTTTTGACCTCATTTTTTATGCAATATTGAATTTGCAATCGAAAATTACTTTACAGATTTTTGATAAAGGGCCCCGTTTTCAAGATATAGCCACCGAAAGTTTCATTTCAGCGAAATATTTGCAGTTTTCGATTTTAAAAATAGTGACCATGAGTGACCATTTCTAAAAATATTTTTTTGAAAAGTTCAGAAAATTTGCTATAAAATTGTCTAAGAGACATCGAAGATTGGACCTCTGGTTGTTGAGATACAGCGGCTTAAAGAAAAAGAAACACGAAAATTGAAGTTTTCTAAGTCTCACCCAAACAGCCCACGATTTTCTAATGACGATATCTCAGCAACTAATGGTTCAATTTTCAGTGTTAATACATGAAACATTCGTGAAAATTTCCGATCTTTTCGAAAAAAATATTTTGAAAAAAATTAAATCAAGACTAACATTTTAAAAGGGCCAAACATTGAATATTATGCCCATTTGAAATGTTAGTCTTGATTTAAAAATTTTCAAAATATTTTTTTCGAAAAGATCGGAAAATTTCACGAATGTTTCATGTATTAACATTGAAAATTGAACCATTAATTGCTGAGATATCGTCATTAGAAAATCGTGGCTGTTTGGGTGAGACGTAGAAAACTTCAATTTTCGTGTTTCTTTTCTTAAACAACCAGAGGTCCAATCTTCGATGTCTCTTAGACAATTTTATAGAAAATTTTCTGAACTTTTCAAAAAATATTTTTAGAAATGGTCACTCATGGTCACTAAAAATCGAAAACTGCAAATATTTCGCTGAAATGAAACTTTCGGTGGCTATATCTTGAAAACGGGGCCCTTTATCAAAAATCTGTAAAGTAATTTTCGATTGCAAATTCAATTTTGCATAAAAATGAGGTCAAAAATTTTATGTATGAAATTTCAATTTTTCCAAAATCACCAGTTTTTCAAAAATCATAACTCGGCGGCAGATTTTTGACCATGTTTCTCTATAGCTCAAAAGTTGCGGATTTTTGTCCTAAAACATAAAAAATCTCGAAAATCAAAAATACGTATTTTGGGAATTTGAGTTTTGTGAAAAAAGTTAATAAAAAATCGGGAAATTTTTTTCCGTGTACCTATTTTTTCTAAATAGTCCTTAACAATACCTACAACTTTGCCGAAGACACCAAATTGATCAAAAATTCCTTCAAAAGTTACAGATTTTCGAATATTTACGTACCATTTTTGTATGAACAGCTGCCAAATTTGTATGGAAATTTATATGGACAAACTAATGATGCAAAATGGCTTCTTTGGTCATAGGGAAGGCCCCCACAAAGTTTGAGCCAAATCAAAAAATACAAATAAAATCCATTTCCGGTTTTGGTAGAGAATTGCTCACACTGGGAATTGGGCACGAATATTTTTAACACATCTGTTATCAACTATATAACTGGTTATTTCATTGATATATATTTGAGGAAACTCATTCTTTCGTGTTCCAAAACATGTTTTTTTTTTTAGAAAAAAGGTTCAAAAATTTTTGCGCGCCCAAAAATTGATGTTTATTATTTAAAAGCAAAAAAATTTTCTAGTCTTTTGCAACCAGTTTCATTTAGATTGGTGCAGTGAATCAAGATAAGTAAGCGATTTTGTTCTTCAATCCGGCAGAAAGGCATACGATTTTTGGCAAGTAACCTCATTTTGGCGCCACCTACATTTGAAACACAGTCGCGCTGCAAAATCTCAATTGACAATACGAAAAATAGGCACACTCTAAAAATAATAACATTTTTTATTTTAAATTTTAACACAAAAAATCAGATCAACTGCGCGAAAATGTTTTTGAACGTTTTTTTTCATCCAAATCGGAGCACCTCGATACGTCCTCTAGAACAAACCGAGCAAAATCTACAAATACTGCCTCTTAATTAGAATGTTATTTAAATGTTTTAGAGGATTACAAAAACTATTGAATTATTACTCAGGGAGGGCAAAATATATTTGGCAGTGTTGCCATTTTTAAAATCCTATTTCTAGGAAAAATTTGAAAAAAAAAAACCATTGAAATTTATTTTCAAAGATGCAACATCGAATTTGAAATTAAAAAAGTATTTTTTAAAAGTGTTGATAAAGTGCACCGTTCTCAAGGTAAATCTACCTCAAGATTGATTTTTGATTAATGAACTAAACAATTGGGTAATATTTTTCATAGACAAACTGCCGCTATTGATATTCCCAACATTGCCGAAGACACTTAATCGATTAGGAAATTAGTTTTTTGACTTCTGCAAAAATATAATGGGCATTGGAAAAAATAACAAAATTTTATCTAAAATTAAAAAAAAAATCTGAACCTTTCTAAAGTTATATCAAATTTTTGATAGAATTTTCATTTCTGTTTAAAAGACACATATTCATTTCTGTGTTATTTACAGTTTTCATGAAAATGGAAAGTATATTTTTCAATTGATTCTGAATAACTCAGTTTAAACACAATTTTGCATTTTTTTTTGTTTATATTGAAGCTTAATTAGGCCGGTACAAATACTTTTAAAAGTTTTTGTCAACCCCCCTTCAAAATTGGCCCGAAAAATCAGGGGGCAAAAAAAATATTTTTACAATAAACTTCAAAATTTCAATGAAAATTCAAGTGCAACCAGCTGAAATCAAATTAAAATACATTCTCCTGTGTTTAAAATCATATTTAGCATGTTTGGGTTTATTAAAAAATCTTAAGATTTTTTGAAAAATTTTGATGCAAAATCTTTTTTTTCAATACAATTTTTGTTTTTGTCAGATCTTGGATTTTTTGGAAACTAATGATTGCAAAACAACTGAACTAGTGCAAAATGCATTTTAAAACACTTTTTTCATTTAAATGTGAAGACTATGGCTTGTTATTTAAATTTTTATATGTTTTTGCCCCCCCTTGACCTCGGCCAGGGCCGAGGGACAAAAACTTTTTTAAATATTTGCATCGGCCTTAGTACAGAATAATAAAAAAGGAATCAAGCTTTAAAATTAAATTGAGTTTTAATCAGCAGTTGTAGAAGGAGTCATAACTATGTTCTTCAAGTTTATAAAATGAAACAAGATGTTTTTTTATTGAATATTATCATGAACGTATTTCTTTTATCTAGAGAATAGTTTAAAACCCATATTGCAAATCATGAAAATTTGAGAACTTCAAAAAAAAATACGATATTTTGCGAAAATTTTAGTATTTCATTAAAAAAAACTCTAAAACAGTGAAAATTCATGCAAAATTTCGTATCGTTTGATACCGATTTTGCGAATTATGAAAATTTGAATATTTTCGAGAAAATACGGTATTTTGTGAATATTTCAATATTTTATTCAAAAACTCTAAAATAGTTGAAATACGTGCAAAATTTTTAATCGTTTGGGTTACCAATATTGCATTTTTTATACAAATTTTAGTACTTTCGAGAAAATACGGTATTTTGTGAAAATTTGAGCAACGCATTCAAAAAACACTGAAACAATAAAAATGCACGCAAAATTTCGAAGTCTTTGATACCTATATTGTGAATTATACAAATTTGAGTACTTAAAAAACGGTTTTTTTTTTTTATTTTTTGGTATTTATACTTTGAAACTTACCATAATATCAAATAAAAATTTACTAAGAGGGAGCTTGAAAATTCAACATAATTTGGTTTGTTTTAGTCAATTTTAAAAAATATATTAAATATAAGTTATCGTCCGGTATCGACGATAAAATTATCGCCGATAGAATTATCGGAATAACGATAACTAGGCTTAGTGATTTTTCACGCTCGAAAATTGCAAATTTCACGGGGACCTCAATTTCAAAACACCAAATTTCACGCAAATTTCGCGGAATGTGAAAAATGTAAAATAACTCTGAAAATCCTATGTTTAAATCCCAGAAGCTACTTTTTATGCTTCATTATATATTTCGTCAAAAAACTAAAAAAAAATAGTAAAATAAATTAAATTTTCTGCGACATTTAGCCCATAAGACATATTTTTTAAGGGTCTTAGCTCACAATTCAAAAACAAAATTTAAAATCAATTTGCAAAAATAATATAGTTTTTAACAAAATCAAAATTTTAATTCTAAATGAGAAATGAAAATTAAAAAAGTAGTATTTTTTAACTTTCACGGGAAGCATCCATCCAAATAAATACATATAGTTACACTTGAACAGGCCCAAAAAATTGATATGTTTTAAAAATGTAATTCCAAAGTATAACAATACCCTTCATTTTATTTCTAATAAAACAAAGCTAGATTCTTTCAATTTCTTTCAAAACTGTACCTTTCAAATGAAAAAAGCATGGAAATTTTTAACACAGCGAATAAAGATATTACTAAATTAGGTATGTTAGTTTCTGAAAAACTTAAAACTCTGAACATTTCATCAAATGGTTCATGTCAACTTGACATACATATGTAATCAAGCTTTTTAAATGAAAACTATTCAAATTTAATTAAATAGTCTTTTTGTATGAAATATTTCTTAAGTTGCTATTTAAAAAAATGATTTGAGAAAATTGATAAATTTCACGAATTTTTCGTGAACGGCGTAAAATTCGTCAAAAAACAATAAACCTTTATTTGTAACTAAACCAGGTTATTCACTCGCCATTTGAGCTTGATTTTTTTTTAGGAAAATCGTTAAATTTTCACACAAACGTAAAATTTTACGGGATTTCACGGAAAAAGCCAAATTTCGCGGATTTCACGCTGTCCGCGAAATCGTGAAATTTCACTAACCCTAACGATAACGATAGATTCTTGTTATCGTCCCGACGATAACAATGACCATTATTGTTATCGTTAGGCGATTATATTATCGCCGATAATTCTATCGATTAACAACCTTGAAAATAAGGCTATTGCAAATTCTTTTTCAAGTTTCTTCAATTTTTTTTTCAAAAATCAGAGGGCAAAAAAATATTGACTAAAATTACAACTTTCATAGAATTGGGAACTATTCAGAATAGATTGTAAAACGCTTATTTATGCTTTTTTCCATAAAAAAAAACATGTAATATTTCAACAAATCAAAAACACACAAGTTTTAGAAAAAAAAAGTTCTTTAATAAATTCACTGACATACTGCAAATTTTTGATGGTAGCATAAATTATTTAGCATTTTGCGATACTTTTGGTTTTGAAATTTTGAAATCTAGCTTGAAATTTGAAATTTTTCTCGACCTCGACCATAGCCGAGGGACAAAAACTTTTAATAAAATTTGTACCAGCCTAAGGCCGTTGCAAATATTTTTCAAAGCATATGTCCCCCCCCCCCCTTCAAAGTTGGCCTGAATAATCAGGGGGAAAAAATATTTTTTCGAAAAACTTCAAAATTTAAATTAAAACTTGAGTTTAATCAACTGAAAATCAGCTAAAATGCATTTTCCGCGTTTATAATCATATTTAGCATGTTTGAACTCCTTTAAAAATATTTTAAATTTTCATGAAATAGCAATGTACAGTCCCACGAAAAGTATTTTTTTTTGCGAAAAAAAAATCCGTCAATACCTTGATATTTTCAAAACTAATGATTGGAAAGCAACTGTATGCCTGTAAATAGTAGTTTATGCAACAAGTTGCAAAAAGAGGATTTTTTCAGCACGAGTCGTACATTTATCCAACGAGGTTCACCGAGTTGGATAAATACGAAGAGTGCTGAAAAAATCAAGTTTTGCAACGAGTTCCATACAACATTTTTTGCAATTCCGAAAAACACCCATTGAGTGAAATTTTATGTCAAATTTTCATGTATTTTGTCAATAAATCGTTTGAATCAAAAAAATGTTGAAAAGTGTTACTTTTCGAAACAAGTGCTGAAAACTTCAACTTTTCAGCACTCATTTCAGTGCTGAAAAGTAGAACTTTTCAGCATTTTTTTTGAAAAGTGTTGCTATTAGATTCTGTTATTTTTGGTACAGAATAGTAGGCTATTTCGTCGTTCCAGAATGACAGGAAAAGTAAGTAGTTTCACGACGGAATTGCAAAAATGCATTTTAAAATACTTTTTACATCCAAACTTTGGTCAGAGCCGAGGGTCATAAACATCAATAAATATTTGCAACGGCCTTATTTGAAATAAACTAAAAAAAAAGAATTTGTTCTCCATTTTTTCTTACAGTTATGCAACCGAAAAAAAAAGAAAATTAAAGATCTCATGAAAAGAGGTTCTTGGTTAAATTTTTCTACGAAATTTATCTTGAGATGGAAAATAGAAAAAAATTGTTATTTTTTTTAACTCTGAATTTGTAAGAAAAAACTTCCAAAAAGCTATTAAAAAAAAGTTTTTATCCGTTATTTATTTGATTATTTGATGTTTAAATTGATCAACAGTTTGAAAAATAAACAATTTTGGATTTTTTTCGATTCTCATTTTTTTTTCATTAGTTTAGACATCATTGGATAACACGTTATACAAGGTGAGATTTGATGTAACTGAAATTCTTACCTACAAAACAATGCTAGTAAAAGCATAATATTTTCTGGAATCGATTTCAAATTAAGAAATGATTCCTCTTTATTTTCTAGTGACTTATATAATACAGTGCCATCCCGCAACGCGACGTTTTGACACCTTTCCTCTCGTCAAAAATAGCGAAAAAAATGTGGATCGAAAACCAATCTAAAAAAACTTCTGACAATAATAATTATGTTGATTTTTGGCAAACAGAAATGTTTGAAAACTCCGTGTAACCGAAAACAAGATGGCACTGTAATTTTAAAAAAATCTCAAACATTAAAACGAAAACTTAATTTGAAAATATTACAAAAAAAAACATGAAACTTTTTTGAAAATTCCCTGAAAATTATCTGGTATGACCTCTCCGGTTATACTTACCTTTGCATCCTTCGCAGGTGAGCGCATTGTAGTGGTAGCCGGACGCCCGGTCCCCACACACCAGGCACAGTTCCTCCTGCTGCCGGGGCGTGGGTCCCTTTTTCTGCTTCTTCGGGTCGTTCCCATCGCCCGAGTACCCGTTGAGGCTGCTCGACGGGGACAGATCCTCACGACCTGTTTCGAGGTAAGAAAGGAAAAAATAAAGACCGGAAGTTAGAAAGAGTCCTCAAACTTGTAATTTACATAATTTGCATTCAATGAGCTTTCGTTCCGAATGTTCGATCTTTTGTTCTTTGATTTGAAGTTGTTTTTTATTTCGGAAGTCATCGTCGAAATTGCATAATTATTTGTCAGTGCCAAATTCCACCAGATCTTTGCTGCCTCTTTTCCTTTGACACTTTAAGAAAAATGAAAAATAAAAACAAACATTTAATTTTACACATTTTTTTTGAATTTTTTCAGCCATTTATAACAGTGCACTTCTTTCCAACACCGAAATTTTCATTCACAAAACGCTTGCACACGCGAATGAATCGCGTATACGCGCGCTCACGGATGGATGATTGAGGCAATTTGATTGATCATCACCCGCGCATGTGCATCGCACGTTTTGTTGTCTCTCTGGCAGCCGGTGGCGGTGTCAGTTTGTTTACATTATTACCTCGCCTACTGTTGCCGAAGAAGAAGCTGCCAATTGGCGCGGTATTTTTTTGCGCCTTGGCTCTTTGGCGGCCACAAAATCGGACTTCCGTTTGTTTTGAGGCGAGCTTTTTGGCCAGAGTCGTGACTGGACTTTTAGCGAGAATTATAGGTTAGAGAGGTATCGAATGCAATTCCGGAATTTTTGGTTGGTTCGGATGAGGCACATGAAGTGACCGGCGAAGGTCAACCGTGACGTGAGGACGTTTTGGAGTGGATCCTCAATATAAATTAAATTTTGTTTGTTTGCTACTGTTTGAAACAGACAATTGCACCTAAATTGGTGCAATTTACGATGACATTTCCTCTGCGATTTGCCATAATGATGGATACCATAAAATTTAAAAAAGTTTGAGTTTTGACTTTCAATTTGATGGAGTGCTCAAAAAATATTTTCTATCAACAAAAAGATCAAATAAATATTTGCTATTTACAATTGCAAAATAGTCAAATATCTGGTTGGCATTTTTCTTCATTTGGATAAAGATTTTTCATTCTAAAATAGGTATTTATTTGAAATTTTCAAACGAAAAAGTATTCATATAAGTATGTGGTTATCGAGTTACTGTAATTCCACCCTCAATTTATTAGAAAAGTAATGTTTTTTTTGTGTGTTTCGAATGACTTATATTTTTATATTTATATTTTTAAGGTTGACAAAAAAAATACATTTTTGCGCCTTAGTGTAGAGCTAGCACAATTTTGTTCTGCATTAATAATGTTAAAAAAGTTGTATTTCTGTAAAGCATCTAACAAAAATTATCGCCTGACGAGATTCATGCTCTCAGGAACTTGTAAATAATGCCATATTTATATTTTTGATTTACTTATCAAACAAACAAATTTTGAATGTGATTTGCTGGTTGAATTTTTGAACCCATTATTTTTCTCAAATTCATTTTTCATATTTAAAAGCAATTTGATTAAAAAATCATTGCCAAAAAAAGAATACAATAAATGAAAATGTTTTAAAATAACTTTAATTGTTTTTTGGTTTAACCCTCTACTGCCCAAATTTTTTTTCGAAAATATTTATTTTTCCCGTGTTCAGGAGGTCATTTTGAGCAACTTTTGTTCTACGAAAAACTTTACTTCTCTTGTTTTATGTTTTTCTTGTTTCATTTTTAGTGTTTTAATTTGCATTTATCTTGTTTTGTTTGTTTTTGGTAGTATTTGGCCTACTCTACCACCTAATATAATTATATTTCGCCTATCTAATTTTTTCATGTTTTTACAGCCACTTTTTCAATTTTTTGCATGTTTTTCACATTTTCTGCTATAGAATCGCACCATCATTTAAATTGCAAAAAAATGCGTAGAGGCATAGTCTGGGACACTACAAAAATTACTGCATACTTCTTTTTACTGAAAATATAGGAAATGTTAGTAAAAACACAGCCAAAGTTGACCCCTAAAAAAATGACATTTTTAAAAACATTGGCAAAGTCACATTAAACAAATAAAACTTTCAACCCATAAATTTTCTAAAATTTTAAAAGTTCTTCTTTCCAATGCTTTTTAAATATCAAAAATCGGTTGGAAAATTGATTTTTGGCGATTTTTTAAATTGAAGCCCGTCTAAAGGCGGGGTTAGGTTGTAGAGGGTTAAAAAGTTCATCTGTTCCTAATTTTTTAGAGCAAAGGAAAGTTTTTGAAATTTTAATTGATTTTGAAAATTATACAAAAAATAATTACAGGTTAAAAAAACATTTTCGGATAAATAACTTTAACGACCAATTGTTTTTTTCTGTTGGTTCTTAAGAGTCGACTAATTAATTTAATTTAATGCTTTCAGTTCTGATGGGTCAAAATTCAAAATTTACAAAACTATCCTATAAGACCGTTGCAAATATTTTTCAAAGTTTAAAATTGGTCTGAAAAATCAAAGGGCAAAAAAAATATTTTTCCAGAAATCTTCAAAATTTTCATGATAATAAAACTCTAGTCAACTCAAAACAATCAAAAATGCATTTTTCTGCATTGATAATCATATTTAGCATGTTTGGGCTTGTTTAAAAATGTTTTGAATTTTTATGAAATTCCAATGTTCAGCACCGCAAAAATGTTATTTTTTGCAAAAATTTCATTTTTCGCAAAAAATTTCATTTTTCGCAAAAATTTCATTTTTTGCTAACATTTCATTTTTCGCTAAAATTTCATTTTTTGCAAAAATTTCATTTTTTGCAAAAATTAAATTTAGTCAAAACTTAAATATTTTGGAAACTAATGATGGCAAAACAACAGGGCAGGTGTATAATTCATTTAAAAAAACTTTTTTTTCATCATCGACTTTGGTCAGAGTCGAAGGACATAAACTTCAAAAAATATTTGTGACGGCCTAATTTGGGTATTGGCATTAGGATCATCTTCGAATCATCAACTTTTTTTTTATTAAATTCAGGCCTCAAAGGGTTAAACCTGAAATTTTAAACAAATTTATTAAATTTTTATTTCAAAACATTGTTACCCGAGCAGACGGTAATAACTTTGGAATAACATTTTTTGATATTTGAAAATACTAGGCCTATAACATTTTATGTTATTTATAACAAATTTTGTTATTCGTCGTTATGACTTTTTTGTTATTGGGTTGTTATTGTAATAACAGACTAATAACATTTTTAGTTATTATTCGAACAAATCATTGTTATTATTTTTTGTTATTTCAACAACTAATCCGATCATCCCAATAACCATTTGAGTTATTCTTCCATAACAAAATATGTTATTCCAAAGTTGATTTGGCTTTCAACCAATATCAGACCAATAACAAATTTTGTTATAATAACATAAACTATTATTAAACCCTTATGCAACAATGGATTTTTCAAGATGATTTCATAACACTTTTTATTATTTTAACAGTATTTGTTATTGAAATGGCATGAATTTTGTTAATACCGTCTGCCCGGGTAAATAATGAATACTATAATAAAAAAAATATAATTTACTATTATTGTTTTTGAGTTCAAAACTAATATTTGTTTTTTTTAGCTGTAAACATCAACATCAGAAATTTTAAATATTTTTTTCTATCATCAGATACTTTAATGATTTTTCAAGATAAGAGAATGTCTAAAAATGCATTTTTCCGAATTTTGGCCCAAATTTTGTAAGTATAAAATTTGGCTAACGATCAAAAGATTTGACTTGGCGTATAAGATAAAATGATGGCTTTTTGTATAGCTCAATCATCAAAAATATGTCATAAATCCACATTTTTTTTTAATTCAAACGCCTTTTCATAAAAAAATTAAAAAAAAACTTTTAAATGAAATTTTTGTGAAATTTTTTGCTCTTTAAAATAAAAATAGCGTTGAATTTTAAGAATCTTTTGAAAAAACTGATACATTTATTTTGGACACTTTCAAATGTATGGCAAAACTCATTTTTAAGAAATGTTGGAAAAATTCACAGCTTTTCGTAAATATTATTTATACCTTTTTCTTCATAAATACAAAAGTTTAAATAACTGAAAACTTTCGAAAAAAATACCCAGAAATGGCTTTAGCCTAAAAACGATGCTTCTTAAAAAAATAAATAAATTTTCGATTGCAAATTTGGGCTTTGAAATTTAGTTTGACAATATTTTAACTTTTTCCAAAAATCTTAATTTATTCAAAAAATTATATCTCCGGTCACAGAATTTGCTCAATCGTTAAAATGGTTGGTACACTTACATAAAAAATAGACAATAACAATAAACGTTTTGGAAATATCAACTATTAGATAATTGCAAATAGTTTTTGAAGTTTAAGTCTCTCGACTTTTGCCAAAATAAATCGATCCCAAACATGCTGAGCATGGTTTTAATCGCAGGAAAGGGCATTTCAAATTCCTAAGGTGTAAATAGACGTTTATTTTGATTTTCGAGTGGGGTGAGGGTACATAAACTTTGGAAAATATTTGCAACGGCCTTAATTATAAAAAGTCCAATTATTCTTAGTACTTATTTTTCCGAAAAAAGTTATAGTCTCATTCTATAACTTTGCCGAAGACATCAAATCGATCCGAAGCTCACTTCTCAAGATAAAGATATTTGAATATTCACATGTCCATTTTGTATAACCAACTTCCAAAACCCAAAACTTAGGGTGTACTCAACTACAATATTGATATTGTAGAAGAATTTCGCTGAACAAATTAATTGCTGTATTTATTGATTTTTTTTTCTTCTCAGAAGTTAATTTCAAAATGTTTTCAATTTACTTGTTTAATTCTTAGAAATAGCCTGTTGTAAGGAATTCTTCTTTGCAGTTTACGTATTTTTTAGACTGATTTTTTGTTTGTAAATAAATAAAGCATTTTTAAAACTTATTTTTTTCGACCCAAAACGACACCAAATAAATGTCAAGTCGGCGAACTCGGCCCTTCGTTACCACCAACAACACCACACATAATCACATGATTTGTGGACGCATTTAACACGTAAACAGAAACCACACCCGCGTCCACATTTGTGTGTGTGTTGGTGTGTGTGTTGAATTCCAGAAGCCCCGACGTGGATGCATTTTCGCGCTCAGAAATAATTCTATTTTGCACTTACAGAGAGGGCGAGCAGCCTGCAGCCAAAGTAAATAGCTCGTAAAATTATACTAGCGCCATAAAGTATAATTTAATAGTTGCTGGTGTTGGGAGTGTTTTCATAGTTTGGAGCGGATGCTTTTGTTTTCAATTTGCTTGAGATTTAATAAAAGTTGAAGGAAAAAGTCGGGACTCGAACTCGAACCCGTTGATTTATGGGCGCGGCTTTACCGACCAAGCTAATTTCGTTAAAAGCATAATCTTGTTTATTTTTTTCTTCAAACTCACGATTTCTTAACGTTAGAGATATCACATTTCGGCGAGAATGATGCAGAAAATGTGCATTGCTGTCATCACTTACATCGGACTAAATTTTAGCCCGACTCTCTTTTTTGTTGCATTTGATCTCGTTCTTCTAAGGCAAAGCGAGGAGATTCGCACTTATTTCACATTCCCGCTGCCATAAATCTGTCGGCGTGTGTGTAAATATGTGTGCATTTTATAATGTTGCGCCTGCATCATTTTGGGTGGTGGAATTTGGTGAGATTTAGATCTTGCCCAAAAATCTAATTAATTTGGCTGCGACGGCGAGACCTTGTCCGCGAAAAATCAAAATTGATGACGTCTGCTGAACTTGTGAGCGGTTTGTGTCTGCCGAGGGGGTAGACACACCTTTCTGAGTGGAAAAGGTGACAGAATTTTGGTGCACATAAATGTCACACATTACGTGGTTGAGGTTGTGATTTCTTGACGCTTTCGTTGCGTTTTCTAGACCTACACAGAAAAAAATGATGGTAATATTTATCAGGAAATGATGACAGATTTTGTGTAAAAAAAGATTAATTTTACCGCTGAAAAATATTACACAAAAAGAGGTAATATTCAACCTTCCAAATTTTCATTATTCCAAAATTCAACTTTTTTTTGCTGCCTAATGGTTTGAGGAAATGGACCTATTTTGGATGTACTGACTCATACAATTTTTTCTCTCAAGAGCAATTTTTTTTCGGTGGATCCATAATTTATTTTTTGAATACAACAAAAATGGCAAAAATAGAGTGTTTTAAGGGGTTACATACATGTAAAAAATCTCAATATTTCATATTTCCGAATATTTATTAAATCCTTTAAAAAGATGAATTCCAATCACTCCTGAAAGTTTCATGAAGAAATGTCATGATATAAGCGAGTAGAAGACGATTTATGTTTAAAGTTTTGCCATGCGCAAATCGGACTGTCAAACTTTGTGAGCGTTTTTCTCGGAACAACGAGTTGATTTACGGGTGCCCAGATTGGATGGACCAAATTGGCTGAAATTTGGGGTGAAGACTCTCAAGACATATCCCGTGTGCATGACGAAACCCGATTTTGAAATGTTTCTTTTCAAAAAATACAAAATAAAAAACGGACGATTTTTTATATGAAAAACAAAAAAATATTTTTATCTTTTTTTTAAGTAGCTTTTTTTAAATCGGCCTTCGTCATGCACACGGGACCGGTTTAATGAGTCTTTACCAAAATTTTGAGCCAATTTGGTCGAAGCAGTGTTGAGATATCGTGGCACCCATTTTTTGAAACTGCTAACTTCAAATAGCAATATCTTGGCAACGATGCAACCAAATGTTTTCAAATTTATGTTGATTTAAGTTAAAAATGCTTCAGTTTATGTCCTTAAAACAAACTTAAAAAAAGTTTGTGCCAACCCTTGACATTTTTGCCGATTTACATGTATGTAACCCCTTAAATGACCTCTTGAATACGACAAATTGCAAACAAAAAAAATTAATAAAATGTTTTTTTTTGTATGCAGCGAACTCACATGTGACAAGAAAGTACTACAGCGACAACTTGACGCTTGTTTTATGTTTTTGGGAAGACTGATGAGTGATGAGAAAGAAATGACGTGTCGTGAATGACCTTTGCTTGTCAGCACAGCGAGTTTCTAAGTTTATAATATGGCTTTAATTTTCTGGATGCCAGCCTTTTCATGGTTTGTGCTCAATAAACATAATAAATAATTTTAAACATAGTTAAACTTTTTTTTAAATGTATACTAGAAGATTTAAATTCAATTTATTAAAAAATATTTGTTTTTCTGATTTTTATAAACTGGGACCTGGGAAATGTAATTTAAAATTGATAAAACACTTAAAAAACTTTATAAAATAGTAGTTCATGCAACAAGTTTTGAAAACATATGTTAAATGAGTTCTCAGATATTAGGCCATTTTTTGCAGTTTATTAACTTCGACAATATCAAATTAAATTGCAATATTATATGTATCAAAACTCATGCTGTGGACTCATCTGTGGAAGGTTTCAAAACTGGATTTGAATATTGTAAAAAAATAACTCTTGGAACCTAAATATTTTCAGTTTATGTTTTCAAATGTTCAAAATCCAAAGAACAAACAAATTTCATTTCTATCTAAGTTCATTCACTTTCCAAATTTATTCTTGACCCCTCACACAGAGTTAGTTAGGAAAAGTTTAAGTTCGAGATCATTTTGTGAGTCTAATCGCTCAAGGTTAAATTCAAATGATCCACACTGTTTTGATCGGAATCATGTACAAATTACTGTGGTGTGCCACAGACTTAACAGATGTCTTATTTTTAATAAATTTATTTTTCAAACATCAGCTTTTCAAGTTATTTTCAGTTAACGTAATTTTGTTATTTTAAGGAATTTTAAAATTTTTTGATTTCCACAAAGGGTTAATTGTCTTTCCAGAAGTATTCAAACGTCACTGTCCTGATTCAAGGTACAACATTCTTCGGAACGCGTTATCCCGTTTACTTGGAAGATCAAAAACAACTCTTTAAGTAATGCACATTCTAATCGTATTTAAATCTCCTTTTCAGAAGTTTAGAATCACTCTCGATTGTGGTGTACATTCCAAGGCGACTCAACTATGTGTCAACAATTTGTGTTTTAAATTTATTTATTTTTTTTTTTTTTGGGAAAAAAACATTTCCGCGTGTTTATTGCGACTGTATTAGTGATCTTTAGTTTTGCAACAAAAAAAAAACTTTTCCTCGAACGGTGAATAACCTTATCGTTTTAAAATGTTTCCAGCAAACTGTAAACTGTTTCAAATGCAAATCCTGATTCCAGAACGTGAAATCTCAGTTTCAGCGGAAGAACTGACCTGGCAGCCGAAGGTGATAAGGATCAGTGCCGATCATCTCGCCTGTAACCCGTGCGCGCACACTCGGAATTAAGGTCATTTTCGACATTCAAAGTGCGATAGTGCGCTCGGATGTGCTGAATTCTGCACTTCTTTGTGTTGTTGTACAAAACGTCGTCGACAACGACTAGTCAGAGTCACTTTCCTGTTGCTATAATAAGAGGTGAAAGATGGGTTTTTAGCTGCTGCTTCTTTTTCTTCGTCTTCTTCTGTTTCCATTTTTCAAACCAGAACAATTTGAGTCACTTTATTATTCTTTTTTTGCATTGTGAGGCCCATAAACCATTTTTAATTGTCACTGCTTTATGAAAGTCGAGAAAATGCATTTTCCTCCCTCCTTTTTAACACGAAAGAACAAGCGTGGCGTTTCGCGTGTGTCAAGTTGGTTGGTTAGTAGGTTCTACACGAAGAGTGAATGAAATTCCCGGAACCGTGTACAAACGCTGTCATCCTGTTGACGCAGCTCGCGACCTTGATTTCCAGCTAATTTAATGCTGCACAGTTCAGTGTGCTCGAAACATGCACCGTGTGTGTCTGTGCGGGATATGATTTGTTCTTGGAGGAGCAAAAAAAAAAAAAAACGGTGTAATTTTGTGCAGATATTTCAATTGTGATTCTTTGTTTGAAAATTCTTGACAAAAAATATAAAAAAAGTTTTCATTAGTTGAATAAAAATAAAACATTTTTTCAGTTCCACAGTAAGCTGCTTGCTTTTCCTGTCGTTCGCAAATGACACAACGGTCTACTTTTCATCTCTATTAACAGAACTATAATAGTAGTTATGCAACAAGTTGCAAAAAGAAGATTTTTTCAGCACGAGTCGTACATTTGTCCAACGAGATTCACCGAGTTGTATAAATACGAAAAAATCAAAAAAATCAAATTATTCGCTCTACAGCTTTGCATTGGCTTTCTCGATTACGAGATTCCTACTCGAAACTAGGTGTCCGAAGGCTTGATTGTTGAGGCAATTGCAAACCTCTTTTTACACCTTAGCATCCATCCACCCCGGGATTCGAACTGACGACCTTTGGATTGTGAGTCCAACTGCCTACCAGCGAATCCACCGAGGCAGGACCCAGGGAGACGACTCCTACACCTGGACTGAGCTAACGACCTAACACCTCTAGGTTAGACCGGGGCCAACATTTACTTCCCCATCCGACGGAAGGCGTGATCAGACAAATCTCGTCTCAAAATTTGCCACCGGGACCTTCTGGGATCGAACCCAGGCCGACTGGGTGAGAGGCAATCACGCTTACCCCTACACCACGGTCCCGGTAAATACGACGAGTACTAAAAAAAATACGTTTTGCAACGAGTTCCATACAACATTTTTTGCAATGCCGAAAAAAATCTTTGAATGGAATTGAAGGTCGAATGTGCATGTATTTAGTCAATCCACTAGAGCGTCCAATTTCCCGGGGTTAGAAATTTCCGGGGTTAGAAAACGGGAAATTTTCAACAAATTTCCCGGGAAATCCCAGAAATTCCCGGGAAATTTGAAATTAATCAAAAATTATTGTGATCCTGCTTATGAATAATACTTTGCTAAAAAAAACTGTATAAAACAGCTTCTTTAATAGTCAAAATGAGTGTGAGGAACAATTAATGGCTTGATTGCTTGTAAAAATCATACAAAATCATGCAGAATTTATGTAGCTAGTTAAAAATTAGATAATCATTGAATTAGCGTAGCGTATTTTTTGTTGCCCAACAAATAATCAAGAATTATTCCTTATTAAGAATGCTTCAGAAATGAATATTATCTGAAATAAACCTTTGCATGAAATAAATAGACGAGCTGAGAGTTTAATATTAACAGTAGATTATAATTAATAAAATCAAGATAGGTTCTCTCATTATTTATTTTTTTGTAGATTTCAAGAACATTGGGGCAAAATGTTAGGAAAATGTATACTTTCAGATGATTTTCGGGAATTCCCGGGAAATTAACAAATTTCCCGGAAAACGGGAAATACATATTTTCGGAAAATCTCGGGAATTCCCGGGAAATATTTTCCCGGGACGGAAAATTGGACCATCTACAATCCACTGTTTAAATTAAAATACTGTTGAAAAGTATTAATTTTCAAAACAAGTGCTGAAAAGTTCAACTTTTCAGCAATTGTTTTGAAAAGTATTTCTTCTCGATTCTGTTATTTTTGGTACAGAAAAGTAGGCTGTTTCGTCGTTCGAGAATGACAGGAAAAGTAAGGAGTTTCACGACGGAATTGCAAAAAGTACTTTTCAGCATTCATTTTTGAATGATTTTTTTTATCGTTGGTGTCTTTGACAAAAATGTAGGTGCGGATGGGAACTACGCCAAAAAATTATACGCGGAAAACATCATTTTGCTGATTTCCAAATCACTTTTTGCGTAGAATATCGTTCTATGCTTTTTGTCACTAAATGTTTGTACCAAAAAAGAAATACTTTAGTTTTTTCAGCAAAAAAATATAAAAGAGCAAAAATCATTGACTAAGTTTACAAAAATTTAAAATTTAATTCTCTAATATAAAAATAAATATGCAATCAAAAAAGTAATTTAGTCTTATTTTGAAGAATCGCACTGTTTTCAGACAATTTAAAGGTAAGTCGCAGTTTTTTTTAATTTTTAAAATTAGTGCCCATGTTTGCCTTTAAGCGAATATATATCCAAAAAGCTGAAAAAGTGCACTGAAATTTCGGGAACTAACGGTACAATTTTTAATGTTAAAAATTGGAAATTTTATGATTTTTTTTTTCAGTAGCAATTACTTTGAAATATTTTGAAAATGTCAAAAATAAGTGTTTTTAGCAGTTTTCAAAATATTTTTTATTATAAAAAATAAAATAAAAACATTTGGTAGAGCAGAAAATTTTGGATTTTATTATTTTTCCCGATACTTCATACTCTGATCAAAAAACGTAGACTTAATTAGCAAAACTGAGGAAATGTCATTTAAAAAAAACTATTTTTTCGAAAATGGTCAAACCTGGCAAATTATTGAAAAATTCATTTAAGTCCTGACTAGATATTTGGAAGGCCTTGCACAAATTTTACTTCGGATAAGGCCGTTGCAAATATTTTTTGAAGTTTATGTCCCTCGGCTCTGACCAAAATCAAGGGCCCCCCTTCCCAAAAACTAAAAAAAAAATACATATTACTAGCCTAGGCGTCAACATTTGGATGAAATAAGTGTTTTAAAATGCACCCGTCCAGTTGCTTTCCAATCATTAGTTTTAAAAATATCAATGCATTGACGGAATATTTTTTCGCAAAAAAAAAACTTTTCGTGGGACTGTATTGCTATTTTATGAAAATTTGAACTGTCTTCAAAGGAGTGCAAATATGCTTAATATGATTACACTAAAACCCCCGATTACGCTCAGGCGTTACGCTTTGTATTTCGTCGATTTCTCTGAAACGACGCAACATTTTTGCAATCTTTTCAAAGCAATTTATACGTCCTGTGCAGATCTACAAATTGATTTCAAAAGATTGTAGAAACATTACACTGTTTTCGAGAAATCAACCTAACAAAAAGCGTAACGCCTGAGCGTAATCGGGGGTTTTAGTGTATAAACGCAGGGAAATGTATTTTAACTGGTTTTCGATTAATTTAAACTTTGAAAAATATTGGCAACGGCCTGATCGTATCATGAAAAAAAATTCTGATATTTTGAATTGTCAAGCTTAAGTATGACCCATAAACAACTTTAAAGTGATTTAGAACTGGTAAATCCAAGATGGCGACCAAAATGCCGGTGATGAAATATAAAAAAATATGAATTTTGCACATTAATAGGCAATCAACCAAATTTGACTCAAATGAGGTTGTGGAACTCGAATTTGACACTAAAAGTTAAAAAACTTAAAAACAAAAAAAAACCTTTTTTTGTTCATAATTCGATTATCTGAAGTCTCATAAAAACCATCGGATAATCGAACTTCGGATAATCGAGTCTGGGCTCGAACTTAAATACGGTGCACTTTTTTTAAATTTTACGTAGCACACAGAACAAAAATTACGATACAGTCCAGACTCGATAATCCGAAGTTTAGATTATCCGAAGTTTCGATTATCCGAAGTTCGATTATCCGAAGGTTTGTATGGGACTTCGGATAATCGAATCACGAACAAAAAAAATATCGTATTTTTTTTCATTTTCTTGCTTTTACCACAAAATTTGAGTTCTACGACCCCATTTTAGTCAAATTTGTGCTGTTGATTGCCTTTTTAAAAATAAAATGACAACGAAAAAAATTTTTTTTTCGTGATTCGATTATCCGAAGTGATTTTTTTTCCGAGGCCCTCGGATAATCGAGTCTGGACTGTAATATTACATTCGGATAAGATGACAGATTTAGTGTTAAAAAAATGTGTAATTTTACAAATTACTCAAAAAACAGGTAATACTCAACTAAAAACCCCTTAAAAATCGTCTCGAGAAATCAGGGGCATTAAGTATTTTTTAAAACCTTCAAAATTTTATTCAACATGCAAGTCGATTGAACTGAAAAAAAAATCATTTTCCCATGCATAAAATTATGTTTAGCATGTTTGGGTTCGATTGAAACTATTTAGATTTTTTTGAGAAATGTACATCGCATTTTAGTAAGTTTTTTTTTCTTACTCTTGGTGACACCTTTGTTTACAAGCAAAAATAACTGTTCCAACATGGGTTATGCTGTAACACACAGCTGTAAGGAACTCCAAAACTCTGTTATGTACCTCAAAAGAACTTACTGTATCTTGATTATTCACCAATAAAACCGAATTGAAATGTAAATATACATCATCGCAAAAGTTTTTGCTTCCTCAGTACTTATTTAGAATTTTGAAAACATATCAATTTTCTGAAAAGATGGCACTTGGTGTCGCCTAAAACATAAAAAAAGAGAAATTGTCATCACTTTACATTTTACATATTTTTTAAATAAAATTACTCAAAAAAGAGATTTATCTCAATATCATCAAAAATACAAAACTCATTATTTATAAGGATTTAAGATCACCATAATGAAATATCCATGCATAAAGTCAACAAACCCGACTCGATTCAATAAGAAGTGTCAATCATAACTAGGGTTAGTGAAATTTCACGATTTCGCGGACAGCGTGAAGTCCGCGAAATTAGGCATTTTCCGCGAAATCCCGTGAAAATTTATGTTTGTGTGAAACTGTAACGATTTTTCTCAAAATAATTTAAAAAACTCAAATGGGAATAACACTAATTTTATGACTATTTTTTTGTAGATTTAATCGACCCTTGTTTAATTACTAATATAGGGTTAGTGATTTTCTAGGACTTCGTAGACGGCGTGAAATTCAAGAAATTTATCAATTTTCTCAAATCATTTTTTTAATAACAAAATAATAAATGTTTCATTCATAAAGACTATTTGAGTAAATTTTATTTGTTTTCACTTGAAAAGATTGATGAGTACCACTTAAAGAGTTGTTCAGATTGTTTTTTAGGAATTAACGAAATTTAGGAATATTTTCGTTCGCTGCAATCAAAATTTTAACGGCTATTTTATATGAAAGGTAAAATTCCAAAAGGATTTAACGTGAAGACTTCCATCATTGTCATGATTTTTCGTTCAATGATATATATTTTGCGTCGCTTCCAATATTTTGACAAAATTCCTTCAACAAGTTATTTAGAATAGTGCCCTACACATGCTGATTTTGGTAACGATTATCCCATTCCTTGTAAAGTTATGGAAATCGTCATTGATCAATGATTGCCAACTAGGACGTCAATGACTGTGTCACAAAATTATATAAATTTTGAAGCACAGTTGATTTAGATAAAAAAATTCCTTCAGTGGCATCAAGAAGGCAACAACCGGCATACGCTGATTCCTTTTGGAGCTGAAATTCGTTGAATTGAATTTTATACAAAATATTTTATAGTGATGATCAATTTTCTTCGAAAATGATCAACGGCTTCACCTTAAAAGAATGAATCATTTTTTTTAATTAATAATAAAATGAAGAGTATTTTTTATCTTTGAAACCACATTTAATAAATATTTCAGACATTTTTCTGAATTCTGTTCAATTTTAACGGTATTTGATTATTTGGGTGGATGATTCCTGTGAAAGATAAAAAATACTATTTTTTATGTTTTCTGTTCTTATTAATTATCTAATTGATTTTAAATTTAGCTTGTTGAAAAGTGAGATAAACATTTAAAAAAATTAATTAGTTCATTGTCACAGAAATTTCAAGTTATTTTACTCATTTTTGTTGAACATGATTGCTTCAAAATGAAATAAAAAAAAAAAATCTAAATTTTAAAACAGAAGCAAATCAGCGAAAACTGTATATCTTTATTAGGCGAATCTCGCAATAATTACGAGATTCGACTAATAAATTGAGAACGCCAAGGCAATGCTGTAGAGCGAATAATCTGATTTTTTTTTTCATTAGTCGAATATTAAATAAGCAGTTCAAAAAATGAGAATCCTTAAATCATTATGACATTTTATTCTATGTCAGTGAAGATTTTTTCAGTTTTTACTTAGAAATAATTTATAATCTAGTATAAAAGATTGTTTCTGTGATTGAAACATAAGATTTTCAGAGTTATTTTAACATTTTTCTCGTTCCGCTAAATTTGCGTGAAATTTGGTGTTATGAAATTTAGGTCCCCATGAAATTTGCAATTTTCGAGCGTGAAAAATCACTAAGCCTAATCATAACTAAACTTCCCCAGTCCCAGATAACCGTGCCACCAATCCGACACTGAAACCCATCATCATCATGATCAACCATCAGGCGACCAACAATTCTCATTGTTCATTTCCGAAAACCACTTGGTACACCGACAGTCGCTATACGTTCTCAAGAACCGGCCTGTACACGCAAAGAAATGCCGTCCGTTTTACGAGCCAAGACGTCGAAGGACATCAACTCAGAACTCGGAACACAACAACCACACGATATTATTGACAAATGCCTCATTGCTCTGCCCGTAGCGATTAATCAGAGCTACGAACGACGACAACTCGACTAGAACTTGGCCCGGCCAGGTCGTAGGAAATTAATTTCCACAAACATCAACGGCGCGGTACAAAAGGCGGTGTACAGCATAAAACCCCATAAACCTCCATCGTTCTGAGGGGCAGAACCCGCCAACCAACCAGAAGTGCAGCGCAGTAAAGTTGGAAACCAGAAATTCAACTCTCGCCGCCGCCAAGTTCCAAGTATAAATCTTTCGACGACGACGACCACGTATAAATCGCGGGAAAGACCCGGAAAACAGGATCAAGTTGGGTGGCGGAGGAGGGGAGGAGGTTTTAAAGTTCTGAAGCGAAACGTACCAGGGCAGGTTGCCTGGAAGTGAGTGGAGTGTAGGACTTAAGTCGCTAAGTCTTATCTGGTTCAAGCTTGGCGAGGTAAGGGTGTTGTGCACTTTGCGCGCAGGTTGGAACGGCAGCTATGAAGGACGGCGTTTTTAGCGCGAAACAATTAGGGAGCGTGCAATTGCCTGGAGGTGGAGAGATATTGTAGGATTGTTTGGCAAAGGTATCAAGCTTTGGCAGGTTGACTGAAACCTGAACTTAAAGCAAATAAAATCACTTCACGAAAGTCGCCCAAATCCAGCCAGTTGGAATGTGACTTAATTTGTTGCAATAAATTGCCCTCCCTCCCAAAAAACAAGACACACGTTCCTCGCCGTTCAAATTCGTCTCCGCCGCTGGGTAATCATAAAGGAATCATACCAGAACCTGACTGGAATAAATCAGAAGGTTTTTTTGTTATGTTTCCCCCCACTTGACGTGTCCAACAAACCCTGGCCGCGGACAATTGGTCAGGTAAATAGCAGGGCACATGGACTCTGGTGGACGGTTAATGAGTCCTGAGTTCGCGGTTCGCCGATGAAATAATTCGCAATTAAGCTTTGTCCAAAAATAAAGTGAAACCAAAAAATAAAAAAAAACCTCGCGAACTTCAGCCACAATGTTGCGCTTGAAAGTCGACGATGGGTGAGCACGGGAGTTAAAATTATATAAAATGAAAAAAATTGTAGATTATTGTTCTGGACGAGCTGAAAAAAAGAAAGAGTGAGTCGTAAATTAGGCGGTAATTAAAGCGAATTCACGCGATTAAAAATCCGGGAATTGGCCAGCCGAGGGGAACCGCTCAAAATGCCAAAATTATGACGAATTTATGTTCTGCTGCTTCTTCTTGCTGTGATGAAAACAACCTGTAAAGCGTTCTGAAAGTGTGGATTCTTTTGGGAAAGCGTGATTTTCCCCCCACTTGAGCAATTATCTGAAAACATGTTTGCTCTCGATAATTATTTCGCCATTAGCCACGAGAACCTGCAAGCAATCGATTAGCGCCTGATAATTGTGCATTTATGCAAACATTCTGATAAAGATGATCGCGGCAATTAACACGGTTTGAACAGCTGGTACTTCAAACAGCAGCGTGCAAATTACATTCAGGTTTTTTGAACTCTTAAGCGTGAAATAGTTTAAGAATCAAATCAACGAAAACTCTAATTTTGGACCATATTGGCTACCTACTCAGAATGCAACAAGAAGAGACTTACAACTTTTTCAATCACGACGTGACTGGCTTGAAAAAAATAAATAAAAAGAAAGTCATGCTAATTTCCTTCTGAGTTGCTTTTCTCTTAGGTAATTTCCCCCCATGTTTGAGCGGCCATTTTTTTTTTGTTTTCAATGAAAAACTTAACTTTTCTTGTTTCATGCTTTTAACCATTAGTTGTTAAGTATTAGTGTTTGTTCTACTTTTGTTTTGTTATAAGCTCGTGTAAAAAAAACGGTTGTTTATGTTTGTTGTTTGTCATTTTGGGATTTTGTAATTGAACATTATCAATCGATTAGTCATGTCTAAATAAGCCATTTAGGATCTTTTATTTCTGCATACAAATTTGGGGTCTGCTCTTACAAATACAGTCCAGATTCGATTATCCAAAGTTTTCGGAAAAAAAATCACTTCGGATAATCGAATAACGAAAAAACAAAAAAAGCAGTGTTTTCGTTGTCTTGTTTGGGGTTGTGGAGCTTAAACATGATCCCAAAAATGCTCTAAAGATATTTGCAATAATTATAAATCCATGATGGCGGACAAAATGGCGGTGTTGAATTATTGAGAAAATGTAGAAAATAAAATTCGTTCGCAGTACTAGAGTTTAATGTCAATAGTGAGAAAAAAGAAAAAAAAAGCCTGATGCATTTAAAATTTCAAGCCTTTATATCTAACTTTTTAACCTAAAAATTATCACAAAGCAACAAATACATTGTTACACTAATGCAACTATCACAAATTTCAAAATATCAATGGTTTTCGAAATTTGGGGTCACAAAATATAAAATTTAAAAGAAGTTTGAAAATGCTCTTTTTGATTAAGAATTCAAAGAAAAACGTTATTCAATGCATTCTTAATAGTTTACTAACTTTTTCAATATAAATTTAAATTTTAAGCAACATATTTTTTTGCCTCCTGATTTTTCGAGGAAATTTGTAGGGGAAGTGAAGAAAAACTTTTAATAAAACTTGCATTGGCCTAACCTTCAAATACTTTTCAAAAAGCTAGAACAAATGTTGAGTTGATTTTAGACCCTCATTTTCAATGGACGTTACCTTGGAAACAGTTGATTCGATTTTCAATGTCAAAAAAAAACTTGCTGGAAATTTTCTCATCTTTTTTTTATTATCAAATAAAACTTTTTTTTAAACCTTTCGATTTATCAGCTTTGTATTGAAATTATAAAAAAAAAAGATGAGAAATTTGTGCATGGTATTATTTTAACATTGAAAATAGTGTAAACGATATTTAAAAAGGCAAATTGAAGAGACCCTTTTGCAAAATTAAGATTTGCCGGAAAAACTCTACTGGAGTATAATTCATTTTACAAAACTTTTTCATTGAAATGGCTTGTCGTTGTTCACGAAAACAAAAAATGTGCGAGAAATCATGAACTTCGATTCATGAATTTTTATTCATGATTTCATGCAATTTATTCATTAAATTTTGAATAAAATTCTGAAATTTATGAATTTTATACATAGGTTAAACATTTTTACGAATATTCATGAATTTTCGTTCATGAAATCATGACTAAACTTCATAAATTTATTAAAAATATTCATGATTTCACGATTTTTCTATGTATGCAGCAAATTATGTCGTTTAATATTATTCATGAATTTGTGAATCATGCACTGTAGTTTTTTTTTAATTATCTCTACCCAAAAAACATAAACTTGCAAAAATATTGCCATCGCCCATATTTTAATTCAACCCCAAAAAATATATTTAGCTAAATTATTGGCAATGTCTCACTAACACTTAAATCCAAACCCAAACCAAACATTTGAAAAATCAGTAGTTAACACTGGAACGCCCAACGCATGTCCAACTTACACGGACGCCCAAGCCTCCCAAAAAAGTTGGAACGGTAACTTCAACACGCCCTCGGGTATAACTCAACCAATCGGGACGATTCTTGTTCCCAGTGATTTGTAAGAATGTCTAGATGATCCTAAAATTTTGCAGAACTTGATTTGAACAAATATGTAATTTCTGCGACCGAAAACATCGTTCCAACTTTTTTTAAAAAGACTGCCTCCGCGGAATTTTCGGCGAATTTTTTTTTTACACGCGAAAAAAAAAGTTGGAACGATGTTTTTGATCGCAAAAATTACAGATTTGATCAAATTAAGTTCTGCAAAGGTCTAGAATCATCTAGACATCCTAACAAATCACTGGAAAGAAGAATCATCTTGATTGGTTGAGTTATGCCCGAGAACCATTGAGTTGAAGTTACCGTTCCAACTTTTTTGGAGCCTTGGGCGTTGGAATGTTAATTCTTAAGATCCAAAATCAGTTTGAAAGTGATTGTTTGCGAATCTCATTTATTTTTTATAATAATATTTTTTTAGTGAATTTACACAAAAGTTGTCATTTTTTTTAACTAAACCTTAGATTTACATGGATTTATAAAAGTTTATAACAAATTTTTAACAAAAACAATAGCTTTGATAGCTAACTTCGAATTTCAATATAAATATTTAAAAAATCATTTTTTTGCTAATATATACATATTTAGAAAAAAAAAACATTTTAGAAAAAATAGGAGCATGACATGGTTTATAAACAAAAATCATGGAACAAACCTCACCGATTAATGAACATTTGAAAAAAGTTTGAAATCCTGCTTTTTTCGAGTGATTAACTTTTTTAACGAATGTTTCCAACACGTTAAAGCAAATCGACTATAACTAAAGCTTTGTTTTGAATCACTTTAAAAATTAGAAGTGGTCATGCATGCTTGCTGTAAGTAAACCATGCAGGTAACTGGAAACAGTTCAATTAACACGAAGAACAGGCTTAAAAGCATCAAAAATTACAAAATTCAAAATTTAAAATTAATAATACATTTTAACAAAACGTTAGCATAAGTTCTAGCATTTTCGACAGATGGTTTGCAATCGATCTAACAAATTTTAATATTGATTATAATTTTAATTTTTAATTTTAAATAATTCAACGTATTATATTTCCGTTGCAACAATTTAACATGTCACCAAATTGTTTTTTTAAAACATCTTGTAACCATAATAGCAGTGTATGCAACAAGTAGCAAAAGAAAGATTTTTCCAGCACGAGTCGTACATTTATCCAACGAGGATTACCGAGTGCTGAAAAGTTCAACTTTTGCAACGAGTTGCTTACAACAGTTTTGGCAATTCCGAAATAGTAGTTTATGCAACAAGTTGCAAAAAGAAGATTTTTTCAGCACGTGTCGTACATTTATCATTTATCCAAGAGGTTCACAGTGCTGAAAAGTAGAACTTTTCAGCATTTGTTTTGAAATGTGTTTCTATTCGATTCTGTTATTTTTAGTAGATAAAAGTGGGCTGTTTCGTCACGCGAGAATGCAAAAAATGCTTTTTGAATGGAATTTTATGTCAAACATTTATGTGTTAAGTTAAGGGGTTACATACATGTAAACCGGCGAAGATGTCAAGGGTTGGTATTGGCACACACTCAAACTTTTTTTAAATTTGTTTTCAGGACATTAACATAAACATTTTTAACTATTATCAACATAAGTTTGAAGACATTTGGTTGCATCATTGCCGAGATATATCTATTTGAAGTTGAAAGTTTCAAAAAACGGGTGCCACGATATCTCAACACTGCTTCTACCAAATCGGCTCGAAATTTTTGTGAAGACTCATTAAACCGGTCCCGTGAGCATGACGAAGGCCGATTTTTAAAAAGTTTATTTTAAAAAAAGATAAAAATATTTTTGTGTTTAATATTTCATATTAAAAATCGTTCGTTTTTGATTTTTTTATTTTTTTAAAAAGCAAAATTTCAAAATCGGGCTTCGTCATGCACACGGGATATGTCTTGAGAGTCTTCACCCCAATTTGGTCCATCCAATCTCGAGATATCGTGGAACCCGTAAATCAACTCGTCGTTCCGAGAAAAACGCTCAAAAATCGTCTTCTACTCACTGAAAACATGACATATCTTCATGCAACTTCATCTTTTTAAATAATTTAATAAATATTCGGAAATATGAAAAACTTAGATTTTCTACATGTATGTAACCCCTTAATTCAGCGCTCAAAGCAAAAAAAAACATTGAAAAGTTCAACTTTTCAGCAATGAAATTGAAAGGTGTTAATTTTCCATTCTGTTATTTTTGTATGAGAAAAGAAGGCCGTTTCATCGCTCGAGAATGACAGGAACAAAAAGTAGTTTCATGATGGAATTGTAAAAATATATCTAAGACGATTTGATTAATGTTCAAACAAAGTGCAAGAAATGATATCTATTTAACAACAATATAAAAAAAAAGTTCAAAAATTCCTCAAAACAGTTAAAAATATAATATCGGGAACTGATTACGATTTTCCTGAAAAAAAAACTCCTCTCTCTTTTATAAAGGGTACTGCACTTGAACTACCAGCGCACAGTCCCAATCAATTACCACCAAACACACAACCACAAGTTCGCTTCTGCCGGCTCAGCACTATTATTGGTAGTAAACCCTTAAACTGCAAAATGTGCAATAAAATGTGCCCGAAGTGCACACTGACGCATTTCGCGCTGCAATTGCACTTATTTTTAGAGCTTCACAATATCTATATACTTGATGACATTTGTTCGACACGCGGTACTCAAACTACTAGGTAGTAGTAGTTGTAGTGCTAGTGCTCTAGAGTAGAATCTTAAAAAAGAGTAAAGAGTTTATGATTGATTTCATTTAAGCAATCAACGATACGACTTTTTGCATTATTAATCTCGATTTTCTAGCATCACCAGGTTCAAGTTGATGCACTTTTGCCATAAATCGTTCTTGCTAGTGCACTGCTTTAGTGCAGTTGCACACACCACCACAAACCATGAATGGCAGTGACTTTGGTGTGTTGGTGCAAGGGCTTGGCGCTGATGAACTCATCACCGGCCGCCGTCGGATATCGAAGTCCACGCCGGCAATGACGTACCCGTAAACGTCGGCCACCGGGGAAAGAAATCAGCGCGATTTCTGGAAAATTATTATTTATCTTTTTTGCGCGGATTTCCGGTGCGGCGAAAACCACCCAGAAAATAGGAAAAACATCAAAACTGACGGCTTTTGTGTATGAAAATTGCCTCTCAACAACAAAAAGGAAAATCTGCCAAATTAAGAGTTTTGAAGAGCGCGCGCGCGAGCACGATCGATTTCGCAAAGTAGAAATCAGTTCCACGAATTACTCCCGAAATCGATTTCCGTCCCACAAATGCGCGCGGGGCCGTCAAATTTAATACAAAATTCAGAAGAAGCGAAAAAAAAAACTAGCCTCAAAATTAAGCCAAAACGATTGGAAAACGCGAAAGAAACTAGAACTTGAAGAAAAATGAAAGCTTCAACTCTTAAAACTCGAAACGAAACCGAGTCAGGTGAAACTAAGCGATTAAATAACCATAAAAGCTAGCCAATTTGGAGGAGAAGAAGCTGAGAGTTTTTTTTAGGAGCTCTTCTTCCTGTGACCAATTGTTGCTCCGAGAGCCCCCTCTCGTTCGTTCGTTACGGAAATCGAAAACGTGAGCGGAATTTGGGCAGAACAAAAATGGATTAGAATCTTATTTTGATCTTCTTAATTTTTTTTTCGTTTTCTTTGTATGAAAAATTAAGCGTGTTGGATGTGCTCCACCATAAACCGGGTGAAGTGAGTAATTATTTAATCATATTGAATGTGCTTCATCATGATCATGATTTTTTTTCTGGTTTGGTTTGGTGTTGAGTTTTGTTGTTTTCTTCCTTCCTGGGTTGGGGAAAGTTGTTTTCAATTGAATTTAACCTTGAACGTCTTCAAATAATTACATTTTTACTAAAATACAGCGAATTTCAACATACTTTCAAAAATTTAATCATACATTTTTCAAATTTTTTAAAACGAATATAAACAGAATTTTCTCAGCTTTTCAATTTTTTTTTTTCAAAAGTGGGCTAACACGCGCAATAATTTAAAAAAAAATGAAAAAATGCGACTATTTTAAAAAAAAGTCACCTAAAAATGGCCTTAACTTAAAAACGGTGCACTTTATTAAAATTTCTCTAAAGTACTTTTTGATTACAAATTTGATTTTACATCGAAAAATGAAGCTGAAAAATTATTGCGATCAATATTTCGATTTTTTGAAGAAATCTGTTTTGATTAAAAAAATCATAACTCGGTCAAGAACTTTTGCACATCCTGGAAATTTCTGAAAAGTTGGCATTTGATGTCCTCTAAAACATATCAAAAACTGAAAAAATCACCAATTTTTTTACCGTGTAACATTTTATTCCAGTGTAGTCCATATCCATACCTTCAATTTTTCCGAAGACACTAAATCGATCAAAAAATTCCTTCGAAAGATACAAATTTTTGAATATTCATACATCATTTTTGTATGGACAGCTGCCAAATTTGTATGGAAAATTATATGGACAAACTAAATTAACTAATGATGCAAAATGGCTTCTTTGGGCATACCGAAGGCACCAAAAAAGTTTCAGCTGAATAAAAAAATACAAAAATTAAAATTGAAGAAAAAAGAATGATTTTGTAGAGAATTGCTCAAAAATAAAAAAAAAATATGAAAAGTTTCTATTTTTGTTATTGGAATTTTTTCAAACGTCTATTAAACATTTATTAAAAGGTTTGTTTAAAAAATCTAAGCATGTCGTGACGATTATCTTTATTATGTTTGAAAACATACACAGTTTGATGAAAATTTATGTAATTTCAATATTATTTCAAAATAATGAACTTACATTTTCGAAACATTGGGGTTTTTTTAATACCTTCAAACATGAGAAAATTTTGAAATGCTTGGTAAGGAAATTTTTCACCTCTTACATATTTTAATATTTAATCATTTGATTGATTCTTATTGATGAATAAGGCTACCAACTGTACGGATTTTTTCCTTACCATACGGATTTTCGAACCTCTTAGCGGATTTTTAACAGGCCGGAATTTTGGTAGGGAATATTACGCATAATACGGCTTTGTACGGAATTTTAACAACTTTTTAATCTTTGAATTGTTTTTTTGATTTGGTCGAAGCTTTTGTTAACTAGAAATTATTATTTTTTCTGTGAGTTTGATTTAAAAAGGGAGAGTTTTCCGAGGTTTCCTCAATTCAAACTTGATTATCAATAATTCTAGAGTGTTTGAACTATTTTCTTTCATATGTTGAAAGGACCTTTTAAAAAACTCTAGAATTCATCTTTTAGAAATGCCTTACTAAATATATTTATCCATTTCCAAAGGCTTTCTAAAACTTGTGAAAATATTTGAACATTTGAATGAACAAATCTAGATTTTTTTAAAGGTCCTATAAACTGTTGTGTTTCACATGTTAAAGGACCTTTTCAATAAAAAAAAAACTATGGAAAAGTGTTCGTGAAAACACTAAGAACGATATTATTTGTAAAAGCAAACTTGACATTTCGTAAACGTTATTATGATAACATAATGATTTGATTCAAATCACGGTTTATTTTATGAATACTTTAAAACGTGCAAGTCATAAGCACTCTGATGGCCTTTTGTGAAATTTGTTAGCTGTAAAAACGACACAATTTTATATTTTTAATCCTCAAATATTAAATTATTAAATTTAATTTATCTAAGTAATTCATTGACAATTTTTGTTACACCATGGTGTCATTTCGGCAAAGTGTACGGATTTTTGCTCAGCAAGAGTTGGCAGCCTTATTGATGAAATATTTTTATGGGCTTTTTTAATTACTACAGTCAAAAGAAGCTTTTTTAAAAAAGATTAGATTTTTTTAATCTTAAAATCTTGTTTTTTTAAAGTAAAAACTGAAAAAAGAGAAAAGATCATAATTTTATTTTTGCTCCTAAAATATTTTCTGACTTTTTTAATTCTATCAAACACGAGCAGTTCTTGAAAAAAAAAGCAACAATTCATTAATTTAAAAAAAAATCATTACTTTTTCAAAAAAAATTCAATGCTGCCAGATATTTGACCGTCTTGTGTTGATGCTAAAAAGCACTTCTAAGTTTGAAAATTTGACAAAGAAAAATTTCCAATAATCCGAAATTTTCAATTCTTTTGAACCAAAAATATAAAAAAAATAAAGATAAAATATTTAAATTCATACTTTAACGCAACATTCAATAAGAAAACGAAAATGACTTTACGATTTTTTTGATAATGTGTGCCGATTTCAAATTACAAGCAATAAAATAAAAATTATGACGGAAAAGTACGTCTTTCAAATAAAAAAATCATGGTTTAGAAAAATTCTTGCATATTTTTTCTTTTTACTTTGTTGATTGAACTGCTTATTGCTGAGATTTGTTCTTTATTTATTATTTGCAAAAAAAAAGTTTTTTGTTGTGTTTCAATATGCCTAATATGCCCTCATTATTTTTAAGTTTTAACTGAATTCGGTCATTTTCAATTTACTGAACTGTTCAGCAGTTGAAAAATCGGTTAACTGAACCTAGAGCGTCCAATTTCCCGGGGTTACAAAATTCCCGGGAAACGGGAAATTTTTAACAAATTTCCTGGGAAATCCCGGGAAATTTGAAATTTATCGAAAATTGATCTTATCCTGCTTCTGATTGATATTTTGCAAGAAAATTGTATAGAACTGCAACTTTAATATTCAAAATGAGTGTCAATTAATGGCTTGACTGCTTATAAAAATCATACAACTTTGTAAAAAAAAATAAAATTTTCTTATTATATCAATAGATTTTTTTTTGTTAAGAAGCACACGGAAAAAAATCAATTCTCAGAATCGTGAATTAAGTTCACGAATGCGAGAACCACGAAGGAATATATTCACGTATATAGTGCAGATGCACCATACTCATGAATAAATTCCTTCGTGGTTCTCACATTCGTGAACTTAATTCACGATTACGAGAATTGATTTTTTTCTGTGCATTATTTTTTTAAATATTAATTTTGAATCAGTGAGTAAAATCCATGCTTCTTAATCATAAAAATGCTAAAAATAAAATATAAAAACAGAATGATATCCTATCATTGATACCCCGTTTTTCTTTAAGTTCAATATGCACAGTAGATTAAAATTAATAAAATTAAGTTAGGTTCTCTCATTAATATTTTTTCAAATAAAAAAAAATTATGACCAAAAAGTAAGGAAAATGTATACTTCCGTTTGAATTTCGGGAATTCCCGGGAAATTAAAAAATTTCCCGGGAAACGGGAAATATTATTTTTCGGGAAATCCCGGGAATTCCAGGGATTTTTTTTCCCGGGACGGGAAGTTGGACGCTCTAACTGAACCGAACTTAGTAATAAAATCTAAGTTTGTATGATTTTCAATATTTGAAAATAAAAAATTAGTGACGTTTATGCTCTTTTGATTAAAAATAATTTTATGAAAAGTTATCAAATGACACTATGGTTTACCGAACACAAAAAAAGTGTGGTTTTTAGTGAAGTTCTCAAAATATTAAAATATTAACTAATTCTAATTGCTGATTTAAAAAAAAAATAAAAAATTGGAAAGCAACAAAACTCAATTGCAATCAGACAATTTGAAATAATAATGGCATCCAGATCTCTGTCTGTGCTTTTGAAGAGAAGAGATTTGTTGATAAATTTAAACTACTTTCGCTATGATTCGGGCTGACATTGACCTTTTAATAACTTTTTTTTTTCCTTTTTGGTGGTTTACATACTTTTTTCGATCGAACATTTGGTATCAAAATGTGTCGCGGAATCTGAAAAATCAGTGTCTTTACCTGTAACGAAAAGAAAGAAAGAAACAAATATTGGTAAATTTATAACTATCAAAAAAAAAAAAAAAAAAACGAAACTATTGGCACTACGCCCCCCGGGGAATGGCCTTCCTCTAACGTGGGATTTCTGCTCCACCGCCTCTGACGAGACAGGAGAAACCGGGACCGACGTTTTACTTTACCATCCGATAGAAGCTCAATGGGATAAGGCGGGAATCGAACCCGCGTCTCATAGCATCATCGGGATCGGCAGCCGAAGCCGCTACCCCTGCGCCACGAGACCCACAACTATCAAATAAAAACAAATAATGTAAAACTAAATTTGTTTGAAAAAAGGCAAAGAGAATACGTTAACCCAAGCTATCCCAACTTTCGCTCACTTTAGCACAAATATATTCATAAAAAAATAAGGCAAGACATAAAAAAAGCTGCACCGCACCATTCTGGATCATAAAATAATGTTATATTTATATTAGAGCGTCGCGCCACGACACGACAAACTGCACCCTGTGTGTGCTCTCTCTCACTGCAATTCGCGACATCCACGCCGCCGCCAACAACGAATGCAAATATTGGCCACGGGTGTGTGTGCATTTGTGTGACTTGCAACGGATTTAGTCGCGCCGCCTGCCGGGTGGGAGTGCGGGTGTGTGTGTGTGCTGCCCTTTACCACGATGCAGCAGTGGAGGAAGTGTGCAAGTGCAGCACGACATGAGCAATTCAATGAAGAAAAAAAGAGAGAGAAGAAAAAAAACGCGAGTGTAATCTATTGCATGAGTCAAGGACGCACAGTGCCCTCTGCCGACCGAGTGGCGGTTCATTTTTTAGTCTTCTTTTTTTGCTCTCTTTTCTCTCCCGCTCGCAGGGCAACCCTAACCTATCTCGTTCGAGCGGCGTGTGTGTGTGTGAACTGATGCTGTAAAATAAATGGTTGATCACGACCGCCACAATGACGTGCACACATGAAGTGCAAGTGCAACTCTTTTATGATTGTTTTTTCTTTTCTTTTTTTTCAATTTTGAAAATTCCACGACTCACAAGCGCGGTGAAATTGAGCTGAAAAAGACTGACAGACTGAGCGGAGGGGGTGACTGGACTGGGATGGCTGCGGTAGCACTTTCTTCCCTATTAATTTGTGTGTTTCGTTTTCGGACTGCTTTTCTGGGTAATTTAACGTTAATGAAATGGAGTTTGAATAATGATGCTCTTAGGTTCGTGAGACTTTTAGGTGATTAATTTGTTTTTTTTAGCTTACTGCAATTGAAAGATATTTATTAGAGTGCAACAAAAATAACTTTTTGGCAGGCATTCAGGGGTTTGTTCCGGTGGGCATACTGAGCCCAAATCCCAAATTTGAACTTGATTGGACGTAACAGGCAGTGCGTGGCTGAATGGTTACGCTGTCCGCTTTGTAAGCGGATGATTCTGGGTTCGATTCCCATCTGCTGCAACCTTTCATCGGATGAGGAAGTAAAATGTCGGTCCCGGCCTTGGTTGTTAGGCCGTTAAGTCATTCCAGGTGTAGGAGTTGTCTCCATGCCATAAGTACAACAACACACCAAACCAAACCTACTCCGGTGGAATCGCTGGCGGCGGTTGGACTCGCAATCCGAAGGTCGTCAGTTTAAACACTGGGGTGGAAGGTTCCTTGGAGTAGAAAGAGGTTTGGGTGCTCTCCCCATTCAAGCCTTCGGACTCCTAGGTTCGAGCAGAAACTTGCAATAGAGACACCACAAAAGACCCGAGGGTCGTTAATGTGGATGGTTTGATTTTTGATTGGACGTAACAGGAGCTGACGCTCCGCCCTTCAATTTAAAATGGGATTTATCCCGTAAAAATAGATTTTTTCAAAAATGTACATTTTTGAGGCACTTTGGTCACTAAAGCGTTTATTTTCAACATGATTTGCGTGTTTGCCAGATCTTTTCGCATCTTTTGGTATATACAACATTGTAGTTTGGAGCACCTTGGAGAAAAAAAATTTCATTTTAAAATTTCGTGTTCTTTCTAATTTTGTTATGTTTAATTCTAGTGTTCATGACTTTTTAATTTCATTTTAATGAAGAGTTTTGAAAATTTTGAGGATTTTTTTTATATTTAATAATTTGTCCAACTTCATTTGCTTTTTTTCTTCTCAGGATCTTTTTTAGCAAATTAATATGGAAACGGAATCGACGTAACACCTTATAATGTGGCCCTCTTAAACCTTGCGGTTTCGTCAACGGATCCACAGGCGTGTATCGTTCTTTTTGCGACAAGACTCCGCCTCCCGGGTCTCCTAAGTGTGAAGGTATGGGCACGGGGAGAGGGCACCGAATACCTATATTTACACTTAGAATTTTTTGCGTCCGCCTCGGGATTCGAACCGGCGACCTCTGGATTGTGAGTCCAGTGCGCGGTCCGATTGATCCACACAGGCAGGGCAAAATTAATATGGATCAATCTAAAATCATGAACCATCAAAATTGTAATAGTATGTACGATGCAATTTTATTTTTTAGAAAGAGAAAATGGATAGAAAAAGTAACTTTTTGCAATTCCGTCGTGAAACCACTTACTTTTCCTGTCATTCTTGAACGACGAAATAGCCTACTTTTCTGTACCAAAAATAACACTTTTCAAAATAAGTGCTGAAAAGTTCTACTTTTCAGCACTCAAATGGGTGCTGAAAAGTTGAACTTTTCAGCACTTGTTTTGAAAAGTAACACTTTTCTACATTTTTTTTTATTTAAACGATTTATTGACAAAATACATGAAAATTTTACATAAAATTTCACTCAGTGTGTGTTTTTTGGAATTGCAAAAAATTTTGTATGGAACTCGTTGCAAAACTTGATTTTTTCAGCAGTCTTCGTATTTATCCAACTCGGTGAACCTGGTTGGATAAATGTACGACTCGTGCTGAAAAAATCCTCTTTTTGCAACTTGTTGCTTAAACTACTATTTTGCAATTCCACTGTGAAACCGTCAACTTTTCCTGTCCTTCTGGAGAAACGAAACGGCCTACTTTTCCCTATCAAAAATAACAGAATGGAAAATTAATACCTTTCAATAATAGTGCTGAAAAGTTCTACTTTTGAGCACTAAAATGGGTGCTGAAAAGTTGAAATTTTCATCACTTGTATCGAAAAGTAACATTTTTCAATATTTTTTTGTATTGAATTTACTAAACACATGAATGTTTGACATAAAATTCCATTAAAGAAGCGTTTTTCAGAATTGCAAAAAATGTTGTAAGTAACTCGTTGCAAAACTTGAGTTTTTTCAGCACTCGTCGTATTTATCCAACTCGGTAAACCTCGTTGGATAAATGTACAACTCGTGTTGAAAAAATCTTGCAACTTGTTGCATAAACTACTATAAATAAACATGAAAATCATTTGCAATCGATAGAAGACTGATTATATATGAGTTTTTTTTTTTTCAAGTATTACGTCTAGTAATGATTATTTCTTTCAAAGAATTTTTGTTTTTTTTTTATTATTTCAAGATTCTAAAAAAAGAAAAATCA
Organism: Culex quinquefasciatus; assembly: GCF_015732765.1. NCBI lineage: Eukaryota > Metazoa > Arthropoda > Insecta > Diptera > Culicidae > Culex > Culex quinquefasciatus. The sequence goes on from NC_051862.1 coordinate 35,167,627, forward strand.
CAAAAAAATTAGATAAAGATATAAAAGAAATCTAAATAGCACATTTACTTTTCTTTTCATACGACTTGATGTATAATCAGGAAATTTTAGAAATTATTTATGAGAATTTTGGAGTTAATATTTATTTATTTTTTTAATAAAAATTTTAAATCAAGACTAACATTTCATAAGGGCGTAAAATTGAATAATTGGACTTTTTGAAATGTTAGTCTTGATTTAAAATTTTTGAAAATATTATTTTCAAAAAGATCGGAAAATTTTATGAATGCTTCATATTATAACATTGTAAATCGGACCATTATTTGCTGAGATATCGACATTAGAAAATGGTGGGTTGTTTGGGTGAGACTTGGAAAACATCAATTTTGTTGTTTTTAAACCTTTGCATGGCAATATCTCAGCAAATAAGGGTCGTATCAACTAAGTTCGAAAAAGGAAAATACAGAGAATTTTCTCAGCTTTTCAAAAATATTTTTTCTAAGGTGGGCAAAGATGGGCACTATTTTTAAAAATCCATACCTACAACTTTGCCGAAGACACCAAATTGATCAAAAAACTCCTTCAAAAGATACAGATTTTTGTTATTTCACATATTATTTTTGTATGGACAGCTGCCAAATTTGTATGGTAAATTATATGGACAAACTAATGATGCAAAATGGCTTCTTTGGGCATACCGAAGGCACCAAAAAAGTTTCAGCCGGATTAAAAATTACAAAAATTTAAATTAAAGAAAAAAAGACCGATTCCGTAGAGAACTGCTCATTAAAATTATCCCTTCTTATTGTAAAACCAACAACAATCAACATTTCTTCGGAATAGTTCATTCTGAGGAATGGCATTCTGGGGAATGGTCTTGAATTTTTGGGAATTGAATTCTGACGAATGGGACAGAACATAGAACCTTGAAGTTCTATGCTGAGCAAGTAAGAAAGAGAATAAACTAAATTTCAAACTACATACTATCATATGTTTCTCCGGAAATTCAGTTCCGATTGGTAGTATTCAATCACAGCTATGTCAGAAAATTTATAGAAAAAATTCTGCAGTATACTACATGCCACAGATCACGCTTTTCAACCACGCGTGGCAAAAAACCAACAACACAAAAAATTTCATCCCCCATATCATAATAAATAATCACAACTGCATGCCATGAAGTACACAATCTGTAGTCTGTGTTGTTTTAGATATGCATATAGTGAAATTGCAAACGGATGTCTTCGAGAGAGCAGTTCAGTTCAGCTGAGGAATGATAGCACCACCATCACCATCATTCATCAACAACTTTCGCCGTACATTGTTTCACTTTGCATCCAACTATGACGGCTTCACTCTGGCTCTGGCTCTGTATCAAAGTCTGTCAGACCGACGAGGAATGCACTTGTTTCGTACGTCCTCTTGGCAACAACACCAACAACAGCAAAAAACAACAGCAAAATACTATGTTAGTGGGGGGAACCATGTGAGTGTGGAACAAAAACTAAAGAGTAGAAATCATTCAGCTGAAGCTCCCCCCGAAAAAAAAAACCTACAACACATTCCAAGTATGGAAGAAAGGTGTGAGCAGTTCTCTAGGATTTCGGTCATTCGATTTTTTTTGTATTTTTTAATCCGACTGAAACTTTTTTGGTGCCTTCGGTATGCCCAAAGAAGCCATTTTTCATCATTAGTTTGTCCATATAATTTTCCATACAAATTTGGCAGCTGTCCATACAAAAATGATGTATGAAAATTCAAAATCTGTATCTTTTGAAGGAATTTTTGATCGATTTGGTGTCTTCGGCAAAGTTGTAGGTATGGATACGGACTACTAGAAAAAAATAATACACGGTAAAAAATTTGGTGATTTTTTATTTAACTTTGTCACTAAAACTTGATTTACAAAAAAACACTATTTTTATTTTTTTATTTTATGTTTTAGAGGACATAAAATGCCAACTTTTCAGAAATTTCTAGGTTGTGCAAAAATCATTGACCGAGTTATGAATTTTTAATCAATACTGATTTTTTCAAAAATCGAAATTTTGGTCGTAAAATTTTTCAACTTCATTTTCGATGTAAAATTAAATTTGCAATCAAAAAGTACTTTAGTGAAATTTTGATAAAGTGCACCGTTTTCAAGTTATAGCCATATTTAAGTGACTTTTTTGAAAATAGTCGCAGTTTTTTATTTTTTAAAATTAGTGCACATGTTTACCCAGTTTTGAAAAAAATATTTTTGAAAAGCTGAGAAAATTCTCTATATTTTGCTTATTCGGACTTTGTTGATACGACCTTTAGTTGCTGAGATATTGCAATGCAAAGGTTTAAAAACAGGAAAATTGATGATTTCTAAGTCTCACCCAAACAACCCACCATTTTCTATCGTCAATATCTTAGCAATTAATGGTCCGATTTTCAATGTTAATATATGAAACATTTGTGAAATTTTCCGATCTTTTCGAAAAAAATATTTTCAAAATTTTCAAATCAAGACTAACATTTCAAAAAGGCCAAACATTCAATATTACGCCCTTTTAAAATGTTAGTCTTGATTTGAAAATTTTGAAAATATTTTTTTCGAAAAGATCGGAAAATTTCACAATTGTTTCATATATTAACATTGAAAATCGGACCATTAGTTGCTGAGATATTGACGATAGAAAATGGTGGGTTGTTTGGGTGAAACAGAAAACATCAATTTTCCTGTTGCATTGCAATATCTCAGCAACCGTATCAGTCAATATATAGAGAATCTCAGCTTTTCAAAAATATCTGGGCAAACATGTGCACTAATAAAAAGCGACTATTTTCAAATCACTTAAATATGAAAAACGGTGCACTTTATCAAAATTTCACTAAAGTACTTTTGATTGCAAATGATTTTACATCGAAAAATGAAGTTGAAAATTACGACCGATAAAATCAATTGATTAAAATTCATAACTCGGTCAATGATGCACTAGAAATTTCTGAAAAGTTGGCATTTTATGTCCTCTAAAACATATCAAAAATAAAAAATTAAAAATAGTGTTTTTTGTAAATCAAGTTTTAGTGATAAAAAGTTAAATAAAAAATCACCAAATTTTTTTACCGTGTATTATTTTTCCAGTGTAGTCCGTATCCATACCTACAACTTTGCCGAAGACACCAAATCGATTAAAAATTCCTTCAAAAGATACAGATTTTGAATTTTCATACATCATTTTTGTATGGACAGCTGCCAAATTTGTATGGAAAATTATATGGACAAACTAATGATGCAAAATGGCTTCTTTGGGCATACCGAAGGCACCAAAAAAGTTTCAGTCGGATTAAAAAATACAAAAATTAAAATTGAAGAAAAAAGACCGATTTCGTAGAGAATTGCTCGTGTGCAATATGACGTGGAGGTACGAAGGAGGGGGATTCCATAACAAAAAATGTACTTCCACCCAGAGGTGCACTTGAAATGCAACAGAAAAAAAACGCGGATCGAACTAACCTTACCCACGGCCGTTTGCAGCGAGCAGTTCAGTGACGAGACTCGCATAGTCACGAAAATGGAAAAATATGGATGAAAATAACAGCAGAGCAGAGCAGCAGAAAAAAATCGACACGAATAACGTGTATCCCCGACGACTCCACCCCACTTTGCCCCAAGCTATCGACGGGGAGAAGGGATCACGGCGGATTGCCCCTTTCTCCGACAGGGTGTCAAGCTGACAATTTTTGTAAAACATTTGCTTGAAAATCTTTTTTTTTGTTTTTCAAAATAATTAAATAAGCAAACTTCACAGCTGATTTTTCCAACGATTTTTTTTATCAAATATTTTGATTCTGAGCAGAAATTTTGTATCGGAAGTCCCGATAAAGGTTAAATTTGTTTCAGAAGATTGTTCATGGCCTGGACTAAGAGTTTGAAAATGAACTAGCGATTAAATAAAAAATTAATAACATTGGCAAATGTCACATAATGGGCCATTGCAAATTTTATTTCAAGTTTTTGTCCTTAATTTCCTTTGACAAGGCAAAAAAAAATTACTTAAAAATTACATTTTCTTTTAAAAAATATTTGTGAAATCGATTGTAAACTACATGTTAAAAATAGATTGAATAATACTTATTTTCGTGCTTTTAATCAAATAAAGGCTTTATAATTTTTTGAAATTTACAAATTTACAATTAACAATTTTTTAAAAATATTTCCTCAATTTATTGATATTTTTGATAGTACTCCAACTGTTGTGATTAGAGGTAGTGATTTTTCACGATTTCGCGGACAGCGTGAAATTCGTGAAATTTCACAATTTCCGCGAAATCTCGTAACATTCAAGGATTTTCTTAAATCAATGAAAAAAAAATGAAATATTTAATCCAAAAAGGTTTTAATTGTTTAGTTTCTTAAGACCAAATTCATTTGGAACCCCGATCGTACAGGATTTCAAGTTCAATGCGGGGTTCCAGATTACTGTGGGCTTAATAGGACATGATATAACAAAACAAGAATAGTTTCAAAATTGGATAATGAATAACTAATTGAAGTGTTTTTTTTTTAATATGAGCTCATATTTTATTTTCAAATGGTCCCCACATTTAATTAAATGTCCAACAAATAGGAGGTAGGTGAAAGAAAATATTCATTTTCATTGAAAAATTAATACAATCGATTTGAAACGTTGTATTTTGTGTACTTTATCATTTTTTATTAAATTTGGCATTCAAGACTTATCCAAATTTTGGAACTAAAGATTGGAAAAAAAATATTTTTTAAGGCTGATATTTTGTATTTTTCACTGTAAAAATGTGTTAAGCATTATCGCATACTTTTTGACTCAAATAAAAAAATGTTTTCAATTTGATATTTAGTAATTTCCATTAACAAAAACAAGATATATTTCGTCCAAGATTTTGTTCTGGCATTATTTTTTTTTGAATGCTAATGATAGTGTTTAATGTGCTAGGTAAATTCCGTTTAATAAAAATTTGAGCATTCCAAAAATATAAAATTTTAAACTCGGTTTGTTCAAGAATCAATTACTTGGACCATTTCATTTTTTAAGCCCCAGAAAATTAAAAAAAAATTGGTTGTCCCCGGAATATCTTAAAATTTTCAGTATGAAAAATCACTTAGCTTGGATGTTTAATATATTATTATGTGCATTTTAATCATGCTCCGTGAATAAATTATATATTTGAAAAATCTATCTAATATATATTAATTGAATATTAGTTTCATATTGTGCATTTTATTGTGTAACTAAAACAATGATTTAAGTTCAATTATAAATATTTAAAATATTGTAATAAATAATATTGGCAGCCACCCTCAAGTTCAGTCTATAGAACATGCTGCTGGTGCTTCTGCCACTTTTGCTGCACCAGTACAGCAATTGCAATATGAGTCATAAACCAGACCAGACCGGGAGACCCAGCTGAACGAACACATTTCATTGGAGAAAGAAACGCAGTGAGCGAGTGGAGAAAGGAGAAGGTTTCCCAGACCAGACCCGACCCGACCAAGACCCAGGCCAACAAAACGACGACGGCGACGACGTCGCCAGCCAAGCCAGCATAAGAAAGTACCCGAAACCGTGGTATAGGTCATGTATGCGCCGAACAAACATTGACACAAAGAGGCAAGTGAAAAAGAAGAGGAGTTTATAGTTCCCCCCATCTTCTCCTCGTCATCCCAACATTCCCCAAAAACTGAGAATACATACACCAATACTAGTGCAATTGGTGATCAAGTGCGGAGAAAGAATGAAAATATAAAGAATAAAACAAGAGAGAGCGCCGTGGCGTACGTTTTGGAGAGTTTGGAGTGGAGTAATGGGTGGAAAAAAGAACGCGAAAAAATCGATCTGCTTTCTTTCCGAGCATTTTTTTTTCCAACTCTTTCTCTCGCGAGTGAGAGCGTTCTGTGCATGTGCAATGCATGTACGCGCGAGGAAAACATTCCAGAATGGCATGCAAATGAGTCGTGGTAGTTGTGAATATATGAATATTTTTTCCCGACATTTTTCCTCTCCGGGTTGTCAATCAGGATAAACGTCAAGGAACTTAAGGAATTTTTCGTTCTGACGTTCTATAAGAAAATTTTCTAGATTTTTGATTTGTGTAATTCTTATATTTTTTTGTTGATGTTAGAAAAATCAAAGAACCAACAAATTTCAAATTTCGAAAAAAAAAACAAAAAGGTGTATTTTCATAAACTCAGCTCAGCTCGGATTAAAATCTCATTTTAATGAAAGAAAGTATTCTGAAATACATTTTACAATCATCAGTTGAGCAACTCTCTGCAAAATTGGTCAATTTCGTGTATTTTTTTTACCTTAACCTGGCTAAAAATATGTGGGGGGCACCCCTAAGACCAAAAACGCCTTTTTTATGTCACTGGTTTGCCAAACAAGGCTCCATACAACTTTGGCAGCTGTCCATATAGAAATGTTACGTAAATATTCTAAAATCTAAGATTAACTGATCGATTTGGTATCTTCGGCAAAGCTTGATGAGTATTATTCAGAGAAAATAGCCAAAGGATTTTTTTTACTGATATTTTGATTAACTATTTTGTTTTTTGAATTTTATTGATAAGCTTAAAGAGACAAAACCCGCAAGTAAGGACAAAAAAATGTGGAGCAAAGTTAGATTTTTTTTGTAAAGAAATGATTTGAAAAAACAATAATCTTACTGAAACAAATTTGTTGACATTAATTTTTAATGTAAAATCAATTTAGCAATCGAAAAGTGCCGCTTAGGGTTAGGTGAAACTAACACTTTTCCGATTTTTTTAAATAATGTTCACGAGTTTCCCTTTCTGGAACTATTTTTTGTTAAGGAGATGTGAAAAATTTACAAATGTGCCACTTTTAAACATTGAAAATTGGCCATTTAATTGCTGCGATATTGGAAATAGAGAGGTATTAGAAAATGGAGGCATTCCAAAAAATCAGAGCCCGCTGAAAAAAACACAAGATTTTTTTAGCGTCGCCATACTTAAAAGTTTCACACAAAAACACAAACAAAATATAAATAATTCTGAGCTGATTCTATCATTAATGAAATGGAGTTAAAATCTGAGAAAAAATTACAATGGACTCATAAAAAAATGGTTTACTAAAATAATCAAAAAAAAATGGTACGCACTTTGATATTTTTACCAAATTCGGTAAAGTTTACCGAGTTTTCAACTGCTGAACAGTTCGGGAGACCGAAAATTACCGAATTCGGTAAGAACTTACCGATGTTTGGTAATGAAGTTAATTATTGCTCATGCAAATTTGTTCATTTTGACAGATGGTTTAACGACCTAAACTATACCGATTTTTTAACTACCGAATTCGGTAAAAAAAAACTTATGCGTGTAAACAATAAAAAATGAATAAATTAAAAAAAAGTTGAACTCATTAAATTTTAATTGCCCAACGAATAATGACGAACTACTCAAAACGAGGTTAAAACACACTAAAACACCATCAAATTAAGAAGACAAGGTAAACAGAAAATTAAAAACATGTCATCTGACATCTAACATCTGGCTCAGCTCTATTCAAACACAGTCTTGACGTGACGTTCGCTAGACCGCTCTCTCGCGTGTTTGCACTGAAAACTCATCGTCGCAGTTTTTTTTCTCGCTTCCATTCCCATGTATATATTTCATTCTTAAATTACTTGTTTTTATTCCGTTGACCCTGAACTAAATTTCTTGCGGCGGCGCCGCCACTCCGCAACTCTACCTTCTAAACCTGTAACTAAGTCTAGGCGGCTGCGGTCGAGCCTGAATGACAGCAGATTTGCTTGCGTATTTTTTTTTTCTAAGATTGTTTTGAAGTCTCTCTCTGTCCCTCAATCTAACCTATTAGTGGAGCAGTTTGACGGGACCGGCTTCGTTTGAGTAATTACGCCAATGATGGAATTCATCACTTGGGTCACGCCAAAATTTATGCTTTAGAACCCGAGTTTGTCAGCTATTGCGAGTTATTTTGAGAATTTTCGCGATTTTTTTTTCTTCGCTGGATTTTAGGTCACGGCTAACCGCGGTTTACGCACGGGAAATTTGAAACTTTTGACAGCGTTTTTTCTTTCAGTGCACACTTCTTCCGCAGCTCAACTTGACCGCAAAAACTGCACACAAATTTCACAACATTATACGAGGGGTTTGGATTTGGCCAGAGTGCATCGACTTTGAATTTCAAATCACGAACCCCCCCTAGCCCCAAAACATGCTGTCATCGGCGACGAAATTCGCCTCAAAGTCGGACTAAAATAAAATTCAGCAAAAAAATAAAAATAAAACGTTTTGGATCGAACCAGATTCGGGCGGGTTTTGCAGAAAGAAATAAAAGAAAAGAAGCACGAAATTATATTTGATTTTTTTGTTGCATTTGTCGTCGCATTTTGGTGCATTTTAGAATGTTGTTGCCTTCGGGGTTTTTTTTTGGGTCCGACGACCAGTTTGTTGGCGGTCTAATGTTGATTCAGATTATAATTTTGAGTATAAACAGCTTTCGCGAGGATGATGATCTGTGACTAAAATGTTGCACTCGAAAAAAAACGAAATCTCCTTTTAATTGATTTTTTTTTGCTTGAAGAAATTCGTAGATTTATCACTCTAACAATTTTGCAGTCGAGAGTAAAGGGATCTCGATTTTTTCTGAGAGAACAATGGTAATCGCGAGAGAATAAAAAAACGCGAGAGAATCTCTCATGCGATACAGCTCATCTTCCTAAACTCATCTAGGCGTGGCGGCCGAGGCTGTAAAGGCGATGCAATAGAATGTCAAAGGGCTCGGGATCGATTCCCGATACTGTTATTTTTTTTGTTAGATGAACTTTTTTGAGAATGAAATTGAACTTAAATGCTTAATTTTAACTCTCAGCTTGAGAGCTTTCTCCTCTCGGATGAATGCTGCTCTGTTTTTTGTACAAATGACATTTTTTTTCAGAAATATTTTTTCCAGAATTGTAGTTTTTTAAAGATTTTTTTTATGGAGTGTTTGACAAATTGACTTTTTCAAGCAAATGTTATCGATATCAATACTTTTCTCAAATGTTTTAACTTTGACAAAGATAACTGCACTCTCGGAATGACATAAATCTGTCAATGCCCTCGGTGCTGGATGCAAAACATTCGCGTTCTTGTTTTCTGATGTTCCGTGGAATTTTGGGAGGGATGGAATTAATTTTACGCGGTTTCCTCTCGCAGACTTATTCTTTGTTTATTTTTGGGCCCATAAAACGCTAATCTGTCGTTGCATCTCGAGCCGGATGAATCATCTAAGCTTTCGCTCTGAATGGCGCGAGATCAAACCCGCTGCAAATTTCGTATTCAAAATGCAAACAATAACAGATCTTTCCAACAGCAGCAAAAAAAAGCCCCAAACCACCAAAAAACAACACAATTTTTTGTCGTTCTAAAATTATCGCCTTAAAAATTTTGTTTTCGCTCGCGCGGAATCTCGCTCATCTGAACAAACGACGAGATTGCCTCCGCCCAGAGCAAAAAAAAAGAAGCGGTTTGACATTGAAAACTGACGACGACGCGACGTGTGCTCATTCTTGAACAGCGGATTTCACTCTCGTTGATTCGAGGGAAAATAAAAGGTTTTGACGTTAAACATTTGCTACGTTGGTTTCTATCAAAACAAATTTTGGTTAAATTTTAATTCATTAAGGAATAAATGTTCAATTCGTACAAAATTTCGCAAAAAAAATAAACGAACGTAAAATCACATGTAAAAGCATGCAATATAACACAATCCGTAGGTAAAGTTTTTTTCTTACAAAAAAAATATTCTGCAGGTATCGAACCAAGCACACATGGAAAAGGCTGCGCGTTTGCTCGCACGGCTATTAGAACGGCCAAGTATTTTTTTTCGTTACATCGTCGTGCGTGTAATATTACATAAAGTTTCACCAAATTTATACTGCTTTTTTGCAGTCCTACTTAAGTAAAACCCATAAATTTGTCACCTTCACCCGGACGAAACAATAAATTTCGGGTTCCCCTTTTAAAATCACAAGACACGAAAAGTTAAAGAAGAAAGAAACATCACAAGAATTCGGAAAACAGCGCTTGAGAAGAAAAAATGCAAAACAAATTGCATTCTGGTTTTAACCTCACGGTTGGTGGTGACAATTTGGTGACCGACACTGCTTGTGCAATCTGTATCACAAACAAATTATGATCTCATTACAGCACGAGGTTACAACCCGGAGCTCACGTTGAACTTGGAGTGCAATTTGCTGTGATAATGGGTCACGTTGGGGAGAGCAAGCTGGGAAAATTGAACTCTCGCGCTAAGGTTGCTTGCAATTTGAGAAATGTGTTCTCGTTATGGTGTTATTTGATTTTGGCATCACTTTAATTCAGTTATCGTGTTTTATATTTTTTTAATTTTTTAAAACCATTTTTGCAGTTTTAAGAAGAAATGCATTTTTTTGCAATGTTATCAATTTTGACAATTTTATCAATTTTATAAAATTTATCAATTTTATCAATTTTATCAATTTTATCAATTTTATCAATTTTATCAATTTTATCAATTTTATCAATTTTATCAATTTTATCAATTTTATCAATTTTATCAATTTTATCAATTTTATCAATTTTATCAATTTTATCAATTTTATCAATTTTATCAATTTTATCAATTTTATCAATTTTATCAATTTTATCAATTTTATCAATTTTATCAATTTTATCAATTTTATCAATTTTATCAATTTTATCAATTTTATCAATTTTATCAATTTTATCAATTTTATCAATTTTATTAATTTTATCAATTTTATCAATTTTATCAATTTTATCAATTTTATCAATTTTATCAATTTTATCAATTTTATCAATTTTATCAATTTTATCAATTTTATCAATTTCATCAATTTTATCAATTTTATCAATTTTATCAATTTTATCAATTTTGTCAATTTTATCAATTTTATCAATTTTATCAATTTTATCAATTTTATCAATTTTATCAATTTTATCAATTTTATCAATTTTATCAATTTTATCAATTTTATCAATTTTATCAATTTTATCAATTTTGTCAATTTTATCAATTTTATCAATTTTATCAATTTTATCAATTTTATCAATTTTATCAATTTTATCAATTTTATCAATTTTATCAATTTTATCAATTTTATCAATTTTATCAATTTTATCAATTTTATCAATTTTATCAATTTTATCAATTTTATCAATTTTATCAATTTTATCAATTTTATCAATTTAATAAAATTCAGGTTTTTTGCAATTTCATCAATTTCATTAATTTGAGCAATTCGAGTATTTTTGCAATATAAGCAATTTTAGCATTTAAAGCATTTTTAGCAAATTAAGCAATTTTAGCAATTGTGCAATAAAAAAAAATTTAATTTTATCAATTTTAGCAACGAAGCAATTTAACAATTTCAGCATTTTTTTTTGCAATTTTAGCATTTTTTGCAATTTTTGCATTTTTTGCAATTTAAGCAATTTCAGGAATTGTAGGAATTCGAGTTTTTTTTTTGCTTTCTTGCAATTTAAGCCGTTTTTGTCATTTTTGTAATTTTTGTAATTTTTGTAATTTTTGTAATTTTTGTAATTTTTGTATTTTTTGTATTTTTGTAATTTTTGTAATTTTTGTAATTTTTGTATTTTTTGTATTTTTTGTAATTTTTGTAATTTTTGTAATTTTTGTAATTTTTGTAATTTTTGTATTTTTTGTATTTTTTGTAATTTTTGTCATTTTTGTCATTTTTGTAATTTTTGTAATTTTTGTCATTTTTGTCATTTTTGTCATTTTTGTCATTTTTGTCATTTTTGTCATTTTTGTCATTTTTGTCATTTTTGTCATTTTTGTCATTTTTGTCATTTTTGTCATTTTTGTCATTTTTGTCATTTTTGTCATTTTTGTCAGTTTTGTCATTTTTGTCATTTTTGTCATTTTTGTCATTTTTATCATTTTTGTCATTTTTGTCATTTTTGTCATTTTTGTCATTTTTGTCATTTTTGTCATTTTTGTCATTTTTGTCATTTTTGTCATTTTTGTCATTTTTGTCATTTTTGTCATTTTTGTCATTTTTGTCATTTTTGTCATTTTTGTCATTTTTGTCATTTTGTCATTTTTGTCATTTTTGTCATTTTTGTCATTTTTGTCATTTTTGTCATTTTGTCATTTTGTCATTTTGTCATTTTTGTCATTTTTGTCATTTTTGTCATTTTTGTCATTTTTGTCATTTTTGTCATTTTTGTCATTTTTGTCATTTTTGTCATTTTTGTATTTTTTTTCATTTTTGTCATTTTTGTCATTTTTGTCATTTTTGTCAATTTTGTCAATTTTGTCATTTTTGTCATTTTTGTCTTTTTTGTCATTTGTCATTTTTGTCATTTTTGTCATTTAGGTTATTTTTGTCATTTAGGTTATTTTTGTCATTTAGGTTATTTTTGTCATTTAGGTTATTTTTGTCATTTTTGTAATTTTTGTAATTTTTGTAATTTTTGTAATTTTTGTAATTTTTGTAATTTTTGTAATGGGTAATTCTCCGCCAACTCACACAGCAGTTGCCCCGACCCCTCTTCGATTTGCGTGAAACTTTGTCCTAAGGGGTAACTTTTGTCCCTGATCACGAATCCGAGGTCCGTTTTTTGATATCTCGTGACGGAGGGCGGTACGACCCCTTCCATTTTGCACATGCGAAAAAAGATGTGTTTTTCAATAATTTGCAGCCTGAAACGGTGATGAGATAGAAATTTGGTGTCAAAGGACTTTTATGTAAAATTAGACGCCCGATTTAATGGCGTAATCAGAATTCCGAAAAACGTATTTTTCATCGAAAAAACACTAAAAAGTTTAAAAATTCTCCCATTTTCCGTTACTCGACTGTAAAATTTTGGAACATGTCATTTTATGGGAAATTTAATGTACTTTCGAATCTACATTGTCCCAGAAGGTCATTTTTCATTTAGAACAAAATTTTTCATTTTAAAATTTCGTGTTTTTCTAACTTTGCAGGGTTATTTTTTAGAGTGTAACAATGTTCTACAAAGTTGTAGAGCAGACAATTACAAAAATTTTGATATATATACATAAGGGGTTTGCTTATAAACATCACAAGTTATCACGATTTTACGAAAAAAAGTTTTAAAAAAGTTGGTCGTCATCGATCATGGCCGTTCATGGTCACCCGCGACAGACACGGACGACGAAACAAAGAGAAACGCAAAAGTAACTTTTTCAAAACTTTTTTCGTAAAATCGCGATAACTTGTGATGTTTTAAAAACCCCTTATGTCTATATATCAAAATTTTTGTAATTGTCTGCTCTACAACTTTGTAGAACATTGTTACACTCTAAAAATAACCCTGCAAAGTTAGAAAAACACGAAATTTTAAAATGAAAATTTTGTTCTAAATGAAAAATGACCCTTCTGGGACAATGTAGATTCGAAAAGTACATTAAATTTCCCATAAAATGACATGTTCCAAAATTTTTACAGTCGAGTAACGGAAAATGGGAGAATTTTAAAACTTTTTGTTTTTCGATGAAAATACGTTTTTTCGGAATTCTGAGTACGCCATCAAATCGGGCGTCTAATTTTATAAAAGTCCCTTTGATGCCAAATTTCTATCTCATCACCGTTTCAGGCTGCAAATTATTGAAAAACACCTCTTTTTTCGCATGTTCAAAAATGGAAGGGGTCGTACCGCCCCTCCGTCACGAGATATCAAAAAACGGACCTCGGATTCGTGATCAGGGACAAAAGTTACCCCTTAGGACAAAGTTTCACGCAAATCGAAGAGGGGTCGGGGCAACTTTTCCCGATTTCGTGTGAGTTGGTAGAGAATTACCCTAATTTTTTTTAATTTTTGTAATTTTTGTAATTTTTGTCATTTGTGTCATTTTTGTCATTTTTGTCATTTTTGTCATTTTTGTCATTTTTGTCATTTTTGTCATTTTTGTCATTTTTGTCATTTTTGTCATTTTTGTCATTTTTGTCATTTTTGTCATTTTTGTCATTTTTGTCATTTTTGTCATTTTTGTCATTTTTGTCATTTTTGTCATTTTTGTATTTTGTGTCATTTTTTTAATTTTTGTAATTTTTGTAATTTTTGTAATTTTTGTAATTTTTGTCATTTTTGTAATTTTTGTAATTTTTGTCATTTTTGTCATTTTTGTCATTTTTGTCATTTTTGTCATTTTTGTCATTTTTGTCATTTTTGTCATTTTTGTCATTTTTGTCATTTTTGTCATTTTTGTCATTTTTGTCATTTTTGTCATTTTTGTCATTTTTGTCATTTTTGTCATTTTTGTCATTTTTGTCATTTTTGTCATTTTTGTCATTTTTGTCATTTAGGTTATTTTTGTCATTTAGGTTATTTTTGTCATTTAGGTTATTTTTGTCATTTAGGTTATTTTTGTCATTTTTGTCATTTTTGTCATTTTTGTCATTTTTGTCATTTTTGTCATTTTTGTCATTTTTGTCATTTTTGTCATTTTTGTCATTTTTGTCATTTTTGTCATTTTTGTCATTTTTGTCATTTTTGTCATTTTTGTCATTTTTGTCAACCATTAAACTCGTTGGCCGGAAATCGACCCACTATTAAGATCGTAGATATAATTTTTGTAAATTTTGTAATTTTTGTAATTTTTGTCATTTGTGTCATTTTTGTCATGTTTGTCATTTTTGTCATTTTTGTCATTTTTGTCATTTTTGTCATTTTTGTCATTTTTGTCATTTTTGTCATTTTTGTCATTTTTGTCTTTTTTGTCATTTTGTCATTTTTGTCATTTTTGTCATTTTTGTTATTTTGTCATTTTGTCATTTTGTCATTTTTGTCATTTTGTCATTTTTGTCATTTTTGTCATTTTTGTCATTTTTGTCATTTTTGTCATTTTTGTCATTTTTGTCATTTTTGTCATTTTTGTCATTTTTGTCATTTTTGTCATTTTTGTCATTTTTGTCATTTTTGTCATTTTTGTCATTTTTGTCATTTTTGTCATTTTTGTCATTTTTGTCATTTTTGTCATTTTTGACATTTTTGTCATTTAGGTTATTTTTGTCATTTTTGTCATTTTTGTCATTTTTGTCATTTTTGTCATTTTTGTCATTTTTGTCATTTTTGTCATTTTTGTCATTTTTGTCATTTTTGTCATTTTTGTCATTTTTGTCATTTTTGAATTTTTTTTATTTTTATAGCTAACAAAACTGACAGGATTTTTCCAACTGATAAAATATGTAAAATTTGCTAACTTATTAGCTAGATTTTCTAGATTTAGGAACTGAATGAGACACATTTTCATGCAAAGAGCTCCGGTTCGAATCTTGGAGAAAGCCACTTTTTTAACGCTTTTTGACCTCAGTTTTCAGAGCTTCGGTAAATGTCGCCAGTCATCAGTTAATACAAACATAAACGTCTATTAAACCTCGCATAGAGTTGCTAGTTCTAATACCATTGAGTTCATCAATCACCCTAGAGACAACTGCTATCTGATTGTCCATTTGTCTGTTTTACAAGTGCTAGCAGCTTTTGATCGAGATCCGATCAAGGAAATGCTGGACAGCCTTACAAGCGGCTAGAAATTGTGAGCTACGGCACGACCTTTCCTGGAGACGACTCCCGCGATAACCCGCTAAAATTACCTGACAGTGTCGGTGGGCTTGGGAAAGGGGTGGTGCCGATGGCGTGTGCCACGGTTGGGCGATTACTGAATTATTAATAAGAACACAGGTCGAACCCGCGGTTAAGGAGGGGTGAAGCAAGTTGTAAACTTTGCGCTCTTTTCCTGGGTTGAACTTGAACCAGAAGCAAGAGTTCAGCTCTAGGGCGGAAGTCCAAGCCTGTGATTTTGCGTAGCTTTAATGTGGTTATCAGAGGTTTTTAAGATGGTGAATTTAGGGGTGTTTTTCTGTTGTTTGCCCCATAAGAGGAACCATAAAACTCGTTGGCCGGAAATCGACCCACTATTAAGATCGTAGATATCGCTAGGGTAGCAGGTAGCATCGTTTGACATTTAGCTGGTGACGGGAAGGTCGCGATCGCGAAAAACATTTCATCATTATAAGATGAGCTTGAGCACACGGGCTAGGGAGGAAAATCCCTCCTTTCTGGCCCCGTTGGCATTGACTAGAGAAACCGGTTCCTCTCGGTCTCGGCCATTGAAGTCTGATAAAAGGTTCTCTCCTGTGGTGTGGCGATTCGTGCACGGAAAATAATTTGTTCAAGCAGTCGTGAATTTTTGTTCATGATATCATGAACACTGTTGTTTACTCATTTTTAAATTAGAGGATTTCTGAAAATCTCAAAATATCATCAATGAGTAAACGATATTTTCATGGATGAATTCTCGAGTGATTTCTTTTTGTTCTTCAAAGCTGTTCATTTTCCGTGTCACCGAACCCCATACACACGATGGGCCTTTTAAAAGGAATGAATTTTATTTGCGTCATTCTCCAGGGCAAGACTCAATGCTTCCCCCGGCTATGTGTGTGTGTGTGGAATACTTTATCTCATTTTAATTACAACTCCAACTAGTTTGGACAACCGGGGGGAACCTGTCCGCGTCGACTAGTTCTTCGCGTGGTAGTGTTCTGGGAGACTAGCAGAAAGCATACTTAATGAGAGCCGCGATTTACGACCTGTTGCACACTGCTTTTTATGTCCCGGAGGGGCCACCGATCTAGAACAATCATTCCCAATTACTCATTTCAGATCGCTTATCGATCGCAGTGGTTCGTTAGCTGGACAATCAAACCACATGTCGGTCATATTCAAATTTTAACGCACTTCCATAAAATTAAAACCAAACCTCATCTTGTGAGGAAGATCTCATCCACATCAGACTCCGTCTCGTCCAAACGCATGAATTACCTCCGACCCCAAAGAGACTCTCGATTCAAGGTTGCAACATTGAATTATAAAACCCAACTTTTATGAAGCAGGCTCTTTGTCTGATTCGGCGGGCGGAGATTTGAACTTCACACTGAGCAGACCTCGGTTAGGCCAGGGCCTGGACGGGCACGGGGAAAGATGCTCAACTCCTACGTCGTGCGATCTCTGAACAATGTGATGCATTTTCTTCTGCGGCGGATCTGTGCCTCGCAGACTGCTGCAGCACAAGAATGTGTTGTTTGCAGTCGGCAAGCTGTGTGCAGTGTGGTGCTGCATGTGTTTACTTGAGCAATTCACACATGCTGGCAGTTGGTTAATAGTTGCTGGGGTTTAATTGTGCAAATTTAGTTATTTGTAAGGATGGCTTTAAAAGTGACAAGAAAAGTAAAGTTTAAAACAATTTTACAGTCAATTCCAACAAATTTGGTTTTGATTTTGTACACAAATTATTTGAAGAAATATTTTTTTGGAAAGATCCTGGTTTTCCAAGATCTATCCAATAAAATATATGAAAGTGCGTTATTTCCGGAAGTTATCATCTATCAAATCTTAAAAACGCGACCATATTAAGTTTTGTAAACGTCAGCTAAGTATTAATATCTCATGACAGTGTTGCCAGACTGTTAATTTGAATTAATTTGAATTCCGAACAGACAAAATTGATTGGTATTCTACAAGTGAAACGTCCCTTTTTATGCAAGAATCACTTCCACGTGGATATAACCTGAAAAAAATTCTGGCCTTACCAAAAACATCAAAAAATACTTTTTGAAAATTACAAAAAAAAAACAATATTTGTTTCCATGACTTTAATTTTTTCATGTTTGCAGCACTGCCATCTAATTTGTAAACATCTTAAACGAAGTTGACTTTATAGCTGTCGGCCACCATTGCTAGTACCAACCACTAGTGTCTTCCTTTTTATCTACAAGGACTTCGCCGCCCTGGGCTCCTAAGTGTATGAATGTATGACACGGAGCGACGGCGCAAAATACCCATATTTACACAAAGAATTTTAGAGCGCCCGCCGCGGGATTCGAACCGGCGACCTCTGAATTGTGAGTCCAGTGCGCGGTCCGATTGATCCACACGGGCGGGACGAACATCTTAAGTTATAGTTTAAGCTGTTATTTTCCATAGTTTAATTTTTGCGTAAAAAAAAAGGACTTGTAATTTTCAAGTATTTTTCTTCTTCCTGAAGACCCATAGGACATTTTACAAATTTAATCTAGAAATATTTTAAGAGCCTTTCTGTGGTCAATTATTATTGTTTTTGGGCCTTTTCAATTGTTTAATTGATTTTTTCAATAATTTTTATTTTGTTATTGGAAAACGCAAACGAAATTTATGTTTGATACTTTTCGGTTGCAAATTTTATTTTACTTCAAAAAATAGTGTAATTTTTTTGTAAATATTTTTCACACTTTTCAAAAATCGTGATATTTTTAAAATTGGGAACACTGCCAAATAAATTTTTGACCAAATTGTGGCATAGCTAAAAATATGGCATTTTTGTCCTTTTAAACATGTCAAAAAACGAGAATTTTTAATAATTTATTTGTGTTAAAAGATTCATAAATAATTGATTTTTGTAAAGTGCAACCATTTTTTGAAAAGTCCTTTGCTTTTTCCACGACACCGAATCGATCCGAAAATTAGTTGTCAAAATACCGTATTTTTTTAAATTTATTTAAATATTTTTGAATTGACCGCTACAAAATTATATGATAGTATGAATGGATTTTTATTTTTGAATTTTGTGAAATGACCTCTCCGGTCACAAAAAAATACTCACAAAGTATCACCGGCATTTAAAAAATACGAAAAAATATGTAAATTTAATCCTTTTTTAAGGAAAATATTCTCAGGAATGATATCACGAAGCTTGAGTCATATTAGAGAGATTTACTAGTTACACATTAAAAAAATAATTCAAAAATTTCCTCTAATTTTTAAAATGAATAAATTCAAATTATTGATAATTTAATGAAATAATGAGATATATTTGAAAGAAAGCAAAAATTTTGTGTTTGTTATTCCGATCCAACAACCGCTGGCCGGCAGCGAAATTATGGGACAGTATAGCATGTATCAGGCGTACATTATGCTGATACAGATATTTTCATGTTTACACAAATTCAAACACTGGGAACTCTGACATAAAAAAAATCGTTTTGAGGAATATTTTTTTGAATTCCAAATTAAAAAATAAATATAATGCAAAAAAATAGATTCATTAAAATATAATTAGGAAGAAGGCAAATCAAACCATTTTTTGTGGTTTGGAATAATACAAAAAACTGTAAGAAAATATTTCTAAAATCTCTTCAAAAAAAAACAACGAAATTCTTATTTTTACAAGATTTTCAATTCCCACAGAAGTAAATGTTGATTTTTCATCAGAA
Organism: Culex quinquefasciatus; assembly: GCF_015732765.1. Taxonomy (NCBI): domain Eukaryota; kingdom Metazoa; phylum Arthropoda; class Insecta; order Diptera; family Culicidae; genus Culex; species Culex quinquefasciatus. The sequence continues at coordinate 35,186,878 of NC_051862.1, forward strand.
ATTTATCAATTTCTTGAAAAATATTCAAAAATCTGCTCAAGTTTTTTTAGAGTAAACAATCGTTCATTATTTATAACTTTAAAAAAATATGACAATGTTTAAAAGGGATCAAAACTTTTATTGTGCGCTTCTATTCCAACACCCGTTGGCCGGCAACGAAATTATAGAAAAGTAAAGTTTGTGTCAAACTTTTATTTCTGTCTATTTTAGCAATAATCTAAGCACTAACAAAATTGACAAAATAAATCATTCTCCTCGTATTTTTTTTTGAATCCTAACACAGTTTTCAAAACAAATGGATTTGTTTTTAATAATTCAAATAACTAGAATATAAGAATTTGAAAAAACAGATGATTGAAGGAATGCAAAAAACAAAAAAAAAATCAAAAGTAATTTTATGTTTTCGAAGTCATTTTTATTTTTTTTTTAAATCTCGAAATTCTGTTAAGCTCAAAAAATTTGTAGGAAAGAATGCTGTTTTAAAATTTCAATTTATCTTCCTGATTCCTTACTCCCAAATTTGATTTTTATTCAGCAAATCAACTTTCGGCGAAATATCCCAAGTAGCAAGAAAAACATCGCTCTTTATTTTGTTGTTCAACAATTGCTGCATAAGTGTTTTTATTCGTTAATTATTGAACAAGTGTCAAAAAATTTGGTCAATTGTTCACATTTTGACCAAAAAACCATTGTTCAACATGGCTGTGTAACACAAATGCCAAATCTAGCAACGGATTACGAACAGTTCATTTTGAAGATTATTCTAACCTCAATGCAACATGCTTGTAGAACTCGAAAAGCAAAATGACATTTACAGACATGATGTTTCATTTCAGTTTACTAAACGTCATAACATAGTAGATTTGACCTTTGGCTTCGGCTGGGATTTCTCGTAAACTAGTTGTTTATGTGAAGTTCGCGTTCGTGTTCTAAACACCGAGCAAGGACATGTTGACGAAACAAGCAAGGATAGTTCTAAAAATAGAAACAGCTTATGTTCGAAAGAAGTTTTGGCAAACTGTTAGTGAACTTGGTAAAACCTAGATGACCGCAGACTTCTTATTGACGTTTAGGCCTGCTCATCCAACATAACCCCTCGTGGAAAAAAGCAGACGCGCGCCCGGACTTGACATTTGGAGTGATCTTGAGTTCGATACTTGCCCTGAGCATTCTTCATCAAAAAGGAAAGCTGAAAATGCAGCACCGGGAACCAGCAGCAGTAGTAAAGTAGAAGTAGTAGCAAGCGATGTTAATTAGCACTCAAACATAATTGAAAAAAAAAAAAATCCCAAAGGCATAATTAAGAAATTGAATGATTTTTTATTATCCATCATTCATTAATGGCGTATCCCTGTCCAAACTAATAAATTTCAAAAAAACTGGTAGTTAAATATCGTAAAGCGACATTTCTCACAAATAAAGGATTAAATGAAGAAAAAATAACTTTTGAGCGAACAACTTGAACATATTTTATGAAAAGCCTGTTAAACATTCTTGTCTGCCACGATATGTTCTTGAACGGTTATAAAAACGTTTGCCTAACTCCCTCCTGAATCTTAAAGGCAGAATGTTGCTAAACGGTTCTAACGACGTTATCCAACCCGGTTCAGAATCTTATAGTCAAGAGTTCTTATGACATGTTCAACAAACGTTCTCTATGCAAGTAGGACGTGCGCTGGTAAAACTTAATTAAACCACGCACATTTCTAACGGGTTAAGAGATGTTCAACAACAGAAAAACGTGCGCTTTTTCCAGCGTTCAAGAGTTCTCAGGGACGTTGGGAAAACATAGTAAATGAGTTCAACAACAAGTTCGGAAATCTTTTGGCGAACAAAGTGTGCTACTTGGGATCCCTCACCCAAAAAGAACAAGTAAAAATCATTTTTGTAGCATAAATTTTTAACGTATTTAAGCAAGTTTTTCTAAACAGACAAAAAATAATATTATTATGTTTAAATTGAAACATTCGAATAAAATAAATCTTAAAAAAGCCTAAATTTTCAAAGCCAAAAAGCTCAAACTTGAACTCAATCTTCTTCGTCTTGCCTTCGTCAGCCTAGATTACCCAAAGACAATTGCCTCAATTTGTACCATGTTTGCCCACTCCAAAATGGCACCCTTAATTGTGTTGACTCTGCGGCTGTTGCTGCCTCCGTTTAAAGAGCAGTTCATTGTTCCACGCACCATAAACCTGCGGCCCAGGATTTCCCATTGTAAAATCATTACGAAATCCGTCCAGATGATATTTTGCAAAGCAAATTGCTCGGGCCCCATAAACTATTACACATGCATCAATCTCTGCGCGCGTTGGCCGCTTAAGAAATTTGTTGAAGTTGTTTTCGACCCCCATTCCCGGTCGCCATTTCCACACAATAGCCTACGCTGAAGCTGATGCTCCAGCAAAACTCCGGGAATACGACTAGAACTCCGCGCGAACATCGCAGTTTTTGCGCACAATCATCGCAGAACAAGCGAAAAAAAAAACTGCGCGTGGTGGCGTCAAGCTGGGGGAGGCACTTCAACTCCGCGAACTCTCTGCTGTTGCCTATTATTACGACTACTATTACATATAATGGTGGCCGGTGCCGCCGGCCGGTTTCTTCTCCTATAATGGCTTGTTCTCCTCTAGCTTCTTCTAGCCGTCTCACACGGCTTTCGGTTCTGCTCGGTAACAACAATAACTTCTGCTGCTGGCACTTCCTTATTCGGCCAGCGCAGAAGGGAGGTGACCTTCAAGTGTTGATCACCCGTAGGTTTTTGAACAACTCTATACCGTCTTGACTGCGCTGGCAGCGCCATAAAGTTACATTATTTCATTTTTTTTTCTCATCTCGATTTTCCGAAACGCGGGGAAAAAATAAATAAAGAAACGTTCACATCGATCAAATTGCGGTGCACCCTCCTCCGGGACGATTCGTGGAACGGATGATTCACGTCTTCGGAGACTCGAACTCGAGCAGAATCACGTTTCCCTGATGCGATGAAGCCAGAAAGGGTGCGCTAGATGTAAACAAACAGAACCGTCGTCGTCATCCCGGCGATGCATTTGTGTGTTTGCGGTGTAATTGCGCCCATGATCGGATCGGAGACCTTGACAAGTCTGGTCCGGCTTCCAGGGCAGGGTTGAAGCTGCAGGAATATCGTTGATTTCGATAACGGACTTCATATGCCATATGGACTTCTCTATTACGGACTTCAAAGTTGATATACCCGACTCAGTAGTCCGACTAGGATGAAGGCAGGTAAGTCTGTGGGTGAATCGTTCCAGGTCGGTGCAGGACAGGTAAGTACTCCGTCAATCTGTCAACAAGTCAATCTGTCAAACGTCCAAAACTAGACAAGTTCTGTTAGTGAACCTGTCTGTTGTAACACTTCAAGTTCAGACCACTTCCAGTAGGCCACGCACGTTTCGAATCAGAGAGCCTCTCTATTACGGACTTCAACATTGATATACCCAAGATTGATGTCAGACTAGAGTGATGGCAGGTAAGTCAGTTGCGAGTGATTCTCTATTACGGACTTCAACGTTGATATACTAATCAGTGTTGTCGGACTAGGGTGATGGCAGGTAAGTCAGTGTTTGAAAGAACTTGGTTTCTTTAGTTCTTTAGTCGGTTCAGCACAGGTAAGTACTCTGTCAATCTGTCAAACGTCCAAAACTAGACAAGTTCATCTGTTAGTGAACCTGTCTGTTGTAGCACTTCAAGCTCAGACCACTTCCAGTAGGCCACGCACGTTTCGAATCAGAGAGCTTCTCTATTACGGACTTCAACATTGATGTATCAAATATTGTTGTCAAAATAGGGTGATGGCAGGTAAGTCAGTGGATGAAAGAACTTGGTTTCTGTAATAAAGAGTTTAAGTTCGAGTTGGTAAATTCGTTCCAGGTTGGTGCACAGCAGGTAAGTACTTTGTCAATCTATCAACAAGTCAATCTGTCAACCGATCGAAACTAGACAAATTCATCTGTTCATGAACCTGTCTGTTTCAACACAACCAAACCACTTCCCGCACGCCACGCACGAATCCGTTGCCATCCCAGTCAACTGCATCGTGCTTCCGAGCTGACACGGGGGTGGCCCTGATCCAGAATCAGAACCAACAAAACAACACTGACGTCGCCGTCTGAATCTCGCTCCCTTAGTAACGCGCGGGGTAAGATTAATTTGCTGCACGCGCAGAGCGCGCTCCTCCTCCAGCAACTCTTCCGCGAGGAATCGCGCACAAATGTGGAAATAAATTGCATTATTTTTCGCCGCGGGACGATGAGGCCGCCTAAAATACGCGGAAATTTACACGCCAACAGAGCAGAGAAGGAAATGCAACCGTGACGCTAAAACGCATATAAAATTTGGATGTTTATTACCACTTCTTGGGGGTTTGAACGCGGCGGGCGGGAATCTTAATTCCAGGAGGATGATTGGCAGAAGCTCGATGTGGTCGACTTACCTGGAAAGAGAGGGGAAAACAAAGTTGACGTTAATAAATTGGTTTTTGAGAGCGTGGAATGTGAGCAGTCATCGTGGAGGGGTTTTAAGAAAAGTTTCGGTTTGTTTCTCTAACACGGACTTCAGAATTGGTATACCTTTGAACAGTGTCGCAAAAAAATGAGCTAATGTAAGTCAGTGAAACGTCAAATTTGATTACAACAATTGGGGTAAGTACTCTGTCAATGACCTAAAATGAGACAAGCTCATCTGTTCGTGAACTTGTCTGTTTTAATTGTAGCTCTTACATCACCTACCCGGCAATTGCCACATCTAGTTCATGCTCCATTAGCGAGAGCTCCACTGTTAGGGCGTCCAATTTTCCCGGGTTTTGAATTTCCCGGGAAACGGGAAAAATATTATAGGAATCCCGGGAATTCCCGGGATCCCGGGAATTCCCGGGATCCCGGGAAATTTTTGAATCAGTAATAAAATCTATGTTTCATTATATTTGTTATGTTTTCAAGCTTAACATCATTGAATTAGCTTAGGGACCATCCATAAACCACGTGGACACTTTTTTGGGAATCTGTTACCCCCCCCCCCCCCTCGTGAACAATTGCCTATACAAAAAAAACTTTTTTGTATGGATCGTGGACAATCGCCATACCCCCCCCCCCCCTGAAGTGTCCACGTGGTTTATGGATGGCCCCTTAATAATATCAAATGGTGATAATCCTCACTTCAATCTAAACAAAGACGACAGTTTTAAAATAGCCTAAAAGAATTTTTTTTTGTCTTTGTGGTGTTTAGGATTCTATATCAACTACTTTTTTTAATTCCAGTATGATTCATTATTTTTTTATTTGCGAATCAAACTACATAATTCTCGAGTTTTTTTTTGAAAAGGTCCAATAAGCTTTTGTCTTCCATTAGTATATAGGACCTGTTCAAAAAAAACTTTGGAATTCTTTTATATATTTTTTCTTTTATATATATTTTTATATGACATGACTAAAACAGCTTAAAAAATTATTTTCTATGTCTAAAAAAACAAAAAACGACAATAAATAAAATGATACCAGTCAATGTAAAATTTTAGATAAGTTTTGAATTCATTGTTTTATATGAAACATATTTTACAAATTATCTTCAAGTTACTACCGCCAACCGAGGGAAAATCAGAATTATAGTCTTAATAGGTACAGGAGATTTTAGAGCAATATATTTGAAAGTATAAATTGTTTTGTTCTGTTCCTGTTTTAACCGAAGTCATCCCAAAACGTCATGCAATTATTTTTTGCTTTAATAGCTGTATTTATTCGTTACATTTCGACGGTAACATTTCAAAAGGCATCATGTACATTTTGACACTTTCTGGGTTATTGCATATTCTGAAAGTACTCCTAATAAGCTACCTCTCCACCAAAAATGAGCAAAAGTTACTTCAGTAAAGTCTGTTTAATCATAATTTTAAATAAAGTAACATAAACAAAATCTCTGCCATCAGCAGTCCCTGTTTATATAGCCCTGTCAACCTGTCAAACAAAAGGCTACATAAACCTCGTGACGAAAAAAAAGCAACATGAAAAAAGCGCCATGTACATTCGGCGAAGAAAAACGAATCATAACAAAGCGCCCCCCTCAGTGACAGCAGGGTGATATCGACGTTGGTGATTTCAAAAGAAGTTATGTTTGTTTTTCTCAAATAAAATTACGGAAATAATGTTTTATTGAATATGGATGATCAAGTATCAACAAAAGCAACGTTTTTCATCGTTTGTTATCATTAGAACATCTTATGTTGCTTTTATATTAAAATGGGAATTGAAAATGGATACTCAACATTCAAATGCGTTTTTCTCAAAACGCATGGTTTGTACATGATGCTTTTTGAAATGTTGGCGTCGATTTGTACGTATTTGCCCTAGATGCCGGTTTTTGATTATAAATAATTTGATATGAGATTGTTTTTTTTTTCAAATTTAAAATCGAAAATATTCGTATATATATCCAGTATTTAAAAAAAATATAGAGAAAAAAAATTAAAGCACTAGGCATTTGGCGAACTTGTTAATTAAAATTATAATATTTTTTCCTAAAAAGCCTATTTAATGCTGAGATTTGCTGAATACAAATTTTAATTCATTTTATTGTTCTACTATTTTCACAACCAAATCTGAATTTCCAGACCAAAATATGATTTATTTGTCAATTTCTGGAATTCCCGGGACAAATTATAGAAAATCCCGGGATTCGGGAATTCCCGGTTTTGGAAAAATCCCGGGATTTTTGTCCCGGGAATTCCCGGGATGGACGCACTATCCACTGTTAAAGTGGCGCGCTGGGAACTAGTGCTGACCTCATACCGTACTCATTACAACGGTGACAAGTTCAGCCCTACCTCCCTCTTCCCCTCCCAACTTCCCAGATCAGGTCGCGCATAGTTTAACAAAGTAATTAGTGTGTGGCGCTCTTCCTGTTAGTGTGTGTCGCCTGTGTGAATCTTTCGCGACTTCATTGTACTTTTAGAGCTATTCATAGAGCTCATGTTGGTAACTATTTTACATAAGTTTTCCCTAGTACGTTGAGCCCGGCGAAGAGAAAAAATGGAAACTGTCCGGCCAATGTGCACACCAGTCACTGTTCTTGACTGAAGGGCATCGCAGCGCCACATCGCACTGTCCCTGACCGCTGGAGAGAGAGGCCGGAACAATAGGGCCATTGTCGGGAGGGGTCTCTGGCTTGTGTTTTTGTGTCGATGATCTGCGGCGAAAGGGGGACGTTGGGATTGTGGGACTAAGCTTTTTGAAAAGCTCTTCTCAATTACGGACTTCAAGATTGATATACCACAACCAACGCTGAACTGGTGAATTGATCCAAGACGGCGTAGTTCAGGTAAGTACAGTGTAGTGAATAGGTCAAGGTAAGTGAGTGAGAGTGTTTCCCTAACACGGACTTCAAAATTGTTATACCAGCAATCAGTGCTGAGTTGGTGAAGTTCCAGGACGGCGTAATTCAGGTAAGTACTCTGTCAAAACAGTCTGTCAACCAGTCAATCTGTCAACCCAAGCCAACAGACAACTACATCTGTGCATGAACTTGTCTGTTTGGACCCCAAGTTCCCCTAGCCGGCGTCAGCCGAAGGGAGACTCTACTTGCCACGAGATCACCCCTGAACTTGGCGGGGGACTTGCCCCCGGTGGTTGAAAGCGAAAAGACGACGGCAAAAACTGCATCAGCAACACACGGGATAGGAATCAACAGCACCCAGTTCAAGGTGAGTTTTGCACTGCATGAACCTGGAGTCTCGCGCGCACCGGTGAATACGAGATGAGCTGGGGTAAATCACGTGGCCCCACGTGGGCGTTACCGCGGTGTCAATGGTAATTTATGACCAGCAATAGCCCATCGCCCGACCGGGGTTCACCAAATCTACAGCGCAATTGTGACACGCGTGTGCGCGCGCCTAAAAATAGACCTCGACTTCCGGAATCCAGGCGTGTCAAAGGCCCTCTTCAAGGTTAGCGCCACTTCGCGGTCGCTTGTTTGGTTATTTATTCGGAAAATTAGTCGAAATGTAAATTGTCACCCCATGGGGAGTCGCGTCGCCGGGGTTTTGTTTGCTTACAATCAGTCCCCAAAAACGATAGCGTAATTGCTGAATTCATGCGTTCGAATTTAAAGTTTCACGTGTTGCCGAGCGTCGACAATGTCGGAAGTCGGAATCAGTTCCAGGTGTGGAAACCACACGTTCGCGGAACATCAACACGACGAGCCGAAAAAAAGGGCCATTCAAATAGATAAATGGGCAGGGAAAGTGGTGGCTGGTTTCACCCGAAATCGTGAATGGCCCACCTTAGGACTGCGGGGCCAAATTAACCGGCAAGTAATGGCCTGTAGGGTAATGATGCTCTCTCTAGGTTGGGACGCGATATTTGGTGTAGGTAAAAAGTAGGTCGATTAGACTGTAAATTGGGGCTTATTTACTGTGGTTAGTGGGAAGGTTGCGATAATACAATTGTTGTTTGGGCTGTTTCAATGTTATCACTGGGAAGGTGAGCCATTTTGAATAGGTAGAACTAACTGTGTTGCATTCGTTTGAACAACCTAGATGATTTGACTGAGTATTGACAATGTTTGACAGTATACAGTTCTCAATTTAAAGTTAAGTCTTCAATTTTCAGTCTTCAGTCTTCAATCTCCAATCTTCAGTATTCAGTCTTCAGGCAGTCTACAGTCTACACTCTGCAGTCTTCAGTTTCCTATCTTCAATCAAGCTTCAGTATTCTGTCTACAGTCTACAGTCTTCAGTTGACAGCTTGACAGGTTGACAAATTGACAGATTGACAGATTTGACAGAATTGACAGAACATGTACTTACCGAAAGATCTCCTCACTTTTGTCAAAATCTGTCGACTTCCAGTAGGAGGTACCTCGATGTCGACGTCCGTGATAGGGAAGCTCACTATCTTTTCCTAACCGTTGAGCATCTTTCAACAAATGAATTGCCCAACACTTTAATCTACTTAGACGCATTTTGTACCCCAAAAAAACCAATAAACAACCGAAATCCTCGGACCGTAACTAAAGTCGCCTCGCAACGCGTGTAAATCCAACGCTCGAAAATTATTATTTATTTGCTGTTGTTTCCTTTGAATTACCCGCGCGTAGGATCTAGCGCCTAGATAAATGGGTTCCCCCCCGAAGTTTGCCACCAGATATAGCATAAATAATACCTAGGTTCATAAAGCGGAACCGCACTTTTTTCCAGCTTTTTGGAGGGGGTAGAAAATGGCGTCCGATTTCGGCTTTTGCGAGCTCGGAAAATTTGCACAAAACAGCAATTATGGACAACTGGGCGGAAAATGAAGCGATATGCTGGATGGGTTTCCAGATTTTGCAGGTAACACGAGAAGTCGAAACTACAAGTTTAATTTATTGAATTACACGAACTTCAGAGTTTCAAAAGTTGTTCGACGGTGACAACCCGAAAGTGCGTGAGAAACATTTCCGTCACTGTGGCGTCGACTTCGGAGTTTAACCGTCGAAGTGAACCTTACAGGCCTATATTTACCCCTTGTAGGAGGAGGGCCTTAACCGATATAAATCGACGCAGAAAGCCCGGCGGCAGCCGGTATTGTGCGTGTGACATGGAGTGTGGTGGAAAATTATTAATGACATGTTTGGTTGAGTTCGCCTTATATCTCCGAGCAGTGGTAACTTCCCCGCGCCATTAATCACGGCGCGTTTAATCCTGGAGGCGCGCGTACAGATATCCCCGGGAGTGCGTTGGTGGAATCTGTGCGAGCTTCTGGACGCCGCCAAGGAAGTGAAACAAATCGGTGAGCGTTAAAGGTCAGCCAGATGGTTCACGAAGCGTTATTGACGACTGAATCGGGAGTTTATGGGGACAAATGGCGGCAATTAGGAAGTGATTGGTCAACGGATTGAACGGAGTTTGATTCAGATGTTAAAATAAAATCTACGGTAGAGGTTCAGTCTTCAGTTTTCAATCTTCAGTCTACAGTCTACAGTCTACAGTCTACAGTTTACAGTCTTCAGTCTTCAGTATTCAGTCTTCAGTCTTCAGTCTTCAGTCTTCAGTCTTCAGTCTTCAGTCTTCAGTCTTCAGTCTTCAGTCTTCAGTCTACAGTCTACAGTCTTCAGTCTTCAGTCTTCAGTCTTCAGTCTTCAGTCTTCAGTCTTCAGTCTTCAGTCTTCAGTCTACAGTCTACAGTCTACAGTAGCGTGGTTCACGTTTCTATGAAAAAGACAAAAGTTGTTATTTTGTCTTGCATCAACCGGAATTTCGTTCTTTTATGTCCCCAGAAGCACTCCTGAAAATTTGAGCCCATTTGGTAAGGTCTAGGAGCTCCAGTTTTAATTTGAAATTTATATGGGATTTTGATTTATTTTCCATGGGAAACTATCTTTTTTTACATTGTATTAGGATTTTTTTATAAATCGATGAAATGACTTGATTCTTATAGTAGGAGATAGGTTTTGAACTGGGAACAACTTTGTAGAACATACCAACATGCTAGGAAGTGACCCTTTAAAGATACAGATACTTTTAGATGGTGGCTTTTGAAGGGGCTTTACTTCAAAAGCCACCATCTAAAAGTATCTGTATCTTTAAAGGGTCACTTCCAAGCATGTTGGTATGTTCTACAAAGTTGTTCCCCAGTTCAAAACCTATCTTCTACTATAAGAATCAAGTCATTTCATCGATTTAAAAAAAAAAATCCTAATACAATGTAAAAAGATAGTTTCATGGAAAATAAATCAAAATAAAATTTCAAATTAAAACTGGAGCTCAAATGGGCTCAAATTTTCAGGAGTGCTTCTGGGGACATAAAAGAACGAAATTCCGGTTGATGCAAGACAAAATAACAACTTTTGTCTTTTTCATAGAAACGTGAACCACGCTAGTCTACAGTCTACAGTCTTCAGTCTTCAGTCTTCAGTCTTCAGTCTCCAGTCTTCAGTCTTCAGTCTTCAGTCTTCAGTCTTCAGTCTTCAGTCTACAGTCTACAGTCTACAGTCTACAGTCTTCAGTCTTCAGTCTTCAGTCTTCAGTCTTCAGTCTTCAGTCTTCAGTCTACAGTCTTTAGTCTTCAGTCTTCAGTCTTCAGTCTTCAGTCTTCAGTCTTCAGTCTTCAGTCTACAATCTTCAGTCTACAGTCTTCAGTCTTCAGTCTACAATCTTCAGTCTTCAGTCTTCAGTCTCCAGTCTTCAGGCTCCAGTCGTCAATTTCAGTACTCCAAAAATTGCAACATACTGATCAACTAACGCCAAGTCATTGAACCAAAATATTTACCACCTCAAACCCCGTTGATCCCAATAACGTTCCCGCAGCAGCGTAGTCATCAACCCACAGGAAGGCGGCGACAAACAAACTGATTTAAATTAGTCTTGCCCGAGTGTGGAAATTCCCGCGAGCCGTGTCGCAGATCCTACTTCAATTTCTCATTACAGATTCATCGCACGTCCACAGTAGTGCGAAATCAAGAACCACGACTCCACCCACCACCTGCGCGCTGGCAAAATGGCGTCTGCGACGCAAAAAAGAGGCTGATTAAAGTTAAGAATTCCGCGGAACTTGGCGGAAGACGTGCGCAGACCCATTTTGACGAACATGCTCACGTTCGATACCCGAACTTCAGACAAGCGACGTGACCCACGTCGATATCGCGAACGAGGTCGCCCAATTACCTTCGGTTGGTGGCCTTATCGTGCGTTCCCAAAATCAAAGGACATCAGGCCAGGTGCCACTCACGCACGGTAGGCCGTCGACAAATTCCGATAAATAACCCCCATGACTCATGAAGAATGCAGAGAGGCCTAATTGAAACGGTAACGGCCCGGCCGTTGACCCGACCGGGCACCGGCCGGTCGGCCGGCCTAGAGTCCATTGGTCAAGTGAACCCATTGCTCCCCCTTCAGTCCTGCTCCCCAAGCGCCAAGTTCTGAACAACTGAATAAATAAGCCCCACTTTTCGTGTGCCTTTCACGAAATCAATCACCCAAGCGTTCGTACCACCTAGGACTAACCGAAAACAACGCTTCAAGACCTGTGAATCCGTGGTCCCCCGTAAAGTTTCACCGGGCAGGAACTTGAACGGAGGGAGAAGGGCGAGGACGGGCTAGGCCTAGAAATGCTAATTCCAAAAGTAGGCCGCGCGTTTCGTTTACGGCCGGCCCGTTGCCAGGTTACCGGGAAGTGTGGCCGCCCTAGGCGGCGGTGTGGTCTAGGTTGGCTGGCCGGCCGGCCTGCCGGGCACGGTGCAGGGTCGGAAGGGAGGGAACCTCCGAGAGGGGAAATGCGGAACTGGGTTTGAAGTTGTGGCGTTTTGATGGGTTGTTGTAGAATTATGTCTTGGAGGGTCGAAAAATCAATAAAAGTTTGAAAATAATTATGCAAACTATATTTTTTTGCAAATCGATCTGATTTTTATTAATTTTTACTATTTTTGAAATGAAAAGTGCAAACAAAATATACAAAATTTTCTTTTAAAAAGAAAATTGTAGATTTGGCAACCCTGACTATGAGTTATGAACTTTTAAGTAAAGTTAATACAACTTCGAAAGATCAAATAATGAAGTTATAGTTTAGTAATAGTGAAGTAACCTACACATACGATGAATAATAATTTGAAAGAGGTTTCCAAGAACGATGGATTGACAAAACTGGCCTTAGATATTGAGACTAAACTGAAATTTCTAGAAATTTTCAAGATCAGTAGCTGCAAATTTGGACGAAATTTACTTACAGATTAAAATGTATAAAAATCATGATTTGTAGTTTAAAAAAAACAATTTCAATGAATTACAAAGTTTTATGATCTGGCAACACTGTTATTAGATATTGAGACTTGCGTAATATTTGAAGAAATTTTAGAGCTTAGTTATTGAAAGAATTATCTGAATTTTGACATTTTTGAAGTTTATTACCTAAGTATTTTCAGTTGAACCAGAAAAGTTGTGATCTGGCAACACTGGCCTAAGATTTTGAGACTGAAGCGAAATTCAAAGAATTTTTCAGTGCTTGTAGCTGTACTTTTTTGAAATTAATAGCGTGAAGAGTTGGAAAAAAAACTATAAGTTGACCAAAAGCCTTTCCTAATCTTCCAGAACCTCCTCAACTTCCTCGAAACGGAAATTGTCCATGTAATTCTTGGCCAGTACGACCTCTGCGCCATGCCAACCTAGCGTGCAGAACACACAGAAATGGTCAATTGTCGTGCAGCCTTCGAGGCCTACCGCGCGAAATGACCGGAAGTTTCGCGCCTGTCGAAGGCAATTGGTCCAAGTCCAAGGGCCATTGTACCTTCCAGGCGACAGCAGCTCGCGCTTGAAAATGATTAATTAGATTGTGGCGTTTCGTTAAATGGTGCCACAATTGAATTGGAGATTCTATCAAAAATGATCATGAACTTTCGCGCAACCGCGCAAGTCGAGCGTTGAAGTCTCCGGGAGCAAAAAGTGGTTCGATAGTTCCACTCTGTTTTTTTTGTTCTACAGCTGAGCTGTAGCACCAACACCACCAGCACCAACTTCAAGTCAGGTACTCAACCGTAAAAGTATTCTAATTATTATTCTGATGCCTTCTTTCCACACTTTTTCTACTTCAACTTTTTTTTTCTCTCTCTTCTTTGATTGGGGAGTTGGGTATGATCCCCTCGCAACTCTTCTCTTCCACCCTTCAAAAGAATCAAGTGGTATTATCCACCACTAACCAACTACTCCGAAGACCTGTATATCGATTCGAAGAAAACGACTACAACGAAAAAGAAGGCAAGCTGGAGTAGTGCAAAGTGTGGATGTTTTTTTTTGTGTGTTATTTCCTGTGAATACGAACGAATTAGAGGGGCAGAAATAGAAGAAATAAGATCGTGGAAAAAAACAACGTAGAAATAAACATCAGGTGGTGTGAATGAGGAAACGCCAAGTAGAGTGGAGAAATCAAGCACCATTATAGCACCACTACTACATTACCACTGGCACTTGGATATAGTTTCTAAGCCGCAAGATTGCTGGTTTTGAGGAAGTTTGGTGGAGGAGGGAAGAGGGAAAAGAGGCTTTTATGGAGGAAAATATGACTTGAAGAAGGAAATTGTGTGCTTTGAGGAAATAGAACAAAAAGATTATTTAAAAATAAATATGCTCTAAAAATAACAAAAAAATAATCAACCAAAATGATCAGAAAATATCAATGTACCTTAAAACAAATAAAGTTTAATAAGTCATAAAATTACTTCATTTCGATCACTTTATCACAGTAAACAATAAGAAATCAGCCTTTAAAAATTTTGCATAATAATTGAACTAACAATTCCTATTAGTTATAACTAGGTACTGAACGGGTACTAGATGTTTTTTATTGAAAGACTTCTCAAAAGACGAAACAGCCTACTTTTCTCTACCAAAAATGACAGAATCGAATAGTAACCATTTTCAAAACAAATGCTGAAAAATTCTACTTTTCAACACCGAAACGGATGGTGAAAACTTGAACTTTTCAGCACTTGTTTGGAAAAGTAACACTTTTTAATATTATTTTGATTTAAACGATTCATTGACTAAATATATTGACTTATAATTCTGTTTAAAGGGTGTTTTTCGGAATTGCAAAAATTGTTGCAAGGAAAAAGAGGTTTTTTTCATCACTCGTCGTATTTATCAGACTCGGTGAACCTTATGTCTCTTAATTTTGTACATTTATACACTGTTGCAGTAGGGTTCAAAATCTTTTGCCTAGTTAAAAATTAAAGCATTTTTCCTCTTTTTACACTTGAAATTAATTTAATTTATGTTCAATAAGGCTGGTACAAATATTTTTAAAAGTTTTTGTCACCCCCCCTTCAAAATTGGCCCGAAAAATCAGGGGGCAAAAAAAAAATTTTACAATAAACTTCAAAATTTTAATGGAAATTCAAGTGCAACCAGCTGAAATCAAATTAAAATACATTCTCCTGCGTTTAAAATCATTTTTAGCATGTTTGGGTTTATGAAAAAGTCTTAAGATTTTTTGAAAATTTTCGATGCAAAATCTTTTTTTTTCGATACAATTTTTGTTTTTGTCAGATCTCAAATTTTTTGAAAACTAATGATTGCAAAACAACTGAACTAGTGTAAAATGCATTTTAAAACACTTTTTTCATTTAAATCTGAAGACTATGGCTTGTTATTTAAATTTTTATATTTTTTTATTTTTTTGCCCCCCCCCCTTGACCTAGGCCAGGGCCGAGGGACAAAAACTTTTTTAAATATTTGCATCGGCCTAAACAGTTTTAATATAACTGCGATCGTGTTTTAGCGTTTTGAGATTTTTTAACTTATATTTTCAAAATAAGGTTTCCAGGGTGCCCGCTCAAAACTCACTTTCAAATAGGCATTTTTTACCCAAAGAATGATTACAAAACAAATGTAGAGGCAAAGGTAAAAAAATAAATAAGAACAAACTATTGACAATAACAGTAACATTTTGAACTGAGTCAATTTTATATTTAAAAAACTACAAAAATAAAACAGCTTTTAATTTTTACTTGAGGGCAAAAATAACACAATCTGTTAAAATTATAATAAAAAGCTTTAAACTACGAGAAATTTATAGTTACATTTTTTAAAATAGACTAATGTAAACAGCCATCCAACATCCTGTTTTGAAAAGTAAAGAGGTTGACAAACAGTTAAAAATAACTTATTTTCCATCCGTCAACAAAAGTTTTGTTCGAATTTTCAATATTTCTTTCAATATTTATTAAAAAAAACAAACTTAAAACAAAATAAAATCAGGTTCAAAAAAATCAAAAAATAAATAATATGAGCAATGGTTTGGTAATTTTATTCAATAAATTAAAATTTCATAATCAAATTTGGAATCAGTTTTCAACATTTATAAGTAATATGACAAAATGAATCGAAATATTAACTTTTTGCTAGTCATCTGTTGTTGATTATTGTTTACCGATACCATTTTATTTTAATACACTTGGATAAAAACTAATCAAGAAGTTATTATTCGTGAAAATCATTATAAAAATCTGTCTCAAATTTCATCATCCAAAAAAATCCCGACTTGAGTTGCCACCCTGGGTTCGATTTTTGTGCACATGTTTTCACTCAAGGAGCCATTAGACTATGGCAAACAAACAAAGAAACTCGCACATTTTTGTCTTTGGCAGTTTGCCTAACTAGCAAACTTGTTGAAAAACCCAAGAAAAAACTGCCAAATTGTCTAAAAGTTTGTTTGTTCTCAAAAATGTGTGTAGTTACCGAACAAAAAAAAAACATTCTTGAATGTAACTGTTCAATGAGTTTTTTTAATTAGGCACTTACAAAATCAATTTATGTTTTTTCACGGGCTTTGGTTTGCACAATAACAATTTGTGTACACAGGAAAAAAAATCATGGTAATATTACATCTGGGAAGGGGTACATCTTTTATGTCAGAAAAAAGGTGTAATTTTACCTCTGGAAATCTGTAATTTTACCACTTTTCTGGTGTAATGTCACCTTTTCAGTCTAAATTGAGGAAAAATTATATCATAAAAGAGGTAATATTCAACCTTCCAAAATTACAGCTTCCAAATTTACATTATTTTTTTCTGTGTATATTTGATAGGTGTAATTTTGGAAGGTTGAATATTACCTCTCTTATGACGTAATTTTACCTCAGTTTAGACGTAAAAAGTGACATCACACCAGAAAAGTGGTAAAATTAATTTTTTTTTTTAGATCAAAGATGTACCCCTTTGCAGATATAATATTGTTTTTTAAACTGTGTGGCAAACATTGGTCTAATATCCAATATTGAAGCAAATTAACAGGAACTAAAAAAACTGGAATTTTCGGTAAATCAAAGTACGTGAGAGCCATTGGTAAACAAAGCCCTTTTTCTATCGGCATTCGACCTACTCGCAAAAAAACAATTTCAATAATCATTGAGATTGTTCATCTACACGTCCTTCAAGTGCCCTAAACTAAAAACAAATGAAATACTGTTTCAATTTGAAGAGAAACGAATATTAGTGTCGGAGGGCACGGTGAAAACTCACCCGAGAATTGTTTAAAAAAGAAAAGTTATGTTTTTTCGGGAATAAATATCTTAAATTAAATAAAAGTCAAGAAAAGATTTTATTAGTGATTTATAGATTCCAAATCAAACAACAAAAATCAAAATTTGTCAATCATGTTATTATTTTTCAGAAATTATGGAACTTATTTTCATTTAAAACATTCAAATTTTCTTATTCTTGTTCATGTTCTAGCTATTTGGAGGGTTGAGAATCAGGTCCAATTTCCATGCAATTTGATGATTTTTACTGTTTAAAAATGTATTTTTGAAAAAAATTATAGAAATTTTGCTTGTGAACTTCCTACTGAACTATTTATTATTCGATTTTAACGTCAAATTGCTGATATGCCAACAATAGGTGCA
Source organism: Culex quinquefasciatus (assembly GCF_015732765.1). Lineage (NCBI taxonomy): Eukaryota > Metazoa > Arthropoda > Insecta > Diptera > Culicidae > Culex > Culex quinquefasciatus. The sequence continues at coordinate 35,204,253 of NC_051862.1, forward strand.
CGATTTTGTTGTGTTCATATGTGAAACAAAGAAATAAATAGTATTAGAAATTCATTCAAAAGCTAAACATAAAACAATATTTACAGGGTGAACTTAGCAAACGGCTACAACTTTTCCAAAGACACCGAATCGATAAGACAAAGTATTAATTGTAAATGTGAAAAATTCTTCTTTTTAAACAATATTTCATTACAAATCTGAAAACTCAAACTTCTCTGGTGCCCTCCAGAAATCCCTCCAAAGAACAGACCTCAGAGAACATCTATTCCTCAAGAAGCAGCAAGTCACTCCAAACATCAACAACAACAATACCTTCTTCTTCATCATGGCGGTCAATATTCTTGATGTTGTTGTTTAGGCACTAGTACCCCCCAACCAGAAGAGAAAAGAAGAATCGCGTTCCTACTGGTCGTGGGCCTGCTGGCGCTCTGCCCAGCAATCAACTTCTGTACAACACACAAACGGAAGAACATCAGGCAGAATGATTAACGTACGCGGGAGGGCGGCCAGTGGTTGCGACGAGGTTGTTGTTGTTCTTTTCCCCGCAGGGTTGTTGATGGGGAATAGCTACGCGCACTTCTTCGGACCTAGAACTTGCTCGCTCGCGAAGGTGATACGGCAAGGTACGTGAGCTACACGACACAACACCAAGAATCATTGGGGAATGACGGACTGGGCAAGAAGAACTACGCCGCAGAAGGAACATCGCCAGCAGTTCACTGAACTCTCCAGTGTTGTGACTTGAGCGACAACAACAAAAACGACGTCGGGAGTTCTTTGTCACCATGATCAGCTGGAGGGTGCGGATCAACTCGCATGCAAGCCGCGACGTTAGAAGAAGAAGATAGTGGATAGATAGTAAACAACAGCGCTTCAGGCGTGCAACCGAGTGGCTCAACTAGTTTGTAAAAAAGTGAAAACGAAATCTTGGTCAGTCGGCCGTAACCAGACGATGAAAAAAGTAAAGCTGAAAACACATATACAACTTTCTTCGGCGGAGCAGCAAGAAGAAAAAAAACGACGAAGCAGACAAACAAGTCGAGGAGCGCGAAGAAAGCAACCAAAGTGGAACAGAGACGGTGAAAGAATGGTGAAAATAAAAACATGAAACGATCACTCAAAAGGCTTATGAAAGTTGCTACCGATCTACGACAAAAAGGGGAAGGAAGAAGACGCAGAAACCCATAGACGAGTCAAGTTTTTACTTTCATTCATCGGGGGGCTACTGAATGGCTTGAAGTGGCCGTGGCCATGGCGATGAGAGAGCACTTTCTCCGCCGAGTCTTGATATGGGTTTCGCGCGGTGGCGATGATTTTTATCGCGCGCTGCTGCCGGTGTTACGACCCAAAGTCGTGATGTCTAATGGTCTGTGGGAGATTGCGACGGATTGCAGTGTTTAGCGAAATTACTTATTTTGCGCCGCGATTTCACGATAGATCAAAGCTACTTTGGTTGAAAGCTGTTTTAGGATGCACTTCCCAATCACGGACGTCGACATCGAGGTACCTCTAGCAAGAGAGTTGGAAATTTCGAGGTGAGTTCCAGAAACGAATCGGTAAGTACATAAATCTGTCAAATCTGTCAACTGTCAAACTCTGCCAAAGGTACGGCTTCTGTGTTTCGGTGCTGTTTCATCGAAACTCAAAGCAACCGTTTAGTCAAAGAAGTCAATTGGATGTTTCGATGATTTTTCGAAGTTTCAAAACATCCCATCGGCAATTTTCCCTTGGAATACAAAACCCACTTAACACCGAGCTTATGTTCGACCAACTAACAGTCCGTGACGCACTAATCGAAGGTCCCCGCATGTGCAGGGTTATTACGGACGGCGCGGATCGCGCGGATGGCGCGTTTCGCGCGGATAGCGCGGATCTGGCGCGGATTTGCTGGCTAATTTTGCTCAGGCGCGGATTTCGCGCGGATGGCAATTTTGATAAATAAATTAATTGAGAGATAGAATTTCTTTCAAGTTATTAAGAAAAATATTGTCAGGAATTACGATAATTTGTTTTTTCCTTTGAGTGCAAGAATTTCATATTTTTTATTAATTGAATTTTCTTCTGAAAATGTTTGTTTGTATTTTCTTAGTACGAAACGTGGAAAAATGAAGATGAAGATTATGTAGAAATTATTTTTTATATGTTTCTTGTCATTTCTTAACATCTCCGGCTCTGAATATTTCATTTCTTTTAAGTTTTGAGTAATGATTTTGAACCTTATTTATTTTTAATTTTATACTGAATTTATTAAATTTTTAACGTTGTAAATCAAATATTACAAACTTTTCCCGAAGATATAGAAATTAGAATGTGTAACAAAAACTATTTTTGGGGCTTGTTCTGGTGGGCGCCAAATATGAGCTTGATTGAACGTAACAGAAGCTGACCTCCACTTTAAAATTTTAGATGGAATTTAATCGTAGAAATATTTTTTTCAAGATTTTAACATTCTTGGCGAAAATAAAAGATCAGAACATTCAAAGCTTCTGAAATTCAAACAATCGAAACTTTTTTGTTTTAATACTTTTAGGCCGTTGCAATTATTTTTTGAAGTTTATGTCCCTCAACTCTGACCAAAGTCGAGGGGAGGCAAAAAAATGGGAAATTAAAATTGAATTTACGAGCCACGATTTGAACATTTGAATGAAAAAGTGTTTAAAAATGCATTATACACCTGTCCAGTTGTTTTGCAATCATTAGTTTCCAAAATACCTAAGTATTGACAAACATGCAGAAAATGCGTTTTAGATTGTTTTTAGTTGCTTTGACTTTTATTTTCATTAAAATTTTGAAGTTCTTTCGATTTTAACAAAAAAATCAAAATACATATTAATTTTTGTTCGAAATTTCTAAAATTTCAATTTAAAAATCTGAAATTTCTAAATTCAAAATTTTAGAAATCTGAAACTCAAAATACCAAAAATTTGAAGATTAAAAAATCAAAATTAAAAAGTTGAAATTTAAAAACTAAAAATAACAAATTCAAAACAATATAGAAAACAACAAAAAAATCTAATTTTAGTATTCTTAAGCTTTTAATTAAATTCTTAAATTCTTGAATGCCACAATTTTTGAAGTCATTTTTTCTGTTAGAGATTTTGAAATGATGAGAAGACAATATTTTAAATATCGGAAATTAAATTTCTTTCGTAGTGAAATTTTAGCGAGGATTCTGGATTGAAAACTGTATAAAAGTTCGTAGATTTTGAATTTTTAGACTATCGAAATTTAAAATTTTATCTACTTATAATTTTAGATTTGGATTTATTTTTGAGCTTATATTTTTGAAGTTAAATTTTTACGTTTTTAAATATTGTATTTTCTATTTTGAAGATTTTTCATGACCTTTGCTTCTACCGTCTCTTTAGGTATTTTTAAAAATGGATTTATTGTTTTCATTCTTTTGGAGCTTTTAAACATAAACCGAGTTTTTTTTTATCAAATACTTTCTGTATTAGTTTTTCCTCATTATAAAATAAAATTTCTTTAATGTTGATCGCGATATTTTTTTATATGGCGCGGATTTCGCGCGGTTTCGGAATTTAGGTCGGCGCGGATTTGGCGCGGATTTTTTTTCGACTCTCCCGTAACAACCCTGCATGTGTCGAGAGATAAGTTCCCCAGAACATATGAGGAGGGGTTGCGACGCGTACGCGTCGTTAAGTTGCGCCAGGTCGTAAAACATAAATTCCTAGTTCTTCCTGTAGACTGGTGTCTTGAAATCGAGGGGAGATAATCCAACCACACACTCACAGGTGGGAATCTGTTGAAACAATCGTAAAAGCTAATGAAAATTTATTCCCCACTCACGCGAATGACTTAAGCTGGAGTTGGCTTTTGAAGACGTCGTGCTTACCTGGAAAGAGAGAAAAAAGAAAATTTTGTTAGTACAAGTTGATTTGATGGACTTTGAATGGTCATGAATACTTTTCAAAAAAACAACAAGGAGGAGTTGTTTGTATCGTAAGGGGAAGAACTGCGTTTTCTGTCAACTTGCTGATTTCGATCAAAATCGAAGACATTGAATCAACAAGTTGGAAATCAGTTTCCTAGACATCCAGTTCCCTAAAAGTCGTCAAAATTGTCAAGGGTATGTAGGAAATATTGATATGGGTTCAAGATCATCACCCAAGTTGATACGAAGAATTGCTTAGTACATACAGACTAGCTCAATTGCAATTTTGTCACTACCGCACAAAGCACATTTCGTCTGGCCGGTGCCAAAAAAGTCTTTCAACCCGGTCTAAATTTACCGACCCACAGCCAGCAACTAAGTAAACAAATTGGCTAATGTCACCGCAGGGTGTCCCGCTAGTCCACTTTCACCGCACAGCTTGGCATTCTACCACAAAATGTGCATGCACCCAAAACCAGCAGAGTGTTTTGGCTAGAGATAGCCGACATCGTGTCTGGGACCGCTACCGGACGTCGCGATCTGCGCAATAAAAACAAATCTTGCGAATTTATCACCACGCCCCCTCCGTCGGACACCCGACCTCTCTGTCAATCTCTAATCTCCCTAGATCTAACACGAGTAATCAAGTTGAATGCCCCTGGCCCGAACTTGGATCGCGTGAGTTCAACGTTGCAACGGCTTGGCGACAATGCTGTACCACGACTTGCGTTCGAAAATAGAACTTTTGCGGCTTTTGACCACTTCTTCCGTTTCGAGCGCACGAGGTTGAGCCGGTCTAAGCCGTCCCATTTTCGCTGATGACATCCAGCCGGTCTTGACGACTCGCCGTGACTAAGCTCGATCTTGTAACTAGCGGGGTGGCATTGAGTTTCGATGAAACAGCAGATTGACAGAATTGACAGATGTAGTACTTACCGAAAACCGCTGCAACTTTTGTCGAAGTTTTTCAAGTTATACCAGGAGGTACCTTGATTCCGACGTCCGTAATCGGGAAACGCTCGCCACAATCGAAACGGTCGACGGTCAATTGCACCCAATAATCACGACCTTCGAGGAAGCACTCGATTGCTGTATTTACTGCAAACCCGAGCAAAAAAAGCGTTTCCCCAAATAACAACAAACCGAGTTCGCGGCGGTTCGGTGTTAGTAGGTAACACAAACAAGTCGTAAATACGCGAACGGCGGCGCATTCTCGCCACCACACACAAAGACCAGAATTGTCTAATGAAGAAAAGAGGTCACACGTCGCCGTCGCGGGTTTTCAGGCCATTCACCACAACCACACAGCTCTCTCCCTCTCGAATTGATTCTGGCCGCGTCTTTGTCTGTCGTGCCGTCTCTTTCCACCAGAATTGATAATCAAAAATAGCCGCGAGAGAAATAATTGTTTCAAGGACAGCCAGGCAAAAACATTCCCCCCGCGCACCAACACTTCCGCCGATCGCTCACGACCACAAATTGAGAGGTCCGACGACATTCGACAAGACAAGTGTAGAGTTTTTTCGCGATTTGACTTCGAACGGCCTACTAGATGAGCTGCGTGCGTGAGTGTGTGTGCGCGCTGCCAAAAATTGGTTGGCTGTGTACGGCAGATTTCGATGTCTGCGTATGAACTTGAACTTTTTATTTGGGGGTTCTCTATCTCGTCGAGGGAAAAAAATGTGTGGGATTCTTGGCGTGTTTTCAAATTGATTGGAGATTGTGTGTGTGCGTTTGTGGTGACCTTCAGTGCGATAAGAATTATGAGGAATGGTAATTTGTGGCGTTTTATTTGGTGTAAAGATGAAGACTGAGTTGATGAGCTTCTCTATTACGGACGTCAACATCAAGGTACCCCTGAACTTTTATCCGAATTTTGACAAAAAGTGGGAATCGAAAATCGGTAAGTACAAGTTGTGGTAGTGTTGGATACGCATCGGTAAGTACAAACTCTGTCAATTCTGTCAACATCTGTCAAACTGTCAATGCTTATTGTGTTTCGATGCTGTTTCATCGAAACTCAAAGCAACCCTGAAACTGCTGTCAATCGGTTCAGAAAACGATAACTTCAATCCAGTCTGATCGAAGTCATCGCAACCAATTGACGCCGTTTAGGTTTCTAACCTCAAACCGCTTCGCGCTGCGCTGATGACCTCAATTGTGACGCCGCCAAACCCGCTGAACCACTTTCGCGTCGCACCTAAATTAGACCGGCGGTTGCATCGAATCCCCACAACTGTCGTCGCGGGCGGTCGTCCCTTATCGAGAGACACTCAAGGCAAAGTGAAAGCGTGTGCAACCTCAAAGGATACACAATCACTGCGCTGAGTTGGATCCAACGCAAACGAGGGTAATCATTTAATCAATCCGGAGAGTCTCGCTGCTGGAGACGTAGTCGACAAAGTCGACCAAGCCGTGAAGACGGCAAGTGCATTGATATGGGCGCGCTCGCCGGGATTAATCAAATTGGGTCTACCAAGGCAAATATTTTGGCATTCACACTTTAAGTGTGTCGAACGGGATGAGGAATTGAGGTCAGGATGCATGTGTTCGGGCCGACTCAAGGCAAGTCGTCGTCGGTGATAACGATTACAGCGTCCGAGTCTGTGTGCGCTTTTTGTAACCAGCGTGAACGTGTGAGTTCCGGCCTTGGTCGTGAATGGGTTGTTTCGTTGCTACTCTTTTTTGTGTTGTTATTGTCGAAGTAGGACTTGGAGGACAACCCCGACAACAAAGGAGCGCGCGCGGAAAAAAAACGGGCAAATCCGTCCGTGGCCGGTGCCATTTGGGCTGATAAGCGACGTAGTAATAGTAACAATTTGAGCGGGTACTCACACAAAAAAAAAAGAACCGGGCAAACTGACAAGTGATAATTAACCTATATTCTCGCCGGCTGAGCTGTCATAACGAAGCGTGACGGCCGAGGACAAAGAGTGGTGTGGTGTGAGGCTTCGGAAGCCGAGATGAACGCGGAAGTTGTCACGTGGGATGCCTTTGATCTAGATCAGCTGATGGGTGAATAATGGAGTCTGACAGGTTAATTGATAGAGTGCGTGAGATATGAACGCACTAATCAATCGTATTGTCTGTTTTGAGATTAGAATTAGGGTGCTAATCGGTTTGATTAGCAGTTTCAGAGGTTTTCAAATGTTTCTAGAAGATTTTTTCCCTAACACGGACGTCGACTTTAAGGTACTCTTGGCAGTTATACTCCAATCTTATGAAAAAAAAAAACTCTTTTGGGTAAGTACTGTCATTTCTGTCAACTGTCAACTCTGTCAACTGTCACATATCTGTCAACTGTCAATTCTGTCATTCGTTAGTGGGTTTCGATGCTGTTTAGTTGAAACTACAACAATTGTAACTACAGAAGTATTTTTTTAAGATCTTTGTGTTTCTGAAAACGTATATCTTAACTTTCTCCCAACATTGTTCAAGTTGTAGATAGTAATTATCTCCGATCTACATAAACTCAACCGCCCATAACACATCAAAATTTCCCTTCAAACTCAACCCGGTTAGGTTTGCAATCGTAAATCCCAAACTACAAGAGCTACTTCAACGAGCCGTGAAGTATCGATTAGCACTCCCGGCATGATAAGCAAAACCCTCAGCTCATCGTCGGATATGTGTTCATTTTCACCATCGCAAATCTTGGAGCAACCTCCCCAGCCATGCCGGGTTAGTTGATTGATGATGAGTCTCAGGTTTTGCGCGCCCACGACATGAGCTCTCTCTGAGGGACAGTTACGCAACGTCTAACACAACTGGCCGGTGTACCACCGGTTCGCAAAGTGACAGCATCGAAAAAAGTAGGTGGGAACCCCGACATCATTAAATTTTGAGTTTGAAAGAGAAAGCAAGTGATCTTTGCTGACCTGGCGGTTTCAAATTTGCCCGACAGTTTCAAGGTTTGAGACTACTCGGGGTTTGGTTGTCATCAATCTTGGACGCGTTTGACACAATTTGCGATTTCGGGGGGCGTTGCCCAATCACGGACGTCAACATCGAAGTACTACGACAAACTACGATACCGTGTATTGGGGTAAGTATTCGTTTAGTGTAGAGCCTCTCTATTACGGACGTCAAAGTCGAGGTATCTCTTACTAAAGAAAAGTATTTTCGACGGTGTTGTTGAATCGGTAAGTACTCTGTCAATTCTGTCAACTGTCAAAAACTTTCAAAACAATGCTTTTTGCGTTTCAATGCTGTTTCATTGAAACGCAAAAGCTGCCGCAATATCGTTGCAATTATGCTACCCAAAACTGCGTTTGACACCATTTTCAATTTGGGGATCGTTTCCCGATCACGGACGTCAGCATTGATGTACTACGAACAACTGAGATGAAATGTATTGGGGGTAAGTATTTGTTAGTAAAGCATTACGACATTACGGCCGTCAAAATTATTTTTAACACAATTTGCTATTTTGGAAACGTTTCCCGATCACGGACGTCAACATCGAGGTGCTATAAATAGCGCACAATTCTAATATTTAGGTAAGTATTCGTTTAGTGCAGAACTTCTCTATTACGGACGTCAAAGTCGAGGTATCTCTTACTGATGTAAAGTACTCTCGAGGATGTCGGTGAATCGGTAAGTACTCTGTCAATTCTGTCAACTGTCAAAACTATGCGTTTGCGTTTCAATGCTGTTTCAATGGAACGCAAAAGCTGCCGCAATATCGTGGCAATTTTGCTACCCAAAACTGCAACGATATGGGTTAATTATGCCAAAAATGTCGAAACAATTTTCGACCACTTTGACATAATCAACCTCGGCCACACAAACCCCCTTTCGCGTACGGAAAGGGAAAGTCCGGCGAGCATTTCGCCTGCGACGATCGTCGTCATTTCTCTTTCGATCTTTCTTTCACTTTCTCCGAACTTGACTTGGTTTTCTTTCTTGGTCGTACGAAATCGAAGTCGACGGCGTTCGACGTCATAATCTCACATTTCTCTTTTCTCTAGGCGCTGCTTGATCCGCGCTGAGCCACACTCACACACTCAAGTTGGTTGGTGGCCTACTTTTTTTTTCTCTTGAGCTGGCTGCACTGCCGCGGAGCGCACTCAGCTGAGCCGCGCGGAGATTGTGCGTGAGTGTATGTAAGAGAGATTCGTTTTTTTTCGAAAAATGAAACCGAGAGGGGAAAAGTCAAAGTGGCAATCGTGTTAGTGGTGTTTGTTGTACGAGGTTGGTATTTTGGGAAGTTATGACTTTTTAAATGGGACACGCAGGGAAATGCGTCGGAACTAGGCTTGACGGATGTCTTAAGCAGCGTAGACCACAGTCGACGTATTAGGCACGCTAGTCTACCTTCTCGAGCTTCGTTGAAGGTCTTTGCGCGCAAACGAGTTTAACGACTCAAGCGGTTCTTGGCGTTGAACAACCTCAAAGCCTATGTCAAGCCCGTCGACGGTTATTTCGCAGCCGTTCGCACGATTTCTAAGCAGTCTACTTTCGCAGCGGTTCGAAACGAAACCGGTTTGCCGAACGTTTTCGGTGCGTATCAACTCCGTACACGCTGGGTACGAAACCTTCAAAACGCCAACATGTGGTTCTGTCGCCCTCAAGCGTTGCGTTGCTCCATGAATAGAGTTGTACGGTGGCACAAAAGTCATTAGTTTTGTCCTCGTTTCCCGGTTTCCGATACGCGTTTTTTTCGTCTACCCATGAGAACCTCGGAATCTCCGGAAGAGCCCGGCCGAAATCCATCACATTAACGCAATTAGAGCGCCGAGACGAGAGAAGATTTTCGTTCGTCAAAATGTGTCGTTGAAACCAAGTTGAAACCCTGAAAATAGATCAACACACTGTGTCTTCAGGGTACAGTGGTGGAGGCAGGCAACATTTGACATGTGTCAAGACGGGGCAAACTGACTGAAATGTTTGAAATTATGCGTACTGTGCACGACGGTTTTTGTTCCCTGCAGTCCGGGAAAGCCGGGCCCATATGTTGCAGCGGCAGTTATGACCGAGTCCCGGCGTGAGGAGTCGTCGTCGTCGTGCAGTCAACAACGGGAAAACTGACATCCGCATCCCACTGGGAGATGGAAGGTTTCTTTGTGATGAAATGAAGCATTTAAAGTAAATGCCGGAATGTTTATTTTGAGCTTGAAATGTTTAATTGAACTGAAATACGGAGTTGTTGCGTTTCCCGAACACGGACGTCGACTTCGAGGTATCTTCTGCTCGATTAAGCGTAAACTGTTTAGGTAAGTACTGAAAAATAAGGTTTCATTGATTGAGCGTTTCCCAATCACGGACGTCGACATCGAGGTACCTTCTGCTCCAACTAGTAGAAACTTGATGGGGTAAGTACTAGTGAATAAGGTGGCACAGTGGCGTCAACATCAAGGTTATACTGGAGTTTCGGTAAGTAGAAAATCTGTCAATCTGTCAATTCTGTCAACTTTTGAACTGAAGTCTGTTGCGTTTCAATGCTGTTTCATTGAAACGCAACGACTAAGAAATGTTTTAAGTGTGATTCCTGAATTGAATCACACTTTAAAACATTTCTTATCAGCATTACACGTGGAAAAAGCTTTACTTTGAAAAATGATGCTGCATTCGTCAGCAAATTTGCTCCATTTTTCTTAGCTGACACTATTTCCAAAAAAACGAGATAAAACCCAGTTTAACTATGTCATATTTCAGCTTAGCCCCAGCTGACAACGCAACATACATTAGGATCGCGCTGTGACACGGTTGAGGCCCGCTGTCACTGCCCAGAACAACAATTTTTCTCCATTTAGTGCGACCCATATAATTGATGGCAGTCGTGTGTGCGCACCCCGTGAATGATGCGCGGTGAGGTTAAATTTGCAAAACATAAAAAAAAATCAGAAACCATTTCAAATTTGAAGAATTTTGACAAAAAGTTTTTTTTTCCAAAAGAAAAACCCACCGTGTCTCACCTTAAGGCGATTTCAAGCAAAAGTTTCGGCGTTCAACGCGATGCTGCCGGCTGATAACTTTACCTAGAAAAGCCCGACAGTGAGAGTGAGTGTGTGTTGTGCGAGGGTGCGCGGCATATTTTTGGATGCCGCGCGTGAGTTTTTCGGTAATTGGGTCAACGACTACCGAACACGACGCCCGTGGTATTCGTAGCAGAAGAAGCCGGCGGCGGCGTCATCGCCGCACACGCGTCGCAGATGATGAAGTTCGTGTATTTGTGTGCACGAGATATCATGTTATAGACATCAACAGAGGGGCATGATGGACTCGGTCGAATAGGCGAGGGAGTGTGCGTGCTTGAAGACGTGTGAATGACAGCAAATGAAGGGAAAATTGATACCGTATTGAGAAATCGAGGGTGAGAGTGAACCGAAATAGATGCTTGGAAGTAAGATTTAGGATAGCGTTTTCTGGAAATGGGGCAAACCAGAGTAATGGTCTCATCAAATGCCATCTTCTTGATGGAAGCCATAGTGATGCTTCTAGAAGCTGGTGAAGAATGGGGACAATTAGGTTTAAGTTACCTAGAGCAACTCAAACAATACAGCTTTTATTAGGAAGTTCAGAACAACAATTCTGATGTGCATTTCCCAATCACGGACGTCGACTTCAAGGTCTAGAAATTTTGACAACATTCTTGGAACTCACTCAGATAAGTACAGATTACGTGTTGATGCGGTTCCCTATCCCAGATGTCACTCTGGTAAGTACAACGTTCTGTCAACTTTCTGTCAATATGTCACCTGTCAAACCCGTCCGTGAGTCAACGCCGCGTTTCGACGCTGTTCCGTCGAAACTCAGCCGACTTCACGAACCGGGCTGCGTATTTCCCAACGCAATGTTGTTATTGCCGAGTCAGCTATCAACGCGCCGACCCACATTAGTATTCCGGCCTTTGATAGCTGGCTCGCAAACCTTGCGCGCGGTTTTGGGGTGTCCTTGGCGCGCTCGCGCCAACTCATCGCCATTTCGGTGGGGTGCAATTTTGCAACATCGCAAATCTATGAACTGTGGCGTCATTACTCCAGCGGATCCATTGTTGGCGCGCCGTTTACCGACTCATTACCATTTCGCGCCTGTGACTTGGCCCAGATATATCCGGGCGCGCGCTAGTGAAAGTTTAATCGTGTCTAGCCGTTGGCAGACGACGATGCAGCGCAGACAGCGGGACAAACACCACGACACACGTCATTTGGCAACCTTTGGCAGAGCCAACAAAGAGCGCGCGGAGAGTTGGTCGTCGTCATCATTGACACAGTTTTTCGGCTTCGCCGAATCACCCCGAGTAATGCCACCACCACCCCGCCACAGCTTTGTGTGTTCTCTTTCAAGGTTCGCGACGATACACACAACAGAGAAGAAGGGGGCTTTGTTCCGGCGGGCTGGGAACAGGTAGGTAGGTCATTTGAGTAATGCCGTGAAGGAAGAAAGCAATTCGCTCAAGGAGAAAGATGATGATAAAGCACTTCTCGAGCGATGCTAATGAGTTTGTCATCGATGCAGCACAAACACCTTGTGCAATATGCACTGTGGAGTTCGAAGTTATTGGGTCATGCGGAGGGACTGGAGTGACTCATTGAGATAAGTTGGGGTGTTTATTTGCGATGAACAGGATCTGAGGTGATCGTTTTTAAATTTGGTTGGGTTTCCCAATCACGGACGTCAACATCAAGGTACCTTTTGCTGAAGGTCCAAAAAATTTGACATTTGAAAGTGGTTCAGCGAATCATCAAGAAGGTAAGGTAAGTACAAAGTTCTGTCAACTGTCAATGCTGTTTCATCAAAACTTAATGCCAAACAAAGTTTCTGGTAGATTTAGTTACCTTTACAGAAGCTTTTCATGTATTGCTAGAGATTTAGGGTTTAAAATTTCTTTATTAAGATTAGGTAGGTTTCCCTATCACGGACGTCGACATCAAGGTACCTTTTGCAAATGGTCGAAAAAATGACATTTGAACGTGGATTTTTCTGGTGAGTACGCAGCGGATGACCCAATAGGTTAGGTGGTAAGTACAAAATTCTGTCAACTGTCAATTTTCTGTCAATCTGTCAAATTTCTTGAATGGTATATTGTGTTTTGATGCTGTTTCATCAAAACTCAATGCCAAATAAAGCTTCTGGTGGATTAAGTGACCTCTACTGAGTTTTCAAAATCAAGAACATGGACTCTTGGAGGTCAACCTGAAAAACAGAAGCTTGTAGGAAAGAGATTTAGGGTGTAAGGACTCACCTGACGAAATCGAGTTGACCGACTCGCTGCGGGGCGTGTTCATGATCGTGTTCTGTATGATCGACGGCAGCGGCGGTATCAGCGTCTGGCTCTGGTTCATCCCGTTGATCAGGTTGCCGACAATGTGCTGAATGTTATTCCCATTGGCCTGCATCGCTTGCCCGGCGACGTTCATCATCCCGTTCAGATTATTGTTCCCGATGCCGATGCCATTCATGAGCAAGTTGTTGGCCGCGCCGCAGCCGCCCACGTTGTTGTTCCCGTTCGACAGCACCGAGTGCCCGTTGTAGGCGCCCTCCTCGTACGCGCTCCACAGCTCCAGATCGTTGTACTCGGGCGATCCGAGCGAGTTGGGCGACATGGTCATGCCGGGGGACATGACGAGGGCCGCCGACGACGACGTCACCTCGGAGCTGCTCTCGTCCAGCATCCGCAGGGACGTGAACCCCCCGTTGTTGGACCATCTTCTTTTCATCATCTTGACTGGCTGGCTTTCAGGTTATCCGTGTGTAATGGTTCTTATTTGTGTTCAACAGTATAGAATCTTCCTCGCAAACAGAACAACTGCCTATAAACCTACAACTTCCTGAGCACAATCTTCCAAGGGCTACGAATCTTCCGCGTATAAAGGCCTCTCTCGCAAACAACAAACAACCAACAATTTCACCGCGCGTTCGACACTCTTGAAACCTTCTTCGCGTCACTCTTAGAATATCTCACCACTTTTCTCAGTAAGGTGTCAAAAACAACAAACTTGAACTATACAATCCGCCAGGGATGCGTCACACACACACTTTTGCTACACACTTCTAGGCTCGACGTCGCAGCTGCTGCTTCTGCAGTGGACCATCGTTGGGGCTTTGGCTGCCTTTCTCCGACCGTTTCAGCATGCTGGAAGCCGATCGGACTCTGCAGTTCATACTGCGTTCTGTGCGATTGCTGTGAAGGTTGAGAGTTGTTTAAGGTTTGGTTCGATCTCCACGTTTTTGAGACCAAACCCGTTGGATGAGCGCTAGTGATATTTCACACGGCAGGACACCTCGTCCGGAATTGTGCAACCTAGCCGCTTCGCGGCGCGAAACTTATGCAAATCGACCTGATCCGAATTCCGAGAAGAGAACCCCCGATAATCGGCGCAACGCGCTGTCAACCTGCCGCTCGCAGGAATATAAATCAGCATCGCCATAAACTTGCCGCGAGCAGCTCCAGTTTCGACAGCTGGGCGACCCCTCGGTTGTTCTGAACCAAATTTCGCGAAGCCATCAACCTGCCATAAATAAGGATCAACGGCCAGAAATGGGAGCGAGTTCTGAGTTTTCGTCCCAAACAGTTTTGAAATTCATCGTACGCAGTCTTAATGAGATGGGTGCGGAGGGGGTTAGACCCCTCGTCCGCGATCAAGAACCGATTATTGGCCTTTAGAGAGGGAGATTCAATCTTGGACCCAAAATCTTATTGGAACAGGTAGAACCGGTTTCGTTGCGCGATGATTGCTTTGTTGTTTTCGAGTGGCCCCCGAAATCACCGACGAGGTAGTTCTAGATTCTTTGTACTCCCAAACCCCCAGCGATAGAGTCTATCCAGTGGACGGAGTCTACGGCGTCGGTAGACTGCTTTTATCATTGCTACAAGTTTGAAAAGTAGGTCACAGCCCAGCGCAAGGCTCCCTACGCGTCGGAGGAAGAAGCTACTGATAAGGTATTCTTCGAGTCAGGGGCGTTACAGAAGTCACGAGAGCTCGAAAAGAACGCCATGAATCAAACGAGCGTCTTTGATAGCACAGAAACGTGTCAACAGAACTAGAGCAAATGCATTCAGCCCTGAATCTGGAAATTGCCCCCATTATCACGACACCAGGGAAGATGGTCCCCCTCTATTTGCACAACCAGTAGCTGTTGCAGCGCTAGTCTGGAATCACTATCTCCACCTTTCCCACTGCGCGGAGATTAGCCTCAGTACAAAGTTGCATTCAGCAGGATGGTGGTGTCGCGGCAAGGTGAGGCAACACCCGAGGGACAGGCTTATTTACATAATGATATTGTTGCATTGATTACAGATAGCGCAGCCGTGCTGCGCTGAGAAGTCGCGATCGTCGCATGTAGTTGTTATCACAAGTGCAGCGGACGTCGCACGGAAAGAAATCTACCTCCAGGTGGCTTGATTTCTAAATTTTCGCAAATTTAGCACTATATCGACACTTAGGGCTGATACAATGCTGATGTAAAGCTATTTTCTTAGACATTTAGTGCTAATTTAGTGCTTGTCACATTTTTTCCGTGTACAAGAGGCAGCAACTGGGACTCTCGATGTTCCACGGCCTGGGTGAAGGCAATTATCATTCACTTTTCTCTGGGTTGTGAAGTTGCAGCGCGCCGAGCTTATCAAGGTTGCACACCGCTCCCTGACGAAGAACTCGAGTCAGGGACGGCCATTCGGGCTACCCGTATAGGGGTGCTTGATATGCATTATCAGGTATTTGGAGTATCAAGATGGCGTAGTGGTTCGGGAACACCCCGAAGGCTTCAAATCTGTCAATTTCGGGAAATTGTACGGTTGCGTGCAGCGAAGCCCGCATAATCAACTCCAATCGATATTTTTGCAAGTTCTTCAATCAAATTTGTGTAGCAACCATCAATTTGGAGCCATCATTTTGTGGTGAGGTTGCGCGTCAAAACAGCTCCGCATAACTGAGCGCGGAGATCCCTTTCTAATTTTGTTCTGAACAACCGATAAACGTCGCGATAAAGGCCGAGAACCCCCGAAAGTTTCAACAGAACAGAAAAAAGCGGACCCCGGAATGCATTCTTGACAAAAGGAAGAACCGGCGAAGAACACGTAACGAAAGAGCAAAAGGATAATAATGACCCCAAGTCGAGAAGACGACGACCGAGCAAAAGGCCTCTGAAAAGTGAAGGGACCCCAGGCTTTCGGAGCTCAAAGGGAAAGGACTCCGTGGGTCACCCCACCACAAACATACACACGTACGTAATTAGTGTGATACACAACCGCATACAGAGGAACGCGCGGTGGAACGGACAGGTTGGGATTTTTAAGGTCCCCGAGAGAACCAGAAAATTGAGTGGAGAACTGGTTTTTTGAGGAACGTAAGTGCGGCGTTGTTAAGGTTGTAGGGACCCCACAACTTCTGGAGATCGGTGAATCGATGCTCGTTTTCCGCGAAATTGTGTCCCTTTCGCTTTTTTGTTGTGATGAATTTGGCAGGGTAGGGTGGCCACTTGTGCATTAATTAGTGTTTAGGGGGCGCTTAGAATATTTGAAGGGCGCTTTGAAATTTCAAGGGCGCTTCCAAACTTGAAGGGCGTTAGGACTCTAATTTTTTTGTGTTTCCAATCATATGACGATTTTTTCAAATTATTAAACGCCCTTTTAACCCTTTCAGGCCTGATGGGTCATATATGACCCAAAAATTAAAATTTCCAAAACTAGCCTATAAATTTCGTATGGTCGCAAGAATCTTTTTCCCATCATTAACTAAAAAATATTTTTTGAAAATTCAGGCTTGGAAGGGTTAAAAAACAAAAAAATGTACAGATGCGTCGTTATAAAATTTTGAGGGCGTTTACTATTTGGTTCTAATTTAGAGGACGAAATGAACACTCAATTGCCGTTCTACGGATTTTTCAAAATACAGGAATAACTAGAAACGCCTTTTTCATAAAAGAATTGTCTGAGAAAAAGAAACGTTTTTGATTGAAGGGCATTTTTCTCACAAGCGCCCTTCTTATTAAAAACTTTCATAATGGATTTAAAATATCTCAAAGTTTTAAATAACATGTTTGTAAATTCATAAATAATATTAGAAGGGCGTAAAAAATTTCTAAGGGGCGCTTATCAAAATATTAAGGGCGTTTGGACCCCAATCAAAGATTTTGATAAGCGTCAATTAGAAATTTTAAACGCCCTCCTAACACATTTTTTTTATTTTAATAAGGCCGATGCAAATATTTAAAAAAGTTTTTGTCCCTCGGCCCTGGCCGAGGTCAAGGGGGCAAAAAATAAAAAAATATAAAAATTTAAATAACAAGCCATAGTCTTCACATTTAAATGAAAAAAGTGTTTTAAAATGCATTTTACACTAGTTCAGTTGTTTTGCAATCATTAGTTTTCAAAAAATCTAAGATCTGACAAAAACAAAAATTGTATCAAAAAAAAAGGTTTTGCCTCGAAAATTTTCAAAAAATCTTAAGATTTTTTAATAAACCCAAACATGCTAAAAATGATTTAAAACGCAGAAGAATGTATTTTAATTTGATTTCAGCTGGTTGCACTTGAATTTTCATTGAAATTTTGAAGTTTATTGTAAAAATATTTTTTTGCCCCCTGATTTTTCGGGCCAATTTTGAAGGGGGTGACAAAAACTTTTAAAAATATTTGTACCAGCCTAACCTGTTATTTAAAACATTGAAATATCTGAAATCCATATTGCTGAATGTTTTTTTATTAGAAGTGCACTTTAGAGAAATACGCCCTTCAAACTACCTAAAACGTTTCTTTTTCTCAGACAATTCTTTTAGAAAAGGCGTTTCTAGTTTTTTTGCCCTCTGATTTTTTAAAGAAAAAAGTCAGTTAATCTATTGATTTCCCGACCCCGGTTTTCCCGGAATTGTTTTGCCTGAGGATCCGCAAAAAGTACCGACTTCACCAATTCCAATTTCACAACCCTGCCAAAGGGGATTAGTTCAGCAGATCTAACCCCAACCTAACCTCCTTTCCAGAAGGTCGTCTAAACCCATCCATTGACCGCCTTCTGCCCCAAAAATCATGTCAAGATCGCTCCTCGTATCGGGTTACCACCCCGAAACCCATTAGACAACCTTGACCACCGAACGACCAACAGTCTCATAGTTGAGGTGTCACTTTCACGCGCAACGATCTCTCAAAAGGTTGATCTTCCAACTTGACGTCCCAACTTCTTCGCCAAAAAAAATCGAAAGTATCGTATTACCTCACACTCTGTAGTCGCTGACGCTAAAATTGTTCACCGAAACCTGCGGGCGCTAATTATGCGCCCCTACGGGGCGACCTTTTGCGGCTCATCCAGTCGTTTGCAGTGGAATATTCAGTACCCGCGTACTGGTGCCGCACCAGCAACATGACACTCGTCAACACTTGCCCGAATCAACGGCTAGAAAGCAACGTTACACCGGAAGTAATGTTGACGCTGAAATTGATAACTTGAGTTGACGAATTTGGCATCTATGACTCTACAGATCTTCTGAAAAACAGCGCTCTCAAAAATTGCAGGCGTTCGATTTCGACGGAGATTCGTTAACACATGTTAACGATTTCGCTAGGCAAATTTCCCTCCGTGATCTTCCGACAAAGTTGGGATCGCGTCAACGCGATCGCTTCCTCATCATCTGCTACCCTCTGCGTGACTAGGTTGAACGCTCCGGAGGGCAGTACACCAAGCTACCACTACCTGGACGGGTTACCTTTTGTTCTACCCCGATCGTCACGCGATCCGCCCAAGTTCTAGTTCAGGGTGAGAACCTTTTCGCGCTGCGCGCAAATCTAATTACCATAGAACAACAATAGCGCAGCAGTTCGTAGCAGCTGTGCTGATCGCGTCGGTTCAACGTTCGACGATGACGACGACGGTGAAGCGGTGCAATTTGCGCTGACCGTGAACTGCTGCTACAGCTCCTCAGGTGTTGAGCTGCCCGATAACGTAACGCAGTCGCGTGAATTCCTGTGGGTAACAACACACTCTCTCCAAGCTGAGGTGAGGTCGTGCATAATTGCGTTAGTCATCCACTGCGAAGCAGTCGCTGAAGGAACGCGTCCTTCAACCAGTTCACCGACTTGTCCATGATTGGGCTGTTTTTACAGCCCCCCTCCATTTTACATGCTTCTCGGCGTACACGCCGAGCAGCACCACATTTATGGGAAATTACTTCCTTTTGTGGTGCGGTCTTCTCTTCGTGGTCGATCTCTGGTGCGTGACGAAGCCCGCGCGAAGAACAACACACGACGATCTAGATCTAGCTTCGCTAGCTATTGTGGCGAGCAGGTCGAATCTCGGCTGGCTTTTCGGGACTAGCTTCTGGCCTTTATTCAGCTTGTTTTTAATTGCTTGTTAATGGTAATTTGAATCACTCTGCGCCGCGCCACCACCACCACCTGTTGCCGCGAGGGGTTGATTTGGAGTTCTGGGGGGTTGTCCCCCTCGGGGTAGAATGACCAGCGTGGAGATTGGCAGATTTTTTTGTGGTTGTAGCCCGGCGGTAACGCTGATTTCTTGTACGACCGCGGATGTTGATCATAACTTTGAAGCTTCGGGCGAGCCTTCGGGTCATCCGGTATAGATATTGACAGGACTGCGAATTCGAGCTGGTTTTTAGCGACTTCAGCAATCTACTAGCAACTAATCAAATCCCAAAAAAACGTCCAATTCCAAGCGAAACTTATTTGGAGACTCCTTAGAGATTTTCCCTTACCCCTTAAAAAAAGAAGCAGCAACTATCCTGTCTGTCAAAACTTGTTGAATTTGAAATCAATTTAAGCGATTTTTCAAAAAAGACGAGTTGCGACCTCCCACGACCTTCTCTGCAGCAACCTCCGAACGTTAAAAATAACGCTTTGGTCGACTCATCACCCACCTTCTTGAAAGAAGTGTCTTTAGAGTGGGAAATTTTCCCACACACCATCAGTACCGACAAACGCAAAAAATGAGGTTAATTATCAATTCTTCACCGCAGTCGTAGCTCACTTTTTGCGCCGATGATCTGCTCACGCACCGCCTGAATACTACTTACACCATTGATATGCTGATAAGCGAGCGGGGAGGCAGCGCCTCGAACCACCGGAAACCGGACTTGACCAATCGAGCTAGTTCAAAAGTTTGCCAAAAAAAGATCGCAGCATAAATTTGAATAATTTCCGCGTGCGCGCGCTGATGGCGATATAATTTGGCATTTGGAACCTGTTCCGTGGAACGCCCAGTAGCTAATCCGGGCAAGGTCGCCAACCACAAGCGAGGTGATCTATACGCCCGGTTGAAGGTCCCGCGATCACGTGGAAGACGAACCCCGGGGTCTAATTATTCAAAGCGCGAGTTAGTTGTAGTTCGGCGCCATTCATATGGTAATAACCGCTTCGCGGTTGATACAATCGCCGCAGAAAGCCATTAGCTGCGACTTTGTGACCCCGCGAGGAAGAAAGGGGGGGTTCTAGAAACGCCCCCCGAAATTTCACACTTTGGGGGCGCGTTACGGTTCGTGAAGGTGCCATTGTTTAGATAGGACAATTACGTTGCACTATAAACGTGAATATATTCCTTCGTGGTTCTCGCATTCGTGAATTCAATTCACGATTTCGAGAATTGTTTTTTTACCGTGTACTGAAGTTCCGAAGACGTTTTTTTTATTCAAAGGGCGCTTGTGACGAATACGCCCTGGAATCTTTCTTTTCCATAAGAATGTAATAAGTACAGGGAAACCTCTTTTTACGCGGTGGCGTTACGCTTTTTATTTCGTTGATTTCTCTAAAACCATACAATATTTTTGCAAGCTTCAAAAAGCGTTTTGTAGATCTGAACAAAACCTACAAATTGCTGTTTAAAGATTGCAAAAATGTTGCGTCGTTCCAGAGAAATCGACAATTTAGAAAAACGTAACGCCTGTACACAGTAAAAAAAACATGGTATTCTTACATGTGGGAAGGGGTGTATCTTTTATGTCAGAAAATTGTGTAATTTTGCCTCTGAAAATGTGTAATTTTACCACTATTCTTGTGTAATGCCACTTTTCAGTCTAAATTGCGGTAAAATTACATCTTAAAAGAGGTAATATTTAACCATCCAAAATTACACCTTCCAAATTTACACAATTTTTTACTGTGTATAAAAAAGCCGCTTCATGAGGAATTCGTATTGTAAACAATGTGCAGAGCAGTTGTTATTGGCCTTAATGATCGCGTCCCCAAAATTGAGCTTAAACAATAAACGCCCTTAAAAGGGCGTATCAACAATTCCATACAAATACAATATTTGTTTTTTGTTTATATTTATGAAATATTTACATCGGTAACATTTTCTCATCTTTTAAGTTATTTAAAAAAAATATTTTAAATTTGTATCAACAATTCGGATATTTTGAAATCAAATACTTTCAGAGTTTGTCAAGTTTGATCTTAACTTGTACGGGCAAAAGATTCACTTTTGATGCAAACAACAACAACGTGGTAAGTACAGCGTGAAAACAAAAAAAAATAGTTTTTTAAAGTTAAATAAGATTTTTTGTATCAAAATCAAGTTAAATAAGCTGCTTGAATTTATTTTAACAGTTTTTGGAAAATTAAATTTTCAAGTTTTTTGAAAAATCATTCAAATGTGGACTATCTTGTGTTATAACTTAAAAAATAGCAATTCCAGGAATAAAAAAAACAACAAAAAAAATATTTTGCGTAGTTCCGTTTTAATGTGAAATTTAAAAAAGGGCTTTTTTAGGATTTCGGTTTTTTTCTAGATTTTTTCGGAAGACGCAAATAGTTCAGAAAAAATCGGAATACCGATTTGTACTATTTTTATAGCATTTTTGTATGGATAGTAGGGTGACAATAAAAAAAATCGACATCAGAGATACCCTCTGACTCGATTCCTAATGCAAAAATAAGTATCTGTGCCAATTTTGAGCCAAATCGGTTAAGGCTAAGGGGTCGCTTTTCATCGTTGAAGTTTATATGGGGAAAAACATCGTTTCAGTAATTTTCTGCTAGGTGGCGCAGGTCTTGCCCAAAATTGTCCAAGTGTTAGATTCTTGTAGGAAATTTAATTCCCTACAACTTTGTCGAAGAGTGCAAAACGATCCGAGTTGATCCTGATTTTTGGTGATTTTTCAAGAAAAAAATATTTTCTTATATGCTTCCTATATACCCCTTGTATACTTTCAAGTATAGAGGCCGATTTCTTTTCATCGCATTGCTAATAACTCATCAGGATCAACTCGCATCGTCTTGCACCCTTCTAGAAAGTTGTAGGTAATTAAATTTCCTACAAGAATCTCGCATTTGGACAATTTTGGGCGCCACCTGCTGCAAAAATCCTGAAGCGATGTTTTTCCCCATACATTTTTGCGATTTTCCCCATATAAACTTCAACGATGAAAAGCGACCCCTTAGCCTTAACCGATTTGGCTCAAAATTGGCACAGTTAGGGTAGAGTAGTCATCGATAAGATACGGGGAACAATGATAAAATGGCTCTCACAAGTCGTAGTTTCAACCAATCAGGCTCATATTTGGGGGAAAGGTGTGTCTACTGGATACACGTCTGTCATAATAATGGCTTTGGTTATGGACGCTCCCTTACAAAGTTATTCATAAATGTTTGATTCTGGGGTGTAAAAGTAAATCATGGACAAAAAATACTTTTTCGCTCCTACACGGAGAAAAAACCGTTCCGAAAATCGTGAACAATGTACCACGAAATCAGGAACAACGTGATATCCCACGGTACGAAAACGTACCATGAACACTTTCCATGAACAAAACGCAAATCATGAACGTTTGTTCATGATGCTAAGCTTCTCTAATCCCCTAATTTTTAAGCTTAAAGCTTTTAAGCGTTTTGAAACGGTAACAGCGCCATCTGATTGTCGTTCACACCACTGCCACTGAAAGCTTTCGCCCTGACATCTAGCGGTGGGTAATGCAAACTTCATGCTTCCTGAATATTGTTTTTATGAGATCTTTTATTTTATTTAAAACAACTACAACACAAAATTTGACTTTATTCGTAATATTACTGTAATTACAATGCACAATCTTTTACAATAACATTCCCTCGAAGAAGATTCTCCCAGATACCACGGTCCCACTGAGCTTGAAAACGGACCAATTCCAGTTTCGGCCGGTCATCGCCGTGTCCCCGGGGAAAACAAAAACAACGTCCGCCTTTGGAATCTGTGAAGGCAGACCACAGCCTGCAACTCCGGGAGTTTCAGACGCTCCTGCGAGAACGACGCATCGAAAATCGATCGATTAAAAACTGTTTTTCGTTCTGCAAAGAATATTCTTCATCAGCATAAAATAATCTAAAAAATGACATTTACATACTAAACACACGCAGATCTTGACCAACGGAACAAAGACCGGGACCAGAACAGTGGCCAATGTTTAAAAACGGTCCATTTCAGCTGGACACTCGGGCACTTTGACAAGAAACGTTTCAACGTGTTTTGATGACAGGCGATGACGGACGACTGAGCTTTTTTGGGGACGTGCAGAGAAAACGAGACGCGAAAACGGGATACCGTTCAGATATTCCGCAACGATAAAAAATAAATAAAATTAAAACTTTTGATTTGTTTTATGGAATATTTCTAAAATTTACCTTTTGTTTTCGTAGCGCGTTGGAAACACTGACACTCTACACGGACTAATGTCATATAGTGGGAGATGTGTGTGTGTTTGTCTAAAATTCTAAAATTCTAAAATTCTAAAATTCTAAAATTCTAAAATTCTAAAATTCTAAAATTCTAAAATTCTAAAATTCTAAAATTCTAAAATTCTAAAATTCTAAAATTCTAAAATTCTAAAATTCTAAAATTCTAAAATTCTAAAATTCTAAAATTCTAAAATTCTAAAATTCTAAAATTCTAAAATTCTAAAATTCTAAAATTCTAAAATTCTAAAATTCTAAAATTCTAAAATTCTAAAATTCTAAAATTCTAAAATTCTAAAATTCTAAAATTCTAAAATTCTAAAATTTAAAATTCTAAAATTCTAAAATTCTAAAATTCTAAAATTCTAAAATTCTAAAATTCTAAAATTCTAAAATTCTAAAATTCTAAAATTCTAAAATTCTAAAATTCTAAAATTCTAAAATTCTAAAATTCTAAAATTCTAAAATTCTAAAATTCTAAAATTCTAAAATTCTAAAATTCTAAAATTCTAAAATTCTAAAATTCTAAAATTCTAAAATTCTAAAATTCTAAAATTCTAAAATTCTAAAATTCTAAAATTCTAAAATTCTAAAATTCTAAAATTCTAAAATTCTAAAATTCTAAAATTCTAAAATTCTAAAATTCTAAAATTCTAAAATTCTAAAATTCTAAAATTTAAAATTCTAAAATTCTAAAATTCTAAAATTCTAAAATTCTAAAATTCTAAAATTCTAAAATTCTAAAATTCTAAAATTCTAAAATTCTAAAATTCTAAAATTCTAAAATTCTAAAATTCTAAAATTCTAAAATTCTAAAATTCTAAAATTCTAAAATTCTAAAATTCTAAAATTCTAAAATTCTAAAATTCTAAAATTCTAAAATTCTAAAATGCTAAAATTCTAAAATTCGTAAATTCTAAAATTTTAAAATTTTAAAATTGTAGAATTTGAAAATTCTAAAATTTAAATCTTAAATTTGAAAATTCTAAAATTTTTAGTTTTTATCCTACTGCTAACATAATTCCCTTTTCATTTGTTTGAACTTATGAACATATGAATGACAATAGCTTATAGAACTTTAAAAAAAATCTCGAAATTTCTAAGTTCCGTACATGTACTAACAAATTTAATCATGGCAATTTTGAAATAATGTGAAATTATTAAAGACACCCTCATATTACAAAATTAGCTTATTCTAAAGAGTCTGATTATATTAAACATAAATCAGAATGTTTGGTTTTGGCTTTATGTGGATTGATCTTCAAAAACATGTTAGAAAACGTCAAAATTCTTTCCAATCCAAACACGAACAAAAGACTGCGTTGAATTTGTGTTAGTGTATGAGATGTTAGAAAGCTCCCTAGACCAAAACAGGTCAAAAGTAGATGGCGTCACGAAACGATGTTCTGTTGACAATCAGCACGAAACAGGAAAGCTTTTTCAGACATAAGATTCAGTTCGCGATTTCGTGAACAATGTGCACGATATCATGTTTTTTTTCTCCATGATATCATGAACAAGTTCACGATTTCATGAACAGCGAAAGTACGCGATTACATGCACATTTGTTCATGAATTTCAGAACGGTTTTTTCTCCGTGTAGGCTTCCATTTACACCAAAACTAATATTTCTTCAAATGTCTTTCGACGTTCCATAGGGATTAAGTTGGGCTACAATGTCCTTTCATTAGATTTGGCCAAAATTTAGAATACACCCAGAATCCAGGACTGTCTCATTGTTCCCCACTCTTTTCGGCCCATGGGTAACAATGAGACACTTTGATTTTTCTTCAATAAACTTTTCAAAATCGATGGAAATCTTTCAAAACATGAATTTAAAGTGATTTTTGGCATATTTATAGAGTTTTAACTTCATTTAACCAAAAATACAAAGTTATTTGGTATTAATATATGGATTTAAAAAAAATTAAATACTTTTTAGTGTAACTTTTGTTATTAAAAGTTTTATGTTGGCAAAATTGCTCTAAAATGTTCAAGGCAAGTCACCTGCAATGGAACGATACAAAAACATGATGTTTTGCTAGAAAAATGTTGATTTTCGTATAGTGTCTCATTGTTCCCCAGCTGTCTCATTGTTCCTGCCAAGTGCGTCTACAATGAGACAGTTGAATAACTCTGGCTGTTGATGTCGGATCGATCTCATATTTTGGTCAATGATAGAACACATTAAAAGAAAGATAATGCAACTAAAAGGTCATTAAGACATGCTGATGAAAAAAATAGAAAAATCGTTGAAAGTTGAAAACCAAAAGTGTCTCATTGATGACTACCCTACCCTACTTGTTTTTACCTAAAGAATCGATCCAGGTGGTATCTCTTGCGATTTTCCGAAATTTTCAATTTTTTTTTGTCACCCTAATGGATAGCTGCCAAAATGGGATGTCGATTGAAACATGATTTTTTTTTTTGCTCAAAGAGAAAGTTGGAAGATTCCACATTTTTCAATTACTAAATAACACATTAAATGAAAATTAAAACCTGGTGACCACCCTGAGGTAGAGTCGGAGTAGATAGATTTTGAGAAGCCGGTGTCGGAGTTGGAGTCTCTGAATCTTCAGAAGTCGGAGCCAGATTCAACTCAGCACTTTTTTTTCAAGTCAGCACTTTTTTAGGACCCGAAGTCGGAATTGAGCCCGTCAGATTAAAAATTAAAAAAAAAGTCGGAGTCGGCGTTAGAGTCGACTGATTTTCAACAACTTTAAATGGGAGTTGGAATTTGAGGTAGATTTGGTGAAGACCCGGATTCAGAGCCGAAAAAATTCGAAAAACCGGAATCGCGAAATCCTCAGAAGTTGGATTTCGATTCGGAGTAGATTGATTTTGAGATGTTGGTGTCGGAGTTGGAGTCGCTAAATTTTCAGAAGCTGGAGTCATAGTCAACTAATCGGAGTTGTTGTTGGAGTCAAAACTGGTGGGGTAAGGCTGATGGAGACAAGACTGTGGAGTTGGAATTCGTCAAGTCGGCACTTTTTGAGGACCCGGAGTTGGAGTTGAAATCTCCAGATACCATTTTAAAAACCAGATTTATGAGCCGGAGTGGTTTGTTTTTCGACAAATTTTCAACACCTTTGAATGGGAGTTTGAGATGATGTTAGTTGTGGCGAAGATCCGGATTTGGAGCTGACAAATTCCAAGGAGCCGGAATCGCTATTTAGGATTTAGGATTGGAGTTGGAGTAGACAGATTTTGAGAAGCCGGTGTCAGAGTTTGAGCAGTTGTTGTTGGAGTCAGAGCTGGTGAAGCAAAGCTGTGGAGTTGGAGTCAGTGAAGTCGGAACTTGTTTCAAGACCCGGAGTCAGAGTTTAAGTCGTCAGATTTAGAAAAGCCAGAGTTGGTGTCGGAGTCGACTTTTTTCAACAACTTTGAATAGAAGTTTGAGTTTAAATTAGATTAGGTGAAGACCTGAAATCGGCATCAACCACATTCAACAACATTATAAGAGAATTGCTGTTGGAGTCCGAATTGAAGTCTGTGGAGGTTTGATAAGCTGGTGGAGTTCGTAGTCAGAGTCGCTTAATCTTCAGAAACCGGAGTCAGAGTTGAAGCAGCTTACAGATTTAGTGTTGCCTTGATGAGCAGGCGACTCACCACCGATCAAGCTTCGCAGAACTGTGAAAAGGTTATTTTTTTCGCAACCTGCCGGCGAACCATTGACATTGAAGTGACAATAAAACATAGACATTAGTCGTAAACTACCCAACCTCCCCTCGTGTGTGTGTGCAAACACACGTAAGTTTCGATAGTTTCGCGCGGCGGCGTTGTGCTATTTTCGGGCAGGAGGTCCCTCCTCTTCAACAAGTGCGTGCTCGTGGGATTTGAGCTCTTTGATGATTTCGCCGAAACCGCAGAGTCAAACCGCGTTGATCGACTCTGACAAGCGCGCGCTTATTTTTACGAACCTAAATGTCCCAAGAAACTCGTTCAAGATCAGGCGGTCTAAGCGCTGTGACAGCAGTCTGTCATTGACGAGCGTGATTCTTCGACTTGTTCGCGGTTGTATTGGTGGCTGATCAGGGCTTCGTCACAAAGGTGATCGCCGAGCTGACTCATGAAGGCATTTTTGAAATTCTTCGCGGGCAGGGTTGCCAGCGCGCGTTGCGCAATACGCTGGAACATCTGGTGAGATCTCCGAGAGCCCGGCGATAATCACAATTTCCAGTTGGAAAGAAGGAAGTCGAGTAGAACTTGAGGAGGGGGAGAAACGACGAAGGTAATTATGATTGAGATCGTGAAGATTTTGTTTTTATTTGTACGGCGTGCTGGAAGAAGACGAAGACGACGAAGACGGGGTTAGGAGGTTTAGAGCGCTGTTCACTTTCAGGTGAGCGATAAACGAAGCGAGGAGAACGAAGAAGCGAAGACTACGCACAACAAAGAGACCTTCACCAATACACGTGACCGGCGGTGCGTGCGAGTTGGTGTTGAGGTTTCTGGGATTTTTTGTCTTCTAGAATTCAGGTTCTAAACTTAGAAGCAGGAAGAAGACAAGCAGAAACCGGTTGCGTCTAGGTTAGAAGAACATAGAGAGCTCTGTGGTTGTCGCGAAGTTTTGTTTTGATCATTAATTCTCGAGCATCTTAGGACGTGGAAGATCGAACTAGAGCGATACCTTGGGCGGACACGATCGAACACGACACTATCGCACTAATGTGACAAGTGTCCCGCGAGGTGATTAGACAATTAGCGAGATCCGTTCTCGGCGGTTCGCCTAACGACAACGAGCTAATCTCGGAACACCACGTCTGCAGACTGCATCGCGCGCAAAACCGCACACTTACGACAGTCCCTCTTATCAATGACAGCTCGCGGTTGCACAACAGTGTCGGCTGCACATTCCGCTGCAACACGGACTCTTGACGTTGTGGTGTTCAGCGCGCATCCAACGGGTTCAGCTGAAGAACTTCCAGGGCTTCTAGATGTTCGGTCACACTTACGCAGTACTCTGTGGTATCCTCGTGTGGTTGTAACTGTTACACAGGATACGGCATAACACTCTCGATTGCACTTGATAGAATCTTCAATAAACTCTAAACTACTCCCTCGCTCTCTTGGTAGGCTTGAACTTGAACATGTAGAACACGACCGTCAGGGGCCGGTGTTTGCTTCGCACTCTACCCAACAGAATTCTCAATAAATGCAGGTCATTGTACCACATGCACCCCCACAACAACAACAACACCAACTACACCGTGTAGAGGCGCATAGGCCAGTAAATATTCTCCCACTAGAGACGACTCCTCTAATGCACTCTTCCTTGTGCACGTTGCACACACTCTCAGCTCTTCCTTCTTCTATCCGCTTCAGCTCGGCGTTGTACAATTCCTCACCCAAACTCTGTGTATTGGTTGCAGCGTAACGTATCCTAGACCTTCGTCTCTAGGATGCACCACACAGCGCTGCACACACAGACTCCCACACTCCCACAGCTTCTGTAACGTTGCCGTTGTTCCCTCACACTATTCTTCCAGCGCTCTCGAATCTTCAGTAATCCTTGTAAATCCTTGGCTCTCGCGCGGCTACAGTTGGTCAAGTTCGGGTTGACCTTCCGCAACAACACCGGGCGCGCGCACACTTGATGTCAACCCGTCACCACTTGATTCTCACGTGCGCGTTGTCGCACTCCGAAATTCACGCACAATAAACACGGCGTAGACCGCGCCGAGGTCAACGGGGGGGTTGGACGCGGGTGTAATCGCGGTGACACGACTGCGTGCGTGTGTGTGTGTTCAGGTGTGTGTTTTTGATTTCGATTCACTGCTGTTGTGTGTCACGGGCTCCGTGTGTTTGACTCGACAACTCTACCGCACGACGGACAAACATATACTAGAAGCTGCTGACGGGACCGGACGGCCGGAGACCCGCGTGAACTTGTGTTCGTGAACAGCGAGAGAGCGAGAATCGAGAGAGGAGGCCGCAGACAAACACGAAGCAATCATTTCGCTTTCCTCTATGCAATGCAAACAGCAACAACAACAACAACTAGCACACTATGTGTAGAAGAAGAGAGAGCGAATAAATGTTTTTGATTCCACCTAAACAACGCGAGAGTACGAGGGGAGCGCGGTGAGAGGAACGTGCACCACAAGAAATCATCGACGACAACGACGGGCTGATCCGGTCGGACGCGCGATGTGTGTTCGTCGTCGTCGTCTGCTGTTTTGATGTAGTGTGAGGGAATTGGGAAGTCGGGAAACGGTGAGGGAGAAGGTAGATTTTTTGGCGAAAAAACGAATCGAAAACAATGAAACCACTCATTGTTGCGAAAAAGTTTGTGAGTGACAAATCAGGTAATTTATTTTGGGCCGACATGAACTTAAAAATGCTTGATGTTTCACAAATAGAAGCAAATTTATGTTGTCAGAACCAAAGGTACTGATTGTCGGTTCGAAAACCAGAAATCACTCACTCATCGCCGAATGAATCTTTGGCGGGTGAAGCGCGCAACTAGAGAACCATTCGCGAGCGAACATGACTCGCTAGCTGCCAGCGTCTTGTTTCTTTGCCTACTACGTCCGTCGAACCAGGTTACAAACGAATATGTTCAGAGAGGAGAGAATCAAACAAAATACAAGCGCGGCGCTATTTTGGCCTGCACTACTACCTCGACGTCGTCGTGCTATCTTGTCGCACCCGCCATTTTGACGTTCCGAGAAAAACGCGTTTTAATGTTTGACCTTGAATATTCAAAAACGAGAGCACGCAATGTAAACAATAACAAACACGTTTTGTTTGGCTCACCATTCTGTGCATTGTCCCAAAGTTTGGTTGAAGTTGGTTGCTGGAGTCCCGAGTTATAATTACAAATGTTTACGGTAGTCTAGCTTGTACGTGCGACAAACGCATCCTGACTTTCCTGGCCTGGAATCCTTTGGCTTTTGTCGCACTTACATCAATTTTCATGGAGTGACAAGATAGCACGACAAGATTGAAACTACTTTCATATGTAAAGTGACAAAAATGCACGGAGTTTTTTCGGTTTTTGTTGAATATCTCAGGATTGAAATCGAATTTTGGGGATCTGTGAAGGTCAAAAGGTGAGGCATTGTGAGCTGCACAAAATGGCGTTCTTAACTCAAATTGGCCCAAAATGCACGTACGACAAGTTAGCACGATGGCGACGACCTGTCTTCGATGTTGTGTTATCAACAAAGTTGTATTTTTTTAATAACATGGTTTTAAGCAGTTTAATATATGATCAAAACAAAGTCGATCGCAAACTATTTCTGGAGCAACATTTGAAAGGGGCGGTACGACATTGCTCTTACGGCCTTTCATTACACGCGTTTAAATGGGACGAAAGGCCGTAAGAGCAATGTCGTGCCGTCCCTTTCAAATGTTGCTCCAGATTCCAAGGCAGCTTTGAGCGACATAACGCAATCGATCTCTCTGAACCATTCACTGTACTATCCGATTGGAGAGAGAGGGAAAGCAAATAGAGAGTGTCCATTAGCGAATGGTGTGGAAGTGACAAACAAAACAGCAGAGCAGTTTTGCGTCACACTCGATTTGTGCTCGCGAGTGACTGACTTTATGAATTTGAGCACCACGAAGGAATATGACTCGATTATCCGAAGTTCGATTTTTCAAAGATTTGTATGGGATTTCGAATAATCGAATCACGAAAAAAAAAATCTGGTTTTAAACATAAAATTCAAGTTCTGCGACCTCTTTATAGTTATTTTGGCGCATATTGGCCGCCATCTTGGATTTTAAAACTTGAATATTAAAATATTTGCAACGGCTGAATGAAATTTAAAAATATACAAACATCACGTTTAATTACACACAATTTGTGAAAGGTAAAAATTTTTTGTCAATTTTCAGTAAAACAAATGCAGATAAAAGTTTAACTTCAGTTTATTAATAATTTTCTAAACATTTTATACCAGTTTTCCAAAAATGCTTAACATTTTGCTGTCCAAATTAAATTTTCAACAAAGACGAGGATTTCTAGTTATTAAATTTTGATCAAAAAGGCATTTAAATGACTTCGGCAATTTTCCAAAGTATTCAAGTAATCACGTTGAATTCAAAAAGGCACGTTAAATGTATGCAAAACAAAAAAAAATCCAACCATCAACCGTTGATGGATAAAAAGTTGAAAAACTATCCCAATCTAATCTAATCTAATCAAACCCTAGCCCTGACAATCTTTCGAAGTGATGGAGAGTGCTTTAGGCTAGATGACGCCTAGCCTCTTCTTGTCATTTATTAACATTTGTAGAGCACCATTGCATTAGAATGCATTGAAACATCACAAAATGTTAAACCGGCCAGGCCTACTGCGTAAAGTTTACCGCAGAGATGATTCGTTGAATTGGATTGAGTTTGAGCACGGGTTTTCCGAAGGCCTTGGCAAAATTTCACTTCGGGTAATCAAAACTTTTTTTGTTGTCTTACTTTTGATTGTTGAGTTTAGACCCTTAAACTACTCTAAAGTGATTTAGAATTTTTAAATCCAAGATGGCGGCCAAAACGGCGATGATGAAATGTTGAAAATACATTATTCAAATTTGACTAAAGTGGAGTCCCAGAACTCAAATTCTCTACGAAAGCGTTCTTTTTTTTGAATTTTTTTTTGTATTTTGTAATCCGGCTGAAACTTTTTTGGTACTTTCGGTAATACCGAAGCAGCCAGTTTGCATCATTAGTTTGTCCATACAAATTTGGCAGCTGTCCATACAAATCGGATGGTGAAGTAAAACGTCGGTCCCGGTTTCTCCTGTCTCGTCAGAGGCGCTGGAGCAGAAATCCCACGTTAGAGGAAGGCCATGCCCCGGGGGGCGTAGTGCCAATAGTTTCGTTTTTTTTCGTTTTTCCATACAAAAATGATGTATGAAAATTCAAAAATCTGTATCTTTTGAAGGAATTTTTTGATCGATTTGGTGTCTTCGGCAAAGTTGTAGGTTTGGATAAGGACAACAATGAAAAAATGTTACACGGTTAAAAAAATTGATGATTTTTTATTGAACTTTTTGTCACTAAAACTTGATTTGCAAAAAAAAAACAAAATTTTATTTTTTTAAATTTTTTTGATATGTTTTAGGGGACATTAAATGCCAACTTTTTAGAAATTTACAAAATGGGCGAAAAATCTTTGACCGAGTTATACATTTTAGAATCAATACTGATTTTAAAAAATGTAAATATTAATCCCAAAAATATTTCATTTTAATTTATCGATATAAAATTAAAATTGTAATCAAAAAGTACTTTAGTGAAAAAAATTAAGATAAAATTCACCGTTTTCAAGTTAAAGCCATTTTCAGGTAACTTTTTTGAAAATATTAGCAGTTTTTAATTTTTTTTTAAATTAGTGAATGTGTTTGCCCATTTTTGAAAAAAAAAAACTTTGTTTGATACGACCCTTAGTTGCTGAGATATTGCCATGCAAAGGTTTAAATACACGAAAATTTACGTTTTCTATGTCTCACCCAAACAACCCACCATTTTCTAACGTTCTAACGTTAAATAAAATTGCGAAACGCATAATAATGTAGATAAAAAACCAGCGTTTGTTTATACTTACGCATTATAAGTAGTTTTTAACATATAGTCATCAGTCATCAAGACTTACCTGGAAGAAAAAGAAATTAAGGTTAGTATGTGATTATTTGCACACGCAGAATAATGTTCTGTAGAATCAGCCTGTACGAGGTTTGAATCAACAAATTTTTTGTTGAATATAATCAACAAAAAATTGCGTTGAAACAAACCTTGATTTTCTCAATTCTACAAAAGTCTTTTGTTGTTTTGAAAAAGCTGCTTTGACGTTTAGCGTTGATCCAACAAAAATCATGATTTTCAAATCAACAAAACGATTTTGTTGATTCAAATATGCCTTATTTTTCTGCGTGCAATAAACAAATCTGAAGTTTTTTTTTGAAAAGGTCCAATAAACCAAATTTCCATTTTTTGATTTTTGGGTGTTTTAGGAACCGCCTTGAGTCAGGGGTATTAAAAAACACATAAAAAGCACTGAAAATTTGGTTTATTGGACCTTTTCAACATGATATATATTTTATTTAAAATGTCTACTTTGAATTTGCCGTTTCCTTCCAACCTCCAACAATCCACCACACATTCACTTGATCCCTGCGCTCTCTCCTCGTTTCCCACACACACTCATCTCCCCATTGACACAGTACTCATTCCCATGCGCCGCTCTAACTCTACCTCTACCATCATCATCGTCAGTGCTTTGTACTATTGGTACAATTCTCACACCCATCCACCATTGGGTGTGCAATGCACAATCCTACAGTACGCACCTCACCTCATATCTCTCTTCCCTTTTCCGTTCCCTTTCCTTACTCTCTAGTACATAACCTATTCTCTCTCACTTGGTTCGCTCTCATGTTCGTTCCACATTCATAACTTTTTCACTCACTCTCTCTCTCTCAGTCGCGACATAGTCGGTGAGTCGTTTTCAATTTCAATATCAAGGTACTGAACCTGCCCCAGGTTTCAGGAAAACCGGTACCAACACACGCTCAAAACGGCACACACACACAACCCTAATAAGCACTTTTGATACATTTCACGGCGAAGGGGAGAGAGAAAAAAAAAGTTGCAGTTCAGCAACAATCGCGTGAATATACACAAAGTCACTCACACATCCGTACAAAGTGCGCTCGCGGCGCATTTTTCTCAAACTTTCAAACTGCGCTGCGTTTGTGTTGGTGAACTTTATTTACGTGCACATAGAAATATATATCACAGTCGGCGTCTGAGGCAGCGCGTAAAAAAGTGCATTTTTATAAATGTTAGAAGTTTTCGAGTCTTTCTCTTCTGGGTGTAGGTTCGAGTTTGTTCTTTCGCGACTTAGTCGCGAGCGCTCTCTCTCACTCCTTCGCTCCTCTGGCTGTTGTGATGTAATACACAAATAGAAAGGATAGTGTGTATTTGTTGATTCTGGGGGTTTCTTCTTAAATTATTTTTACAAAATTGTGTAAAAGAGAATGGAAGAAGAAGCTCCTTGTTGCGTGAGCTGCACGGAGCTTGGGGTGGTTCGACTTTTTTTTCAGCATTTGGATGGAATGATTTATCATCTTTTGATGGGTGCTGCTGCCTTAGTGGGATGTTTTAGTACATTTTGATATAAATAGTAAAAGTTACGCGCGCCGACGACGGCGGCGGCGGACGCCACCTTCTATAAATAATCAGCGAGTCTGTTCCGCTTGAATGTGTGCCACTGCCACTGAAGCTTGTTGAGGGTGATGCTGCACCGAGAAGTGGCGGTGGAGAGAGGTTGCAACAGTAGACTATCTATTACGGGCATGGTGGAGACTTGAGGATGAATTTTAAGATTAGAAAATTAATTCCGCTGCAAAAAGTTTTTCAAAAATTATGTCACCCTCTCTTCAAAATTAATCTGAAAATCAGAGGGGAAAAATGATTAAAAACAAACTTCAAAATTTTAAAGAAAATAGCTGCAAATAAAATCTAAAATGCATTTTTCTGCATTGATGATCATGTTTGGGCTCCTTAGAAAATATTCTGTTTTTTTTAAACAAAATTCTAATGTACAGCAACACAAAAACATTTTTCTTCTCAAAAAAAAATTACTCAATACTAAGGTATTCATAAAACAAATTTTACTCAATACTAAAATATTCATCATAATGACCAAAATAGCCACCAAATGATTTTTTCTCAGTGTCATCTTATTGGCACTTATTTTTCAATATTTTGGTAGCTTTTAGTTCGATTTTAAATGTTTGATGAAATTTTCTGCTTTTTCATATAGAATAATTCTGAAGTTTTTTTCAAAAGATTTAATAAACCAAATTTCCAGTTTTTGCTTTTTGGGTGTTTTTGAAACCGCCTTGAATCAGGGGTATTAAAAAACACCCAAAAAGCAAACACTGAAAATTTGGTTTATTGAACCTTGTTTTTGAAAAAAAAAACCAGAATTGAGAATTAAATAGAGTCTGACTCTCTAAATAAGATTAAAATTTTAAGAAAATCTACATCATGCTCGATCAAAAATTAAAGCTCAACATATATGAAAAGATCGAAAAACTGAGAGAAGCTATTTTTTCAGATTCAAATCAGGTTGTATATTATATCAATATCAATTTACCGGATCAATAATGCCCGAAAAGGTTTTTTTTTAATATTCTCAGCAATATATTCTTTTCAAGGGTGCTTTTCTTCAGGTATTTTTTTGAATGAAATAAATTTAATTTATTTAAAAATATTTGTTTTTTTTATTACAGTAGAGTTATATTGTAAATTTTTAACGATTTTTGAAACTTTGTCTATGCATTCCCCATGTTAAAAGAAGTAATTTTGAATATTTATTTTCCATACAAGTCTCCATACAATTTTGAGCAAAGTCAAAAAAGTTCTCTGATTTGGTGTAGGTGTAGGTGTAGGTGTAGGTGTAGGTTATGATTAGGACTTTTCAGGAACAAAAAGGTACACAAAAAACATGTTTCATACTTTTTATGAATAAAAGTTGAAAATATAGAAACCTGGACAAAAAATCAACCAAAAATATTTTTTTGAAGCAAAATCGAATTTGCAATCAAAAAGTACTTTGATTTTTTTGATAAAATGTACCGTTTTTAAGTTAGTTGAATTTAGTTACTTTCATATATACATTTTCGTTTTTTTGGTTTAAAAAAATAATTCCTCTGAAAAAATAATTTTGAAGAGCTGAGATAATTTCCTATAATTTTTTTCTGGAACTTTGAAAATCGGGCAATTCGTTTCTGAGATACAGCCTCACAATAAAGTCAAACCAATGAAAATGAAATGATTTAAGTGTCACCTAGGCAGCCTGTAATTTTCAGTTGACGATATCTCGGAAACTATTTGTCTGATTTTCGATGTTGATTTATATTGAATGTTGAAAATTATTTCAAAATGTTAAAATCAAGCTTATTTTTTGAGAACTCCTAAAATAGATAATTTCTTCATTTCATATTTTGGACCAGGTCATAAAATTTTTGAAATAATTTTAATGAAATAAACAGAGATAGCAAAAAATACTTTTTTATCGAAAAAAAAACCTTTAAATTGCTGTAACTCGGAAGAAGTGCTATTTATGGAAATTTAAGAAATCACTCATATTCATTTTTTATCTGTTGGCATGTTTGAATGACTAAAATAAAATAAAAAGTTTGCTAAGTAACGGTTATTTCTAAGCGTCCAAATCATAACCATCTAAGTTGTCAACATATAAAAATATAGGATGTACGGAATCAATGGACATAGCTTTCACAACAAAACAAAAAAACTAAAAATTGAGAAATAATGCGAAAAGCGCATGAACTACTCTAACGAAACAATGAAGACTTCTTTTCATTGCTGTTTGAATCTTAACTTTTACCTTCGACCACATTTCCCAACTTCAAAATAGATATTTTTCAGAGACATTGTGGGGGTGACCCAAAATAGTTGCAGTCAGAAATTATTAATGCAGTAAAATAAGTTTTATTTTGGAAGGTTGAAATTTTACGGCAGAATATTCCTTATTTTTTGTGTAAGTTTACCAAATTTTACCTAAAATAATGTGTAAAAAGTGAAATGCAAAAGAAACTGATGAAACTTGAACAGCATGTATGTTCTTCTATGTAAAATTACACAAAAGAGAAGGAATATTCATAATCAAATTCTTAACCTTACACACTTGTTTTTATATTTCTGCTTTGTTATTTTTTCGACTCATTTTTAATATTTTAAATACTTTAATTCAAATTTACAAATTTGAAAACTTTGCTAAATAATAACTAATCATTCCTGAAACCACATCTTCTTCAAGGCAACTGTTTTAGTGATACAAATTAAGTATTCAAATTTCTGAAGATGTGCGAAAATGTCTTTTAGTATTTGAAGTTAAAATGGTCGATTTTGCAAAATATGGCTTGGCTAGAAGATGAGTTATTAAATATATTACATATTATTAAATGAAGTTACATACAGATTAGGTTTTTCCATCTTTCATCTGAGCTTTTCATTAACGAGTTGGATTTTTTATAAACGAATCTAAAATTTAAAATAAATATTGTATTGAATATTTCGAGTCTCTTTTCTTGAACTGAATGATTATACAATTGATTTTTGCCTTCCTCACCTCACTGAGGCAAGGCTATAAAATCACTTGAAAATTGAACTTCTTAAATATGCCTTCTAGATATACCTTCACGTATACATATCGACTCAGAATCAAATTCTGAGCAAATGTCAATTATTTATTTCCAAAATACCTAAGTATTGACGATTTTATTTTTTTGCAAAAAAAAAGTTTTTGTGGTGCTGTACATTGGAATTTCATAAAAATTCATAATGCTTTTAATCCAGCCCAAACATGCTAAATATGATTATAAATGCAGACTTCTATTTTCATTAAAATTTTAAAGATTTTTGAAAAAAAATAATTTTTTTAGCCCCCTGATTTTTCGAACCAATTTTGAAGGGGGGAGAGGGGGGGCGACATGAACTTTGAAAAATATTTGCAACGGCCTTACAGTGATTGAGAGTTTGTCTTTATTCTGGCAGTCATCACCCTGTCAAATTGAAGAAGATTCTGGCAGATTCCCCAAGCATCACGCTGATGCTTGCGTGTGTGCGTAAAAGAGAAGGTTAGGAGGAGAACACCCCGAGCAGGGGTAAATAACACGGGAATACCAAATTTTGGTATTACTTGGGCAAATAACAGCGACCAAAATGTGCCCTTGGTTGCCCAGTAATAGATGGTAAAATACCATGAAATCATACCAAAATCTTGTATGTGTAAGGGCACAACAATACCAAACCATGTTATTCCAAGGCTAAAATAATACCTCAAAATAAAACCATTTCAATACCAAGTTGAGGTCTTCTGGATTTTTGAACATTGCTTGAATACCAAAACTTGGTATTGCCATGGTTTTATTTTTAGGTATTTCCGCGCCCTTGGAAAATCATATTTTGGTATTTCTGTGGTCTTTCACATACATGATTTTGGTATGATTTCATGGTATTTTACCATCTATTACTGGGCAACAAAGAGCACATTATGGTCGCCGGTATTTGAACAAGTAATACCAAAATTTGGTATTGTCATACCATTTTTAGTGCAGCAGTTGCAGTTAGTGAAAAAACGGAAATTATTCATATGCAACAGCCAAATCTACTCACCTGATGATTCCATGTTGTTATTAGTGATATTCTTCACCACACCGAATGCATTTGTCATTGATGAACGGCCTGTGCTTGAAGTTCTTGAAGCTTCTGAAAAATAACAAGATTGAAAAATAAGTATTATTAAAATGAAACTGAATTGAAATTCACCAAAATTCATTAATCTGTCGATTGACTCGTTTTTCAAAGTATTTGGTTATCCCGACTTAGAGATATTTCAACGTTTTTGAAAAAAATATTAGTGGGTATATCACAGTAATTTTTAAAATCATCTTTAACATTTTTGGGTTTCAAGTCATTTTAGCGCAAAATTAATTAACTCGTAAATTTTTTTTAACAAATTTCCCATAGTTTCAGAGAAAATTGATGAAACCTTTCAATATTCATATAATACCAAAATGTGCCATCCTGACTTAGAAAATTTTCCACAATTTCAAGTCATTTCTGTAGGGGGTATATTAACAATGTTTAAAATAAAGTTTGAAATTTCCGGTTTTGAATGAAAGCATTCGCTTTGAGACATGATTTTGGCGCAAAATTAATTATTTTGTCAAAATTGGTCAAACTTTTCCCATAGTTTCAGAGGAATTTGATAAAATACTGTAATACCAAAAGAATACCAAAATGTGGTGTTCGATCATTGACAAATTCTGCAATTTTGCAATATCAAAACAATACCTTAAATTGGTATGATACCACATTTTGCTCTTGCATAATCCTTAAGACAAATTTTAAAGGGTCCAGGAATACCAAAATTTGGTATTGATACCAGAGAAAGGTATTATTACGCATTTCCCTTGTTATTTACCCATGCTCGGGACGCAATAGTTGTGAGGTTAGGGCCAGCATCATCGCCGGTTGAGAGTGAAGGTGGTTGAGCACAGATGGCACAACTTCTGATTCCCATCAGAATGGGTTGATTAGTTCAGGAGACACATAAGTCGGACGTTCATATATGATACATTTGCGCAAGAAGAAGAATATGTGAATATGTGATCATCAACAACAAACGCTTTGCGAGCGTTAGCAGAACAAGTTCTAAACTTTGAACTACGTTTCTCCGAAGCACACCACTTTGCTGGGACAGGAAAATGAAATTGTTAAATTGCTCACTGGCAAAAAAAAGAAAGACACAAAAAGTAACATCGACTGCAACATGTGCAACACCGCCGCTTTCGCTTGCCTCCCCAAGACGATCAGGCGATGATAACAAGTTGAAACTAGAGAGACACACAGACACACAGATCCTCTAAGCTGCGGACGAACGAACGAAAATGCGAGCGAGAGCGAGCGAAATGCAAAGATCAAGAAGAACTGGAGCGAAATAGAGAAGAAGAGGACGGCGAATGCACCACATGCAACGGAGGAAGCAAGATTGCACATGTGGTTGTGTGTGTGTGGGGAAGCGGTTTCCGCAAAAGTGCAGCGTTAGAAGAAATAAAGTAGGCGACGACGACGACGGCGAAAAAGAGTAAGAATTGTTGCTCAAAGAAATATGAGGAACAGAAGGCGACTTGTTAGAATTGCACGAGGTGGATATTTTTAGAAAAGTTTCAATGGAAATGTTTCACGTTGAATGAAGTTTGGCAGGTAGGAGTCAAATTAGTTGGAGGTCATTGCACTCAACCGCGTTGCGGTTCCCAATCACGGCCATCAAGTTCGAGCTAATGAAATCGGTAATCGAATTTTATTTGACAACAAGGTAAGTGGTTCCGGATCGTGTTACAACTGGTAAGTATTTGCTTTTCTTTCCTAACTAACATCTGTCAACTGTCAATCTTTGGCTGCTTTGTTTCATTGCTGTTTCAATGTAAACAAAACATCAATTTAACACTAACAACCGCTCAATTTGTAGTCTAGACATCGGAATTGATTAGCCTTCATCTCAAACATCGCGACGATCATGACAGTGACACTCCCTCTCTAGTCAAGTTTCTTGCCCAAAACAATAAAATGTGTCAATCCGGCCTGTCATCGTCGTCGTCGCTTGTTATTGTTTTCCAGCAAATTCCACTGCCAGCTCCCACAGCGATCGATGATAGTTTCGTTCAACAATGTGGAGTGCAACTTTTATAGCTACATTTTATGATACTCCACATCGCAGCTAGGCCTTTTAGTCCCGTCACCGTTTAGCGAGTGTGTTTGTGTGGATGTCATGCTACATTGAGCCGTGGTTGTTGTTGTTATTGTTGTTTTCTTTCTCGATTT
This sequence comes from Culex quinquefasciatus, assembly GCF_015732765.1. Lineage (NCBI taxonomy): Eukaryota > Metazoa > Arthropoda > Insecta > Diptera > Culicidae > Culex > Culex quinquefasciatus. The sequence goes on from NC_051862.1 coordinate 35,245,100, forward strand.
TCTGCGCTCATTGTGTTGCATGTTGCTATTTGTTGAAAAGTTTTCATTTTAATTTCTTCCACTTGGCGATACGGTGCATGCTCGACGAGTCGTATGGAGTTGCAAAAAAATCCAGCTTTGCATGTTTGTTTACTATTGAAATGACGCGGCTCCTCCGCGTATTGTCGATGAGTGCAGTTTTGTTTGCTTGTTGCACTGGTTTGTTGTACACTTCTTTTTTGTTGTGAGTGATACCAGCTAATTTGAGTTCGAATTTCAACCTGGGGCACTGAAAGTGCTGACAGTGAGCAGGCAGGTATTTCGTGGACTCGTTTTTCGATGAAACGTCAAACCAGAACGTTTTAGAGCAGGTTGCTAACGCGCATCCCTAACCCTAACGCTAACGCGAGTTCGAGTCCCGCTCGAGGAACTTTTTTTGCAGCTGTCCTTGCCCGAAAATATCGTGCATGTTTGCCGAACTTCGTTTTTCGTTTAGTAGGCAGTGCTGATAATTGCAGACAATGTGGTCGTCGCGTCACTTTTTTGATAACAGAGACATGCAACCGAAACGAAATTTGAATCCAATGTGGTTGTTTGTTGGAGGTAAGGTAGAGGGGGATGAAGAATGCAAGTTGGCGTCGCGTCTAAATATGCAGCTTGCACTTGTGTTGGTGAGTTTGATTGGCAGGAATTTTGAGGAGTTAAAAAAATTGAATGGAGGCCCGTTGGGTGCCGGAATGTCAGGCTTTTTGTAGAATTTCAACTTCCGGTGCAATTCTTAGGGGGGAGAGGGTTTTTGCCCTATGCACTTGTGTGCACTCTAGGCGTTGCAAATTTGCATAATTATTCTATTATCATCGATCAATCTGGCGTAGGGGAGATAGCAACGTGGAAATTCGATACACCCCTAAAATTAGGCTACGCGGTTGCTGGTTTCTGTGGAAAAGAAGACAAGGCCTCTATTACGGACTTCAAGCATGAAGTACTGAGAAGCGGATGCAAGAACTTTCCAATAGGAGGTAAGTACTGTTTTGTTAATTCTGTCAATTCTGTCAAACTCTGTCAGTTCAAGCAATCAAAATCGATTCAATTTCCCACGAATCTCAACCGACCCAAGTCCACTGCACTTGGTGCACAGCCAGGAGGCCAATTCTAACAAACTCTCGCGAAAACAAAGTCAACAGATTGTATTTCATTTTAGACCAACAAGCAAACATCGAAAAGTATAACAAACCGCTCTCGGAGCAGCACCAACGAATAAAAAAAAACACAGCAACAAATCAAACACACGAAAGTGCAACGACTTCAAATTTCAAATCACACGACGACGACGACATCGCCGGGCCGCATGCGAATATTCAAAGTTTTCATCAAGAGAGGGGCCCACCAATACAGGCGATCCGAAACTGCACACACGAGGTTAATGATGATGACGACGGTGATGATTTGGGATTTGCTGCCAAGGCTAGAGGTGGTCAAGGTTTTGGGGGTATTAGAGATAATCTGGGGCTAGGGGCTAGGGGCGTTTAGAGTTTGGAAAAGGGGCGCTTCAAAATAGTAGTTTATGCAACAAGTGGCAAAAAGAGGATTTTTTCAGCACGAGTCGTACATTTATCCAACGAGGTTCACCGAGTTGGATAAATACGAAGAGTGCTGAAAAAATCAAGTTTTGCAACGAGTTCCATACAACATTTTTTGCAATTTCGAAAAACACCCATTGAGTGAAATTTTATGTCGAATTTTCATGTATTTTGTCAATAAATCGTTCAAATCAATAAAATGTTGAAAAGTGTTACTTTTCGAAACAAGTGCTGAAAAGTTCAACTTTTCAGCACCCATTTCAGTGCTGAAAAGTAGAACTTTTCAGCATTTATTTTGAAAAGTGTTGCTATTCGATTCTGTTATTTTTGGTACAGAAAAGTAGGCTATTTCGTCGTTCAAGAATGACAGGAAAGGTAAGTAGTTTCACGACGGAATTGCAAAAAAATATTTTTTAGTATTTTGGAAAATTTCATTTCACATCAAAGCTTCTCAATGATGAAAATTCTGTATTCATCATAAAAAAGTGACTTTAGTTCATCGTAAATTTTATTTTAAAATTTCCTAAAAAAAACAAGATGGAAAAAATATGATAGAAGAAAAAAATTGTGTTGATCAATTGTACAAACTTGTACTATCAGTCATAAACTATTTAATTGAAATTGAATGAAGTTTATTGTTTTTAATCTCCATTTTTATTTGGGACCCCACTTCAAAAATTTAGCAACATTAAAAAAAACAATATTTTAATGAATTTATTGATATTTTAAAAATATTTGCCTCATTATGAAAATATTGAAGTGTTAAAATTTATGAAAAGATAAAAGTAACATTCGAATTTTTTTGACAATTTTTGTAAGATTACTTTTTCATATTTTTTTCATTTTTGAAATTGAATTGTATTCTAGGTTGTTACAAAAAACCTGCCACAAATTTTAAACGTCATCCAGTGGAAGACAATTAAAAATTAGGCATGTTTTTTTAACTATAGTTCAGACTCGATAATCGGAAGGCCTCAGAACATTTTTTTCCATATCTTATTTTTGATGGTCGAGCTTAAGTATGACACATAAACTGCTCTAAAATGATTTAGAATTTTTAAATCCAAGATGGCGGTGACAATATATTGAAAACAAAAAGGCATTTTTCAATTTAAAAGAAATCAAATTTTCGAATTTGACTAATTTGTCGCAGAACTTTAATTTGATGTTAAAAATAAGAAAATTCAAAAATACGAAATAAATTTTTTTTTGGGCCATGATTTGATTATCCGAAGTCCCATACCAACCTTCGGATAATCGAACTTCGGATTATCGAAACTTCCGATAATCGAGTCTATTATAGTATAGTTAAACAGTCAAAGGGTTATATTGAATTATAATTAAATATTTTTGGAACTATGCGAAAACGTTCACCAAACTTATTATAAAAAAATGTTCTTGATAAAGAATTTTTGTGAACAGAATATAAATTAATTTTGTTTCTTAATTACTTTTTTTAAATAAAATTAAATAGGCGAAAATTTCCGAAAATTTATAAATTTATGAAAGTTAAAATAGTTTCTTGAAACATGTAATTTTTGGTAAATATTTTCAAAGAGTTTGATTAAAAAAAAAATTGTTTTGTGAAAATTTGTTTTCCTCAGTGCTATCTAGTTAGTTTTTTATTTTTAAACTGATCTTTGAAACATTTTTTTTACATATTTCAATGTTTATATTCTTTTCAATAGGGCTTTCTAGGCCCAGTGAAAAAGAAATTAACCCAAAAATGACGAACTTCTGTTGATGCAAACAATGATCCATCTAGAGCTGTCACAGCCCAGCGAAATATGTTGGCCGCCATATCGGGCGACTAGTATAAAAAGACCAACTACAAATCGCCTGACAAAAAACTTTTGCTAGAAAGAGATAGGAAATCTGATGCAAACAAACCTCCAGCTGCCATGTAAACATACTTTCAATGTGTTGGTAAATTTCTGACTAGAAAGCCTTTTTTGAGAGCCCAAAAATTGTTATTGAAACCTCTGGCTTAGCTTTAGGTGTAGTTCGCCACAATCGGCCAATTCCAAGTTCAAGACCAGCGCCCCTGGTCTTCGACTCACTGACACACACACACACACAAACAACCCGATCATCTCTAGCCGGCGAAACACCGACAAAGTCTTCGCGAAATCAAAACCGGCCATCATCGTGTGGTTGCTCGTGTATGCACTTTCATGGTCGTTCACGAACTGCATGGCGGCCGCCACACGACGCGACACGACTTGGAAGACATCGATTTGAGGAAGTGACGAGAGGGAGGGAAGAAGAAATGGTTGTTTTATTAAAGAAATCTAAAATAAACAAAGCAATAAAAATCAACACACATTGCGACGAGTCGATACGGAGGAGGCGATGTCATGAGAAAGAAAGAGAGGGGGAGAGAACGAAACGATGCAACAAACATCGCCGAGTATGCATATGATGGGTGGACGAAGAAGATCTTGAAGAGAGAGAGAGGTGCAAGTGACATCGGCGGCGGTGACAAGCGGTGAGAGCGGTGATAAGGCCTCCGATGAAATAAACACAAAAATGCATATTTTTAACCTTGGCACAGCAGCCGACCCCAAGCGCTTGTATTTTAGAGGTGCTGCTGCGCTGAGAATTGTTGGAGAGATTGTGTAGTGTAGATTCGTTGATTTATATGAGAAAGATGAACGTAAATCAAGTTTAAATTAGGAGTTTATAAATGTCGACAAGAAATAAAACCGAACAAAACTAAAAATAATGTTTTTCGGTAGGTTTACGACTTAAAGAAATGAATAAGATATTGGAGGAATATTTACAGTTAAATGTTAAATTCTAAAAATATAAAGTAATAAGGCTTTCTGGTCGAAAATTGACTAACACATTCATAGCTCTGAGTCTCACAAAAGTTGGTTTGATTGCATCAGATCTGCTTTCTCTTTCTCGCACAAGTTTTTTGTTTTTTTAAGGCCTACTCCTCGATGACAGCTAACATATTTCGCAGGGACAGTGACAGCTCGGGCTCGATCGTTGTTTACATCAGGACACTGTGATGAAAAGTTCGTCATTTTTGAGTTAAATTATATTTTTTTTTTCGCTGAGCAGCATTCTAAAACAAAATATGTAAACCCTGTACTGTTCAAATCTATTTTTTTCCGTTTTTCATTTTTATATGATGTTATTTTGACCAACTTTTGTTTTACAAACTACTGTACTTCTCTTTTTCAAATCTAAAACAACCACCTTTTCTCCACTCACCTCTCCCAACAATCCAATCAATATTCTAGTTCAGTGGTGTAAACCGAGCGATCCAAGAAACTCTTCCTCCCACCTCTCCCGCCTGTCCCGTGCGAGTTCAGGGCCCTGCCCTCTGGCACAAAGTTCTTTATTGCGTCTTGGAGAAGGCAAAACTACTTTTGTGTTGCATCTTTGCCAGATCTCTCTTGTCGTCGATGTCTTCCCGTCTTCTGGAAGCTACATCGGGGAGAACGCGCCCAAACGCGAGTTAGAATGTAGGAAACATGTCGTTGACGGGGATAGCTCAAGTCCTGGACCAACCTCACGACCATTCCTAGGGTAGACTGGCGAATTGTTGAACGAATTTGAACACAATGTTTGCGTTTTCAAAATTGAAAACAAAACTATTGAGGAAGACTTTGAAAATGTGTGAAGTTTTTTCAACTTCAAAATCATGAGAGTTTGTAGATATCTTGCAGAGTTGATCTTCTAACTACCCTACATACATGTGCAAGACGTCGATAATAAAAGTTCTCCGAACAGAACTTGAGGCCACTACTCGGACGGAATTGAGGCACGTTCTGGCAAGCCAAGCCAAGTAAAACGAGTTTGGACGGGAACGGGAATGGTTCATATCTGGAGGGCGCAATAAAAACCAGAAACTACAGCAGCAGATGAAGCAAAGAAGGGGGGCTGTGGGGCAAACTTGACAATATGTGTGTTATTAGAACAAATTAAAAGCAGACCTCGGGGAACGTCTTGGGACGCCGTCGTCGCCTTGGCGATGAATTGAAGACGACGTGAGATGCGACGGGGTGTTCAGAGCTGGGGCAACATTAAAGTGTCATGCTGCTGGGCACTTCTAACATGCACTTCGAAGCCAGAAGAGAAGGGACAGCGAAACTGCACTGAAATGCACATCTACACCCACAGGGAAGAAACGCTGCAGAAATTGACATTTTTGCTTTGTTACGCTAGATGACAGCTTTTCTGACATGCATGAAGCACGCGCAACAATTTTGACCAATACATCTGTCAGATTTGCGTCAAAAATCATGCAAACCCCAAAAGGGTGCACGGTGCTTCTCGAATGGGAAAAAGACGACGACTGCAGACATTTTCTGGCATTTGTCGTTGGTTTTATGATTAGATGGGTTTTCATGTTCCGGAAAATGCGGTTGCCATCTGAGGGGGGGGGGAGACCGTGCTGAGCTGAGCGCCAGCTTTTTGCAAGTGTCATCTGCCATGCTGGAACCGAATTACCCCTCCAGTTGATGGCTTGAGCTGGAAGGAAATGAACCGGAATGGACGATAAACTTGGAAGCTTTATTGTGACATCTGTATGGTTTTACGGAAGGTTACACCCCGGGTTGGAATGCACTAAAATGAAAATGACTCAAATGTGATCATCTAGTTTAAACTGATCGATTTCATTTCCTAATGTTTAAGAAATTCATTATTTTAACTCAATTTCATCATGTTTACGACGACGCCAACTGTAATCTCCGCACCAATCTCCGTTCTATTTCAAGCAAACTCGTTAGTCATGACTGCGTCGTCTGGATATCTCAAAATAAATCTCCGCCGATCCGAATCCGAATGCGGGTCCTTGCGGGTCGAACATAAACGCATTGTTTCCTCCGCACCAAGTCACCGAGCGTTGCTATTTTTGGGAATCGATTTATACCGCAACAACCAACCAACCAGCATCTTCCTTCCGAGAGTCTGGCTATTCTAATCGCATCGAATCTTGCGTTGCTGTTCAGACTCTGACTGTTTTGCAGTCGTTCTTTGATATGCTGAATCTGCCTGCATCTCGTCTTGTGGCTCCCGGGAAGCAGACAATCAGGGTAATGGAGCTGAGTAAAAATTTGAGTTTTTTTTTTATCATTATCTGATTGCATTGCATTTTGAGGCAGAGAAAATTTAAATTTATATTTTTGCTGAAACATTTCAGAGTTTGATTTTACTAGAGGTGGGCAAAACCGCTCTTTTTTAGGAGCCGCTCATTTTCGTTCGCTCATTAAAAAGAGCCGCTCTTTTGAACGGTTCTTTCGCTCTTTTTCAAAACTTTGATGAAAAGGTTTTTCTAAAATCGTATGATTTTATAAGTTATTTCACATTGGACTTTTTCAAATAATTTGATAAAAAAAATTAAAACTGAAAACGAGAAGATGCCCTTTAAAACCATAGGTCTTGGCGGTCTCTAGGTCAAGATTTCTACTCGAACCTATACATTCAAGTAATTGAATGACATCCAAACTTAAATCTAGGATGTTGGAAAAATTGCTTTAAATTTTAAAATTGCGTTTATTTCTGCAAGAATTGAACTAATGCTGATATTTTATTTGGAGAAAACATTCTGCGAACTCTTTTCTACATTCTGATTTAATCAATAAAGTTTGTAATTGCTAAAAGGATTTTTTTTCCAAAATCTCTAAATTATTCAGTAAATTTTTGGTAATATTTTACAAATTATGCAATTTGAAATGCTCAAATTTGTATTCCGGTAGTACTTTAATGTACAATAGGTTTTTTTTCATATTGTTTAATAAATCAATTAATTTTCATAAGCATTGAAAAAATTGAAATTTTATTTTCAATTCTCAAAACAAATTCAATACTGTTTTTTGAAGTTTAATAAATTATATTTAAAACAAAAATCATGCCATTTCGAGCCGGATTTTTCAAAAGACGGAAGTTTAAAAAAGAACCGCGGTTCTTTTTTTGTGAGCCACGGATCTTTCGCTCTTTTTAGTGAACCGGTTCTTTGAGCGGCTCGCTCTTTTTTTGCCCACCTCTAGATTTTACCTTGAAAAAATAAGAATAGAAGCGAACGTTTAAGTTTATGCGTCAAATTCAATAACCGCTGGACGGCAGCGAAATTATAGAAAAGTATACAAACAATGTTAATCATAGAAAAGGTTCAGAGATGAGCGCGTTTTTGATATAAGACATATTCTTATATAATACTAATTAATACTCAAATACTCTTGATTCAAATTTAAAACGGACATACTGGAATTAAAATCCAAATTTATTTAAATTTGCTTACACCCAAAGGAAAATGTTACATTTTATAACATTTTTTGCAGCAAGCCCGTAGATCATTTTTGCCCGTGTGTAAACATGTCAGCGATCTGCAGTTCTCACCAACACATATAATGCTGGGGCAACACTCCAGAGTGAAGAATATGTTGGTGCTCTGTCCCTCTCATTTTATCAAGCGTCCACCTCGCGGTGGTAGCGTGTCGGATCAACAACCTAGAAGCTGATGGTTCAATCCTCGTTCTGTTAAGATTTTTTTTCGCAATACCAGCAAACAACAGTCGGTAATGTCGATAATTGTCGGTATCGGGCAAAAATGTCATATCCCTATATCGCAAAAAATGCATGAGGACAGATTTCATGCAGAATCTGATATACTTTTTTTTTGAAATTAAATATGTCTTTATTGAACTTTCTTATAATAATTACATTTCATTTACATTCTAAGTGGTTTGGCTAAATGCTCTTCATCTTTGTTTTATTTTTCGTTTTATTATTACTGTTCACATTCATTCATTTATTTCAAATTGTTTTACATTTTTGCATTTAATCGAATACATTTGTGTAAAAAAAAGAAAAGAAAGAAAAAATCACTAATCCTAATCCTAATCCTAATCCTAATCCTACTAAACTAAAATAAAAATCCTTTGAATTATTCAAAATCATAAGAACGAGTAAACTACGAACTGTATTTTAAGATGAATGCTCCAAGCGATCTTATTTGTTCCTGGCGAGTTTTGCACCCACACAGTGTTGTTGTCATCTCGATGAAAATGTTCAGAAGTTCTTGTGGTGAAAACAGGTCACTACTGTCTTCATCCGTTGATGTTGGTTGGTTTTCCCTCGGTTGCTGTCTGAAGCCAGGAGGTGTTGTGTTCTCTGCAACTTTTTGCCGCTGATTCAACGGCAATGGCTGCAGATTTGGAACCACTCGAACAGATCCCGCTCCAGGTGACGCCAAAGCAGGAAAATCCACGTCCGTGAAAGTTGGTGGTGTTTTGCGACGATTTGGTTGGTGCCTCGTCGTCGCTTGCTGCCGAATTTTCACAAACTCAGCTCGTTTTGGGCAGCTTCGATTTTTGGTCGAATGGTCGCCGCCGCAATTGAAGCATTTCGCTTCGATGTTCTCATTGATTGTTTCGCAAGCTTGAGTTTTGTGCTCACCTCCGCAGGTTGCACAACGACTCTTGATGAAACAGTTCCTTCCACCATGCCCAAACTGCAAGCAGTTCGAACACTGTGTCACGTCACGGTGCACTGGACGATAACGTTCCCAAGACACGATGATGTTGAAAATTGCCCGAACTGCTTTCAGCTCAGACGGCGTTGTCGATCCTTTCTCGAAATGAACCAGGTACAGTTGATCACGATACTTGATGTCCTTGTTGTGTCTCGTCATCTTGAAGACTTCAATCACGTTCAACTTCAGAGATTTGAGCTCTTCTTTCAACACATTCACATCCATGTCGTACAGGCCTCGGAGGACCTGTTTCATGGGGCGTTTACCTGGATCGTCATGGCTGTAGTATTCAATCTTTGTGTTGTTCAGGAAATCCCGAACATAGTTGTAATCCTTTCTGGTAGGTAGCAGAATTTTGAGTCCATCAGCACACAAGCGAATGGAAGCTCGTAAAGCACCAGATTTGATAAACCCGGTCAGCCACTTTCGCACCGAGTCCGATGACGATGTTTTCACAAAAATGGGTGGCAACTTTTCCCGTCGTTCAAATTCTTCCTTCTCGCTCACGTCCACAGGGAGGGTAGCAAACTGGTTTCCAAACGAATTTTGAGCGTCCTTGCCCAAACTGCCTGGCTTTACAGGTAGCGCTTCGGCATTCTTTAGCTTCTTCAAATCTGCCGATCCTGCTGGTGAGGACCGCCTCTTTTTCTTGCCCTGAGGCATTTTTGCACTTTTTAGCACTTTTTTTGGTGTGTGAGGGACGCACGTCTGACTCGCTGCTCTGTCAACCACAGACTGATCTGATATACTTTCATGCAGCCATGCATCACAATCATGCGGCCGCCGTTTGGGTGTACAATATGATCTAGCTTCTAAAATAATGCTCTTCATCAAAATATAAAAAAATGTTTTTAATTGTTTGTTAAATTTAAAGTACAAATAGATTTTAAGTATATTAAATGAAGTCAGCATTGATTTGTTTTTATAAGATATAAAAATCTACTATCTAGATTTCTACTAACTCTCTTTAAAAGAAAAAAATGATGATTTATTATCATTTTAAAAATTTAAGGAAAAGGTCCCGATTTGAAAAATATTTTCATGGAAATGGCGGCTTTAACTATCACTAGTATGTGTTTTTTTTATATTTGATTTTTTAGTTTTGGATGAACCGGGGATTTCATGTCCCAATCAATAGAAGACAAAAAAATCAAAAGTGTTTTAAAGCTGCATTTTTTTCAAAAGATCTGCTCATCCCAAAACATGCAAAAAAAAATCAAATATAAATTCAAAGCCATGTCTTAAAATTATTCACGAACTTTTCATTTTTATTTCAACTTTATTTATTTTTTGTTCGATAGAATGCAAACACTTTTATTCAAAGAGCTTGTTGGAAAGAATGCGAAGACTTTCAGATTAATTCTTTTCAAAATTGATTTTCTTAACATGTTACATGTTTTTAAAAAAATAATTAGAACTCGTAGATTTTTTTCCAAACACAGTTTTTTATAGAACTTGTCATGTTTGAAAAGGATTCAAAATCAACAGATTTTATAAAGGTATAAAATGCAAAAAAAACTACATTTTTTTTTATTTTTGGTATATCAATTCATTTTCAGAAATAATTATTTTTATAATAGTCTTCAGAATCAAAGACTATTATAAAACCATTGACCTTTTTTTTTTTATTTGGCTCAAACTTTGTGGACTATGACTATGAAACTATGATCAAAGAAGCCGTTTTGTGTCATTGGTTCACCCATACAAATCTCCATACAATTTTGGAAGCTGTCCTTACAAAAATTGGTTCTATTGAAGAAATTTTCTCTTGAGTTTTTTTTATCAATTTGGAGTTTTCTGCACAGTTGTAGGTATTGATGAGGACGTTTCAGAAAAAATGGCATTCGGAAAACAACATTTCGCTGATTGTTTTATTAACTTTGATTTTTCGCAAAAACTCAATTCTGGAGTTTTTTTTTTTAAAGGTCCAATAAACCAAACTTTCAGTTTTTGCTTTTTGGGTGTTGTTTACTACCCCTGACTCAAGGCGGTTTCAAAAACACCCAAAAAGCAAAAACTGGAAATTTGGTTTATTCTACTTAAAAAAAAACTCCAGAATTTCCACAGCAATTTTCCAAAATCCGTATTTTCTGATTTTCGACATTTTTAATATGTTTTAGGGGATCAAAACCCGCTAGAGAAAATATGGTATAAAAAATTGCCGCCGAGTATTTTTTTCGAAAAAATAGCGATTTTTCGAAATATTTGTAATTTGATACATAATTTTTTTAAATCATAATTTTTATTTATTTAAAATTGAATTTGCAATTTTATAGATTTTTTGATAAAGTGGCCTGATTTCAAAATATAGCCACCGAAAGTTTGATTTTAGCGAAATATTTGCAGTTTTTCGATTTTTAAAACTAGTGGAATAAAAATATATTTTTTGAAAATTTTACATACCTCTGCGGGATGTTGTCTCCTTAAACATAAAAATCTCGAAAATAAAAAAAATACTAATTTTGGGAAATTGAGTTTTTTTGTCAATGAAAAAACGGCAAATTTTTTTTCTGTGTGTCAATTTTTTTTAGAATTGTCCTCATCCCTATATTCCTACAACTTTGTTCAGAAAATTCCTTCAAAAGTTATAGATATTCGAATATTTACGTACTATTATTTGAAAAAATAGCCTAACATTTGAAAAGGTCATATGAAATTTGAAAATTCCGATCTGACCGTGTCGGAATACCAGGATTTCAAAGTATTTCGAAAAAATGCAAGTACTAATAAAAAATTGTGCAAATTTGCATTTAGGGGAGAGTGGGGAGACTTGATCCCCGGGGACACTTGATCCCAAGCCTGTATCTCGTCAGCATGTGGGTAAAACAATTAGCTTTGTTCTAGAAAGTTGTGCGAAATTAACTAAAACTCATTGTAGAAAACAAAGAAAAAATATAAAAAATATTTAGATTGAGTTACACGCATTTTTCTAAAACGAGCTGCAAAAAACTTAAAAGAGATCTTTTTTTCTTTTTTTGATATGCATAGAAAACACTTAAAAATTATTTAAAAAAATATTTTTTATATATGAATTGTTTGATAAACTTATCAACTCCAAAACCCTTACGCATTTCATGTTAAATTTATCGTCATACTATTTTTACAATCAATTGTTTAAAAAAGTGCGTTTAGGGAGACTTCATCCCTGCATTTTTACAGTCACTGGAATCAGCCTCAAGATTAATTAATTGGGCTGGGTTTTCATACATAGTTTCCTTTAGTATAGTTGTATATAACTTACTACAGTTTGAACCTTTTTTCAAAAGTTTTGTCAACAAAAATGTCCAGCTTTTGTAAACATGCTTAATTTTGGTCTAAAAAATAATATTTTAGGTTTTTAAATATTTTACATCAGGGGTGACCAAAGTATGGCCCGCGGGCCAAACCTGGCCCGCGAGGTGGTTTTATGTGGCCAGCGGACCCATTTTCAAGGTTCATGTAAAATAGCCCTCTTACCCATCTGTAAAATGAATTTATAATTCTTCAGGTTTTGTTCATATTAAAAAGAAATTGTTTATCCATTCGTTGATCCCGACTATACGACCAATTTTTTTTGTTTTAAAATCTATTGAAAGTTCAAATAGAATTCAAAATTTTAATTTAATTTGAAAATTCTTTATTTGTTTGGAAATGATTTATAACACGTTCAAATTGTACGCTTGGCATGATTCGAAGAGTTCATCTGATGGAATACCCTTATTAGCCAAACATAGATGAATGTTTAAGCTTTCAATTCATGCAAAAAGTTTATAGTTTTGTGAGAAATTGACAGAGTTATGTGCGATACAAAAAAGGGGATCAAGTCTCCCCACTCTCCCCTACAGTAAAATTGCCACAACATAACAATTAAAGCGACAGCATATTTAGATTTGGGTACCAACATTTTTGTAAGGAGAAGACAAAATTTTTATTTTTATTCCCCTAAATAGTAAAACAAAATGATATTACATCTGGAAATGGTAATAGATTAGGTGACAAAAATATGTGTGATTTCATATAAGAAACTGGAAACATTTTCACCAGTTTCTTTCAGCGATGTAAGAATCATCATCAAAAGAAAATGTTCTGACGCTCATCAAGAAAAAAAAAATCGTAATGGAACTTGGCTCTCCTCTCTTGGACGAAAAATCCATTTCACTACTACATTTGCAGAAGTAACGTCACAAGTCGATAAAAGACCCGTCACTTTTTGTAGATGGGCAATGTAAAATCTTCAACGGTTTGATTTTTTTTCGAGAAGTTCTGGAAAGATTTTCGCTTGCGGATGAAAAAAGTTTGCAAGCGAAAAACAGTTTTTTTTTGCAATTATTCCACTATTTTAGGTAAAATCACTAAAAAAAGAAATATTTAACTATCAAAATTCAACTTCTATAACTAAGTATTAAAAGAGCTGAGAATTAAAAATGAGTATTCATATAAAACAAAGGTTATTCCTTCTATCTTAATCATACTAATTTTATGTTTAGAAATTTAGGATTTTGATAAATCTCTGACTAGTTCAAAAAATATGATAAAAATATTTTTGGAAAGAAATAAATTTAGTTCCAGTGCCAAAATTTCAAAGTATAATTATTCGGTATTTACAAAGCTACTAATGTAGTAAAAAAATGTATGTTTTGGGTTGCCAATTATTCAATAAATTTATCAGTTTTATATAAAGGTTAAATCATATTATTTAAAAAAGACATAATGCGTTGTATTTACGTATTTACATCAACTTCATCAAATTTGTCAAACTAACACTATATAATTGCAAAACAACTGAACTAGTGTAAATGCATTTTAAAACACTTTTTGCGTTCAAATGTTGAAACTATGGATTTTTATTGAAAATTTGATATTTTTTTAAAATATTGTTGCCCCCCCCCCCTCCCCTTCGACTCCACCCAGAGCCGAGGAACAAAAACTTTGAAAACTATTTGCATCGGCCTAATCTAACAAAAATAAAAATAAGCGAACAAAAAATAAATAAATTCAACACAAACTGATATTTTTTTACCAGTTCCTGATGTAAAGTTAAACTCTTTCTTTAGATGAAATGATGTTTCAAGCTTATCAATAGCGTAGCAGTTGAATAATCGGTAAAATATCAGAGTGAATTCAGTTTGAAACATTTTGATAAATTTCATAACTTTATGCAAGTTTTGAGTGATTTCCAACATATTTTTTTTGATCTGCAGAGCGTGTTCTGAAGGAAATTAAACATAATTCAAAAAATGAACCAACATGGTTCGATCACAAAGCAATGATATCAAGAAATACTTCTAGTTTACCTTTGATCTTCAGCTCTCTACTTTTCACGACCACAAAACATTAACTTTTCATTAAAAAAAAACTGGAGTCATGCCTTGTCCCATCGTCCAAATAAGGCATTTAGTCATTGTCTCCACCCAACTTTCCGCAGATCACCAACCAACTCACGCTGGCACGTGGTGACCGTGGCTGTCAATCACACCCATCGCGCAGAAAACCTTGATGGATACCTTCTCAGCGCGCGCGCCGCTCTCGCGAAACCCCGCACCCCCAAAAAAGGACAAAACACCAAAACCACGTCGTCGGACGAAAGCAGCCCTTCTTTCCCGAAGTTTTCGTTTTGTTTCGGTGTCAAGCTCGTGACACCAATCATATGGTTACTTATGGGTCCCCGGCGAGGTTTCCAGGTCAACTCACTTTCATCGGGTAGACGTCATCGTCTCAAGTCTCGTTGGTGGCCATTATCACCTCGTCAGCGGGTTGGAGGCCAGGCCCCAGCGAAGAAATGATCGTGGAATGCCAAATTCATGGAGTTGGCGCGGAGAGATAAAAACTCAACCAGGCGCAGCCTTTATGTGCCAACCTTTTTCTTCACGACGACCACGGGGTATAACTCCATAAACGGGCATGTAGACAGTCACCAGACTGCGGCGGCGGAGACCGGCAACAGCTACAGGGTATGAAGTTCAGGGAACCGCAGCGAGCTGCGTGGTGACCACAGTCACCGGGGTTCAACCCTGAGGTGCGCACGGAAAGAATTAATTTCTTAAAATTTTGTAGATTTCTGAAGGAGGTGTTCTTCTTGACTCTCCGTGTACTCGCACCTCCACGCACAGCATGGAGCCGATTGATTTTTGGCATTTTGCACCGCACACCAACTCCGCTGCGCAGCGACCATGCTCAACCTCTTGACCAAAACGTGCTTTGCCTCTCAACGCGACGAAGGAAGCACAGCACGAAGACTCGGTGCCCGAAGGTGACGGGCGCGAAATCGAACTCCACACCACAACAACCCGACGTGGTGTTGGTGGCTCGCGCAAAAGTCAGTATTTGGCTCTGACCCTGGCCCAATTAAGCCAATAATAAAAATGAGTTGGCGCGAGACTTGGAACGCTGCGCGAAGAGGTGTTCAGAGCGGGTAGGTAGCAGAACGTTGATTTGCAGCAGCAGGTCGTTGAATGTGCGCTTTTGAAGAGGGTTTTTTTTTGCGCGCCGTGTCCGGTTGACGGTCATTAATCCTCGACTAGTTTTTGAACAGCGCAACTACGGTCAGAGGAGCTGTTGACCTTTCGCCGACGGCGAATGCACAGCATGCTTGGAGTTCGATCTCGTTGAAGGGCTACCCGCTAGCCGGCGCTGGAGTCCGGATTGTAGAGTGGAGTACCTTGGATGATCATAGAGCTCGGGGTACATGCGCGATTTGCTGTGCACGGTCGGTCGGTCGGTATGTCTTCCTGAGTTTGAGGAACGCTTTATTAATATCCGAGTTGGACGTGGACCTTGGTCTTGAGTGCCACTACGGGTTCGTTGCTTAGAGATTGGCAAGTCTTTCGATTGGTTGAGTATGGTTTGGGCAAGTTTGGGGTTGATCTTGAAGGAAAGGCTGAGCTGGCTTTGTTCATGAATACAAATTACACAGCTCAACAAATTGGAAGTCAACTTCGGAAACTGGCGATTTCTGGTAACGCTCTTAAATAGTTGGGTCTCCTTAACTTACTACCTAAGTGGTTATATGCGTAACTATAATTAACATCGTTAAGTATGGTAGTTAGGTCATCCTGGGACATCCAAGAACTCTCGGTAGTTATTGCCTGGATATCTACCTGATCAGTGGGGGGTTTATATGGGTGTATCAACTATCGGTGTTGCATCAAGTAGCTTTAATAGACCACGATGAACACTCTGCAGCCTGTTGGATTGTTTTGGGTCATCCAGGATCTCCCGAAAGCCATGACCTGGATATCTATCTGATAAACGAGGGTGTATTTGGGTATATTGACCTTCGGTATGGTTTCAGGTACAATCAGTGAGCCGCGATGTACACTATGTGGCATGTTGGATTGTTTTAGGTCATCCAGGAACTCCCGGAAGTCATGACCTGGTTGTCTACCTGTTCAACGGGGATTTATTTGGGTATTTTGACCATCGGTATAGCTTCAGGTAGCTTCAGTAGACCCCGATGGACACTTTGCGACATGTTTTGGGTCATCTTAAAGAATCCGGAAGTCATGGCCTGAATATCTACCTGATCAACGTGGGTTTATATAGATGATTTGACCATCGATATAGCTTCAAATAGCTTCAGTGGACCACGATGGACACTCTATGGCATGTTGGATTGTTTTAGGTCATCCAGGATCTTCCGAAAGCCATGATCTGGATATCTATCTGATCAACGGGGGTGTATTTTAGTATTTTGATCATTGGTATAGCTTCAGGTAGCTTCAGTTGACCACGATGGACACTCTTCTAGCATGCTGGATTGTTTAGGGTCATCCAGGAACCCCCAGAAGTCATGGCTTGGATATGTACTTGATCAACGGGGGTCTATGTTGATATTTTGACTATCGGTATAGCTTCAGGTAGCGTCAGTGGTTCACAATGGACACTCTCCAGCATGTTAGATTGTTTTGGGTCATCCAGGAACTCCCGAAAGTCATGGTCTGGAGATCTAATTGATCAACGGGAATCTATATGGGTATTTTGACCACCGGTATAGCTTCAGGTAACTTCAATGAGTCACGATGGATACTCTGGTAGATATTCAGTTCATTCTTGTACAACCCAAGACATCCCAACATGCTTCAGCGTAGATCACTGAAGCTACCGGTATAGTCTCTGAGTGTCTACCAAGCAAGCAAGAGGTCGTCAGACTTTGACATCGAAACCTACTAGCATTACTTCAAACAGTTTTGTTGGCTAATTTGATGATAAATTGGAACGTCCTGGGTCATCGAATAACTCTCTGGGGTTAAGACCAGTGTGTCTAACGCCATAACAACCGAGAGGTCGCCAGATTTTGACCTCGGATTAAGCTTGCCTAGCCTCAGTGAGTCTGGTAGACTGCTTTGTAGGTATGTTGAGGTCACCTGGAGTATTTACGAACTCCCTGGAGTTCAGGTCTAAATGTCTACCGTCATTACAAGTGAGAGGCCGTCAAACTTTGACATGGAAACTGACTAGCATATCTTCAGTAAGTGTGGTAGACTAAGTTGTTGATCAATTGGAGCGTCCTGGGTCATCCAATAACTCCCTGGAGTTATGACCTGTGTGTCTACCTGCGTAACAACTGAGTGGTCATCGGATTTTGATCTTGGATCATGATGGGCTAGCTTTAGTGAGTGGGGTAGACTACTTTATGAGTATGTTGAGGTTTCCTGGAGTTCAGGTCTTAATATCTACTGCTATAACAAACAAGAGGTCGATAAATTTCAGCATCGGAACATACTAGCATAACTTCAGTGAGTATGGTAGACTACTTTGTTGATATGTTGAGATGTCCTGGAACTCCCTGGAGTTCAGGACTACTTGTCGTTGGATTTTGACTCCAGCTCATGCTCGTAAAGCTTCAGCGTGAGTCTTTCACCGTAACCAACCCTTTGTTTACACCGTGAAGATATTCTAGATGACCCAAAAAACCCCAGAATAGAGATCTAACAGTCTACCGCCACTACAACCTCCTTTAAACAAAAGCAAACATATCATTCTACCCCCCCCCCCCAAAAAGACCACTCGGGATCAATGATCTCACTTGCCACCTCAAAACTTATGACAACATCCATCTCCAGCCGTCCAAACTCACTAAAAATCTACCCATTCACAATACCGGCGCGGCGGCGGTCATCGCGCGTTCAAATCACGCTCTCGTAAAATCTAATTTGCATACCTCTCCCCGTCCATCAGTCCTCCTCAGTTTCGACTTGACTAGTTGACAGTTCCCCCTGTCGGTGACAGCTGATCGCGACGCTGACTGTCACAAACCGACCCATTTCGGGATAGCGCACCGCGTGCGCGTATGCAAAGTAGGCTCTGAAAAAACGGCGCAGTTCTTGTTTACGTAACGCAATCCAAGTTTTTTTTGACGAAGAATTTCGTCTTAGGGCTCTATACAGGGTAGCAATCCAAAATTTCCAAATGAAACCGAAAAATGAAACGCCTTCCCCAAGCAGAGGGGAAAATCACAGAAGCAGCGCGGCCGACGGTTTTGATATAAATATAAACGCCACCCCCTCCACAGCATTAGTTTAGTCGGTGGTCTACCACCGAAGCGAGAGGAGCTCAGCTCTTTCGCGAGCGCCAGCCTCTCTTCCCTACAAAACCACGGGAAATTTGAAGGCAGGCTTCAGTCGGTGGTCTACCACCGAAGCGAGAGGAGCTCAGCTCCTCGCAAGCGCCACTAGGTGGCGTCTTCAGGAACTAGCCTTCCCGCTTCCCTACAAAACCATGGGAAATCGGAAGGCTGGCTTCAGTCGGTGGTCTACCACCGAAGCGAGAGGAGCTCAGCTCCTCTCGCAAGCGCCACCAAGCGCTTGGCAGTAGTGGCCACCACCTGGAGGCCCCGGGGATGTTCCGTTAAGGGGACATTTGCGGAACCATAAGAGTGGGGGCAATATGGGTATCAAACTTTAGGGATTTTGATACTGGACATGAAATTTGACATTTTGGCAGTAGTGGCCATAACCTGGAGTGGCCAGAGGCCCCTGGGATGTTCCGATAAGGGGACATTTGCGGAACCATAAGAGTTGGGGCAATATGGGTATCAAACTTAAGGGATTTTGATACTGGACATGAAATATGACATTTTGGCAGTAGTGGCCACCACCTGGAGTGGCCGGAGGCCCCGGGAATGTTCCGATAAGGGGCCATTTGGGGGAATTTGGGTATCAAACATTAGCGTTTTTGATACTGGACATGAAATTTGACATTTCTTCAATAGTGGCCACCACCTGGAGTGGCCGGAGGCCCCGGAGGTGTTCCGATAGGGGGACATTTGCGGAACCATGAAAGTTGGGCGAATTTGGGTATCAAACTTTAGGGTTTTTGATACTGGACATGAAATTTGACATTTTGACAGTAGTGGCCACCACCTGGAGTGGCCGGAGGCTCCGGGGGTGTTCCGATAAGGGGACATTTGCGGAACCATAAGAGTTGGAGCAATATGGGTATCAAACTTAAGGGATTTTGATACTGGACATGAAATATGACATTTTGGCAGTAGTGGCCACCACCTGGAGTGGCCGGAGGCCCCAGGAATGTTCCGATAAGGGGCCATTTGGGGAACCATAAGAGTTGGGGGAATTTGGGTATCAAACATTAGCGTTTTTGATACTGGACATGAAATTTGACATTTCTTCAATAGTGGCCACCACCTGGAGTGGCCGGAGGCCCCGGAGGTGTTCCGATAGGGGGACATTTGCGGAACCATGAAAGTTGGGCGAATTTGGGTATCAAACTTTAGGGTTTTTGATACTGGACATGAAATTTGACATTTTGGCAGTAGTGGCCATAACCTGGAGTGGCCAGAGGCCCCTGGGATGTTCCGATAAGGGGACATTTGCGGAACCATAAGAGTTGGGGCAATATGGGTATCAAACTTAAGGGATTTTGATACTGGACATGAAATATGACATTTTGTCAGTAGTGGCCACCACCTGGAGTGGCCGGAGGCCCCGGCAATGTTCCGATAAGGGGCCATTTGGGGAACCATAAGAGTTGGGGGAATTTGGGTATCAAACATTAGCGTTTTTGATACTGGACATGAAATTTGACATTTCTTCAATAGTGGCCACCACCTGGAGTGGCCGGAGGCCCCGGAGGTGTTCCGATAGGGGGACATTTGCGGAACCATGAAAGTTGGGCGAATTTGGGTATCAAACTTAAGGGTTTTCGATACTGGACATGAAATTTGACATTTTGGCAGTAGTGGCCATAACCTGGAGTGGCCAGAGGCCCCTGGGATGTTCCGATAAGGGGACATTTGCGGAACCATAAGAGTTGGGGCAATATGGGTATCAAACTTAAGGGATTTTGATACTGGACATGAAATATGACATTTTGGCAGTAGTGGCCACCACCTGGAGTGGCCGGAGGCCCCGGCAATGTTCCGATAAGGGGCCATTTGGGGAACCATAAGAGTTGGGGGAATTTGGGTATCAAACATTAGCGTTTTTGATACTGGACATGAAATTTGACATTTCTTCAATAGTGGCCACCACCTGGAGTGGCCGGAGGCCCCGGAGGTGTTCCGATAGGGGGACATTTGCGGAACCATGAAAGTTGGGCGAATTTGGGTATCAAACTTTAGGGTTTTTGATACTGGACATGAAATTTGACATTTTGGCAGTAGTGGCTACCACCTGGAGTGGCCGGAGGCCCCGGGGGTGTTCTGATAGGGGGACATTTGCGGAACCATAAGAGTTGGGGGAATTTGGGCATCAAACTTTTGGGATTTTGATACTGGACATGAAATTTGACATTTTGGCAGTAGTGGCCGCAACCTAGAGTGGCCGGAGGCCCCGGGGATGTTCCGATAAGGGGACATTTGCGGAACCATAAAAGTTGGGGCAATATGGGTATCAAACAATAAGGATTTTGATACTGGACATGAAATTTGACATTTTGGCAGTACCAAACTTCAGGGTTTTTGATACTGGACATGAAATTTGTAGTGGCCGCAATCCGGAGTGACCGGAGCCCTCGGGGGTGTTCCGATGAGGAGACATTTGCGGAACCATAAGAGTTGGGTATCAAACTTCAGGGTTTTTGATACTGGACATGAAATTTGAAATTGGCGGAACCATACGAGTTGGGGCAATAAAGGTATCAAAATGTAGCTGCTCCTCTGTGATGTTGCTGCACGGTCACGGAAATGAAATTAAATCCAGCCTCGGAATCAGAATCACCTCGAAGTTTACGAGCGATTACATATGTGTGTGTGTGAGTGTAAGCGCGTGCAGTCCAAAAATCTGAGCCTGCTGCGCTGCCAAATTGTTGGCCGATGCGCCAAACGCAAAACAAGAATCACCGAATTGGTGTCGTTTCGTTCGAATGACAAAAATCTGCGCCTACTGCGTTGCCCAGCCGTTGTCAAAAATCCACTCCCACAGCACAAAAACAACAAACATGAAAAATGCTCATAAAGAATAACTGAAAATTTGCAGCAAACTGCGTGGCAAAATTATCGAAAACAAGATTTTAGCAAAAAATACTCTTTCAACAGTCGTTAGCCCTGAACAGGGTTGATTAAAATTCTTGAATTTTCGCTGGACGTATCCTGACTGTCAGCAGCTGGACCAAAAATCGTTTTTTCGCCCGAATGCGGATCATGAACCAACGGCGTGTAGGCGTCGTTCCGCTCGAATCCGGCTCAGGAACAGTTGTGTTGACCACACGATGAAATCTTAGGCAGGTCCAGTGGCCAAGTCCTCCTCGTCGTTGTTCGCTGCTCGAGTTGTGAAATCTTAATGAAATTGAACACGTACGTTCGTTCAAAATTTCGATCCCAAGCATCACATTTGGCGAACGTTATTTCAAACGGTAATATCTTCATCCAGACACATTGGAATTACATAAACCATTCGATTCGGAAAACCTTCAGCAATTTTCTATAAAATTTTCAGTATTGGCAGAATAGCTTTTGATGGGAAAACCGCCGCAGCAGAACTGGTCGTCGACGATCGTGAAAAGAGGGGAAGTAATAGCGAAGTAGAAGTATAAAAATGCGTTCTACCCTTTCCACTCTACTTAGTTGCCAACAAGATGCTGAACAAGTCGGGTCGGCTCATATCTGAGCTGCAGACGGGTGAAGCAGCAGGGAGAGACAGAGCCCTAGCAACGCAAATTCTCTCTTTCGGAGAAGGATTTCTTCTGAAAAATTACCTTTATTTTCTAGAGAGAGAGAGAGAGAGAGAGAGAGAGAGAGAATCGGAGAGCAGCACCGAAGAGGGCAAATTGTGTGCGAATGCCGTAGAATGACACACCAAATGCCGTAGGATGGCAGATTCAAGAAAATTGCCAAATGCGCGTTCATACACACATACACACACACTCCCGTTTCATGGTACACGCTGATTGGGTTCGATGCGTCGAGTTTCCCTTCCACGGATGTTCGATTGATGTATCTAAATTCGTCACCTGAAAAGGCCATCAAAGACTGCGACCAACTACAGATACACCCGGGGACGAGCAAAACCGCCAGCGGAGGCAACTTTTAGGCAGTAGAGTAAAATCGCTTAACCTAGTAGACTGTGTGAAAATTGTTGTAGCCCTGTTGTATGGGTTAGTACAACGAATCTACTACGAGCTCGTGTAATTGGTCACGGCCCCGGGATGCACAGCCGGGTCAGTCAAGAAGCTTCCCCCAATTCGTTCGAAGATTTCGTTTACGCCAGTGGTGGCCAAAACCTGGAGTGGCCGGTGCCCTCAAAGAAGGTTCCCCCGGGGCCCGGGGGACATTTACAGAACCATACGAGTTGTGGCAATATGGGTATCAAAATTCATGGTTTTTGATACTGAACATGAAAATTGCCATTTCGACAGTAGTGGCCACAACCTGGAGTTGCCAGATTCCTCTTGGGCCCAGGGTAACATTAACCGAAACATACGAGTTGTTGCAATATGGGTATCAAAATTCATTGTTTTGATATTGAACCTGCAAATGGCCATTTCGACAGTAGTGGCCACAACCTGGAGTTGCCGGTGCCCTCATGGAAAGTTCACCTTGGGGGAACATTTATGACAATTTTGCCGACAAATCTATGAAACAAAATACAACAATCTTATCCCAGATTTCACTAGCAATCTTGAACTTTTTGGCAATATGAGTAATAAATCGCTGGGAGTAATAAATCGATAATTGCGAAATTATTGAAATTGAGAATAACTCTTTCGTAATCAATTTGAGCTCTAAAAAGGACTTTTTAATGCTTGCTGTTGAAATTTACTTGGCTGTCGCCGATGGTAGGCAAGAGCCTTGCCAGAAAATTTCCCCATCGCGAACAACGTTGAACCCTTCCAGGTTCGGTCTGCCCCTTCGCCGCGATGCTTCTCCGCCTTCAGCTATCTTTGTTGCCGCTGTGTCGTCCCTTCCTCGTAGACTGTCGAGAGTGATTTGAGTACGCAAATGAAATAGATTTTCGTTTTAGGATTTCGTGGAACGAAGAAATCTAGGTGGCGAATGCCGTAGGAAGGCAGAGAGAACGCCGTAGAAACGTCAAAACGAGAAAAAAATCTTGTAATGTGTGGGAATAAATCGTTTAAAGTGATTCAAATTTGTTGTGACGCAAAGAAAATCTTTAACACATGGTTCAGACTGGCTCTTTGTAATGAATTGGAGTCCTGATAATGGCTTTTTATTATTTCAAAATATTTTAAAACATTGTTCAATGCCAAAAGTTTAAAAGAGAATTGATGAAATGATTTCAAATCAACTGGCACGAAAATCTTGACATTACGATTAGCTGTGAAGCGTTTCAAAACTTTAGACGTTATCCAACGTCAAAATACCATAAGATCTTAGAGCAGAAATAAAAAGATCTTAAGAAATAACCGTTTCGTGATTGATTTTGTGGCCAAGAAACGCAAATAAGAAAACTATAAAAAAATCATTTACTTTTGTGTCCGAAGTTCTTCGTCATGATGGTTATGACTGTAGCATTACCACTGCACCTTTTTTTATGACAAGAAGGTTTAGAAATTTCAAGGTTTTCTAACCTAAAGAAATTCCCCCTTCCGGATAACGGTAGTTGAGGGCAACCCTCTTCAGCCGGCTTACACCAGATATTAACGGGACGTCTTCAAGGCTGTGTTTTGTCAACATTTCTCCGGTTACCATTTTTCATCGAGCGCGCGCACACGAGGGAAAAGTCCTTGAGGCAACTTCTTCAATTGTTGGCCGGGACGCTTTTATTCTGCGGAAAGTTTGAGGACAAAGATTGGGTAGATTTGTCCCCTCAGATATGGGTCAAATTGAGGGCTCGGTGCGACCTTCAGCTATTGTATGAATTTAATGGATGGTGAAAAATTTTTAGAAAGAAAAGGGGTTTCACAGAATGCGTATCTCAAATTACGATCCAGTAAATTGAAATGGATTTGAATAAGAAGGACTTTCTCTGGTAGACACAGCGAAAATCTCAAAATGATTTGGGCCTGAATGTGGTGCGATTTTGGAGGACTTTCAGCAAACGCTGCGGATGGGTCAGTTGGCATAGTGGTGCGTTGCATGCACCGAATCGCGGTTCAAATCCCGTCATCATTTTTTTTGTTGTTTTTACTGTGCACCACAGAACTTTTTTTCTGCGTTCAGCAGGTGTGACAAAAACGAGTTTCACGTTTCTTCAAAACATCTGGACGCTTTTTGTCGACGTTTTCAGCGAGTTCAATCCCATCAACCTTAACACAAATTACACGGATTGAGTCCCCCGCCACAACTGATTCAAGCTAAACGAAGAAGCGATCTTCTTCCCTGCCCGTTTTCCTCAAAATGGATGGAATTTCAAGCGCAATTGACTTTCAAAGTTCTGCGGCTGTGGCTATTCTTGAAACGCAAAAAAGAGCAACGCGCAGCGTCCGTTTCTTCCTTAACAAACTAAAAAGAAGTCGAAAGTCGAAACTTGGCCCAAAATTGAACACATCAAGCCGGGAAGCCGAGAGAAGCCAGCAGGTTTAGAAGAAGCGTTCTAAACTGCTCAAGTGGCTTTGCTTAGGGAGCAAGAAAAAAGAGGAAGAATTTTAGCGAACGCTTGAACGTACAAAAGAATTTGCCATTTTTTTTTCGTTGTGGTGTTCCTTTCGAAGCCTGAGAACGCGTTTCGGAAGCCACTTGCCTTGTTTTAGGTTTCGTGTCTTGTTTTTTGCTGCCGTCATGAGCGCTAGCTAATTCTGCATCGAATCGTCTTCTTGGCTGATGGCAGTCGAGAAGGGGCCTCCGGCTGCTAGTGAAGATGTTCAGCTGACGGGAACGCCAAAGTTTTAGGATATATTGGTAGGAAATCGAACAAAAAGTGAAAAAAAAACTCTGTTTTTCGAATTTCCAAAATTTCACACTATCGGCAGGGGGAGATCTCCACCACCACCATCACAAGAGATCGGGAATAATTTATCGATAGAATCGCGCAATTTGTAGTTGGTGCAATTTTCCGGTCTTGGGTGTTTTGTTCAAAAAGAGTAGTAGCAGGAAAAGGGCAGGTGCGGTTGTGCAGCTTTTGTGCCAAGGTTTGGGGTTCTATCGCAAAATTTAGACGGCTAAATAGCCATTAGGTTGTAAATCATTTATTGAATGTTTGATTTATGACACGTTCTGCAAGGTGGATTTGGGGAACATCTGCTCCGTTATACATGTTGGATATCTGTAGTTTGATTGTAATTGAACCCAAACGACTCATTTCAACTAAACTTTACACCACTTGAGTGCTTTCAACGGAATTTCAATCACCAGAAATTTAAATTTTCTCTAGTTTATTCCATTTGGCATCAACCAGACGTAATTTGTTCAATACTACTCAAATTGCACCTATTTTGACTCCATTTGACGACTGTTAGTTTTACCTAAACCCAGCTAGACACATTTTGACTCCACTTTACTCAACTAAACATCGTCATAACTTTATCAAGATGAGCTAACTTAAGTCTGTATAGTCGAATTTGACTCCATTTTACACTATTAAACTCGTTTGGCACCAATAAACAATTAACTGGAATCTTTTAGACTCCATTTACCTTGTTTTGACATCATCAAAACTGTAAAATATTCAGTATGACTTAAATTGAACTCAACTGACTCAATCCAACTTAACTTCAGGGCTCCTGGAGATTCCTTTGGAATCTATTTTAAACAACTAAATTTGACTCCATTTTGGACTCCAAACAAATCCTTTCGATATCTTATTGACCTCATTTTACTCGAGTTGGCACGTGAAAATTCTTAAGTGAAAGTATTGTGAACCCATGTAACGCTCTTTCTTGCAATCAAATGTAGCTTCCTTTGACACCATTTAGTTCCAACCTCAAATCAATGTGACTCCAGTAAGCTCAAATTGAAATAGATCAACTCCATTCAACCAATTTCGATTCCAAATTTAACGCGACAAAATGAGTTCTTTTGAACTTCAGTTGACTCTATTTTGACCGGATGTAAGACCAATGGTGACCGAGCCACGTAGCCTAGTGGTAACGCTTCCGCCTAGTAAGCGGTAGATCGGGGTTCAAATCCCAACCCGGACCAACACAACTGGTTATCTTTTCTCTTCTGGATTAGATTGATTAGTAAAGGGAACCTTATCCAAGACACCTTAGGGAAGGCGACCTATGGAATGTTAACATTAACCATAAAATGTTAACATTAAGTTAAGAAATACCCACTGAATCCGCTTTGTAAATGCGGCCCCGGTACCCTTCATGGGTCATGGAAAAAAATTACTTTTTACTTAGGACAAAAGGTCGAATTCCAAAAGGTCGAAAGGGGTAAAAAAAAGAGTGGACTAACATTTGAGAATGAGGCAATAAAAAAAAAATCAATTATATTCTAGTACTCATTTTTTCTTTTTTCTGTAGCATTTTTTTTAGAAATGAGCAGTTATATAAAATGTTTTTTCAAAGAAATATTTTATTTGTTCTTTTAAACATGAACGTTTCTTTTACCAATTTAAAAATGTTCAAACAGAACTTTTTATTTTTTTTATATTATGTTCATGTTCATACTTTTCTTGAGTTTTCCCATTCATTCGAGCATGAATAATCCATAAAAATATTTTAAAAAGGTTAATTTTATACTTTGAAAATCATTTATTCTTCATCCAACAATATTTTGTAAGTTTTTCCATTCTTAAATTTATGAACAGTTCTTTAAAAAGTGTGTCTGAACTTAGTTATAATTTAAGATAATTTTCTCTTCTTTCATAATAAGGAATTCATGTTTCTGTAAAATGTCTACTAAATATTTTCATTTTTAGTTAGTTTACGGTTCATTCAAACACGAACAGTTCTTTAATAAGTTTAATGAGAAAAGAAACGTATTTTCAACACTGTTATACGCATGTAATAGTAGTTTATGCAACAAGTTGCAAAAAGAGGATTTTTTCAGCACGAGTCGTACATTTATCCAACGAGGTTCACCGAGTTGGATAAATACGAAGAGTGCTGAAAAAATCAAGTTTTGCAACGAGTTCCATACAACATTTTTTGCAATTCCGAAAAACATCCATTAAGTGCAATTTTATGTCAAATTTTCATGTATTTTGTCAAAAAATCGTTTAAATAAAAAAAATGTTGAAAAGTGTTACTTTTCAAAGCAAGTGCTGAAAAGTTCAACTTTTCAGCAGCCATTTGAGTGCTCAAAAGTAGAACTTTTCAGCATTTATTTTGAAAAGTGTTGCTATTCGATTCTGTTATTTTTGGTACAGAAAAGTAGGCTTTTTCGTCGTTCAAGAATGACAGGAAAAGTAAATAGTTTCACGACGGAATTGCAAAAAATCATTTATTCTTGTTGCAGTTTTATATTGGTTGCCATCTGCCAATAATTTATTCTTTTAACAGTATTATATTTGCTATTTCAAAAAAAATCAAACATGAGCACTTCGAAATAAAAGTTTATGTGGAAAAGCCTAAAATCAAGTATATTTTAACCCTCTACAACCTAATCCCGCCTTTAGACGGGCTTCGAACTAAAAAATCGCCAAAAATCAATTTTTCAACCGATTTTTGGTCTTAAAAAAACATTTAAAAGAAGAACTCTTAAAACTTCAGGGTTGAAAGTTTAACTTGTTTTATGTGACTTTGCCAATGTTTTTAAAAATGTAATTTTTTTAGGGGTCAACTTTGACTGTGTTTTTCTATATTTTCAGTAAAAAGAAGTATGCAGTAATTTTTGTACTGTTCCAGACTATGCCTCTTTTTTTGCAATTTAAATGATGATGGTGCCATTCTATAGCAGAAAATGTGAAATACATGCAAAAAAAAAAGAAATTTAAAAGTGACTGTTAAAACGTGAAAAAATAAGATAGGCAAAATTTAATTATATGAGGTGGTAGAATTATGCCAAATACTACTAAAAACAAACATAAACTAAACAAGATAATAGCAAATTAAAATACTAAAAATGAAACAAGAAAAACATAAAACAAGAGAAATAAAGTTTTTCGTAGAACAAAAATTGCTTAAAATGACCTCCTGAATACAGGAAAAATAAATATTTTCGAAAAAAAATTTGGGCAGTAGAGAGTTAAAATATTGTCTATTCTTTCAAAATAATTCATTTTTATTTAAGTCATACTTTCTACAGTTCTCCCATACCTTCAAACATGAACAGTTCCTTGATCAGCTTTAATATTTATTTTTGACAAATCTTACAAACTTTTATATAAAATTTAATGAAATAAGTTTATTCTTGTCTAAGTTTAATATTTTTGTGACGATACACAACCTTCCCTTTACTTAGCAATCGAGTGGGTTTCCTTCGCAAGATATGTTCAATCAGCAAAAAAAAACATTTTTGAAAAAAATCAACTTCAAACGGCTATAACTTGAAAACTGCCTACCTTATCAAAAAAAAAAAAAAAATGTTCAAAGTCATTCTAGATCAGGCCTGCCCAACGTACGGCCCGCGGGCCGGATCCGGCCCGTGAAGCCATTTCATCCGGCCCGCGATGGGTTTTCAAAATATTCTATGACCGGCTAATAGGGCTGTTCATGAAATATGAAATAAATAAATTGATTGTCTGCATTAAAAAAATAAGCGTGAAATTAAATTTTATCATATTTAAACAACATGCTTTGTGTTTGAATTTAATTCTTATAAATTCTAAATCGATATTTTTAAACTGAAAAATCGTGCAAGAAAACAAAATTATTAATTTCGTAAAAAAGTGAAATTTATAAAAAAGAACCTGGATTGTTGTTTGAAAATGTACAGAAATACATTATATTTATTTTTTTTTCAGTTTTAACTCTGTTTACTAAAAATGAAGTTTTTTCCATTTTCTATTTTTTTTAAGTAAATAAGTAATCAAAAACTAACGTATTTTTCCAGAACATTTTTTTAGTGATCAAGTTTTTTTTAAAAAAAAGCTTAAAAAGCAAATTATTCATACTGAAAATAGATCGCTGCAAATATTTTAAAAATATTAAAAAATGACTCAAAATGAGTCAAGAATTTAGGGAGCAAAATAATGTTTTTTTTTTTTATAAAAAATGTGTTTACTTGTTCAACTTTTATCAAAAATTAGTTCCAATTTTTAAAGTTTTGTTTGACAATATTAAGATTTTTTCCATTTTTTTTCATTCTTTTCACAGATACTAGAGTTTATTAGAGCAAAAGATGTCCCCTGAACAAAAAAAAAAAAAATCAAAAATGAAAAATACTCTTTTTTGGGATTATTGTCCTGAAATTAAGTTTCATTTGCCGGTTCACAACGGTAATGCTTCCAACGACCATATACCCATTGTGAATTTTTCTTAAAATTTTTGACAGTTTGCAATTTGTTAAAAATAACGTGATTTGAAAGAGATTTTAGGCATGTTTTTCACTGTTTTCAATAAAAAAAGGCTTTAAGCTTCTCGACCCTATTGAACTTTTAGTATCAAATAGAATAAACATTTAGGATTTTTCCGTTTACATATTTTTTTTCTGAAAAGTCCCCTTGAATTTTTTGGCTTTGGCTGATCAAATTTTGTCCGGTTTTGGTCCATTCGGTCTAGACTCCGGTCCCATAGCTTGGTATTGAAAATTGTAAAGTTTAAAGTAGTTATAAAATATAATTTAAAATAAATTTTAATTTGACACAACTTGACGCCATCTTAATTCTAACTCGGTTTAATTGTAACAAACATTATTTAAATCACTTGGAAACAATTCCTGAAGCAAATCTAACATGTAGCTGTTTACAATTCATTCCAGGTCCCCCACAAAAACGCGACCTCGGTTATCAATGAACCTGGGATTACAACTGTCACCCCCTTTTCTAACGGAAATGATCTTCGAACGGGAGAGTTCACGGTCTCCGCTGCGCCTACGTCCCCGTAATTAATCTTAATTTGCGGCAACATTTTCCCCTCCTCCTCCTTCGATATCGGCATTCCCCTAGGTGCGGTTGCGATTAATTACAATTAGCATATTAGAGGCGCCATTTCGGACCGAAAAGGGCGAACGAGCGCCCGTCCGTTCGGGGGGAAGCCTTTAATTAAAATGCCTTCCTTGGGACGATTTGCTGGAACCGATTTCTAATGTCGAGGAAGGAAGGGAATCCGAAAGGGATCACTGTGTCAGTCACACATAGGCAGAAGGTAGGGTGGGAAATTAATGTTTACGGAAGTTGCTGATGAAAAAAGGGGGAAGAGGTTTGATGTTTGTTGAATGAAAAATTAAGTTGTAATCCCGGTGGACTTTGTGACCTAGATGAGTTGAAGGTTAGCTTTGGTAGGACTCCAGCTAGTCCTTTGAACTCGATCAATATCGAAGACGTTTGGGTTGGTTGACGTAATTAAGACTTTGGCAGCTTTGTTGAGCTATGGACTATGATTTGGGACTACGAGGACGTCAACGTAACACATCTCCCCGCAGTTCTTACGCGTGCCACCCATTACGCAAACTCCGACTAGCTCAGTGCACTCACCAGCTGCTTTAAATAATTCTCGCCCAATTAACTGCGAGTACGACAGCAGCCTCTCCTCCGCCATAATTGATGCCTCGCGAGTTGAAACCAATCAATCGAACCTCGTTAGACAACGAGGAAGCAAAGCTTTGCGGCTTTGACGCTGAAGAACTCTCCTCCGAGCCGGTTGCGAAATTACTGTGATTAGTGGACAACGTAATGGCGGCTCCAAGTGCTTGGACGAGGCTGAGCGCGACTTTTAGTCTTGCTGGGATTAGGATGAGTCATCCTGGCGGACGAAGACTTCGTCTACACGGAAAAAAAAGTTCCGAAAATCGTGAACAAGCGTTCATGAAAATGAGAACTTGTTCGAGAGTTCCGAATTTCATGAACGCTTGGTCCCGATTTTGAGGACTGATTTTTCTCCGTGTATTAAGTCACGGTACTATTCCACTGACTCCGTATCAGCTCAGCGTACGATCACGCCGATAGTTTGTTCTAGTTGTTTGAACAGATGACGTTCGGCGATCGTGCGAGGTGCAATTTTGTAATTTTATTACCGTTGAGTCGCGTCAGAGGTTGCAGGTAGAGAGCGTTGACGACCGCAGAAACCTCCAACCAAGATCGCTAGATTGTCCGAGGACCCGCAGCTAATCGTAGAATTACCATACACCGCAAAGACTGTTTGCGATGACGTCATGAAAGTACATGAAACTGCACTATCTTAGCTTGGCGTGAATGTGTCTATTTTAGTGAAAGACCCCCGAGGACCTCACGGAGCTATAAATTTTGTACCTTAACCTTCACCCGTCAAGAAAGGTGCTCACGCGGCGATCTTTGAGTCGTCGTGGTGTTCAACGAAGAGAGATATTGATGGATAGCTGATGCCGTAAAAAATGGGAATCCACTTTTTTACGATCTCCTCTGCTATCTATGGAACTCGCCTAGAAATTGGACATCACCAACGGGGATCATAAAGTCATAACCAGATCTCCGGACTCCAACTGACACTTTAACGATTCCTATTAGCACACGTGGCGGAAATACCGCCAAATCAGCGGCGTTAAATTTGGCTGAGTTAATATTTGCCTAACGGGACATTCTCGGCGTCGCCGTCGTCGTCAAACGAGTTCGAGTTGTTCTCACAGATTGTTTTCAGCTCATTTGCTGATTCTGTTGTCGAATCCCGCAAATCACCGGGTACACCCTCCCGAGAGGGCGCTAATTAAATTTACGTTCCTGCAAAAATTAACAGGTCATAAGCGCGGACAAGCCTCTCGCTCGCTGGAGATCCCGTAATCCCCCTTGTTGATTAATAGGTGCTTCCTGGGCCAACCGCCGGTGGTTTGCAAGCTAAAATTGAAAACCGTTACAAAGTGTTGCGCACAAAAAGCAGCTGTGTCAATCCTGTTTTTTTTGCGGCGCTTCGCGACGAAAACAAATCTTGGAAGGATAAACAAAACTGAGGAATCAACGCGATGACTTGGTGGTCTTGCGAGACTTTTTGTTGCCAATTCACTCTCAAAAGTGCAGCAGTAATGCACCCGACCGTAACGGTTCTGGTGAGATCAGTTGGACAGGAAAGCAGGTCAGTCCACTTTAACTCAATCAATAGCGAAGTTGACTCATTGACTGTACTTTAAAACTTTTTGAGGAATTACCTGCCATGAGTTGGACCTGAGAGGACATCGACAAGTTTAGACCTGTAACTCACCTGTGGTTTTTTAAAATAATTTCAAAAAAAAATCAAAATGAATTCAAACAACTTTTAAAAGAATTTCATAGGAATATTAAAAGAATTTTTAAAGAATTTTAAATGCATTTTAATTGAATTCTAAAAGAAATATTTTAAAGATTTAAAAAAGATTTTTAGAGAATTTAAAAACAAATGAAGAATTATTTTTTTTAATTATTTTAAAAGAATTTTAAAACAGTTTTTAAAGAATTTGAAAGGAATTCAAAAAGAATTTAAAAAGAGTTTAAAAGAATTTAAAAAGAATATAAAAAGAATTAAAAAAGAATCTAAAAACAATTTAAAAAGAATTTAAAAAGAATTTAAAAAGAATTTAAAAAAAATAAAAATAACTTTAAAAAAATTTCAAAGAAGTTTAAAAGAATTTAAAAAAAAATTTTTTAAAGGAATTTAAAAAAAATTAAAAAGAATTAAAAAACAAGTAAAAAGAATTCATAACAGTTTAAAAATAATTTATTTTTTTTTAAAGAATTTGTAAAGAATTCTATATTTTTTTTAAAGAATTTGAAAAGGATTTATAAGGAATTTTAAAAGAATTTAAAAAGAATTTGAAAAGAATTTAAAAAGAATTAAAAAAGAATTTAAAAAGAATTTAAAAAGAATTTAAAAAGAATTTAAAAAGAATTTAAAAAGAATTTAAAAGAATTTAAAAGACTTTTAAAAGAATTTTAAAAAAATGTTAAAAGAATTTCAAAAGAATTTTAAAAGAATTTAAAAATAATTTTAAAAGAATTTTAAAAGAATTTGAAGCGAATTTTATAAGAATTTTAAAAGAATTTTAAAAGAATTTTAAAAGAATTTTAAAAGAATTTTAAAAGAATTTCAATAGAATTTTAAAAGAATTTTAAAAGAATTTTAAAAGATTTTTAAAAGAATTTGAAAATAATTTGAAAAGAATTAAAAGATATGGAAAAGAATTTGAAAAGAATTTGAAGAGAATTTGAAAAGATTTTGAAATGAATTTGAAAAGAATTTGAAAAGAATTTGAAGAGAATTTTAAGAGAATTTGAAAAGATTTTGAAAAGATTTTGGAAAGAATTTGAAAAGAATTTGAAAGAATTTGAAAAGAATTTGAAAAGAATTTGAAAAGAATTTGAAAAGAATTTGAAAAGAATTTGAAAAGAATTTGAAAAGAATTTGAAAAGAATTTGAAAAGAATTTGAAAAGAATTTGAAAAGAATTTGAAAAGAATTTGAAAAGAATTTGAAAAGAATTTGAAAATAATTTGAAAAGAATTTGAAAAGATTTTGAAAAGAATTTGAAAAGAATTTGAAAAGAATTTGAAAAAAAATTGAAAAGAATTTGAAATGAATTCGAAAAGAATTTGAAAAGAATTTAAGAGAACTTGAAAAGAATTTGAAAAGAATTTGAAATTTTTTTTAAAAGAATTTGAAAAGAGTTTGAAAAGAATTTGAAAAGAATTTGAAAAGAATTTGAAAAGAATTTGAAAAGAATTTGAAAAGAATTTGAAAAGAATTTGAAAAGAATTTGAAAGGAATTTGAAAAGAATTTGAAAAGAATTTGAAAAGAATTTGAAAAGAATTTGAAAAGAATTTGAAAAAATTTGAAAAGAATTTGAAAAGAATTTGAAAAGAATTTGAAAAGAATTTGAAAAGAATTTGAAAAGAATTTGAAAAGAATTTGAAAAGAATTTGAAAAGAATTTGAAAAGAATTTGAAAAGAATTTGAAAAGAATTTGAAAAGAATTTGAAAAGAATTTGAAAAGAATTTGAAAATAATTTGAAAAGACTTTGAAAATAATTTTAAAAGAATGTTGAATGAATTTTAAAAGAATTTTCAAAGAATTTTTAAAGAAATTCGAAAGAATTTTGAAAAAAATCGAAAGAATTTTGAAAGATTTTTGAAAGAATTTTGAAAAAAGTTCGAAAGAATTTTAAAAGATTTTTTTTTTTCATTTTGGTCATTTTGGTAATTTTGGTCATTCTGGTCATTTTGGTCATTTTGGTCATTTTGGTCATTTTGGTCATTTTGGTCATTTTGGTCATTTTGGTCATTTTGGTCATTTTGGTCATTTTGGTCATTTTGGTCATTTTGGTCATTTTGGTCATTTTGGTCATTTTGGTCATTTTGGTAATTTTCGTCATTTTCGTCATTTTGGTCATTTTGGTCATTTTGGTCATTTTGGTCGTTTTGGCCATTTTGGTCATTTTGGTCATTTTGGTCATTGTGGTCATTGTGGTCATTTTGGTCATTTAGGTCATTTTGGTCATTTTGGTCATTTTGGTCATTTTGGTCATTTTGGTCGTTTTGGCCATTTTGGTCATATTGGTCATTTTGGTCATTCTGGTCATTTTTGTCATTTTAGTCATTTTGGTCATTTTGGTTATTTTGGTAATATTGCTAAAAAAGATTCAATAACAGCAAAAAAAAACAGATTTGCAAATTATTCTAGCAATAATTATTTTAAATCACACATCAAAATCGTTTAAATATTTTCGCCTTACAGCAGATCATCCCTTCCCCAAAACTTCCCCCAAGTATCGGTTAGTACTCGATTGAATCCGACAGTTTTTACGGCGCGCTCGCTCGGGCTCTGATTGATAGATTGCGATAGTGATCTGCACTTTGATGAGCCTGAGCTGAGAACTGACTATAACCACCTCTTCCTTCGTTTTTTATTTTGTCTCGCTGTAGACTTGAGGCAATTTTATTATTATTATTAAAAGCCGCGAAAGGGGGCTTACCCAACCGACGGAATATGTGCCAGAATATCTTCGCAGTGTGATGTGTTGTTCTCGAAAGGTTGGACTTACCTGGAAAGGAATGAAAAAGAGAGAAAATAAGAATCAGTATAAGTTTTGTTCAAGAAGGTCCGTGCTTCGCACGGAATGCAATAAATTAAAGTTGTAATAAATGAATTTTTAATTGAATAAGTGATAATAAAAGCCTCTGTGGAGCAGCTAGGCTTGAGCTTGAAACGAAACTTCAGAACGGCAACAAAAGAGGTTGAACGATGAAGGTGAACCAGCTCTCCACGCGGCTATTGCCATAGTTGGGGAATTCTTTGACGTTCAAGAACGTCAAGAACCGTGCGGAACCAGAAATCGCTCGACCAAGTCGCAAACCTTTCGCTAGTGGCTAGTCAAGGGCGTCCTGGCGTCGTCGAGAACTCTGGACCTAGAGGGGGTAGTTCCAGAACCTCCCGCCGCAAGGGTGGTTGGTTGAGGATCTTGGAGGAAATTGTCCACGCTGCTGCTGCTGATGGAATGCACAAGTACTTGATATGCAAAACGTTGCGTTGCAGTGCTGAAACCAACCATGTAGATCTTGAACCAATGAAGCACGCGACTGGGAGTGCCTCGATCGAGACATTGCCGGTGTCAATAAAAAGTGATTGGAAATGCTGATCAAACCGCTATGCGTAGCGTTTACTAACGTAGAATATGTCAACTTACATAACGCGCACAGAACAAAAGGGGGTGACCGCGGTAAAAGAAGTTGTCGTTTTTACTTGAATATTCTAATGGTGTAAATTATGGGCAAAGTTGACAGGTTGATTGGTTCCAGATTGGTAGTATAAAACACTTAATTAAAGTCTTTTTTCAAGAAATTATTCGATAGGCGCTTTTCAATGGAAAAGATTGCAAGAAAACAACCACCTTCCTTCTGAAACTGCGCAATATCCTGTGGCCAATTGTCACCAATCAATCACCCGGGAAGTCGAACTACCTTCGACCCAGCTATTGCGAATTGTTGCCGAAAACAACTTGATTGCCCCACCGGGAAGCCATTTCGGTGAGCGAACACCATTTCCTCCTGTGCTTTCATATTTGTTTACGAACATAAATTTCTATTCGACTTTTTTCCGGTGCGAGTGGGTGGACCATTGTTGAAGTGTAGAAAAAGTGCGTCTTATTAATTCTTCGTGACAATGTTTTCCAAAAAAAGTGTTCAAAAATAATAAAATTAAGCTTAACATGTCAAATAGGTAGCTTTTAACATTCTTTCCAATGATTCTTCTCTTTGGAAAATTTCTTAAAGTCAATTCTTCCCTCGAACTTTGGGACCATCCATAAACCGCGTGGACACTTTAGGGGGGGGGGGTATGGCGATTGTCCACGATCCATACAAAAAAGTTTTTTTTGTATAAACAATTGTCCACGAGAGGGTGGGGGGGGGGGGGGGGTTAACAGATTCCCAAAAAAGTGTCCACGTGGTTTATGGATGGTCCCTTTCTTGCTTTCAGCATTTTTTAAGATCAAAATGTCATTTCTGAGTTTTGCTCACTAAACTTGAACTAATTTGAATCTTATCGGTTGTTGGTTATTACAATAATAAAAAAAAATCGTTATGAATAGAGCGTCAGTGAACGAACACGAAGTTGAAACAAACGAATGCCGAGCTCGACGCTCAAGCAGCCACGCAACATGCAACTTTCTCTGTATATCTTTTTCTCTCTCTTTCTTGCTTATGCGGTGCTGAGGGGTGACAGCAATCTTTTGAATGTAGTCATGAAAAAGGTTCGTGTGAGAACGAACAAAAGCAGAATGTCAAAAGTAAGACATTTCGAATACATTTTTACATTTTTTTTTACTTGAAATGAATTTTGCTGGTGAGCAACTCTCTACGAAATCGGCCGATTTCGACAATTTTTATTTTTTGTATTTTTTGATTTGACTTAAACTTTGTGGGGACCTTCCCTATGACCAAATAAGCTATTTTGCGTCATTGGTTCACCCATACAAGTCTCCATACAATTTTGGCAGCTGTCCATACAAAAATAGTATGTAATTATTCAAACAGCTGTAACTTTTGAGTGAATTTTCTGATCAATTTGGTGTCTTGGGCAAAGTTGTAGGTATTGTTGAGGACTTTTGAGAAAATATAGGTTCACGGAAATTTTTTTTGTAGATTTTTTATCGACTTTTTTTTTTACTAAAACTTCATTTCCCAAAATACGTATTTTTTTATTTTCGAGATTTTTTGATATGCTTTAGGAGACAAAAATCCGCAACTTTTGAGCCATAGAAAAACATGGTCAAAAAAACTGCCGCCGAGTTATGAATTTTTGAAAAAAACATTGATATTTGGAAAAAATCGAAGTTTCATGCAAAAACAAGTTTGACATTATTTTTAAATGCAAAATTGAATTTGCAATCGAAAAGTACTTTACAGATTTTTTGATAAAGGGCTCCGTTTTCAAGATTTAAACACCGAAATATTGATATTAGCGAAATATTTGCAGTTTTTCAAATTTTAAAAATAGTGACCAAAAGTGACCATTTCCAAAAATATTTTTTTGAGAAGTTCAGAAAATTTGCTATAAAATTGTCTAAAAGACATTGAAGATTGGACCTCGGGTTGCTGAGATAGAGTCGCTTTAAGAAAAAGAAACACGAAAATTGAAGTTTTCTTAATCTCACCAAAATAACCCACCATTTTCTAATGACGATATCTCAGCAATTAATGGTCCGATTATCAATGTTAAAACATGAAACATTCGTGAAATTTTCCGATCTTTTCGAAAAAAATATTTTGAAGTTTTTTAAATCAAGACCAACATTTTAAAAGGGCCAAACACTGAATATTACGCCCATTTAAAATGCTAGTCTTGATTTTAAAAAAATTCAAAATATTTTTTTCGAAAAGATCGAATTTTTCATGTCTTAAAATTGAAAATCGGACCATTATTTGCTGAGATATGGTCATTAGAAAATGGTGGGTTGTTTTGGTGAGATTAAGAAAACTTCAATTTTCGTGTTTCTTTTTCATAAAGCGGCTCTATCTCAGCAACCTGAGGTCCAATCTTCAATGTCTCTTAAACAATTTTGTAGCAAATTTTCTGAACTTTAAAAAAAAAAATTATAAAAAAAATCTCGAAAATCAAAATCAAGTATTTTGGGAAATTGAGTTTTAGTAATAAAATGTTGATAAAAAAATCTGCATTTTTTTTTTTCCGTGTACCTATTTTTTCTCAAAAGTCCTCAACTTTGCCGAAGACACCAAATTGATCAGAAAATTCACTCAAAAGTTACAGCTGTTTGAATATTTACATACCATTTTTGTATGGACAGCAGCCAAAATTGTATGGAGACTTGTGTGGGTGAACCAATGACGCAAAATAGCTTATTTGGTCATAGGGAAGGCCCCCACAAAGTTTAAGTCAAATAAAAAAATACAAATAAAATCCATTCCCGGTTTTAATAGATAATTGCTCTGGTGTGCTTTGGATATTTTTCTATAAATTTTGTTATATGACATTAGTAGAAAAGCTTGAAAAATTATTTTAAAATGGTAAAATTTTAAATAGTCTATGAACTTAATGTTTTATATAAAATATATTCTAAAAATTATCTATAAGTTACTACCGCCAACTGAGAAAAATCGGAACTACAGTTCTAATAGTTACAGGAGCTTTTAGAGAAAAACATTTGGAAATCGTTGTTTGAATTGTTTTCGTTCTGTTCCTGTTTTAACCAAAGTCTTTAAAAAAAATGAAAAAAATGGCTTAAACAGCTGTCTTCATTCTTTAATTTTTTTCTGATTTGCCCCAAATTTTGGTGTTTGACAAAAAATAATTTAATATGATATATTTTTTCAAATTTAAATTATAAATACAAAAAAAATAGAAATTTTAATAACAACCCATAGTCTCATTAGCATGAAAAAAGTGTTTTAAAATGAGTTTTACACAAGTTGTTTTGCAATTTAAAGTTTTCTCAAAATGTAAGATTTTACGAGAACAAACATTTTAGGGGGAAAAAAATCTTTTTGCGGTACTGCACATGGAAAATTTTCAAAAATTCAAGAGATGTTCGAATAAAACCAAATTTGACAAAAACTTTTAAAAATATTAGTACCAGCTTGTCATTTATTTCCACAACCAAATCTGAATTTCCATCCCAAAATCAGTGTTTTTTTTCATTTTCGGGAATTCCCGGGACATTTATGAAAATTCCAGGCAAATTCCAGGGATTCGGGGAATTCCAGGTTTTGTAAAAAAATCCCGGGAATTCCCGGGATGGACACACGAGGAGAAACCAATGTTGCAAAATTGCTTATTTTGACATTGGGCTACACAGAAAAAAAATTATAGTAATATTCATCAGGAAATGGTGACAGATTTTGTATCAAAAAAATGTGTAATTTTACATCAGAAAATGATGAATTTTCATCAGTTTCTGGTGAATATTCATCAGGTTTACATTTTTACACATTTTTTAAGTAATATTACTCAAAAAAGAGTTACAGTCGACACTCTGGCTGTCGATCTTCTCGATTTCAATAATTCTCCATCTATCAATGAATTCTTCAGTCCCTTCAATCAGCATACTTCAATTATCTTCATTCCTCGATATTTTCCCTTACTTGAAGGATCTCTTCCTCGACGGTCCCTTGGATTCTGTTTGCTTTAAAAATCTCTTCCGGTTGTCTATAATTTCACTTTCTCATGGCTTGCATAGACATTTTTCTTGGCGAAACGAAGCTTTGAATGGTGTTTGACATTTATTTGTTTTTGTGTGATGGACGTTGCCATGATTCTCTCCAATAGCTGGGTATCAAGAAAAAAATATTTTCAATCGAGTCTTCATTTTGCATCGTTCTGTAAACTGATGATTCTCTTCCTCGACGGTTCCTTGGATATTGACAACCAGAGAGTCGACTGTAATATTCAACCTATCAAATTTTCAACATTTCAAAATTCAACTTTTTTTTGCTGTGTAGAGAACTGATCTACTTTTTAACGAAATCAGTATTTTTGTTCCCTATGTTTAAATAAATTTCATTTATTTTATGTTTTGCATTAGTTGTTGAGACCTGTTTTCAGGACGCTGTAACTGTTTTTAGGAGCAACTCAACAACATATTTTATTAGGGAAAATTGTAGAGCACCTTCTTGAGCAACTAAATACGAGTGTGATTTTGAGATAGCGAATAACGTGAATATTGTAAACACCAAAATCCAAAATATCATAAAATGCTTAATTTGTGCATTTGACTCAGCTTGTTATAACCTTTTTTTTATTGCAAAAACAAATGATCATGTTGATTCGAAAATGAATTTTTGCAATTCCGTCGTGAAACTACTTACTTTTCCTGTCATTCTTGAACGACGAAATAGCCTACTTTTCTGTACCAAAAATAACAGAATCGAATAGCAACACTTTTCAAAATAAATGCTGAAAAGTTCTACTTTTCAGCACTCAAATGGGTGCTGAAAAGTTGAACTTTTCAGCACTTGTTTCGAAAAGTAACACTTTTCAACATTTTTTTGATTTAAACGATTTATTGACAAAATACATGAAAATTTGACATAAAATTTCACTCATTGTGTGTTTTTTGGAATTGCAAAAAATGTTGTATGGAACTCGTTGCAAAATTTGATTTTTTCAGCACTCTTCGTATTTATCCAACTCGGTGAACCTCGTTGGATAAATGTACGACTCGTGCTGAAAAAAACCTCTTTTTGCAACTTGTTGCATAAACTACTATTTGAAATACACAGCTTGCCTTGCTTTTTTTTCCTGTTGTTACATTAATTACCGACTGTCACGCAACGCCAGACTTGTCAAAATTTTAATTTTGGCAGACGCGCAACGCGTCAACTTATGCAAATTGACACCACTGAAACTTTCAGCAAAGTCATTAGCATAGCCATTACCGATACCCAAAACCGAGCCGGCAGTTGCATTCTAAGAATGACAGGTCACGCTCTTTCGGGCGCCGCACGTGCGTTTGTCCAATTTCCAAAAAAAAAAAAAACGCTTTCATTTTGTAAAAATTCAAACTAACCACTGTCAATTGGTTTCGCAAAATGCAAGCATTTTTTTCGAAACGCGCCGTTTCTCACGCAGCAAGTCCAATTAGAGAGTACTTTTGCGCTGTATAATTAGCCTTTGTCGCGCAAAATTTGA
Source organism: Culex quinquefasciatus (assembly GCF_015732765.1). Lineage (NCBI taxonomy): Eukaryota > Metazoa > Arthropoda > Insecta > Diptera > Culicidae > Culex > Culex quinquefasciatus. The sequence continues at coordinate 35,286,612 of NC_051862.1, forward strand.
AAATTTGCAGGAACAAATCCTCCTAGCAGTGTGAGCTCTTCTAAATAGGCAGATTTACCGTTTCCTGTGGCCGAACGGCACATCCTCCAGCTGGTCCGAACAAATGCAACTGTACTTCTTGATAATTTTTTCTCGGGTGCATTTCGTAAATTATCCTCTTTTGTAAAGTGGGCCTCCTAAGCTACCGAGGCGCACGCGAACCCCCGGGAAGTCGCAATTGTTGGCTTTGAAGTTCTTTTTTTTTTTTGAGGGGCCTCCTAATTGTGATGCCGTTCTGTGACTCCTCATCCTTTGCCCAATTCCAGGGACTTCTCTCAATTGCAGTTTGTTCTGCTCCAAAACGGAGGCCAAAACGTTTTGGTTGGGTTTTTGAGGCCTTTTATTTGGACACGAAATGGAGAAATCGATCAAAAAAATTAAAATCGAGGGGTCTTCATTATTATTGTGCGGTTTGCGGTTCTTAAAATGATAAATACAAATATTTTAAATGATACTGAAACTATACGAAATGTATTAGAATTTTGTGATAATTTTTGTTTCGTAGTATTGAAACAAAACGGCTAAAAATAACATAGTTTATAAAAGCCAAAAAATATGTAAGAAAAGTTCCTTAAGGCAGTTTAGTGAATTGCCCCCGAACATCCATCGAAGTCCCAAAAAACACGTCCCGATCTCGTCAACAGAGAGAATCGACAACAAAACACCAAACCACGCCACAACAACAGGAAGACTGACAGCTGCTGCTGTTTGTGCGGGAAGAGAATTCGCGCCGCACAAATACAAAATAGCCAACATCAAACTTTTTGGGGAGAGCGCTCCAGCAGCAGTGTGGGGGTCACGGGGGCTGGGAGGCTTGAAGTAATTACTAAAAGTTACGGAGGAGAGAGGAGAATTCGGGGGAGAATTGAAGGAAGCAAAGATAGAATAATAATAATATAGCCATGACTGTGTGAGTAGAGAGTAGGAGCATAAAGAGCAGTAGAGTGAAAAAAAAATGAATTTCAAGTTCAAGTTCAGCGTTTATATCGCGTATGTGAGTGTGATATGTGAATATTTATATTTTGGGATCAGAGAAGTCACATATGGTCGAATTTGAGCCTTGGCTTAGTTTGACACACCTACTTTGGAGGGCTGGGTGGTTTGTCCAACTTCATAATAAGGTCATCCTGTTTGCTTTCTATCGCAAATATAATTAAAATAAATATCAATATAAAAAAAGAAAAAGAAAAGTGGACAACTATCAACAAAAAAACAAACAATATGAAAAAATATTAACAGCCAAATAAGACTTGTTGTCATTGCCTACACATAGAATAAAAAAAGCTTGGTCAAATGTATTTTTGAAATGTTCAAAAATGCAGTATTTCAATTAAGTAAACTTTTTGGAAAAAATGTAAGGATGGTGCTGAAAATAACTGCATTTTTCAACTCGTTACATACATTTCATTTCTTGTTCCAAATCGATAAGAAAATTTGTATTTAAAAATACAATATAAAATATTGCAGTTTGTTTTTTATCAGAAGTGCCTCACAAAAACAGAAAATCTTTTTGTTAGGAAATTAAAAGTAGTTTATGCAACAAGTTGCAAAAATAAGATTTTTTCAGCACGAGTCGTACATTTATCAGGCGAGGTTTACCGAGTTGGATAAATAAGACGGGTGCACTGGTATTGAATGGTATTAACTTTCCATTCTGGAATTTTTGGTAGGGAAAGTAGGCCGTTTCGTTTCTCTAGAAGGACAGGAAAAGTTGACAGTTTAACAGCGGAATTGCAAAATAGTAGTTTATGCAACAAGTTGCAAAAAGAGGATTTTTTCAGCACGAGTCGTACATTTATCCAACGAGGTTCACCGAGTTGGATAAATACGAAGAGTGCTGAAAAAATCAAATTTTGCAACGAGTTCCATACAACATTTTTTTGCAATTCCAAAAAACACACACTGAGTGAAATTTTATGTCAAATTTTCAAGTATTTTGTCAATAAATCGTTTAAATAAAAAAAATGTTGAAAAGTGTTACTTTTCGAAACAAGTGCTGAAAAGTTCAACTATTCAGCACCCATTTGAGTGCTAAAAAGTAGAACTTTTCAGCATTTATTTTGAAAAGTGTTGCTATTCGGTTCTGTTATTTTTGGTACAGAAAAGTAGGCTGTTTCGTCGTTCAAGAATGACAGGAAAAGTAAATATTTTCACGACGGAATTGCAAAAACAAATATTTATATCTAATGAAATGGGGTTTTTATCTATTTTGTGTTATTGTCTTTGATTTATGTGAGAATAATTTAAACACTTTAAATTTTTTTTAAAATTTGGATATATTTGTTAGGTATAAATATTCGAAAAGTAGAAAAGAACTGTTCATAGAATACTCCAAAATAGAGTATTAAATCTACTTTAAGATCATTTTCGGGGGAAAATATTCAAGTTTTATTTTTTTTTATAGTGCCGTTGTGAATATTTTTCAATGTTTATGTCGCCCTATTTTATAATTTTTGCAGTTCAGTGGATGGTAGTAACCTGAATAGTAAACTAGCTCACATCAATAATAAAACGAGTTTCTTCTTCTCAAGGATTGGACTTAGGACAATGGTCAATATTTCCGCGTTTGAGCTTTGAAAATTTTGACGGTTACTACTTTATTTAAAAAAAATCAGTTTTAGTAAATGATTCTAGTATTTTTTAGGATAGGTTCTCCATCCTAAATTTTTCATGAGTCTTTTTTTTACATTTCAGGCAATTTTGATTAAAAATTAGCGAAAAAAAATCGTGAGCTCATCTTTAAATTTGTTTTTTTTTTAACTTAAAATTCTAAAAATCTCATAGAAGTGGCGTGTTTTTTTCTCTAGTGTATTTTTTTCAGAAAGCCCGTCAAATTTCCTACAAGTCAGTTTGTCTTTGATCACTTTTACAGCAATATTTAAATTACGAAAAACTAAAAGATTTCAAACACTTTCGCCCTTCTGAAATGTCAGTATCGAGCACAACTGGCGCTATATACACAAAAATGGCGTATACAAGCGTAGGATAACATGTCTACAAAGTTTTATTGAAATCGGAGAGGTTCGAGTACAACCGATTCCCTATTTGACATGAAAGATAGTATTTGCAATTTAGGCCGTTGCAAATAAAAAAAAAATCAGAAATCTTCAAAATGTTAATTGAAAAACAAGTCTTATGAACTGAAAATAATTTTAAATGCATTTTCCTGCGTTTAAAATCATATTTAGCCTAAAATATGCGATCAACAGTATTTTTTTTGTGAAATTCCGTTGTACAGAACCGCAAAAAGTTTTTTTTCAACAATCAAATCAATTCGCCTTTACTTTGATATTTTGAAAACAAAAGATTGCAAAACATCTGGGCATGTGTAAAATGCATTTTAAAACCCTTTTTTCATTCAAATGTAATAAAACATGGCTTGTAATTTCAATGTTTATCTTTTTTTATTTGTTTGAAAGCAATTTTTATGCGAATGTGTGTTTATTGTGTTATGATCAATAAGGAATTAGTTATCATTTAAATTATCTTATCAAAATATCTCCAAGTGATTCATTAGGTATCACCAGATGCACCAACTACTCAGCTATTCAGCATATTATGTTCTCACTAAAATCTCTTCCGCATACACAAATCTTACCTCATCGGAGATCAGGTGTGATCTCCACGCTGTTACGCTAATTACCGCTAAGTACAACGACGCCACGATTAGTTTCCCGCTCAGATAACCGTCGGGCGCGCATCTACAAACCCAGCTTAGTAGATCTCATTACCCTGCAGTTGCTCGTAAAACCACCCCGAGAGCCTACTCTCGCACCAGAACCGTTTGCAAGTTGTTTGACCTTGCATTCCTGAACGAACACCCACTCTGCACTGCTTGCTTAACGGGTTCCACCTTAGTACTACGTTTAAGCTGTGCCTTAGTAGAAGGTTCGAAAGCAGTCAGAACCCGGTTGATATTTAAATTATCGCGCTAAGCTGGAGCCGAGACTCGTGAACGAGAACTCGATAGCCGTCTGACTAGTTGTATTCAGATATCCGAATGTTCGAATGCGTAATTGTTTTCAGCGAAATGACAGATTGCACCACTCTGGTTGTTCCTCTTCCGCGCGCGAGATGCCCCAAGAGAAGGTCTCCGCGGCCGGTTGGTAATTACGGATCAAGCTCAGACCGCGACGATCCAAACGTGATCTCGAGGCAGCAACTTCCACCTACGAAGCCTCGATCTTGGCACACGGGATATTAGCTAGCAAGAGGCGAACTTGTGCGATACACAGCTGGTGATTTACGATGGATTCGAGCAGTTTTGACGAAATGACCTATTAGGGCATTTCGTCAAATGACCTATTAGGTCATTTCGTCAAAGACTTATTTGGGTATTTGATATGACCTTATAACATTTCGAGGGTAATTCTAATGAAGAAAATCACATAATTCAGGGAAACTAATCTTTTCGATCAAACGACCATTCGTTGAAACGACCCAAACACCCCACACTACTCTCGATAGAACTCTAGATCGAGGAGATCGACGCTGAGTCACGCGAGCAGGGTGAGAGGATACTTAATTAAATTTGACATTAGGCTCGCCAGCTACTACTACTGCAGCGCTGCAGGTCCGCGCTCGTGTCAATTTTCGAGAACTTGAAAATTTGCGTGTACTCGCTACCGCATGCTACACAATTTCAGGGCCAGGTTTAGTATTCGCGGGCTGTCGTGCGGTGATGAAGTGCTGGCTGCCGTTTTTTTGGCCACACGGGTGCGACTTTGCATCGAAATGGGCCTCTTTCGGTCGAAATTTATGGCTCGATCGGGGCAAGATCACGAGGTCTGGCGTCCGGTGCGTGTGTGTGTGTTCACTTTTGGAGGTTGGGCTTCCGCCGGAGATCTTTATCGGAACTGGCCTTGGACGGTGAATGTTGGCAATGGTGATGGGATGGGAAGTTCAACATCATATGAGAGAAAAAATAGTTTTCTAAAGTTCATCTGTTAGATGCACTTTGTTTTGATTTTGTTTGAAAGTTTTGCTGATTGAAACCTTAAGGGCTAAAGGGCTTCTTTTGAGTTACTTCAGTAAAATTAGGATTTCTCGAAAGCGGTTTATTTCAGTAGAAAACCAAACTGACAGATTGTAGCCTACATTCTGACTAATCTGCTGTGCAAATATGAGCTTTGTCGGAACAGTCTAGCATAAGATTTTGTGGTTTGAGTAAGAGTTACCTCTGGACGTCATCATGAATAGATATCAACTAGGCCAACGGTTGTCTATACTTATGATTTTAAAGATGGTATATCTTCAGTTTGCTTCAGTTCATCTGTTTGATACGTTTTGTTTGATTTTGTTTGAAAATTTCACTTATTGAAATTTAAGGGCTAAGGGAAAGACTTGGGAGTTCTTTCAGTAAAATTTAGATTGCTCAAAGGCAGTTCATTTTGACGAAAAACCAACCTGACAGATTGTAGCCTACATTGTAACGAATCTACTGTGCAAATTTAAGCTTGATTGGATGAGTCTAGCTTTAGATTTTGACTTTTCAGTAAGAGTTATCTGTACGGAGTCCATAAATAGAGATCAACTAGATCAACGGTTGTCTATATTGATGATTTCAAAATCATGTGTTATAGCTTCAGTAAGCTTCACGTCATGTGTTAGATGCATTGTGTTTTGATTTTTTTTATGTTTCGCTGATTTAAACTTAAGGACTGAGGGTAAGACTTAGGGAGTTGTTTCAGTCTATTTGAGATTTCTCGAAGGCATTTTATTTTAACGTAAAATCAACCTGACAGATTGTAGCCTACATTGTTACGAATCTACTGGGCAAATATGAGCCTGATCGGAAGAGTCCAGCTTTAGATTTTGATTTTTCAGTAAGAGTTATCTCTACGGAGTCCATAAATAGAGATCAACTAGGTCAACGGTTGTCTATATTGATGATTTTGAAGGTGTTATAGATTCAGTAAGCTCCACGTCATCTGTCAGATGTATTGTGTTTTGATTTTTTTTTTATGAATCGCTAATTTAAACTCAAGGACTGAGGGTAAGACTTGGGAGTTGTTTCAGTAAAATTGAGATTTCTCGAAGGCATTTTATTCAAGAGGAAAACCAACCCGACAGATTGTAGCCAATATTGTTTCAAATCTACTGTGCAAATATGAGCTTGATCGGATGAGTCCATCTTTAGATTTTGACTTTTTAGAAAGAGTTACTTCTATGGGGTCCATAAATAGAGATCAATTTGTTCGACAAAATTTAACATAGACAGCTTCAGGTAGCTTCAGTGCGTTAAAATAGATGGTTTAATGTCATTGTCAGTTGTTCTAGGACATACTCCTACTCCATGGAGTCCAGATATTGAGGTCAACTAAGTCAACGGTTGCCTATATCGATGATTTTGAAGATGCTATTAATTCTGGCAGCTTCAGAGAGTTAAGAAGGGGAGTTTAATGACAATTTTAAACTATGTTAGGACAGTAATAGAGGTCAACCTAGTCAACGGATGTCAACATAGATATTGAAAGTAAGATATCTTAAGGTAAAGTCAGGAGGTAGCAATTGTAAGACAACTATTAGCAATTACGAACACAGTAAACTTCCTCTTCCCTTTATCAGGCCACGTCGATGAACCCCTTTTCCGGTTGTGGTCACCTCAGCCAAGATTCAAAACAACAAACGCACTCAATCAAACCCCCTAACCCAAGACACAACCATCCCAGAAAAGTGCAGCAGCAGCACCATCTGATTTGCAAGCAGTGCACTTTTTCAATCCCTGCCCAAGAATCAAGAACAACGGTTGACGAGACAAAGGAGTTGTTTGGCAGGACCTGCTCGCCAAGGAGTTCGGGATTAAAGATCCCTCTTCGTTCGTGTACACTATCGTGGGATTTTCTCGGCGCTGCTCGGCCACAACAACAACACCAGGACAGAACACATATGTGTGCCGGGTCGTGGAAAAAAGGATATAATTTTCACAAAGGGCAGGCCAGCCGTCGTCCCAGTAACCGCCATATGTGAGACCGGACACTATCAAGAGGAATCAAATTGGGTTCGAGGGGGGGGGGACACGACGCTGGTGGTGAAGGGGTGAACTGCAATTTCAAGAAACCGACAACAGATTGCATAATGCAGCAGGAGGGCAGTTCTTGAGAAAATTGAAAAAATATTCAACACTATTTCTATGTTAATAAAAACTAAACCTCTTCACCGCTGCGCCGTTGGACTACAATGATGACAAAACGATTTCATCATTTATTTGCAGTACACCCAAAATTCAGAGTTGAGATAATCGTTCTCTCAAAATTTATTGAGGGCTCAGTGCCAAAATCGATAGAATAATGGTATCAACTCACACCATCATAACAAATGAGTTCATTCGTTAGTTGAATCAATAAATCTCCAACAAGTGTCATACATCGACTTCTGACTTCTCCTTGGTCACCAAGCTGTGGTGGCCGAGGCAGCTAAGTCATTGGATTGGTTTGCCAAAGGTCTCTGGTTCGATTCCCGTTGTCGACACTTTCGGTTTTTTGTTTGACGGATGAACTTTTTTTTGCAAATGAACCTCGAGAGAATAGTTCTATCGCCCATCTCGAGCTGTGTTCTCTGCGTCCGTGAATGGTACCACTATTATCTCGACTCGAGTCCATCATTCTCTCGGACTAGCGCTGCCAGTTTTGGGTGTAGAGCTACAAATCAATGACATAACCATCGCTATGAATCAGTGTCTTGCGAACCTTCGTGGTGAACGGACACTAGAGCTGCGGTATTTTTTACTACCTAAGCTCAGAGTTATTTCAAAACAAAATTCACAGTCTTTTTAAAGACTACCTGAGTTATTTTCCAAAATTCTAAACAGTCTTTTCAAGACTAACCCCACCTGAAATTTTGTTGTATTTTACAAACGAAGCCATCTTTTTAAGAGAACTTTGCTTGCAAAATGCGTCAAAACAAAGGTAAACGCAAATCTTCTGAAGATTTGGTCGTTACGTCGGTGAAGCGTTTGAACGCTAAACCGGCTATCGGCAACAGAAAAAGAAAACAGCCTCTTCTGAGGTCTGATTCTGATTCTGAATGTGAGGTCAATCCTCCAATTCCATTGACAAACAGTTTCGGTGTTTTATCCGAAACTGATGACAAGGAACCTTCTCCTCGTACTGAGCCTTCTGCCGTCGAGAAACGAGTAAAGCCTCCGCCAATTGTAGTGACTTCCGTCTCCGATTTGGCCAGCTTTCGAACGCAACTGAAGAATTGCAAGGAAACTTGCAATTTGAAGGTTTCGTTCCAGCTTGGTCGAAGAGGAGAATGTCGCTTGTTGACGGAATCTTTACAAGATCACCAAACTTTTGTTGGTTATTTGAAAACCACAAACACAATTTCTACACGTATGAGACCAAGAATGCTCGGCCATTCAAGGCGGTCTTGAAAGGTCTCTCCAACGACTTGTCGGTGGATGAGATCAAAAACGAACTTAAGGTGTTGCTTGGCTTTGCCCCATCCCAAGTAATACCAATGAAGAAAAAATCAAACGGGAATATTTCTCGCTTTGGTTTGACTTCACAATTTTATCTGATTCATTTCAACAGAAATGAAATCAACAATTTGAAACTTTTGGACAAAGTTCAGTTTTTGTTCCATGTACGGGTAAAGTGGGAGCATTTTAAGAAACATGGCGGTAATGGCCAGAATCTGACCCAGTGCCGGCGTTGCCAGGCATTCGGTCACGGTACTGATCATTGCGCCATGGTTCCAAAATGCATGGTTTGCGGGGATTCTTCTCACGACAAGGACAATTGTCCCGTGAAAGAAGTCACCCAATTTAAATGTGCAAATTGTGGTGGAAATCACAAATCAAATTTCTGGGATTGCCCCATCAGAAAAAGGTTTTGGATTCTCGTGCTAAGCATCAGCCGAAATCCAAACCGAAATTTTCTCAAAGTCAGGTTGTACCTGCATCTTTAAATCAAACGTTCGTGCTGTCTCACTCGAACAATTCTAGAAATACCCCTACCGTGGAAAAGTTAGGTAACAACAATGGCATTTCTTATGCTAACGTCGTTTCGGGTTCATCCACGAATTTTAAATCCTCTACCAATCTTTCTGAAATTGGGCAGGTACCTCAAATCTCATTTGAAAATTTTTCTGCTCTCAACGCTTTGGGATCTTCTGATCTCGGCGATGTTACGTTTGAAAAAATGACTTTTTTGCAAAACTCACTGTTTGGTTTGATTCAAACAATGAGTAATGCTACATCCATGATGGAAGCTATCCAGATTGGATTAAAATTTGCGAATGATGTTGTTCTTACCCTGAAGTTTAATCATGGATCTAAGTAATTCCATCAATATTATGAATTTTAATGCTCGCTCTTTAAAAGCGAAAGAAAATGAATTTTTCAACTTTTACGAGTTCATAACGTGCATGTTGCTGTTATAACTGAAACATTTTAAAAACTGGCACTTATTTGAAAAGTGATCCAGATTATAAAGTTATAACTAATAACCGAATGAATCGAAATGGTGGTGGAGTTGCAATAGTTATCCACCGTAGTATGACTTACAGCACTTTACGTGACTTTAAGTTAAAAGTTATTGAAAGTTTGGGCATTGAACTTGAAACTTCTTTTGGGAAAATTATGATTGCAGCGGCATATATGCCTTTCCAATGCACTGGGGAAAATAAAAATTATTTCAAAGGGGATTTGAATAAACTTACTCGGCATAGATCTCGATTTTTGGTTATCGGTGATTTTAATGCCAAACACCAATCTTGGAATAATTCAAAAGTAAATTCCAATGGTAAAATTCTATTCAGAGATTGCACTTCTGGTCTTTATTCGGTTTTATACCCGAATGGGCCAACTTGTTTTTCTTCTGTTAGAAATCCATCAACAATTGATTTGGTTTTGACAAATCAAAGTCAGTATTGTGGTCCTTTAGTGACTCATGCTGATTTTGATTCTGATCACCTTCCAGTAACTTTTCACTTTCCCATGAAGCAGTTACCAGACCCAATAGTTCTGTGTTTAATTACCACAAAGCTAATTGGGACAGGTATCAGCATCATATTGAGAATAATTTAAATCATGATTTTGTTTTAGAAACCAAAGCTGATATTGATTCAGCCTTGGAATCTTTAACTAATGCAATTTTGGATGCTAGGAATATTGCTATTCCTAAGGTCCAAGTCAAATTTGATTCTCCCATTATTGATGACGATCTTCAGCTTCTGATTCGTCTGAAAAATGTTCGCCGAAGACAGTATCAACGTTCTCGTGATCCTGCACTGAAGCGAATTCAAAAAGATTTGCAAAAGGTTATTGACCACAGATTCACTCTCCTGCGAAATGAAAAGTTCGCAAGAGATGTCGAACAAATTAAACCTTATTCCAAACCTTTTGGAAACTTTCAAAGGTTCTTAAGAAACCTCAAAACCCATCCCTTCTTTAAAAGATGGTGATAATATTCTATTAACTAATGGGGAAAAAGCTCAAAAACTTGCTCAGCAGTTTGAGAGTGCTCATAATTTCAACTTGAATGTTTTGAGTCCTATTGAAAATCAAATTTCAATAGAATTTCAGAATATTGTTGAACAAGAATTTTCATCAGATGAAGTTTTTAATACGGATCTGAATGAAATAAAAACTATTATCAAAAAATTTAAAAATATGAAAGCCCCTGGTGAGGATGGCATTTTTTACATTTTAATTAAAAAATTACCAGAAGCAACTTTAAGTTGCTTGGTCAAAATTTTCAACAAATGTTTTGATTTGGCATATTTTCCCAGTAGTTGGAAAAATGCCAAAGTAATTCCGATTTTGAAACCGGATAAAAATCCTGCTGAAGCCTCAAGCTATCGGCCCATTAGTTTGCTTTCATCTATTAGTAAATTATTCGAAAGAATAATTCTTAATAGAATGATGACGCACATTAATGAAAATTCAATTTTCGCTGATGAGCAGTTTGGATTTCGCCTTGGGCATTCAACTACTCATCAGTTGTTGAGAGTTTCAAATTTAATTCGAAGCAACAAATCTGAGGGCTATTCTACTGGCGCTGCTCTTCTAGACATAGAAAAAGCATTTGACAGTGTTTGGCATAAAGGTTTGATTGCGAAATTGAAAAGGTTTAATTTTCCGATTTATATCGTGAAAATTATTCAAAATTATTTGACGGATCGTACTCTGCAGGTATGTTATCAGAATAGCAAATCTGATCAACTACCTGTACGTGCTGGCGTCCCTCAAGGAAGCATTTTGGGTCCAATTTTATACAATATTTTTACTTCTGACTTGCCTGATTTGCCCCCAGGATGTCAGAAATCACTTTTTGCTGATGACACAAGCATCTCCGCCAAAGGCAGAAGCCTTCGTGTCATCACAAGAAGATTACAAAAAAGCTTGGATATTTTCAATTCTTATTTGAAAGAATGGAAAATTACTCCAAATGCTGCAAAAACTCAACTTATTATTTTCCCTCACAAACCAAGGGCTGATTTTCTTAAACCAAAAGTCATCACATTATAAAGATGAATGAGGTAAATTTAAAGTGGGAGGATCAAGTGAAATATCTTGGACTTGGTTTTGACAAAACCTTACTTACAAGGATCACATTGAAAGTATCCAGGTTAAATGTAACAAATATATTAAATGTTTGTATCCACTTATAAACAGGAATTCTAGACTTTGTCTCAAGAATAAACTGTTAATTTATAAACAAATTTTCAGACCTGCCATGCTTTATGCTGTGCCGATCTGGACAAGCTGTTGCTTAACCAGGAAGAAAAACTTCAGAGGATTCAGAACAAAATTCTGAAAATGATTCTGAAACTTCCTCCTGGTTCAGCACCAGTGAACTTCATCAATTAGCCGAAGTTGACACTTTGGATGTTATGTCCAATAAGATAATTGATGCATTTCGACAAAAATCATTGCAGTCTTCAGCTGCATTGATCCGCTCTTTACATAGTTTATAAGTTAGTTTTAAGGTATCCCTTTTCCCTTTTGTACATGTAGGACCTCCTACATTTGAAATCACTGAATAGCGAAAGCTACAATATTTCATGAATAAATGAAAGTTGCTAGTATTTAAAATTGAGGTGAAAAGTCATCGTTTGTGATTGGACACTCAATAATATTTTAACTGAATGAATGTACATGGAAAAGAAATTTGAATAAATATAAATTAAAAAAAAAAAAAAAACCATCGCTATGAAGCAGTTATTTGTTTGGGTGTACTTAAACTCAATTTGTTGATTTTAATTTTATAAAAAAAACCTATTTGTTAAATTTGTAAAACTATTGACTGAAATAAATTTTCAAAATACTAGAATTTCCAGAGATTTCAGAAGCGGCAGCAGTCGGCAGGCAGGCCGACCCATCCAGCTCGTTAGATGCACAATTTCTGCATCGCGCGCTTCTTCGTCACATCTTCCTCCTGCCCTTTTAGAATCATTCCCCAATGCAAAACTGCAGTTTTCGAACCGAGTTCGAGTTCTACCGGGGACGGCTGACGTACGGGGCCAAGACAAAAGGGCAAAACTGCCAACGGAGCAGAAAAAGGCAGCAGCAGCACCGGGAACCGGACTCCCGAACGAGCTCTTTGAGGATTCAGGTTTTCTAAACCTGGTCGCGGGAAGAAACGGAGGGGGGGTTTGAGGTTGGGAAAAACTGCATCGACAGCAGTGCATTGGAAATTAACTTGTGGTCCGTTTTGGGGTTCTACTTCTAAGTCCGAACTTGGCTTGAGGTTTTTGCGAAGAAGTTGAACGTTTTTAACATAAGCAACAGGTTGGATTGGGATTGATTCAACGAAATCTATCGTTACGTACATTTTCTGAAAACTTGCAAAGAACTCAACTCAGTTCAACAATCACGCTCAAGTTCAAGTTGGGCCTCGCAATATCTTGGGGGTCGCCATCTGGATAGCGATCTAACGGCTAACCCTCCATCGTACCGGCAGAGGCCATCGTAGTTCAATCCGAGTTCCCTCTCTCTCTCTAGAGTTGTAGTAAAATGTCATCGCGTCATTCGCGTTACCCAGTTCTACGGCGGTGTGTAAATCTATTTGATATACGATCTTGTCCACCGTCGGGGCACGTATTCTTCCCATCATGAATAGATCGCGTTCTCCAACAACTACTCGCCAATGAAAGAAGTCAATTGAGTTGAAGTGTGCAGTCTCGGAACTCTCGAGACACTCGATTCTCAGCCAGTTGACTGTGCACAGTTGCAAACAAATTACAGCCGACATTTCCATGCCGAGTTGTGTTGTTATCCCTAGAAGCACGCTAGATTCTCAAGGTTCTTCAACGGTTTCGTTTGCTGGTGGAGCAGGTCGGTTGAATCGACGGGTGTAGACCCCCTGTAACGCGAGATTCGCGTACTCCTGTTAATTCTCCAACTTAGTTTCAATTTCCAGCGATTGTCGGTCGCACCGCGACTTCGTGCGTTCTAAACCGGGTGCCCACTTTCCGGTCCTAGTGCTGTCTTTCCCTTTCAGTTTCAGCGCGTTTTGCATACACAGAGTCAATTGCACTCACGCATATCGTATGACAACTCGGTAGTCCACGGGGTAATTAACGACCGCGGCGGACCATAGGTTGACCAACGCCTTGTAAAAAAAAAAAAAACGTTACGAGGAAATGTCGGCAATGATGCAATTGTGTGTGCATCTCTCCAGCAGAATTTAGAATGCAGTTGCGGTTCCAAGTCGCGGTGCACCGGACGCCGCAAGTCGCGCCCGGCCATCAATCTTGGTCGCGACGCTAGCAATATACGTGCGATGTGGTTGTGACGGCGGTGTTGGCTTTCAAGTTTCGCTTTTCTTTTGTGAGTTATGAATTAATCGTATGACGAGTTTGGAGTACGCTGGACGGTGTACACGGAAATTCCAGGAATTTAATTAAATTGGTGTAGAATTCGTGCAGGTTGGGAGAACCGATTGAGAGCATGTGCTGCTACAAATTGATAGCTTAATTACAGTCGATATCAAAAACATGCAAGTAAAGTGAATAATTGGTTAGCAGATCAAGAGCATCGAGCTAAGATTGAAAATATTTGATTAAAAAAAAATCATGAAAAATATTTTTTTGAATCAAAATGAAATCAAGTTTTTTTTTGAATTTACATCTCTTATTTTATTCCTTTTTACATTCCTTTTACAAGCATTTAAAAAATATATTTTCAAAATGTATTCTAATTAATCGAGAATGCATTGGGCCACGCCCATTTTTCTATCTTCAGCTTAGTTCTTTTTTCTTCAGACGCTCTTTTGGGTCTGCTTAGTGCTGCCCAAATTGATGAAATTTTAAGCGAACACTCACGAAAAGAAGCATATATAGAGAAAATTTCCTGGCATCACTGGCTCACTCCAACAGGCGCTGCCTGGTGGTGTTGGTGGCCACCCTTTGTTATTTAGGGGAAATATAAGCTTTCTAATCAAACACCTATCTTCGTCATATGGAGAGTTTGATGCTCGATTAAAGCTCCAAAAATACTATTTAGGCTGTAAACTTACCAGCAACAGCACCGCCTCGAGTAAGCACGCAAATTTATGCCACTTACTGGCCAAAAAGATCAAATTGAATGCACTTTTGATCATAATTTCTATTTTGCGAGACCATTTCTCATCATTTTAATGGCACACACATCCACACGCAAGATCATAGGTTAACTGCTTAACGAAAGTCGCCATCAATATCTTTTCACTTGCGCTAACGATTTCAAAGCGCTTAAGATATAAAATTGCTTCCAACTACCGGCAACATGTTCTTTTGACCATGACTTAGTCACTCACTTGAAAAATAATCCCGAAAAATGTAAATAATTAGCAAGCGCCATCAAAAAAACAAACGCGCTAAGTCTTTTGACGTTTCAATTTTGACGATCCATTCTAATCGAAGGCTGAAGAAAACCGAGCGAGAAGCGAAGGCAAATAAAGAACAAAGGGTGGCCACCAACACCACCAGCAGCGCTTGTGGTGTTGCCAGGAAACTTTCTCTAAAAATGCTACTTTTCGTGAGTGTTCACTCAAAATTTCATCAATTTTGACAGCACGAAGCAGACTCAAAAGAGCGTTGGAAGAAAAATAAGAACTAAGCTGAAAATACAAAAATGGGCGTGGCCCAATGCACACGACTGATTAGAATGCGTTTTTGAAATATTTTATTAAAATGCTTGTAAAAGGAATAGCATAACTTTTAATAAAAGTGAAATTAAACAGAAATGTTCACAAAAAGTGTCTCTACTCGTTGGTGTACTTGGTTTTACTGAATTTCAATTAACACTCCAGATTATCCAGCATCATTCAAACAAGACCGCTTATTAGGCTTAAAATGGGTTTATTTCCCCTATTTACCTTCGCTTCTCGCTCTGTTTTCTTCAGCTTTCGATTGGAATGGGTCGGCAAAAGTCTTCGCCCGTTTGTTGTTTTTGATGGTGCTTGCTAATTATTTGCATGTTTCGGGATTATTTTTCGAGTGAGTGACTAACTAATGTTCAAAAGAACATGTTGTTAATCGTTGGAAGCAATTTTATATTATATAAAAAGATGTTGATGGAGATAGGTGTTTGATTATAAAGGGCATATTTCCCCTACTTTTCATAATTTCGATACATAAAATTTAAAATAAATTTAACTATTCTGATTTTTTTATATTTATTCATGAATTATTGATTTGATTAAACAGTTTAAAAAAAAATTAAAATTTAAAATAAATTTAACTATTCTGATTTTTTTAAATTTATTCATGAATTATTGATTTGATTAAACAGTTAGAAAGCTTTTTCTCTTTTAACAAAACGAATCAAAATGTATGGCTACACGGATAGAAATCCTGTGAGCAAATCCGATAGCTCTTTGTTGTCGAATTTGTAAACATTAATCTTTTTCAAAATCGTTTAAAAAATGATTTTGGAAACAATTTTGTCGACTTTGAAAACATTTATAGCGAAATCGAAAAAAAAATTTGAAGATTTTCCCTCCGTGTAAATTTCAATATTTTGAAAACGCTTGTTTTGGAATTAACAGAAAATTTCACGAATGTTTTGTATTTTAAGATTTGCTATGACAAATAAATATTTTGAGCCTTAGAAATTTAAATTATTTCGAGAAAAAAATGATAAATAAAACAGATTGGATGAACTGGAAATCGGAAATATCAATATTTTCAACTTTAAATTCCCAAATTACCAAAAAATATATAAAACATGATTTTTAGCAAATACAATTGAAATAACCTAATCTAGAAAAAATCTGGATAAAATACTTAGTAGTTTGTTGTTACAGTGGACTCGCTCGTTGTCGATATTGAAGTGACCGTCGAGAGCGGGGGTTATCAAATTATAGAAAGAAAACTCAAAGCAATCTATTTGAAGGGACTGAAAAATTTACTGACAGCTGGAACAATATTAATATCGAGAAGATCGACAGTCATAGAATTCACCGTACTTTACAAAATTCATGAATTGAAAAAATACTTAAGATCCATGAAAAAAAACTTGGGGCTTTTTTGGGGAGCAAAAGTTTATTGATAATTGTTAAAAATAAATTATTAAGCAATTCCATTTGAAAAGAGCCTAAACCGAAAAAAAAGTTATCCGATCGGGCTAAACATTTTCTGCGGGTTCCTTGGCCAAAATAATAAGACCCGTAATTTTTTTTTTGTTTGGCCATTAGGGTGACCTACATCGTGCTAGGGTGGTTCGAAAAATGGCAATTTCCGTCATTTTTCGCAAAAAACAACTTTATTCAAAAAATCATATCTTTGCGTCATTTCATCCGATTTTACCTGTCTTAGACGCAAAAAAGGTGATTAGTCTGGATATTTGAGAAAAATAAAAAAAAAGTTTCAAAAATTTAGCTTAACATTTGGAAGAGTCGTATGAAATCATAAAATGGCGTTTTGACCGTGTCTGGACCAAAGAGCCTATATCTGAAAATATTTTTATCGAATTCCTCGGAAAATTTCATAAAACTTAACGAAAAATTGGCGATGTCGAACAGTACGTTTACGAGATATGATTTTTTGAAAATAAAAACTGATTTTTTCGACGCGCCAAGCGCAAAAACAGGAAAATGGTGAAATCGGCAAAAAATCAACTTTTTTCACTGAAACTGCGATTACTTAAAAATTTCGTTGCGAATTTAAATTACGAAAATTTTGGTACCCTAACATAAAAAAGGAAAAAGTTAATGTATAAATACTGTAACATAAAAATGGAACAAGAATAATATAAATCAAGAGAAGCAAACTTTCTCGTGGATCAAAAGTTGCTCAAAATGACCTCCTAAACACGGGGAAAATAAAATAAATCTTAATAAAATCAGGGCATTAGAGGGTTAAGTTATTGTGATAAAAAAAAACTCACTATGTTTTTATCTAATAATCATTTCCAAGATACCAAATCAACAACAAATTGATCAGGAGATACCAATTTTAATTTTAATTGTAGAATTTAAATTGTAGACTGATTTCTTTCAAACCATCATAAATTTATTTTTAGAAGGTTATTATGTTATTATGAAATCAGTCTTCCGCATATCTCGGAAAATAAAACAGCCTTTATTTCAAAGTTTAGCTTTAATTTTTTTTAAATCATATTAGATTTTTTATTTTATCTTCAACCTTGAATTTTGCAGGAAAAAATATATATATTCAAAATACTGGAATTCCAAAAAATACCTACCATCATACGTTCACCAATGACAAGGACGTAAAGTTTCACGACTCTGGCAGTTTTACCACCAGCACAGTAATAAAGAAGATGAACAAGTTCTGATTTTGAGAAATTGATACTAAAACAGATCAAATATCCTCTCCCTATCCTTGCGATCCTTCAGAACTTCGCTGCTCGACGTTGGTGTTCGCCGTCAGATTAATTCCTTTTCCGAGGCACTTAATTAAATAAATGCATTTTTCCAACAACAACAACGCAAACGCATCCATCGTTTACTTCGCTACAAACATATTATAATGGTCATTATTCTGCCGTCACCATCGTCTTCGTCTCGGCTAATTAGGATCATGTTACCCCGCACTCAAAGGGCTAATTTTACGAGATTTGCTCCAACGAAGGTTCGTCGTCTGGACCACTGCTAGTGCAGCTGTTCACATCCAGCTGCGTTCCCCCCTCAAAACCCGCGAGGACCAGGTGATTCCGCGTGTTGTGTCCAACGAACCAGACCGAACCTGCCACCCACAATGCCACTGTGGCGCAAAAAAAAACAGAAAAGCCGACCAAAGCCCACATAACCAAGTCCAAGTTCAATTCGCAGTCGACAAACGCAGGCACTCATTAGACCATGACATCATTTGACGTTTTCGGTGGTCGGGTGCGTGTGTGTGTTTTTCAAATTGGTTTTGAAGTTTTGTTGCTTTTCAGCTTCTTCTTATTTTGTTTATTTCGCACATGCCAAAAATTACACCCCGAAACCAGCATAATTGTTTGTTGGCGAGCCATGCGATAAAACTGCGATACGGTTTTGTGGGTTTTTGGGCATTGTGGCAGCAGGGCTGCCCTTTTTAATTGTTTAGATCATGTTAAATCTACTGATGAAATATTATAAAATAACTTTACGAAACAGTTAGTATTTTACAAATCAACTCCTATTGAAAGAAATTTTTTAATGACAAATTCATTTCCTTAGAAAAATTTTCAACAATTTAATTACTTCTTCTATTAAGTTTGTTACTTTACAGATCTAGTTTATTTATTTTTGCCTTCCTCCTGCTCGAAAAATGAACTTTTGAAAAACAGCTCGTAGACCTATATTCATGTATACCTATCGACTCAGAATCGAAAAAGTTATGACCACTTTAGTGATATTTATGTACCGTAAACTGGGGTGACTTTGATAGCCCGGGGTGACTTTGATAGGTTTTTTAAATGCCCGTCAAATTAATATTTAAACATTTTTGAGAATTTTGAGTATGTAAGCATTAAGGGAAAGCTTATTAACGAACATATATGCAAAAATGTGACTGTTACATTGGATGTATCAAAAATAGTGGCCAAATCAAATTTCTATCAATGTCACCCCGGGCTATCAAAGTCACCCCAGTTTACGGTACTTTTTTGATGCCGGATCTCACTTAAATGTATGTAAACTATGTCCGGATCCATCTTCCGACCGATCGTTGGTTAGGTAATCAAAAGACCTTTCTAATGAGTCCATAACATTGAAGATCTGACAACGCTCAGTCTCAAGTTATGACCGCTTAAGTGACATTTGTGTATTTTTTATTGAGAAACAAGCCTTACCTGACAAATTTCGTTCTGCCATTTTTCGTTTGTTGACGTTTTTGACTTTTTTGCTTATTCAGCCTCCTGTGATCAAAACTTAATTTTAACCTTTCCCATAAAATCTGCAAATTTTCCGGAATCGGTTGTAACTTTTTGGCACTCACGAACTTACCATACGAACCCAACGCAACAAAGAGCACCTCGATCGGACGTTCCGTGTTGAATTGATTCGCGTTCGAACAAAACCGTCGAAATTTTGTATATATATGAAAAATTATACATAGAAGATAGATAGAATTTGTGTCCAAACCCATCATATCACCAAATGTTGGTAAAAAGTGAGGAAGGCAACAGCCACATAGGTGGATTAAGTTAGTTTTTTAATTGATTACATGTTATTTTACACCTTTTTTAATTTTCGAATAAACTAAAAAATATGTTGATGAGAAACCCTATCTTGAAAAAAATAATATTTGGGTAAATTTTAACCTTATCCCGGTTTGGTGTGGCGAAAGTATAAAAATTTAAAAAATATAATTTACAAGCCATGGTTAACAATTTTGATTTAAAAAAGTGTAAAAATATGCATTTTTTACCAGTCCAGTAATTTTTGCCCACTGATTTTACGGGATGGGTGAGAGTTGGCATTAACTTTGAAAGTTTTTGCAGCGGCCTGAATACAGCAAATTCTACAATTTTGACATTTAAAAAATGTGATTTTGTTTTTGAATTTACTAACAATTTTAATTTCAATCATTTCAGATTTTGTTTTAAATAAATGAATAAGATAAGTACAAAGTTCAAGATCGAGAGGATGGCAATGCAATCCAGACTCGATTATCAGAAGGCTTCAGAAAAATTTCACTTCGGATGATCGAATCACGAAAGATTTTTTTTATTTCGCTGTCTAATTTTTGATTGACTACGCTAAAATGAATTAAAAAAATTAAATCCAAGATGGCGGCCAAAATGGCGGTGAAGAAATATTGCAAGTATGCATTTTAATATTCAATAAGCAATCAACTTTTTGAAATTGACTAAAATGGGGTCGCAGAGCTCGAAATTGATGTTTAAAACTAGAAAAAGAAAAACTTCGGATAATCGAGCCTGAACTGTAAATATTTTTTATAATTTCGTGCTTGATCATCCAAATTGTAAGGTGAAAATTTTCACAGAATGCATAATACATCATAACAGTTATGCTTCTATCAAAATATGTTTTTTCTTATGATGTTAAGATACAACCGATCTTTCGTCCCAAAATTCGTAATTTGCGAAAAGCATTATTTGTTTAAAAACCTCAATAAGTATGTATTCTTCTAGTTTAATCAATGAAAATTTATATTTTATTCAAAAATCATATTTTTATTTTCCCATTGTGTCATGGATCCTACAAGCGTTTTTTTTTTACTTCGATTTTTATACGGAAATTGTTATAAATCTGAATAGAAAACCACTTTTGTATATATATAATAGGTCCTGTAGAAATGTTTTGCAAACTTAACAAGACCTTAACTGATCCGATTGTTTCAATAGTTTCTTCAAGAAAACCAAAAACTTGCGAAAATAGCTATTTTCGGAATAAAATTAGCATCTAGGCCTTATGAGTAGACATAAAAATCTCAGATTTTCATTTAATAATAAAATGTTTTTTTGCTGATTACCACAGATATTTTTTTATAAACTCAATACTGATTACCAACATTGTGTATTTTATTGTTGCTTGTTAGCTGTCCCTGAAACATCTGAAAAGTTCACCGAAAGTTTTTTGCATGCCAATTTGATAACTAGTAAAGATTTGTGAAATGACATTTGTTAAATGTTATATAAAGTTTAATTTCAAATGAACTTTTAATTTCAAAAATATAGTAAAAGAATATTTTTGGAAGTTTAACAATTATCTCATAATTGAATTTTGGTTTTGACCTTAAACAATATATCAACTTTCTGAGAAAATTTTGTATAGGTTTTCCAAATTTGTGTATCTTTAGATTACGAGTTATATATTTTTATAGATTTGAGTTCAGATTTGATTCTCACGTTAAAAAAAACTTGTTTTTTTAGATAACAAATAAACAAGTACAAATTACAATAAATACATTACAAATTATGATGTTGTTTGTGCAAAAGTGCAATAAAATTGAATTGAATAATTAAATCGGTTCTTCATACATATTTTGGGTTCTGAGCTGAAAAATTCAGAAAACTATTTACACTTTTACAAATACTTGATATAGATATAAATTCGACATTTTCTTTCCAAAAAATTGTTTTGACTTTTTCCCGTTCTCGATAATTGTATGTTATATTTTTTCAGTCAACTGTTATAGTTACAGCTGGACAAATTTAATTGATTATGTTATGTATATGAAAAAAATATGCTATGATGTAATACTTAATATGCAATAGAAAATTGTTGTTGTTAAATTTTGCTATGATCATCATAATCGATTTCTTGAGACTTTTTGTTTTGTCTATTCCCAAGTAGCACTCATAACTTGTCGACTGTTGAATAATAGTTAGACAATTGTTTTTCATAAACATACGAGAAAAAATCTGAACATAACTTAAATAACAGTTTGTTTCACTGCTTGTATAACTGACTTATGGAACTATCGTGTTTTGTGCCACAAAAGTGTTAAAACACAGTCAACTTCACTCTTTTCTAACTTTAAAACACAACATAGGAAAAATTCTCACCTATTTGGGTGCTGATTTACACAGTTTAAACAACTTATTTTGGAACATCTTCGATAGATACTTGCTTGCTCACTTCCGTTTGAGGAATTTATCACTTAATTTCAGTCGAAAACGCTTTTTATGAGCTGTAATTAAACGTCAAAATGCTGATATGCTAAGATGCTGTTCCCTCATTTGCATTGTTTTCCTCGAAAACAGTTTGTTGAATAAGAATAATATTGCACTGTTTGTTTCACTGCTTATCTAACATTGTCATGTCGTCGCCATCGTGCTAACTTGTCATACGTGCATTTTGGGCCAAATTGAGTTAAGAACGCCATTTTGTGCAGCTCACAATGCCTCACCTTTTGACCTTCACAGATCCCCAAAATTCGATTTCAATCCTGAGATATTCAACAAAAACCGAAAAAACTCCGTGCATTTTTGTCACTTCACATATGAAAGTAGTTTCAATCTTGTCGTGCTATCTTGTCACTCCATGAAAATTGATGTAAGTGCGACAAAAGGCCAAAGGGATTTCAGGCCAGGAAAGTCAGGATGCGTTTGTCGCACGTACAAGCTAGACTACCGTAAACATTTGTAATTATAACTCGGGACTCCAGCAACCAGCTTCAACCAAACTTTGGGACAATGCACAGAATGGTCAGCCAAACAAAACGTGTTTGTTATTGTTTACATTGCGTGCTCTCGTTTTTGAATATTCAAGGTCAAACATTAAAACGCGTTTTTCTCGGAACGTCAAAATGGCGGGTGCGACAAGATAGCACGACGACGTCGATGTGATGGCAACTTCTGAAAAATGGTCGTGGCCAACCGTTCTATTAATAACCTTAGATTTTCTCGCTTTGTTACACAAATGTTATCGGAGAATAGGTTATATAACTGATATTCAACAAACATATTCAACTTGACATTGCGTGTTGTTAGGTGGTGTAAATTTGTACGTGAGGTATTTAGAATTTCAATAATGTTTATTCATCGAAGATTGCAATAATTTTAATTGTTGACCGATTATTTTTAAAAAAATATCGCCGGTTAAAGCTACAAAAAATATCAGCTTACGGAGTTCATGATAGAGAAAACAACAAATTAAAATCACTCCAATTTTTAATGTTACTCCGTGGTACGGTAATCGAAATGACAGTTGAAACGGTTTGTTATAACAAAGTTTCATAATGGAGTTATAAAAACTGACTTGAAACAAACTTATATAACTTAATTTCCAATGACGGCCTTTTCTGGAGTTAAGTTGTATAGCTCACTGCTGTATAACAAAGCTGACAGCAGCCTTTTTATTGACGTTTAGGCCAGCTTGTTTACTATCAAGCCTCGTGGAGAGATGTGGAAGCGCGACTGGACCTGCCGTGGAGATAACAACAAATCGTCGAAGTCATCGGATCGAATCTTGGGAAAGACGAAGTTCATCAAAAAAGGAAAATCTAAAAGTTCGCCATGAAGAGGGTATCACAAGAATCACAGTTAGAGAGCGCGAAAGGATTTTTTTTCATACAATTTAATTTTTTTCTAAATAAATCGGGCAGATACAAGCGTACTAAAATAGTCAGAGATACTATTCATATTGGCTTCGTCGTTGATTGAAATTCTAATAAGAACTGTTTGTTTACATGTAAGTTGGGTAACGGTTAGACAACTGTTTTAAAACTATCTTTCCTTTTCAATGTGCACTTTGATTTGACAGCACAGCCGTTAACCACGCCCCTTTTTTTTCGTTGAATCTCTTGTTAGCTAGCACAGTGTTGTCAAATACATTTGTACAACTTACTCTGATAACTTGCATCTTATTCTGGCAAGTTATACAACAGAAAAAAGTGCGCTTTTTCCAATGCATAGGAGTTGTAGAACAAGTTGTGGTAACGAGGCCGTTCGGTTATACAACCAGTTAGGAAATACGTTTATCTGACAAAGTGTGTTGCTTGGGTTACCAAAAATTTTGCATGATTTTTTTTTAAATATTTTGCTTTCTAATATTTTTTTCTTCTTTAGAATTTTTTTCTTAAATTTTTTAAAATTTATTTTCAAGGCTGATAATTGCTACAAATTAGTACTTTTTGCAACCCTGTCCGAAAACTGTCACTATCGACTGTGTCATGCAAGTCTGGGCTGCCTGTGTTACAATTTTAAGCGAATCGTGTTTTTTTTTCACTTGGTTAAATTTCGGGAGGGGGCGCTGTGCTGTGTCCAAAAATTAAACGGGCGTGTACGGCTTTCTGATAGCTTAATTGAGGTTTTCCACTGTTTTTATTAACTGCGTGTGGTGACGACGTTTTCTCGAGTGCCATCCGTGCCGTCACGCTACACGGGCGTTGAAAAGAGTGAGTGACTGAGTGAGCGAATTTATTCAGGAGCAAACTGCCTGGGAGCTTTCATTATGTTGCCCATGACGACGGACGGTTTGAATTATGACATTGACCGGGTTCAGGGTGGAGCGATTTGTTGTTAGTTTGAGTGGTGAAAGGAGGCGCCAATTTGTCATGTTAGTAATTTTTTTAATGTGTTGAACTCAATAAGGAATGATTCGTGGTTCTGTAATGGTTGTAAATTCAAAGTCTTCATGTAAATCTATTTACAAAAAAACTTGTTATCAAATTCCTTTGCTTTTAGTCCACAAAAATCTTAGATTAAATCAGCCATTTACGTGCATGTTTTATATCAAACTTTATAAAATGCATTAAATGCATCCATTTCGTCTCACACAAACCCACTTGATTGCCTTCCAGATCCAGAAACTCCGGCGAATGAATGTCGTCGTCGCCGCCGCCATCGTTACTGGGGACTATAATACACACATATAAATTCATATTAATTTCAGCCGGTTTGAGCTGCCTGAACGAAGAAACGACGAGAGCAAAACTGCATTCAAAGTGCATTCGGATGGAAAATGGTTAACTGATGATGATGACGATGATCATGGTTTAGAGCAGAAGAGATTTGCAAGGAAATAAAAGGTGAGAAATTGAACACACACAGGCAAGCTTGAAAGGGCAAGACATTGAAAAGGGTTTTTCCCTGATCAAACAAGATGCAATTTCTTGGTGAGCGAGATGCTGAAAAGGCAAAGAAGGTTGAGGTTCACCGGGGTCTGGGCACGGTGGGTTTAACGGGATTGCAAAAGCGATTGAAAAAAAAAACAAAAAAATTTAATTAAAAAAAAATTAAACACATAAAAAAAAATTAAAGAAGCCAAATTTAAGACATTTGAAGATTTCGTACAACACACACCGTTCAAAATCTCAAGAAGACTAGAACAGTCCCGCAGCAATTCCTCGCATCTCTTGCTCCCCAGAGTGTCTTGGGTCGTTCCGAGCAAGTCTTGGTGCACGAGATGCAGCCAACTGCACTGGCATAAAATTGCATGCATTCGGTGCCGGAGTGTGTGCACTTCTGGATGGTGCTGGTGTCCTTGAAATTTTTCTCCGATCCCCCTCTCTTGTCGTCTTCAAGTCTCCCCGATATCCAAACCCCTCAACCCAGCAGTAAAAGGTGCGCGACTAAATCGACTCGGTCGACTCGAGGAAGTGTCGTTCTGAAAAGCGGTCTTGGCGCGGCTGCCCGTGAATGAAAATTCACTTTCTTCCATTACGAGCGCGAAATGCACACACTTACAGCGTTTGTGCAGTTGTAACTAAAAATAAAGGTTGAGTCATGGGTTGGAGGCAGAACCGGCTT
The DNA here is from genome assembly GCF_015732765.1 of Culex quinquefasciatus. Taxonomy (NCBI): domain Eukaryota; kingdom Metazoa; phylum Arthropoda; class Insecta; order Diptera; family Culicidae; genus Culex; species Culex quinquefasciatus. Next base: position 35,312,233 of record NC_051862.1, read on the forward strand.
TCTAGCGGCGGCGTGTGCCAACACGCTGGCACTTGAGAATGAATTGAGAAGTATATTGATTGGTTTGGATTGGTGACAACTTTAGTTTGTAGCACTTGGCAGTAGAAAAAGGCAGTTACTTTAATGTTTCTCTGCCAATCTGTCTCTTTGACGATCTGTGGGTCAATCTGCCCATCTGTTGATCTGCCAATTTGGTAACCTGAAAATCTGTATCTGCCATTCTTACGATTTGGTAACCTGTCAATCTACCGATTTGGTCTATCTGCCTATATGGTTACCTTTTAATCTGTCTCTTTGACGATCTGTGGCAGTTTGGTAACCTTTAAATCTACCGATTTGGTCTATCTGCCTATTTGGTAACCTTTTAATCCGTCTCTTTGACGATTTGTCGGTCAATCTGCCAGTTTGGTAACATGTCAATCTGCCCATCTGTCGATCTGTCAATTTGGTAACCTGAAAATCTGTCTCTCTGACAATCTTACGATTTGGTAACCTGCCAATCTACCGATTTGGTAGCTTTCCAATCTACCAATTCGGTCTATCTGCCTATTTGGTAACCTTTTAATCAGTCTCTTTGTCGATCGTCGATCAATCTGCCAGTTTGGTAACCTGTCAATCTGTCCGCCTGTCGATCTGCCAATTTGTAACCTGAAAACCTGTCTCTCTGCCATTCTGCCAATTTGGTAACCTGTCAATCTGCCGATTTGATAACCTTCAAATCTACCAATTAGGTCTATCTGCCAATTTCGTAACCTGCCGATCTGTCTCTTTGTCGACCTGTCGACCAATCCGACAGTTTGGTAACCTGTCAATCTGTACATCCAAATTGGTAACCTGAAAATCTGTCTCTCTGCCATTCTTCCGATTTGGTAACCTGTCAATCTGCCGATCTGTCAACTTTTGTAACCGGTCAATCTGTCAATCTGCCAATTGAGTAACCTGACAATCTGTCTCTCTGTTAATCTGCCAATTTTGTAACCTGTCAATCTGTCAATCTGCCGACTTTTGTAACCTGTCATTCTGTCAATCTCCCAATGAGGAAACCTTATAATCTTTTTCTCTGTCAATCTGCAAAATTGGTAACCAGAAAATCGATCTCTTGTGTAACCTATCAATCTATCAATTTGGTCAATCTTCCAATTTTGTAACCTATCAATCTGTCGATCTGCCGATTTGGTAACCTGACAATCTGTCTCTTTGTCAATCTGCCGATTTTGTAACCTGTCAATCTGTCGATCTGCCGGCTTTTGTAACCTATCAATCTATCAATTTGGTCAATCTGCCGATTTTGTAACCTGTCAATCTGACGATCTGCCAATTTGGTAACATGATGATCTGTAGCTTTGTCAATCTGCCGATTTTGTAACCTGTCAATCTGTCGATCTGCCGACTTTTGTAACCTATCAATCTATCAATTTGGTCAATCTGCCGATTTTGTAACCTGTCAATCTGTCGATCTGCAAAATTGGTCAGTCTGTTTCTCTGTCAATCTGTTTCTCTGTCAATCTGCAAAATTGGTAACCAGAAAATCGATATCTTGCGTAACTTATCAATCTATTAATCGGGTCAATCTGCCGATTTGATAACCTGTCAATCTATCGATCTGCCAATTTTGTAACCTGACAATCTGTCTCTTTGTCAATCTGCCAATTTTGTAACCTGTCAATCTGCCGACTTTTGTAACCTGTCATTCTGTCGATCTGCCAATGAGGAAAACTTATAATCTTTTTCTCTGTCAAACTGCAAAATTGGTAACCAGAAAATCGATCTCTTGTATCCTGTGTAACCTATCAATCTATCAATCGGGTCAATCTGCCGATTTGGTAACCTGTCAATCTGTCGACCTGCCAATTTGGTAACATGATTATCTGTAGCTTTGTCAATCTGCCGATTTTGTAACCTGTCAATCTGTCGATCTGCCGGCTTTTGTAACCTATAAATCTATCAATTTGGTCAATCTGCCGATTTTGTAACCTGTCAATCTGTCGATCTGCAAAATTGGTCAGTCTGTTTCTCTGTCAATCTGCAAAATTGGTATTCTGTCGTCAATCTGCTTTTCTTTTGCTCGGAGTTGATTGTTTCCAAGTATAACATGTATTTACCTCGTAAATTTCTGACTTCTACATATCTGGACTTACCTGAAAAGATAGAGAAAATAAAGATAATGTTACTTTCTTTTAATTGTGGTGAAATCAGAATAGAAAAATAAAAAAGAAAAGTTCAGAAATGAAACAATAAAAGCCACAATACTAAATTTTCTAAAACTTGCTATCAAAATAGTTCCATTTCTGGTGACATGAACCCCTTTCCACGTTCACTACATTTCCACTCTGCCTTTCAATCGCACACATCTCTCACATTGAATGACAATTCCTCGTCCATAATCGTGACTTACCGGGTGCCCCCCTCCGAACCAGGTCACGTTCTGTGCTCTCCATTCGAACAAAAGCATTAGCTTCTCCCACACTCCCCAAATAGTGTAACTCCCCCGACCAAAGTGCCATCTCCTGCTGAGAATCGTTCCACATCTTCTTGGCGATGCCATCGTAGTCCAAACTTGGCCAATTTCCGTCACTCTTGCACACACACAGCATGACACCTCCCCTAATCGAATTAACAACAAGTAACCAACCCAAACGGATTGGTGACACCATTTCTAACGGGGGAGTAGCATCGCTTTTCTTGGGTGACACAAAGATTTCCACCATTGTAATCAGCTTGCACGGTCACGATCGGTCTCGATTTCCCGCAGTTCAGACGTGACACAGTTTTTGGGTCATTTCGTCGAAAAAACGAACTTTTTGTGCTTTAAATAGAGCTGAGGATTGATTTTCAGTGAAACGGCTGTTTCGTCAAAAAAACAAATTTGCAAGAAAACTTATGATGCACTAAATGATGCCCAAAGTTGTGATTCGGAGAAACGACCACATGATGAATTGTCTTACATCGTCAACCCTATGTTCGGTGAAATGACCCACTCTCATGTCAAAACAAAACAGTGGCCATTTTTTAAAAATCTGGAAAAAAAAGTTTTGTGGTCATTTCACCGAAAAATCAGGTTTTCAGTGCTCAAAACATTGATTTTCGACGAAAAGGCTTGTTACGGTTAATTTACCCACAACGCTAAACGATTTTCGGTGAAATGACCCACTCTCACGGCAAAACAGTTTCGATGGCAATCTTAGAAGGTTTTCAGCAAATAAGTTTTTTCACTCTTTCGTTGACCTGGCAGTGATCTAGACGTTATTAAGTTTTTGGGTCATTTCACCGAAAAAGTGAACTTTGTGTGGTCCGAACGGAATTAAAGCATTAATTTTCATTGAATCGGCTTAGACAAAATAAATGTCATAAAAATGATAGAAATCCTTTTTCGATGAAATGACTCTGAAGGAATGATGGATATTCGGTGAAATGACCCACTCCCATAACAAAACAAGTTTGATGGCAAACTTTGAAGGATTTTAGCAAATTAGACATTTCAACAAAGTGAAGGTTGATTAAGATGTTATGGTCCTTTCGGTGAAATGACACAAACGAACCAATATGTTGCAGTTTAACTCGAAACCGCCCTACAATTGTCTGTATTCAAAAGTCGTGTTTCTCCGCCAACCCCCGCAAAAATGGTCATATTTAGAGGCAACTCTCAGCTGGAATAAATTATGTGCCGAATTTGAAACCAGCAACTGTCCAAAACCAAAAACACATTTTTTGTTCGCAGGGCAGCTGCCTTCAAATGGTGCAGCTCCAAAAAAGCTGCAGCTTGATTTATCGCATCTTGCGTCTAAATAAAGTGATTGTGTAGAATTTAAATCGTTCTTTGCGGGTGCGAACGACTTAATGGGAAATGGTCCTCACAAAAGGGTGGGCTTGAATCGTTGCTCGAATATGTTTTGTAATGCAAAATCTTTATTTTTGGCATTTTTCGACCACTTTTAAAGCGTCCATTATTTTTCAACAAAAAAAAAACGCTTTTTATCCCCCGCGGGATCATCCCTTACTTCAAACCATCCTGCTTAGTTCGACAACACATCCTGCAAATGGCCCCCTTTGCTGCGTTTAGCTTTAGTCTCAATCAGAACCCACCATCAAACATCCCTAAAAAACCCGATTGGAGCCCGGTGTTTCGAGTATCCTTCTAAAAGGCAGGTGATTTCGTTCTATGCGCCGCCAACCAAAGCCAAAATGTTGCTGATGTTTCGAAAATTTGACTCGCTAAAAATTGGCCGTGGTGCATTTGGTGGGGCTTTGGGCAGCATAAAAATACGATTACGATCTCCAGTCTCCCTCTCCGGGGGCACAGTCTGGTCGTTTCATTCTAATGCAAAAATTTTATAATAATACCCATCCGGAGCGGAGCGTGTAACCCTGAAGTGGCCACGCTGTGTTGGGTTCAATAAAAACTGGTTCTGAGAGATGTGGTTGCAGTATGCATTTCTAGTATTTTTTTTAGAATTAATGCATTTTTCAAAAACATTATAAATAATATATTTTTTTGAAAGAATTAATGATATTTTTTTGGATTTTATTTTTTTTTCCAAATCTGTTGAACCAAAATTATTATTTTTAAAAGTTTCAAAGTTTTGACTTTTGTTCCCTCGGATTTTCTTTTTGAAAAAAAAACTTAAGGGGTGAGACATAATCATTTGATTTCATTAGTATTGGAATGAAATAATAAGAAAAAACGAATAAATTAGATGAAAGTTTTATCTAGAATTTTACATTTTGAAGTTTCCACAAATTTATATTTTTATGATGGCATCGATGATAAATAATTTAAGATATTATAAATAAAAAAAACGAAGTTTTTTCCTCATTCTCTAAATAGTAGATTGCTGTTATTTAAATTTCAAAAAATAATCTTGGGACCACACATCCAAAGTAGTCGTTATAATTTAAGAAATAAAAATATGCTCAGACATTCTGAAAACATTTGGCAGAACCATAACTTCAGTCGTCATACCTGAACAATATTTTGATGACTTTCGCTTATTATTTTAAAATAGGGCTTGAAATTGTTTTATTGTGATAGCAAACATTGGGTTGTATCAATCCATTTTTTAATTCAAAGAATTTGTGAAACTGCAATAAACTCTGCGATTCTTCTCTTCAATCATGATTTTGTACAAAAAATGGAAAACAAAACTTGTAAGTCTAATTCAAAACTTTATCAAAAACATATTGAAGTCATTGTAATATTTTTCATTTTTTTTTGTCAATCCTCCCACTTCAAAAATGCCTAAAAAATTAAATCTTTGCAAAAAGTCTGATGAAAGTATGGTAATCATTTGTATTTAAAAAAATGTGTTTCTTCGCTTTTTTGTATTGACTATGTGTACTATTCATAAAAATTAACTAAATGTACTACTAAAATCAAATCAAATATTATTAGTCCGAAACGATGTGTTTTGCTTTTTCAAAGCTAGTGACTAGAAATTTATGATAAACAGTAAATACGCAAAATAAATAATTGCATTTTGTAGAATAGACCTTAAACAACAACAAAATTAATAATCAATAAAAACTATAAAAATATTAAAAGTGCATGAAAAACATAAAACAACACTTCTTACAGTTATTCGTAGAACAAAAATTGCCTTCTAAAATAAGTGATAAAAAATAAATTTTCAAAACAAAGGCTCTCGAATTGAATAATAAGTCCATAATCGTAAAATATTTATAACTTATGTTAATTAGAGATCTTATTTAATACTCTGAAAAATGTTAAAAATAACATTTTATTCAAGATTATTAGAGTAAATATTTTTATGATAAAAGTTTTTAATGTATCGTTTTCTGTCAATTCGAGACCTTAAAAAATCCGTTTTAAGGAATACCGTAAAAGTCATATCAGGGCATCTGTTAGTGTCAATTACCATCATTTGTTGCATTATTATTTTTCGTTTAATCATTGCAGGCTCCAAAAACTCAAAAATTTCAAAATCGGGATATTTTTAAAAAGTTCACTGTTTAGTATAACTGGTTAATAGAATTCGTAAAATACAGTGTAATTAATTGTTACAAAGTTGTAATTTTACGCATTCTATTAGTTCTCTGGGCAACTCGCTACGAAATCGGCCGATTTCGACCATTTTTTTTTGTATTTTTTGATTTGACTTAAACGTTGTGGGGGCCTTCTCTATGATCAAATAAGCTATTTTGCGTCATTGGTTCACCCATACAAGTCTCCATACAATTTTGGCTGCTGTCCATACAAAAATGGTATGTAAATATTCAAACAGCTGTAACTTTTGAGTGAATTTTCTGATCAATTTGGAGTCTTCGGCAAAGTTGTAGGTATTGTTGAGGACTATTGAGAAAAAAATAGGTACACGGAAAAAAATTGCAGATTTTTTATAAACTTTTTTTTTCACTAAATCTCAAATTACCAAAAAACGTATTTTTTGATTTTCGAGAATTTTTGATATGTTTTAGGGGACAAAAATCCGCAACTTTTGAGCAATAGAGAAACATGGTCAAAAAATCTGCCACCGAGTTATGAATTTTTGAAAAAACAGTGTTTTTAGGAAAAAAAATCGAAGTTTCATGCAAAAACAAGTTTGACATTATTTTTTAATGCAAAATTGAATTTGCAATCGAAAGTTAAGTAAAAGTTTTGATAAAGGACTCCGTTTTCAAGATAAAGCCACCGAAAGTTTGATTTTAGCGAAATATTTGCAGTTTTTCAATTTTTAAAAAAATAGTGACCATAAGTGGCCGAAATAAACTTTGAAAAATATTTGGATCGGCCTTAAAGTATAAGAAAAAAAGGTGCAGGTGGTTATGTTACACATGACCAGTATGACAAAGAACTTTGCAAGATGATTGTTGAAATTTTCGATAAGAATGTCCGGTCCAAATTTCCCCATGATTCCCTTATAATTACATAAGACAACTCTTTTGTGAATAGTTTTAAGACATAATATCAACGTCCTATCGAACTAAGGGGACGGAAATTGCAAATGGAGCTGCAATAGAAATCAAGGTGAAATCAATCGACTTTCCCTTACCACTCGAAAGTTATCAAGATGCGGAAATGTTTTTACAAGGCTGTTGCAAGCAATTGGCGGCAGCAAAGTAAATTTCAACAGCAAACATTAAAACTGCCCTTTCAAGGGCTCTAATTGAATTTGAAATAGGTAGTTATTCTATATTTCCAGAAACAGAATTTCGCCGCGGCACAATAAAAAGGCAATCGCAGTAATCGATTTATTACTTCCTGCGTAAAATAAGCGATTTATTTTAACTGCGTAACTTCAGATAATGGTCAGATGCATGTGCAGTATCAAAAACCATACCGGCCACTCCGGATTGTAGCCAATACTTCCGAAATTTCAAATTTCATGTCCAGTATCAAAAACCATAAAGTTGGATACCCATATTGCCCTAACTCTTATGGTTCGGCAAATGTCCCCTCATCGGAACATCCGCGGGGCCTCCGGCCACTCCGGATTGTGGCCAATACTTCCGAAATTTCAAATTTCATGTCCAGTATCAAAAACCATAAAGTTTGATACCCATATTGCCCCAACTCTTTTGGTTCGGGAAATGTCCCCCTTCGGAACATCCGCGGGGCCTCCGGCCACTCCGGATTGCGGTCACGACTGCCGAAATGTTAAATTTCATGTCCAGTATCAAAAACCATAAACTTTATCGCAACCACAACCAACTTGACCCAAAGGGAACTGGTTCTCGATCAACACGGAGACCCCTTCTTGATGCCGTTAACCGGAGCCTTCCGGGATCAGCAGCTTGACCACATCGGTCCCTAACGTACTTCCTTGATGGCCTGCAGCGACAATCCGTCCCGTTCCTGCGACGGCCCGAGCCATTTCGGCGACCTCTCCACGTCGTTGACCGGGGGAAATTTCTGCTGTCCCTTCTGATTCTGCAACTGCCACTCGATGTTGACTCCTCGGCTGTCAGAAAATTATGAGCTTGAGTGGAGATGATTTTAGATACATCAATCTCACGTCTCTCGGAGAGGATGATCGGGAAAGGTTTGTTCAACCAATCAGCGTGAAGGAAAAGGAGGGAAGTCTGCGAAGAGGGAAATCGCCACGTAACGATTTCGCTCCGCAAAAATTGGGTTCCGATCTTTTTATTCATTCTCTTTACACATACTACACACCACCTAGAGCACCAAACAGTGCGTTGCAAGTGTATTTGTAACAAAAAAGCGCCATCGACTGTGGATTTGCTCGTGTGTGTGTGTGTGTGTGTGTGTGTGTGTGTGTGTGTGTGTGTGTGTGTGTGTGTGTGTGTGTGTGTGTGTGTGTGTGTGTGTGTGTGTGTGTGTGTGTGTGTGTGTGTGTGTGTGTGTGTGTGTGTGTGTGTGTGTGTGTGTGTGTGTGTGTGTGTGTGTGTGTGTGTGTGTGTGTGTGTGTGTGTGTGTGTGTGTGTGTGTGTGTGTGTGTGTGTGTGTGTGTGTGTGTGTGTGTGTGTGTGTGTGTGTGTGTGTGTGTGTGTGTGTGTGTGTGTGTGTGTGTGTGTGTGTGTGTGTGTGTGTGTGTAGTAAACCACACTAAAATTGTGTTCGCGGAACCACACTAATATCGAAAATCGATTTTCCCCAAGATCGATCGGATGAGCAAACTCGTGAAGGGTAGTTGCACGGCAGAAACCAGGCGCACACGAATGAAGCTCCCCAGCCCGCGTTTGTGTGTATGCGTTGATAATTTGGTGCTCTTTCAAGCCCCAAACTTGCCACTCGATTTCCCTTCCGCACACACAAACACTCACTACCGTACCCAACCAGATTTTTAAAGAATACTCTTTCGTGTGAATTGGCCCTGAAAAGGGCCATTTTAACGTCCTATGACGATGATAAAGCATGCGATGATGACACTCCAAGTTGCCGGCAATTTTCCCTCCCGCGCCTGCTCTGCCTCTCTTTCCAATTTTTCAATTTTCTCCTTCCTCTCGGCGGCTCTGCTGTGCTGCTGCTGCTTCTCGATCCTCCTCGTGCAAAGCTTCGGACTCGTTTGAGCTTCAACCGGCGGCACGGCGCTCTTTTATAACCTCGCTTGGCTGTGACGGCTCGACGCTTTCGAAGCAGTGGCAGAGAGCTAAATTTGCTAAGTGCTAGATACTTGAATCTGATTAATGTGTTCGGGAAAGGTTGCGCTCAACCAATCAGCGACCGGGATTTTCCCGGTCTGAATTTTTATTTTTCATCTTAACTTTTGAGTACTTTAACAAAGTTTTATCAACTTTGTGAGGTAGTCTACTTGCAATTTAAGACTTCCCCTTTCGTTTGGTGGATAAAGCATGCAGATTACTTGAATTGGGTGGAAGATATAAGCGTTTAAACGATTACACAAATCGTTACAATTTCGCTTCGCGAAATTTTGGATTGACACCCGTAGACAGTGCCCTTAGGACAAAGTTCTTTGTCAAAAAACTTAATTTAAATTTCAAGCCATATATATATATATTTTTTTAAGCAAATGGTTTCACGAATTGCTTTTTAACATATATATTATTACAGTTATTATTTCAAGAAAATATATATTTATCTCTGAGGTTCTACCAACTAACTTTTTTCGATTTGTGGTTCCTGAATCAAAAATTCACTAAAAAACGCCTTCATTTGATTCAAAATGCTAAGTAAACAATGTTTTATTAAAAGGTTGCAAAGATTTTTATAAAAACGAAGTTGACTTTATAGCTGTCAGCCACTATTACTAGTACCAACCACTAGTGTCTTCCTTTTATCTACAAGGACTTCGCCGCCCTGGGCTCTTAAGTGTATGAGAGAATGGGGCGACGGCGCCGAATACCCATATTTACACAAAGAATTTTAGAGCGCCCGTCACGGGATTCGAACCGGAAACCTCTGGATTGTGAGTCCAGTGCGCGGTCCGATTGATCCACACGGACGGGACCGCGATCTTTATGGTTTTTCCAATTCAAACTTATATTTTTAGCAGTATCTAAGATCGATGCAAATATGTTTTAAAGTTTTTGTCCCTCGGCTCTGGCCGGGGTCGAGGGGGGGGGGAGGGCTAAAAATATATAAATATTGATTTTTTTTTCGGGCCAACTTTGAATTTGTACCAGCCTAATTAGCAGTTACCTGATTGTGTTTTGAAGTGAAATTTGTAACTTATTTTGAAATGGCCCCTCGAAGGTTAACTAAGACGAAAACATAACAACACGCAGATTGGAATCGGGTGTGCGCGTCTCGCTGGAAACCCATTTGAAAGCTGCAACAATTTTTTTTGTTGCCACTTTTTGTCGGCACAGCATTTATTTGCCGGTTGTTCCGAGATAACTCTTTTTACTTTTAATGCAATTTAAGTTTTTTGCCGCACTTATTTGATATGTCGTCGTTTCTCTTGTTATGCTAAAAGCTGCAAACAAGCTGCAAAATTTGCGAAAACAAAACACACACCTCTCCGCTAATAACAGGAAGTTTGCCCGAATAGCAGCTTTGATTGAAGTTCTTTGTTTTTTCGTCAAGAGAGGTGGTTTCTAAAAATAGATGTTCGCCATTTTCAAAACACCAGATAACCACACGATTGCGAAGGCAAAGTTCAATTCTCGCAAAACCCGATCAAAAGGCTACAATTAAGGTGCCATTAGTTTCGCTTCCTTTTTTCGACCTCATCGCGCGCGGAACCAATCCCTCACACACTGGAGAATCGAACCTTTTCCTTTCTATTACTACCCCGAGGGGGGGGGGAGGGTGTATGTGTGCCGGCACACACTCAAACACAGAGTCGAGTGGCATGGTGGTTGCTCTGCGTCTTCCTGGCCCGCCAGCGTGGAGCCAGCGCGAACAAAAACATAACCTCAACCCGCTTCACCAAAACTGGCTTTCGGTCGCTGCCATAAATTGGTCACGTCAATTGGACGAGGGGTAGGCGGGAAGTTGCGGGGATCTCGCAGCCTCAAGACCTACAAACCATGCACCAGCCCAGCAGGTTCAGACGAGAGTATCAAAACAATCTGGAGTTGGCTTTACTCTATTCACGGTCAGGTTAGGATCCCTTCCGCGGGCCACCTCTCCGCACGTGGATTCCAGAAATCTCCATACTTGTAGACTCCACTTCGTGAAGTGGTAGGTGCCCCGTCATGGTCGCCATGCTTCCTGTGGGGGTCCCACCGGTTGTTGTCGCTCGTAGATTGCAGGCTTGCTGAACGTGGAGATCTAGCTTTTTCCTTATGCTGGTTCGTTCGTATTCTCTAGCTTGCGCTGAGAATTGGTGCTGATCTAAGACCTGTAGTTAACTGTTTGAGATTGTTGGACGAATGCTGGAGAAATAACGTTTTCAACTGATTTGCAGTTTAAAGATTCACTTCAACAATCTATTTTTTTTGCTGTGAATTTGAAGCGTTTTGTAAACTCCCATTTTTTTAGGTGTTAAATCTGCTAAACATGAATCAGGATTTCTTAGCCAGTCCGGAGTCAGACTATTTTATAAATTAAAGGTTACTACTTCCATGTGAAAATAAAACAAGTTTTGTAATTTATTGCTTACAAATAATTGATAGTTATTTTAAAATATATTATTGTGATTTTATAACAGGAAATAATGATTTAGGATAATTATATATTTTCACATCCCATAAATCAATCAATCATCATAGTTTTTAAATTATTTTTACACTTTCTTAGACCGAAACCCTCTTTAAATAATCTATAAATATTTTAGAAATTGTTGGGTATGAAAATTTTACTTGTTTTATTTTACTTCGCCAATTAAAAAAAACATTTTTCCGGGATCAACTTTGAACGTGTTTTCAGCTGAAATCCCCTGCTTTTATATCAAAAGGGAGCGTTCTTTTACTACGTAACGCAGTTGAGGGTTGGGAAGGGGGGTCGAATGCTGTGTTACGCTCCATACAAAAAAATATATTTGTATGAACATTTTGTTACGAGGGGAGGAGGGGGAAGGGGGTCAATAATCCATTTGATTGCGTTACGTAATAAAAAATGCTTACAAAGAAGTAAGCAGTATTTTTTATGTGTCTCAATTTATGTTTCGACACACTTTGTTGCGACTTGAATGCTAAAATTTATAATTAAAAAAATGTGAAAACACACAAAAAATTGTGAAAAATAGTAATTTAAGGTTGTAGAATAAAGGCCTCATTCTACAAATAGCTAACAAACATTAAACTAAACAAGACAAATCCACATTTGAAAACTTAAAAAAAGCACAAGAGATTTTTTTTGTTAAACAAAAGTGCCTTTTAAACATGGATTTTCGAATCATAAGGCAGTGAAGGTTAAGCAAATTTCGCTACAAAAATCCAATGTTTTAATATGTTTTTAAATGTTATGAAGTTCAAATTGTGCTGAAAACTAATCGGGGAGAAAACAAGTTTTTTTTGTTATTTCAACTCTGCAAAAAAAACGAGGTAGTTGGATTTTTTTTTTTAAATTTTTGCATTCAGCTTCAACAAAGATAATATTTGAATAGTTGTTTATACAACAAGTTGCAAAAAGAAGATTTTTTCAGCACGCGTCTAACATTTCCCAACGAGGTTTACCGAGTTGAGAATAAATACAACGAGTCCCAGGTAGACGGTAACAATAAAATTCATACCATTTCAATAACAAATACTGTTAACATAACAGAAAGCGTAATGGAATCTTCTTGAAAAATCCATTTTTGCATAAGAGTTTAAAAACAGTTTATGTTATCATAACAAAATTTGTTATTAGTTTGATATTGTTTGAAAGCCAAAACAACTTGGGAAAAAACATGTTTGGTTATGGAACAATACCTCCAATTGTTATTGAAATTATCGGATTAGTTATTAAAATAACAAAAACAATAAAATAACAAAAACAATAACTTAAAATGTTATTGGTCAGTTATTACAATAACAATCCAATAACAACAAATCTTGTTATAAATAACATAAAATGTTATTGGCCTAGTATTTTCAAATATCAAAAAATGTTATTCTCAAGTTATTTCCGTCTGCTCGGGGTGCTGAAAAAAACAAGTTTTGCAACGAGTTGCTTACAACATTTTCAGTACCAGTGCTGAAAAGTAAAGCTTTTTAGCACCCATATTGAAAGTCAGTAATATTCCATTCAGTTATTTTTGGTAGAGAAAAGTAGGCCGGTTCGTCGTTCAAAATGACAGAAAAAGTTCTCCGGTGGGGGAGGGTTTCTGGGTTACCTGAAATCAATCTGTGAATTTTCAAAAGAAAATTCATGAGAGTTTCCACAACCTTTTAAATTGAGCAGTTCTTGAAAATATTATTTTGAAAAAATGGAAGAATTTCCTCGAGGTTTGGGATTGGTTCGATAAAATGAATAAATATTTGTGTGCTTAATTATTTGTCAAAAATTTGTTTTATTAAAAATTAAATTGATTATTCAAGCTTTGCAACAAAAATATATATTTGTGAGGCATTAATTCGATTTTTTGACAACATCATTTGCATTATTTTTTTATGATGTTTAGCATAATTTTCAGTATCTGTAAAACTATGAATCATAATTGAGTTTCAAATACAATTTTTTGAGTGTTTTTTTTTTGTTATTAACAACAAGTATTAACTTTCTCTATTTTGTCAGTTTTTAAAGGAAAATTCATGTGAGTTTCCACAACCGTATAAATGAGCAGTTCTCGAAAATATTATTTTGAAAAAATGGAAGAATTTCCTCGAGATTTGAGATTGTGTCTTTCAAATAATTTTTTTTTTTGTTCAAGTATTTTTCAAAATATGTTTTATTAAAAATTAAATTGAATATTAAAGTTTTGCAAAAAATGTATATATTTGTGAGGCGTTTATTCGATTTTTGACAACATCATTTACATACATTTTTTATGCGGTTCCAGTATGAAACAAAATTGAGTTTCAAATTGAATTTTTGGAATGTTTACATAATTTGTAATGTAATTTCACCTCAACTTAGATTGAAATGAGGAAAACCACTGGAAAAAGAAGTAAATTAATTCCCGCGTTAACAGATTTCTTCAAAATCCGTAAATCAGCATCTCGAAGTCGTCGTGCTATCTTGTCGCACCCGCCATTTCGACGTTTCGGGAGAAACGCGTTTTAATGTTTGACCTTGAATAACCAAAAACGAAGCACGCAATGTAAACAATAACAAACACGTTTTTTTTGGCTGACCATAATGTGTATTGTCCTGAAGTTTGGTTGAAGTTGGTTGCTGGTGTCCCGAGTTATGCACGTGCGTCAAACGCGTTCTGACCTGAAATCCCTTTGGCCAGTTGTCGCACTTACATCAATTTTCAGGGAGTGACAAGATAGCACGATAAGATTGAAACTACTTTCATATGTGAAGTGACAAAAATGCACGGAGTTTTTTTTTTTTGGATTTCGTTGAATATCTCAGGATTTAAATCGAATTTTGGGGATCGGTGAATGTCAAAAGGTGAGGCATTGTGAGCTGCAAAAAATGGCGTTCTCAACTCAATTTGGCCCAAAATGCACTTACTACAAGTTAGTACGACGGCGAATATCTTTTAGAATCAGTACACAAATTTCGATTGCGATTCGATCCTTACAGTGCCGAATACTGCAGATCTCCCTCGCGAACTTGACCACGAAACGAAGCTCAACTTCTTCAACTCCATCTTTCGGCAAAATCTCAGCGATTTCGCGGTTGGTTCAGCTTCATGGTTTATTTTTAGGATCAAAATCTCTATCTCTCCTCACGTTGAAGCTTAAAAGCGTCTCTTCTGGATGCTTCCGCCGGCAGAGAGTGGGTCCACGGCGCCGCCGTCGGTGGAGTGGGGTTTTAATTGCCAGGCCTTGATTTTGGCAATTGTTGCTCATACGTAAGGTATGCATCATCATCCTCGACCGCTTCATGTTGGGTTTTAATTGAGGCCTACCCGCGATTTGAGGCACTTTTTCGGCAACAGGTTGAACGTGGCGTTGGTTGAGTTCCAAAAATGGCACACGCAAATTGATTCTAAGTAATTGTGGCAAGCAACTCCACACTGAACCGCGGTTTCCGGAGCGTGGAGTTGGAGACTCTGGCAGCTACCTTGGCAGTGATGCGCCGGACGCTCCTAAGATGTGTGCTTCAGACTAGTCATGACCGTGAATGAATCAAGATGATGAGGGGGAAGAAATGCCTAATGAGTTGCTGAAGTAGGTGAAGCTCAAGTGCATGGCGTTGAGTTGCGCGAAACAATGCCAAAGTCGAGGGTTATGCAGAGCCTTTGTCTAATTGAGACCATTTTTGGCAACTACAGCCAGGGTCAGATAATCGATATGAGGATACTAGCTTTAAAAGGTTTTGTTAATTCTCGCAAAACAGTGCTTTAATTCATTTGGCATTCAGATGTAACATCTCAGCTGAGTTCATTGCCTGAACCACATAAAGTCACGCTCGCTTCCAGTGAAATACATCACCGTCCATCACGTTAAAACATACCTCAACAACAACTGCACTTAAATCTCCATTAGCCAATCTACAACCTGGGTACTATCTACACCATTTTATTCCTTTCCTCGGTATGACCGATAAGCCCCGACACGCAAGGTTCTTCTTTCTTCCCCAACCGACTCTTGCAACATACTAATAGCGAAGACAACAATTTATCCAAGGTAAGGCGACCTTATCTGAGCTTCCTAGCTCATCAACCTCTGCTGGACTGTTCATCGTCATGGTCATTGCATAATGCACCACACCAAGTGCAAGTGTAGGCGTCCAGAAGTACTTTTTTCTTTTATCTCCGACCAGGAAGCCGAAGAAGAAGAAAGCTTCCGTTCACTACTTGTCGCGTGTACTTAAAACTCCATTAGCCCTTCATTAAAAAAAAAAGTGCCTTCCAACGGTTGTTCCCGTAGGAGACGGTTCGTGTCCAGCAGTCGTCAGTGTTGCCGGCCGACGAGAGAGTTCAGGGCCATCGAGTTGAACCTGGAACGGCGGCATGTACACTTGGCCGACGACAACAGCACAGGAAAAAAATCATTATTGTATCGCTTTCAATGGTTTTGTTTGCAAGCAGCCTCTCGCCATCTCCGCTTGTTGGATTGTTGGGAAAGGTATCGAAGGCAGTGTTGTCAGTTTTGAGGAAATTGTGAATTCCCGAAAAAAAAGAAAAAAATTAACATTTCGAATTTATTTTTATTTTTATTCAAGGTTATCGAAGTAAGATGTAGTTTGTTATGAGAATTGATATTTCATGAAGAAGTATATGAAAATACTACATTTTTTAAAAAATATATCGCGTAGTTGTGTTCACACATAAACATTCAAATCAGTTTAAAATCAATTGCACAATGTTTTAAAATGAAATTATATTAAAAAGGAGTTTTGAAATGTGTATAGCTTTTGCATCTCACATTTAAAGGGT
Organism: Culex quinquefasciatus; assembly: GCF_015732765.1. Lineage (NCBI taxonomy): Eukaryota > Metazoa > Arthropoda > Insecta > Diptera > Culicidae > Culex > Culex quinquefasciatus. Next base: position 35,328,534 of record NC_051862.1, read on the forward strand.
GCTTTCCAAAATAGACACAAAACGACGATGTTTTTCAGTGTTTTATCAATTTGACTCATTATTCATACCACTAGATTGGGTAGTCAGATCTTCATATTGCAGGGCACTTATGTGCTTACAACTTATGATAGGGTTGTCAGATCTCCAATCTTTTGGGATTGTTGAAAGGGACTTTTGATTACCTATCCAATGATAGATTAGATCCGGACAACGTTTCTCTAAATATTTGAGATCCAGACTCCAAATGTGCAAAAATAACACTTAAGTACTTATAACATTTGATGGGGTTGTCAGATCTTCAATGTTTTGGACGCGTTGGAAAGATCTTTCAAATACCTTTCTTAAAATGTATAATAATGTATGTTTCTTACAAAAAAAACACCCTTTTTCCAATCTTCCGAACTTTAGTCAAAATCGATTTTTTAGCATAACTATTGAAGTACTTAACTATTGATCGAAGTAAGCGCGCGGCAGGTCGGACGCAATTTTTTCTGCTCCTGTCATTTTCATGGAGTTTTCCGTTTTTTGTATGTTTGAGTGAAAATTAAAATTAATTTCTGACGAATTAGTTCATACGGTTTGTGTTTGGTCATAATCTCGCTGCGCGTCAGGTGTCAATGAAGGAAAATGGTTTATCTGTGCTGGAAAGGGAAGTGTTCAAACCTCCGGTCATTGTGTCGCGTGGGTTCAAGAAGAAGACCATCAACTGCGTGAATGCCTTCATTCACGTTACGGGCAGTTTTACGCCGGATGTGTACCGGGTGCCGATAGCTATCAAATCTAAATCATCTGTGAAGGCCCAGCGAAATATCTCGGATGGATCGCGAAAAAAGTATCAGGAATCACGGACGGAGAAGTAAAGCAACTCAAGAATGAAGATTTGAATTTACCATGACTTCAAGTTGTACATTTTGAAGCCCGTCTCAGATCTGAAATCTATGTGAAGACACTGTTTTTTGGTGAGACCTTTCCATTTTAATACAAAAACACGTTCATTTACACACACATATAGACAATTCATTGAAGACAACCACGCCAACCTTATTATATACGCGGTAGGGTGTTCCCTTGGTCGTTCGCTGTGAGTTGTGGATTGCCTGCTTCTCTAATGAAGGTTCGACTGAGGGGGGCATGCTTATTAATTTCTCGTCGCTCCATACCCTCAGTGACGTGATGGGAGCAAGGGCGTCTATGCAAAGTGTCCCTACACCCGCTACAAATTTCCGGCGCTTGGGGAGGGAAGAGGGAAACCATTTTATTCTATGCGCCGGTATTTGTAGCATTAAAATTCGTGCAAAAAAACTTATGCACGTGGGTGTACAGATTACGGAGTAAAAGATGATCGAATTGTTCACCTAGCGCTCACATGTGTTCCAGGACCAAGTTGCCTGCGGGTATGGGGATCATACATACATACATACATATACAACTATTGAAGTACTTAACTATTCTGCACAATTTTAAAATGTGACTTATATGACCCCAAGACGGGTCGAAACACGAACAAAATCAGTTTAGCCAGTCTCGAGATAATCGAGTAACAATTTTTTTATCAACATCCCACCACACACACAGACATTTGCTCAGAATTTGATTGTCTGAGTCGATAGGTATACATGAAGGTGGGTCTAGGAGGTCTCATTGAGAAGTTTATTTTTCGAGTGATTTTATAGCCTTTCCTCAGTAAGGTGAGGAAAGCAGAACAATTCATTCGATCAAAGTCAATTTGACACACTAATAATCAGGGTTGTTAAAATATCAAAATATCAGCTCTCAGTAACTACAATTATCCCGCCTGAATATTCATGCCTCAAATATAACTGCTCTTCTCTCTTCATTGAAACTCTCAGCGCCGAACATAGCCGAACACGTTTTCGTGTTTACCCACTCGCGATTGACATTTTCCTTTTCTCTCTCATTCCCGCTTCCACGTTCATCCTACCACAACAGCGTTTAACCACAAAAGCCGCCACAAAACCAATTTCACAAACGCAGTTTAACGGGACGTCATGCGTGGTCGGCTCCTAATCGCCTTCTCGCGTTCTCTCATTGCAGTTTTCGGAGAGATTGAGAGACTATGCGGTGAGAGGGCATAGTCGAGGAAAAGGGAAAGAGTGATAGAGAGAGAATGACATCGCTGGGAATCACGAGGCATAAGAAGAGATCTCACAAGCTATAGTGACGGCCACTATACTCTCAGATATTTTTGGAGCAGAGATAATCTATTGATAGCTTTTTTATCACTCATTTGCAACACTGCTAATAATATAAGAAATTCTTTACGAAATCGGAAGATTAAATGCATTTTTTTTTCATTTGGCTTAAACTTTGTAGGGTCCTTTCCTAAAGTCCTATGGTAAAAAAAAAATCCAATTTGTGTCTTTAGTTCACCCATACATTATTCCCATGAATCGACAGAACGTTGATTTCACTATGACACTTGCAGGTATAAATTCACCCGTTCAAAAATAGAATTACAATGTTTGTAAACAAAACGAAATAAATTATTTTAAGTGATGCTAACAATGAGATTCACAACAAATCTTCAACTGCTTGATTTTTTTTTTCGAAGAGTTCGGAAGCGACTTTTTTGGCATGTTCGCAAGCAAAAAAGATTTTTTTGCGATTATTCCATACCTGGACATAAGTTTTTCAAAAAAGTTGATTTTAAAAGTACGAACACATTTTTCAACTGGCAAGGCCCGGCAACTATTGATTTAATTTTTCAATCTTTAAAAACGTAGTTTTTTACTTTCTATTTTTTTCTTATAATGTACCGTCAGTGGGGGTGACATTGGGTCTGGGGGTGAGATTGGGTCAAAGTGATTTTTTACGGATTTTACTATTTCTCAGGTTCTCCTCATTGAAACTGAATTCTGTTAAAAGGGTTGTGTAGGGAACATCTTAAGATGACTTCGCTGAAAAAATCTCGTCCCTAGAACAAATCCTGTTATTTTGGCAGCTGTCTAAAGTTGAGGTACGTTTTTGGCCAAAAATGACCTCTTGAAAAATCATTTTTTCTAAAAATTTTGTTGGGATTGCTCAAAAACTACCCAAATGTTTGAAAATCTCCACTTCAAACATTGTAGCGTGTCAATACGATTCCCTCGAACAAGAAACACTGTTGGATGACTTGTTTTTACCATATCGTTGTATTTGAGCATCATTTTAGTTTCATTTGACCTAATGTCACCCCCTCTAAGGGGTGAGATTGGGTCAATTTTCAAACTATTGGCATTCAAGGTAGTGTTCATCAAAATCCACCATATTTTGGGAAAATGTCAGTAAACTATCTAAGAACAAATCTACGTTGAAAGATTTTCGATGTTGTTTAAATTGTTTTTGTTATTAAGAAATTACGAGAGATGTATCGTTTTTTGACCCATAGTCACCCCCACTGACGGTATCAATAATCCTAAATTTCAAATTTAACTCTCACATTTCTAAATTTTATAGTAAAAAGTATCAAAAAATTATTAAAATCATATTTGTTGAATGAGACTAGTATACATTTTATTAAAAAATTAAATAAAAACAAAAAGCATTAAATATTTTATACATTTTTATGGGTGAGCTGCGTAAAAAAATAGAAAATATAAAAAACTCATTTTTTGTTTGCTATAAATTAAAAAAAATACAAAAACAATCCAAAATTAAAATTTAATGCAGTGATTATTTTGGACCCTGATTTATTGGAGAAATTTCAGAGATTTCAATGATATAAAATGAAATTCTCCAATCTTTTGAAGAAAAATATTTTCAAAATCAAACATAACTTTTCAAAAGAAGAAAACAATATGATTTGAGCCATTTCAAATTCTCGCATTTGACGTTAAAAGTGAAAAGCTAAAAAATATCGAAAAAATATGCGCCTGATTCGATTAGCCGAAGTACCATACCAAACTTCGAAAAAGGGATCATTAACCATTAACCAGCATTAACCTCGTGACCTTTAATTTTTAACTTTAGTTTCGTTTTTTGCCAGACTCCACCCTCTTATTCAGGACTATTCAGAAAAATAGGCACACGGTTTTTTTGACGATTTTTAATTTTTTCTATAAAAATATTCTAATTTTAAATATTTGTTAGGTTTTTTGATCTCTGCACAAAAAATCTATAATTCAAATTTAATTTAAAAATATGAAAAAATCTATATTTGGAGACTTTCAAAACATTAGCTAAGTTACTAATTTCATACATTTTATCTCATTTTAATGCAAAAATTTGTAATAAATAAGGATATAAATGATCTAATTTCTTTGTCTTGTCTAGCAAATTTCTTGATTGATTTTTTTCTAAAAGTTTGAGCTTTGATTGACAAAAAAAAAAAAACAAATCCAAAATCAAAAAATAATTAAATAAGTGACCTTGATTTAAAAATTGTCATAGCAAAGAAAAGGAACTCTCAAATTTCATGAATGTTTCAGTTTGTGTCTTTGAAATCAAAATCACAATCTGAATTTTCAATCGAAATGTACTTTTAAGTAATTTAGATAAGGGATCGTGCATACATCATGGGGCTCTAAAATTTGGAAATATTTATCCATAGAAAAAGAGTTTAAAAATATATTTATTAATTTAAAGTAGTTCAGGCAGCAATACTCATTTGAGATACTCCGGATCTCTCAAAGTGTTCTGGAATACAGATTTTCAAGTCGTATCAATCAATTTAAAATCAAGGCATTCATTTGATAAACCGTATTATGAGTGTTTTTGGTTCTTTTCAAGCTTAAACAAATTTATAAAAACTTTGAAAAAAAAAACCACTTCACACATGAAACAATCACTAATTTATTGTTTTTTTTTAAATATTTTTTTGAATTTTTTTCTTATTTCAGATTCGATTTATTTGGTCAGTTAAACCTTATAATTTTAGTAAAAAATAACTTAATCCACCTATGTGGTTAATGCCTTCCTCACTTTTTACCAACAATGGGTAATATGAGTGGTTTGGACACATATTTCAGCTATTTTTTTAGATCCAGAAAAATAAGTACATAGATATAACTTAAGTGGTCTTAACTCGAGACAGGGTTGCCAGATTATCAATGTTGTGGACTCGTTTAAAAGGGGTTTCGATTACCTAGCCAACGATGGGTCGGGTGATGGACCCGGTCATCGTTTGCATTCATTTAATTAAGATCCGGCTTCAAAAAAGTACATAAATATCACTTTTTTTTTTTTTTTTTGTTTGATTGCCATAAGTCCACTGCGACCATTTATTTGATCTATTGTCGACCTGCTGATCTATTTTTAGATCTGCAGAGGCTGCCAATTTGCTGTTCTTGGGCATTTGGGGAACAAAGCACACGCGCTATTGTTGAGCAAGTGTGTTGATCTGTCCACACGCCGTAACATTTTTCCTTTCCTCTGTGCTGTTGTACTTTCCATATGTGTCGCTAGAACTGAAGTGCACTTTTTTTTATTACGCTACTTAGGATGTGTTCCCAGTGAAATCCCAAAAGCCCGGGACTCTTGCTAAGCAGTTTTTTTTGTCCCTCCAAGCACATTTTGCGGTTGGGCCCAGCGCAATCCGCAGATGCAAATATACAGAGCACAGCCGGTCCTCGAAACATGTGAAAAGTACGAGGAAAGGTGGTGCCAAGCCATGTGGGTTTCAAACCACGACTCTCCGTTTATCAAACGAAACCTGTAACCAATAGACCACAGGAGCTCGGCTAAATATCACTTAAGTGGGCATAACTCGAGACAGGGTTGTCAGATCTTCAATATTGTGGACTCATTGGAAAGGTCTCTCGATTACCTAACCAACGATGGGTCGGATGATGGATCTAGACATCGTTTACATGCATATAAACGAGATCCAGATATAAGAAAACACATTTTTATACATAACTTTTGAACTAGTAATCAAAATTTCAAATAATTCAATAGCGATGTATGGGACCCTATACCAAGTCGATTCCAACTGGTTTGGTCAAAATCAGTTCAGCCAGTGCTGAGAAAACTCAGTGATAATTTTGGTCACATACATACATACACACACACATACAGACACACAGACATTTGTTCAGTTTTTGATTCTGAGTCGATATGTAGACATGAAGGTGCGTATTCGAGCTTTTAATAAAAAGTTCATTTTTAGAGCAGGATTATAGCCTTACCTCAGTGAGGAAGGTAAAATAAGCAAGCAACAAAATTGAATCAGGATTTCGATCATGAGTTCTGGAGTTTTTTTTTAAAGGTCAAATAAACCAAATTTTCAGTTTTTGCTTTTTGGGTGTTTTTTAATACCCCTGACTTTCTGTAAGTTTTTTTTTGAATTTTTCTTACTCTTGCTAGTGCCTTAGTTAAAGAAATAATTGTTCCAAAATGGATTAAGATGCAACACACAGCTGAAAGGAACTCCAAAACTCTGTTATGCACTTCAAAATAACTCATTGTATCTTGATTATTCACCAATAAAACCGAATTGAAATTGAAATAATACCCCTGACTCAAGGCGGTTTTAAAAAAACCCAAAAAGCAAAAACTGGAAATTTGGTTTATTGGACCTTTTCAAAAAAAAAACTCCAGAGTTATTTTTATTGAAATCTCTGAGACTATTCACCATCACTATGAATCACTTTTGGGATAATGTGGGTCCTCCAAAATGTCCTGAAATAGAGATTTTTGAGTCTACCCCCGTAACAACTCGCTTATACTAAAATGGCGATGGAAGTTCATGTTCAGTGACGTCCCTGGCACCTCTTTGGGCATGTCTTTGAACTCAATTCCTTTGAGATATTTAGGTGACAACGTTGGCATATAAAAAATGATTTTGTCATCATTTTCATTCAAAATTGCAAGCAAATAAAGTTTTGACCAAAAATTCCCTTCTAAATCCCCCCGGGACTGTATGGGCGTAGCCTTGGAGCACAGCGGTGAAATTTACGGCATTTTTAATTGTACCGGGCAACAGTCAAATTGTCCAAAAATATTGAATTGGCCATTGTGGCACCCCTAAAGCCTCGAAATGCTATGGTATTCTATGCATAATTGCAAAAAATGTTTCCAATTAAAAGGGGGAATTTGCTTTAAAATTGAGATTTTTTTTTAAACAACGAAATATTTTTAAATTCTGCAACATAGATTTTTAAAAAATTTCTGGATTAATCTGGTTGGCAACACTGCCGGCTATCGTGCTGTACTCCACACCGTGGCGATAATTATAATTATCGCAAGCTACGGAACGTGACGCGCTGTTACTTCTGCTGAAACATGCAGTTCGGACTCATGCGACACACAAATTCCCTTCTTCGACCTGCCGGTTGAAGAGGGGCGGTTGCTGATCAGCTCTCCAGCAGTGTTGATCAGAAATGTATCAACTGCGTGCGAGGTGTGCAGGGCAGGTGGGTGTCTCGATTTCTGTGTTTCTGTGTACATAGTCGGTCCTTGGTCTTGTCGCTGCTATCGCGTGTTGTGCTGTAGCTGTTCTTTTTGGGATCTGCTCGCCTGTCTGGTTGTGTCTGGCTTTTGCGCGCACTCACAATTTGCTCTCGGTTGGCGCAGGTCAGTGTCATCCAAGGGCGTGGGCCCAAATGTTCTCTTGCTGCTCTCTCTTCTGGCTGGCTGGCTGTATATTCTCCCTCTGTGTACACATCGTGTCGCTGTGTCGTCGTGCCCAACGATGATGGCTCGATGTTGTGATGATGAAAGTAGATAAGCGCACTGGGAACAGCAGCAGCTTCGGGAGTTTGGGTGGAGGAACCGCCGGAGTAGAACGGTTCAGCTGGGTTGGGTTAAGGGGAAGAAGTGGGGATTTTTGCGCCAAGGTGAAGGTGAGTGACCTTTGAAGGTTATTCCAGTATGGCCTGGTTGACCCAGGTCGTTCGTTCTCTCACAGCAGAGGATTGTGTCTGTGGGTAAATATTACTGATGGGGGTTGGGGTTGTACCACATTCACTGCTTTTTCGCACTGGGTTGTGAGTCAGTTAGTACTTCTCATGGGGAAAATGGCAAAATTTATTACCCCGTGATATAACGCAGTTTGCTTTGTGGCTCAAGCCCGACCAACGCACCATGGCTTGGCCAGGAGAGAGTAAATGAACTCCAATTGGGACTGCAATCGTAATGCGTCGGATTGCACGGGCAGCATTGCCTGGTGGCGGCGACGGCTTTGCACAAGTGATTATAATGTTTGTACTGTATACCGCTTGGGACCTGTCGATGACGGGATCCAGGTTCAATTTGCAACAATGTTTGGATTCTGGATTGAGAAATATTAGTTAAAATTCTTTTAGTAAAATGTCTTTTCAATGTGTATGACTCAAAGGAAAGTAAGTTTATTGATCTGTACGGGGATTTTTTTCCTCGGAAATCGTCTCGGACACTAAAAATCACTCTCATTAAGTAGATGGCATGTTTCGATATCAAATATTTCTTATCACCCACTACAAGAGACAATTTATAAGCTTGCCAAAGTTCCCTACAAGTCAGTTCCACCAAAATGTTCTCAACAATCGTATCACTGAGTGCTCTCGTCCTGGTCCTCAACCATGGACCTGCTTCAGCCCAACTCATCAACCCAGAACCAACCGCGAACCTAACCCTCCCGAAACAATCCAAGCTGTCCCCGATGCCGTGGGACCGGTACGTGGTCAACTTCCAGCAGGCGACCTTCTTCGAGGCGTGGCAGTTCTGCCAAGCTGCGGGACTTCGACTGGCCACGGTGAATTCCCCGGCGGACACGGACCTGCTGGAGAAGGCGCTCGCCGCGGCGAAAGCTCCCCAAAAGGGGGCGTTCTTCATCGCTGGGACCAACTTGGGAGCGAAGGGAAGCTGGCTGTGGATCAGTACCAATAGGAAGGTCGGAACTCCGTATGGGTACACCAGGTGGCACCCGGGACAGCCGGACAACTCTGGGAACAACGAGCATTGTATGGAGATTTGGTACGTCAATGGGGCGTTCTGGAACGACTATCAGTGTGACAAGAAGCGCGGGTACATTTGTGAGACATTTATTTGAGTGATTTAACGTTGCAATGTAGTTTAAAAATATTAATACGAAATAATAAAAATGTCAAAAAGTGAAGTGACTTCTGCAAGCTGTCATTACCCGTTTCAGATTACCGTGCAAATTTCTCCCATCTTGCCATCAACACCAACGCTGTGATTGTGTTTTATCTCTCGGAGTCTATTTTTAAACCCCTCAAAATTACTATCATAAGTGAATTTTCCACTCCAATTAAAGCATCGCGTAGCATAGCTGTGAAGCATCACGCCAGATCATGAAAAGAAAAGTATCTTCTTTACTCAGTGAGCGAAAGCAAAGCATGTACAAGGGGAGAGAAAAACTCTCGATATTGGATCGGTGTTTGTGGTGGAAATCTGCCATAGTTAATAAGACAAGCCTTTTTTTTCACAAAATTCAAATATCAAGGATTTTTTTAATAACTCCCAAAGTTAACAGAAAAGAAGCTTGCTTATTATTGATATTTAAAAAAGGATATTTTGATACTCTTAAATATTTTTTGAAATTTTAATTCACGTTACAAAAGAAAAAAAAACATTTGAATGAAATTTCATAAATCAATAATTATGAAATTGTTCCTTCAAAAGGCTTGGACTGTTTTAAAATATTTTGTCAATAAGTTCAAGACTCGATTATCTGAATACCTCAGAAAAATGTCACTTTGGATAAATAAAGATCTGGAAGTTTTTAATCCAAGATGGCAAATTTGACTACAAGAGAGGTTGCTAAGTTCCAATTTTGACATTAACGATTTTTTCTTGTCTCGTGATTCGATTTCTCATGTTTCCTTGAAACCCTTCCATAATCAAAAATTGAATAATCAGAACTTCGAATAAAAGAGTCTAGATTGTACTCGTAGAATTTTTGGGTATTTTCATGTAAAGAACAAGTCTAAAGTTTTTTTAAGGCCAGCTTTGAGATTTTCTATATTTACAGGACTTTTTCAAAGAAAACTCTAGAGTAATTGATTGATTTCATGAGAATTGATGATTGATGAGAATTGATTTTTTTTGCATGTTTTTAAAACATGATTAGGCCGATGCAAACATTTGTTTTGTAAAATGCATCTTACAGCTGTTAAAAGTTTAAACGATTTTTATTCTTTTTTTTTATTATTATTTTCAGTTGGATAAAGTCAGTTAGATTTTTCTTATTACAAATTTTCGAGCCAATATTGACAGGAAAATATCTTAATTTTTTTCTGAATACACTTACTTAATTGTTAAAAATAAATAAATTATGATTTAAACATCATTTGTTCACTTTTTCTCGATATTTAAGCAATACATCATTTAATGATTAATTACATTCTGTGATATTAAAAAATGCAAGACAAGAACGATTACCATATCGTAAAAATGCTTTGATAATTTAAAAAAAATACATTTTCAAATTTATTTTATTTGGAAACAAAACAAAGAGATTTATTTAAACAGTTTTTTTCTGAAATTAATACAAATAATAACATTGTTTTCAAAATCACACAAATAAGAAGGCATTGATAAATTTCATGTTTATCATTTCATATCAAATAAAGTTCATGAAATTTTGAGGGAGGTTTTAGCACAGAGAACAGATGTACATCATTGAAGAGACAGTATTGAAAAACGAGTGTAAAAAATCAAACCAAAATACGTTGAAAAGAGCTAGGGTGTGCAGCATCCGCCTAGATAGCGCCACTTCCAAAATCATGATGGCCTACGGTAGCATACAAAACGAAATCGGAGATAACATGTATAAAAGGACTATTTTAAGCTCTCACCTAATTTTTTTTTTTGAATGAATTTTCTATTCTGTTTTTATTAATGTCAATGATTGTTTGCATTATTTCTAGCTAACAGGAATTATACCGAAGTGAATTTTATATTTTAACGAGGTAGACATTAATTTGCTGTCGAAATTTTTGGGTCATTCTATATTGTTACATCAAGCATTCTCAGCCGCGACGGTAGCGCCGCCAAGCGATTCCTGCACACTCTTATTTCTTTGATGCAAGATTGTATGCAACGCATTTTTTAGGGCAACATTGTTTACACATAAGTTCGAGCCTAGATGTACATCTGTTCTCTGTGGTTTTAGGTTATGTATTAACATCGAGCAACAGCTTCCTTTTCAGCTAAAATCACTTATAAACAGATCAGAATTAAAAATGAAAAATCCCATGAAAATATTCAATATTATATTGAACATTATGTAAATTTCAAATATCTGAGTTTTTAAGAAAAATCTTTATTACCATAAAATGAGTGTAATTTTTTATCATTGATTTGAAGACAATTTTTATATACGAAAAGGCTTGTTTTTCAGAAATCTGAAAGTGCTCTCAACAACAATATCTCTAAAACTCAACCCTGAAAACTACGAAAAAAGCTATTTTTGCTGGTTTGCTCTGATGCTTTTGATTAAGTTCAAAATAAAATCGTAAATTGCGAAATAAAATTTCAAGAACTGCAATAAAATCTCAGAAAAATTCATGGAAAGTAAAATTTTCTGAAATACCCAAACAACCCTATTTTTTGACCAAGCCAAAAGTTGCCCCTTTCAATTTAAAACAACTCTTCTAAAAATCAAAAAGCCCCAAATCGCAATTTTTTTTAAAATAAAATTTGTGCATTGCTCATATTTTTTATATTCAAAAGCTATGAAAAAATATTGAGCTAAAATCTTCAAAGCTGCTAAAAATTATTTAAAAAATGTTTAGTTTGTTTAATGTTGAAAAAATTTATAAAATTTCACATGAAAAATAATTACTTTTTGATATAATGCTACCTAAGCTCGTGTAAAAATCAATTATAACTGTCAATTACCGTCTTCTGGTGTAATATAACATAGTTTTACAATTGGAGTTATGTATCTGCCTGAAAAAAATGTGAGCAAGTTAGTTATTTAACCTAGCAAGTGAATAAATAAAGAAAAATGAACATCCTATTTTTAATTTTACACGCAAATTTAGGTTTACCAAATGCAAAAATACGAAAAATTGCATCTTCACATTTTCAATATTTCATATAACTTTTTCTGCTGTAGAAATACAAAAGTGAAATGAGGTTTCGAAAGTGTTCAGATACAAACGTGTTTAAAAGACATTCGACAATTTGTAATGTTAAATCACGAGATATAAAAATAATTATATGCGATTTCCAGAAATGCTAAACTTGGCTTAAAAATTAATATAAAACAGAAAAAAAAACAAAATTTACAGACTCTAAAGTATGATTTTGGTAAAAATATAAACTACTTTTTCAGGTCTTATCAAAATTGTCAAATAATAATAATAATAATAATAATTGAAGTGAAAAAGAAAAATAAGCATTGGGCAAGTAAATATTCAGATTATTTTGTTGAAAAGCTTTTTGCATTTTGACTGTTTATGCCATCGCCGAAAAAGCATAAAAAATGTTCATTGGACCATTAAAAAAAATATGGATATCTTTTCGTATTTCTTCGTTATTTTTTTCAAAGAAATTAAAAAATATCAAAGCATTTAAAATATATTTTGCTTTTTATATCGCTACTGAATCTATTTTTCAATCGATTTTATAAGTTTTTTTAAATATTAATTGCGATTAACTATAAAATACATGATGAATTGATTATCTGGAGTTTTTTTTTTTAAAAAAAAGGTCCAATAAACAAACAAATTTTCAGTTTTTTGCTTTTTGGGTGTTTTTTAACACCCCCGACTCAAGGCGGATTCAAAAACACCCAGAAAGCGAAAACTCGATATTTGGTTTATTGAACCTTTCCAAAAAAAAAACTCCAGTTATTTTGTCTAACTTTTCGCTAAACAAAATTAAAGAAAAGATTTTCAAAAATCTTTTTTAAGTTATAAAATAGGTTCAGTACCATTTTCTTCTGGTTTTGAAAAATACCACTTCAAACTCATCCAACAAAAAGGAAGGCACTGGAAAAACTGTACCACTTTCCCCTAATCCTTTCTTCACCCCCCTCACTCTTCATTGCATCGAAAGCGAAATTTTTCGCGCGGATTTTTCCCCCTCGCCGCGTCGTCCACCAACCAGCAGACAGAGCGGGTGTGGAAAGTACTTCACCTAGAAAACTACATTTTCTATTTCTAATCTGTAATCAAAGCGCAACGGCGGCTTCGTCGTCTTCGAAGCTGCTTCTGCCAAGCGGTTCGGGAGGAGGTGGCAATGATGAAAGGGTGTGGAGTGAAAATGTAGAGTGCGGTGGAGAGCTCTAAGTGCAGCAGTCTCGGAAACGGGTTCAGGAAAAAGTAAGTTAGTGAGGAGAAAACTGCAGCAACGAGGGAAGTTTTCGAGTTTTTTGTTGTTGTTGTATGGTTTTGTTTGGTGGCTGTGGAGTGGACCAGTTTCCATTGGGTTTGCGGTATGTTATTTTCAATTTTCACTGGCTGATAATTAATAAGTATGTGAAATGGAGTCGAGGGAGAGAAAAATAGAAACTGGTTCTTCGAGTGAGTCAGTCGGAAGCTGGGAGGGGCGGGATTGTGTGAGAAATTTGAGTTGTTGGTTGAAATTGAATGCGAAAGGGTTGAGATTTTGAGTCCATTATATCACTGTTTAAAAGTATTACTGTGCAACAGTACCGCTGTATTTCAATACCAGGGTACAAATGGTACCTCTGTACAACAGTACCGTTTTACTTCAGTACCACTGTACAATGGTATCACTGTTCAACAGTACCAGCGTTGAACGGTACCTCTGTACAATAGTACAACAGTACCGTTGTACTTGAGTACCAATACTGAATACTGTTCAATGGTACCAATGGTTCAATGGTCTAACAGTACTAGCGTTAAACGGTACCGCTGTACAATGGTATCACCGAGACAGTACCGCTGTTCATCAGTACCACTAGTCAACAGTACTAGTGTACAACAGTACCACTGTTCAACAGTACCGCTGTAAAATGGTATCAAGTACCAATGTACAACAGTACCGCGTACCACTGAGTCATCCCCGGTAACGTCATCCCAATCGCACCAGCTTCCCGTCATCATCATCCCGAACCTACCCCAACGTCACATGACTTAAACCCCGGTCAACAATTTATCGTCTGTACACAGTTGTACACCGTTTTTTGTGAGTGGCAGCTGTAAAGCGATATTGTACACCCGGGTTGCAATTTGTACATACACACTGCAATTGACCGGCTTCGCGTCCCATTCAACGCGTTGATGTTGAGTCCATTGAGAGGGGACTGCTGCTGCTTCTTGCGATGCATTCACGTACATTTGCATTTGCGATGTGTAGTTAGTCTTGAGTACACACATTTTTTTTGGGACGGGTTGTGATTTAATAAATAAATAGGCGGTTGATTGCACCTGACGAAAATAGATACTCGGATACCGGAATTAACTGCCGCAATGGCGGCGGTAAATTTACATTTTAATTACAATCATCAGATGCGGTAATTGATGCATGAGGTTTATGGAAGAAGTGGTAATTGTACCCTGCAGCAGCGCTGATAACAGCGATCTGGATCGTAATGTGGCTTTAAACGGTTTTATGGGGGTGGTAATGGGAGTGATTCACTCTATTAATTAAAAATTGTTTGCGCAGCTGACTTTACAAATGATGTTCTTGGCTGCTTGTGCTAAGTCTGTGACCTACCTCAAAATATTCCACTCAAGTCCTAGCAAATTTAACACCGAAAAACCGCCATGACCTGTCCCAACGCGAAAATCGTTATACCCAGAACTCAACCCCCGGTCAGAGGAATAAAGAGTTAACCCAATTACTGGGCGGCACATGCCGCCGGCATTGCAATCGCTATGAAGCCCTAGAAAAAAATCCTACGACCACGATTTGGACTGAAACACATTTTACCAGAACGGTTCGCTGCGTCCAGACGAGCAACACTTCCGTGTAACGTGATCCGTTGTCCACCATGGCGACTGGTTTGAAGGACTTCGTTCTAGCCGCAGGGTTGCACTCAGAAATTGAACCATCCCTGAGTGAAAAAAATCCATTGTTCAACGGTACCGCTGTACAACAGTAGCTCAGTACAACTGTCAAACAGTACCGCTGTAAAACAGTACCACTGCGTACTGGTACCACTGTAAAATTATACCACTTTCAAACAGTACCGCTGTAAATTACCACTGATTATATATTTTTTTCAATTAAAAAAAAATCCATGCTTAGTCCCTGTTCGCCAGACATTTCCGCGGCCGGCCAGGTTGACGTAGGTAATGGTTCATTGTCGTCTAGCGCACCCGATTGTTCTAAATAAAAACTGACACCGGCGCGCCGACAACGCAATTCAGTTCATTGATCCAGAACTCTGTTTGCCACCCGAGGTCTGGTTGGATTGAGTTTTTGGAGGTATGGAAGCACTCTCCCCTGCGCACAACACTGTTTCCTGCCAGAATTTGCCATTCAATTCTGGCGCATTCTGGGTCAGACGGAGTCAATTAGGTTCCCCCCTTGAATCCCCTCTCAAATGGGAGGTGAGAATTTCTCTGTGATTTTTGAAATTGTTTTTTTTTTTTATTTGCTATGTGATTTTGAAGTTTTTTAAATGCAGCAATTTCACGTCAATCCAGCAGAATCCAAATCAAAAATCCTCGGATTTATCTTAGTTTTGGCTAATGAGTCTTTGAAAAGTTCAGTGTTCTAAAAGATGAACTCTGGATTTTTTTTAAAGGTCCAATAAACCAAATTTCCAATTTTTGCCTTTTGGGTGTTTTTGAAACCGCCTTGAGTCAGGGTTATTAAAAAACACCCAAAAAGCAAAAACAAAAAAATGGTTTATTGGACCTTTTCAAAAAAAAAAATCCAGAACTTTTTTATGACCGAAGAAAACTTTTTGCAAAATGAGTTCGTCCCATAAAAGTATCCACAGAAATTTGGCGGCTTTCCATACAAAAAGGCTTTTAAAATATTCAAAAATCAGCATCTTGACAACCGGCCTCTGATCAGCTTGCAGTCGTCGGCAAAGTTGTAAATATTGCTTAGGACTTTTCAGAAAATAAAATTGACACTCTAAAATAATTCCCAATTTTAATTCGACAATTCACACAAAATATTTAATAACTATTTTTGACAAATCTCATTTTTGGAAGTGTTTTAGATGAACAAAAATTGCATCTTTTGAGCTATGTTAAAGCCCACTGAGAATTTCGGATCGAGCCAGAATTCTCGCTGGGAGGTTGGTCAAAATCATTTGGCAGTGTTGCCAGTTTTTCGAAAAACTCTTATTTTAAGCAAAAAAAAGTTTTCAAATTTTACATAACAAAAAATAACACTTTCATAACATTTTCCGTTTTCTGAGAACAAATATTTTTTGAAGTGTAATATCAAACCTATTACACTTATTTTTGGCCATATCAAATGTTAGGTCCAAATTTTTTTTTTTTGAAAATATGTAAATAAATCTTTGTTGTTTTTGACAGTAAGCCATTTTTGCCAAAAATTTGACACTATCTCAAATGGTCATAATTGGGTCCTAAAATGAAGCTTAGATTGCTGATATTATTGTTTACAGCGATAAAGCTTATTTTTCTGAGTGCAATGACCCTTTGTACGAGCACAAAGAGTTTAAAATGGATTTTTAAATCAATTTTGAAAAATTAACCTCGCGGTCCTTCTTGACAGAAAAGCTCCTACTTGACAGCTCGTTCCAAGGGGACCATAGTTGATCCATCGAAAAAATGTTGTCTTGTCAAAAAAAAATTGCATTAAAACGATAAAAAGTGATCAGAAATGGTTTTTTATCGTGTTTTTTACCGTTGTACATAAAAATTGACATAGGACTTTAGTACCCAATTTTAAATTGAATTCGTTGTATAAAACTAAACAATAAAAATAAAACATCCCTGATCGAAGACTTAAGGGCAATTGGACAAAAAGGTCGAAATTTTTGAATGAATTTGAAATTATTAAAACTATAATTCAATTTAGACGTTTTCTTCTTAAAGTATTTAAAAACTCCCCATGTTTGAAAGAATAAAAAGAAACACTCAAAACTCAGGGCTGTGGAGTCGGAGTCGGAGTCGGAGCCGCAGTCGGTGGAGTCGGGTCTTTTTGGGGACCTGGAGTCGGAGTCGGAGTCGGAGTCGTCAAAACTAGAACAGCTGGAGTCGGAGTCGGAGCCGGAGTTGGCTAAATTTTATGAGCTGGAGTCGGAGTCGGAGTCGGAGCCGAAGATTTCTGATAACCCGGAGTTGGAGTCGGAGCCGGAGTTATCTTAAATTCAACAAAAAATATGTTTTTTTATTGTTCAGTATTTCCTATATAACAGCTTAATTTACAAAACAACTTATATTTTTGATTGATTTATCAGATGCCATTATGTATTTGAAGCTTTTTATTGTGATTGAAAAGCTCTAATTGTGTTATTACACTATAATCACTAAATGATAACCTCTTACCCAAGTATGTAGTATCAAAAAATAATAAAAAAATATTGGTTATGTAGTCAGACTATATTTATGTTCCCTTTCAATTCAAATTTGATCAAATTTTATCCAGTTATTTCTGAAAAAAGTACACACAAAGTCATCTGTTACCCCGATGGCGAATGTCTTAGAGGTTTTAAGTTAAATAATTTTTTTAGGAAAAAATTACGAGGTACATAAAATGATTATAAATAGTAATCACTGTTTTTGCAGATCGAAAAAGAGTCACTGACAGTTTAACAAATAATCAACGATAATAACAATCTCTTACTTGGAACTCAACATGCGCATTTTGTTTATAACTGAGTACAAGAAAATCAAAGTGTTGCATTTTAAATAATTTAAACTAACAAAAAATGTAAAAAGAAGTTGCAGCAAATTTGAAATAATCATTGATTGTTGATGTTGATTTTAGGTAAACTATTTTGATATCGTTGCAAATTATCGTTGAACAAATCTTAAGAATTCAGTACAAAAATGAACTAATAAAAAATGTATAGAACAAAATATACGATTTTAATTTATTTTTCAAATATTATAAATAAAAAACTCAGAATCAAAATATTATCAACTGGTACGAATTTTCTCATACTGTATGTCTTACGCAAAGTCTTACGCCAATATGACGGAAGGTGATAATCATTGCAAATCAATGTACCTTAAAAAAATAAATATTTGTGACCTAGAAAATATTTTACTTGTGGATATTTGTTTTTTATTATATTTTAAGTTTTTTCATATATTTTGATGGAGGCGCAAGATCATCCATAAAGCTTCGTTTTAGTTGAAGATTCACAAAGTACCGTGCACCTCCTTTTTAAAGTATATAAAATTTTAAAATTAAAATAAATTAAAAATTTCCAGGTTAAAATATTTTCCATGTCACAGATATTTGAAAAGGATATCTTAAGCGTCTTTTCCACGAACAAATTGTTTAGATACATTGATTTGCAATAATAATCTCCTCCAGCCATTGCGTAATGTCCATGTACGTCTAAACAAAAAAAAAACAAAAAAAAGTTTCGTTTAAAATTGTCATTTAAAAAAACAAGGTGCCTATCACTGTGCTTTATACAAATGTCAGCCTGAAAGTGAGCAAATTGAATTTTAATGTTCAATAGATCATTATGGTCAGATTTCTTTTAGTTATTCATTCAAAAATAACAATTTCATATTAAAATTTATTAGCTTTGAAAAAAATATTTTCAAATTTGAGGTTAAGCAAGTAAATTCAAATTTACTTACAAACTTTTCTTCTCAAAATGCCTCTAAAACTGAAGATATTTTTTGATTTCTGTTTCCATAACGTATAAAACTTGTAACCTAGAAACTTTTTTCCGTTTATTTACTTTACTTTAGTTTTACTTATCTTATTTTTCTTGAGAAAAACATGACGCTTAGAGAGTTATTAAATAATCCTATTTATCAATGTTTTTAAAATAATTAACTAATAATAGTTAACTAACTTTTGAAACATTTAAAAATATGTGGAGTCGGAGTCGGAGCCAACCATTTGTTGAAAGCTGGAGTCGGAGTCGGCTAGAGTTGGTAGGCCGGAGTCGGAGTCGGAGCCAACAATTTGTTCAAAGCCGGAGCCGGAGTCGGAGTCGGAGTTAGCAAATCTGAGAAAGCCGGAGTCGGAGTCGGAGTCGGAGTCGTTTGAAATATGACCCGACTCCGCAGCCCTCCTCAAAACTTTTTTTCTTGAGCCAAAATTATGTCACAGAATTATTTTTTAAGATTAAAAAAACTCTTTTCAGTGACTTCGAATCAACAAATTTTGTCATATAGCTTTTAAAAAAATAACTGCTCATGTTTTAATGAATAGAAAAATTCACAAAATATTAATGAAACGAATAAAAAGAAAAAATATAATATTTATCCAAATAATTTCGATTTCAAACTTTTATAAAAACTGTTTGAAGAACTGCTTATGATAGAAGGAATAAAAAATTACTCACGGAAATATTACTGAAATAGCAATTAATTGTTTTGAAAGAATTTAAAATACATTGAAATATGTTCGAATTCAGACATTTTGTCATATTTTTATTTTCAAATATTGCTCCTATTCAAAAATTTAAAGCATAAAAAAACCTCAGAAATGTTACAGGACATTGAATTAATCTTTTCAAAAATGTTTTCGTAATTGGAAGAATGAAATTTTTAACAAAAATAATATTGAAACGAAAAGAAATTATATTGTAAAAATAAAAACAAAACTCACAAAACATTTCAGGAACAAGTAAAATTAAAATGATTTAGTAGGAGAAGAAACTGGAAGTTAGAAAACCAACCTTGCATTAATTTAATTTGTTAAAAACGAAAGACATTAGAAAAACTTATTGCCTGACTCTTTATAGTCGATTTTTTCAAACTTTTAGGAACTTTCATTGCCATCCAAAATTGAGAAACATATTAATATTGACAAAATCATTGTCTTCCTCGAGAACTGCTCCCCAGGAGCCCCCCTTCGAATTGCACAACCTTTGAGTGCTTCACTGGTTTTCATTTACTTTGCATTATCGAGCCAACATCGGGCACAAAAAGTTCAAGGTTGCAATCAAGTCCAAGTCCACAACTGCACACAACAGTGTTGCCAGCGCAAAGGTCTCTTCTCGTTAGCAACCAACCTCTTCTCCTCTGTTCCGATGCAGGGGGGGGGGGTGTACCTTAAGGGGGTGATTATCGAAAGAGGGGGGGGGGACCACTAGACCCCGGGAGTCGTGACTTCGGCTTAGTTCCAACTATTAGTGGAGCAAAAGTACGCTGAGTGCTAGGCGAGATCACCATGGAGAAGTCCGTGCTTCCTGTTTGTTGCTTTCGAGTGGGGATGCCCTTTTTGCCTCGCGAATAAAAAGCGCGAACTCAATTCATCATCATCGGAACGCGCGATTGATTTATGAGAATGAACTTTCCGGCCAGGCAGCGGCACAGGAAGTATCGAGTTGATGGTTTTGGGAGTGGAGGAAAAGAGGTTCGTATTATTAGCTCGTTTTAATTGCAAATTATTTGCGCAGGGAAGCCTTTGGGGCCAGGAAAACCGACGAATGGTAATTATTTTTTTTCTGTGCCCTGGGGAATGGCCTGGCGAAATGGCAAGGGACGCGGTTGTCACGGTCACGAATTGGCGCCATGATGGAAGTTGTGGAGTTACATTGTAACTAAATTTATAAAATATACTTAATTTTACTTTGAAGGATTCAAGATCATGAAACTACAAATCTTGAAAATAAATAAGAACAAGGCTAACAAATTAGCAAAAAAAATGATTCTTGCTACACCCAAACCATACTTTACTGACAATCAGTTACGCCCAAGTAACTGTCACCCGTTGTCAACTCTTCTGCCAACCAATAACAAGATTATATCGCCATCGCAGCAGATAAACAGCCGAGCACCGATACAGTATAATCAGAGAGATAAAGAAAGAGAGTGAAACGTTGAAGAGCGTCATTGTATCTCCGCAGCCAAAAAGAGCTGATGGTGAAAAGTAAAATTTTCATCTTCCTGTAAAAGTTCAAGATTGGTTATTGTCAAATGATCAGGATATTTTATTGGGTAACCTGGAAAAGGTACAAATAATAACAAACAAAAACAACATAATATGAGTAATGATTTCAAGGAAAAAAAACGTTGAAAATGTTGCATATTGCTTTTGATTTACTTTTGCCTTCCTCACTGAGGTAAGGCTATAATCCTGCTCTAAAAATGAACTTTTTATTAAAAGCTCGAAGACCCACCTTCATGTATACATATCGACTCAGAATCGAAAACTGAACAAATGTCTGTGTGTGTGTGTGTATGTGTGTGTGTGTGTATGTGTGTGTGTGTATGTATGTATGTGTTCAAAAATCTTGCCAAGTTTTCTCAGCACTGGCAGAACCGATTTTGATCGAACCAGTTGCAATCGACTTGGTTTAGGGTCCCATACATCGCTATTGAATTGTTTGAAGTTTCGATAAGTAGTTCAAAAGTTATGTATAAAAATGTGTTTTCACATATATCCGGATCTCAATTATATGCATGTAAACGATGTCCGGATCCATCATCCAACCCATCGTTGGTTAGGTAATCAAAAGACCTTTCCAACGAGTCCATAACATTGAAGATCTGGCAACCCTGTCTCGAGTTATGACCACTTAAGTGATATTTATGTACTTTTTTGAAGCCGGATCTCACTTAAATGTATGTAAACGATGTCCGGAACCATCATCCGACCCCTCGTTGGATAGGTAATCAAGAGACCTTTCCAACGAGTCCAAATCATCGAGGATCTGGCAACCATGTCTCGAGTTATGACCACTTAAGTGATATTTATGTACTTTTTTGAAGCCGGATCTCACTTAACTGCATGTAAATGATGTCCGGATCCATCATCCGACCCATCATTGGTTAGGTAATCAAGAGACCTTTCCAACGAGTCCACATAATTGAAGATCTGGCAACCCTGTCTCGAGTTATTACCACTTAAGTGATATTTATGTACTTTTTTGAAGCCGGATCTCACTTAAATGTATGTGAACGATGTCCGGAACCATTACCCGACACATTGTTGGTTAGGTAATCAAGAGACCTTTCCAACGAGTCTACATAATTGAAGACCTGGCAACCCTGTCTCGAGTTATGACCACTTAAGTGATATTTGTGTACTTTTTTGAAGCCGGATCTCACTTAAATGTATGTAAACGATGTCCGGAACCATTATCCGACACATTGTTGGTTAGGTAATCAAGAGACTTTTCCAATGAGTCCACATAATTGAAGATCTGGCAACCCTGTCTCGAGTTATGACCACTTAAGTGATATTTATGTACTTTTTTGAAGCCGGATCTCACTTAAATGCATGTAAACGATGTCCGGATCCATCATCCGACCCATCGTTGGTTAGGTAATCTAGAGACCTTTCCAACGAGTCCACATAATTGAAGATCTGGCAACCCTGTCTCGAGTTATGACAACTTAAGTTATATCTGTGTACTTATTTTTCTGGGCCTAAAAAAAATAGCTGAAATATGTGTTCAAACCACTCATATTACCCATTGTTGGTAAAAAGTGAGGAAGGCATCAACCACATAGGTGGATTAAGTTAGTTTTTAAACCAAACAAATTATCAAACATGATCCCGTTACCTCAAAAAAGTAATTAGAAAATCATGCTTATATTAATTTGTTTGTTATTTTCAAAAAAGCTTTAATTAGAGTTAAGTTGTAATTATTTTAGGATTTCAATTTAACTAAAACTTATCAGAAGAAAAAAACTAAAATTGAAAAAAAAACATTTTTTTAAATCATCCCTGAAGTAATAAATCAAGAACACACAATGACAAAATAACAAGCTCAGGTTGACCAATCATAAGCTATTTCCGAAATTTCCAAAACTTTTTTGATATTTTGTCAATCTAAAATAAATAGTAGGCATTTTTTATATGAAATTTATATTGTCAAAAGTGGTTTAAGAAAATTTCAACATAACCTATAAAACAAAACACACATCAATTCTCAAAATAATTCATAATTTTTATGAAAAAAAAAATAATTGATAATTTTAAAAAAGTTTGAATGTCAATTAGAAAATGCTTCATAACTTAAATTTAGAGAGATAAAATAAACAATGGAATGCAACAACAAAACATCAAATTGCACGGTAAAATCCTAGAGCTTTATTTGAAAAAGTCCTAAAAAAAGAGAGTCTCATAACTAATAGGAACTTTTCAAAAAATCCTAGGTTTTTATCATATTTAACTAATCATAAACAATTAAAATTTCTAAAAAATTGTTTGGATTTGGACAGAAAATAAATTGTATCATATATGATATTTTCAAAGGCAAAAAGTTTATGAGAGTTTTGAGAACATGAACAAAATACAATTAAAATAAAAAAAAATACTTTACTTGAGTGACAATTCTAATTTTATTTAACGGTTTTGGAAGTCCAAATATCATACAAAAATACATTACAGTTAAGAAATAAACTGATATCAGTTTTTCCAGCTAAACAATTTTGGATGTTAAAAGGAACTATGCAACACAAGTAACATTTTTAAACCAACTAGCCACCACCAAGTTTCATTGAGGTTTTATTGTAGCATCTTGATTGCTTAATAGTTTTATTTGGGCATTCACCGCAACCAACAAGCAATAGCCAATTAATAGGTTCTAACAGGGTTTTATGCCTCGGACCTAAAACCGGGTGGAAATAAAAGCCGACTGGCTTTCAATAAGGTTTTATGAAAGTTTTAATAGAGGCTTGAAAACCAGATGGCAATGCCATGCCAAACGGTTTTATCGCATGCTTTGTTAAAACCTAGGGTGTTGTAGCTGTCAAGTGCCATTAGGCATGTAAAAAGCTCACTTAAACCCATAAGCTCCTAAAAGAGCATTTATCGCGGCCAAATAGCAGTGCATAAATATGGCGCTAAACGCGTGCTCTGATTGAATATGATTGACCGCCATCTTGAATGAAAAAATGAAAAACTGAAAAATTTGAATTAAATTTGATGAAAACACACATTTATGCTGAATTTCTGGTATGATTAATATAGCGATAGATGTTTAAAAATATTTTGAACATTTTTTTTCAAAGAATTGCAATAAAATATTTTTTAACATTAAACAGTATGATTACAAAATATTGATTTTTGATAAAGCGAGTTGAATTTTTTGGCTCTATCTCCCCTACATTTATCAATAAAATTTCAACCGCAGCTGAATTTGAGCCATCAATTGCGAGAAAGGAGCTTTCAAATTATTTAGATTACCTCTAATATCTATTATTTATCATCGCCATTTTTGACAACCATCTCCATAATTTCATTTGGCAAGACGAAAACTTATTTTTGCCAAAATAAAACCTATTTGGCATAAGACGTTTGAAGAAGTATGAAATGTCATTTTTCCATAACTCCTGACTAGGTTTTAACAAAGGTTTTATCAAGGCTTTGAGGATGTTGTTAGGATTCAGTTGTAAAGCCTTGAACTCCTATGTAGGTTTTATAAATAGGCCGTAACAACCTTTTGCGGAGGTCCTTTTGGGTTTTAAGTGGGGTTTATCAAGGTTCTGGGGAGTTTGTTACGACTAAGGGGTTTAAATGTTGGTTTTGGCTGATAGGTTTTATAGCGGTTGTGACAGCTTTGATAAAGCCTAAAATGTTACTTGGGAACTGTCTACGAAATCGGCCGATTTCGACAATTTTTATTTTTTGTATTTTTTATTTGACTTAAACTTTGTGGGGCCTTCCCTATGACCAAATAAGCTATTTTGCGTCATTGGTTCACCCATACAAGTCTCCATACAATTTTGGCAGCTGTCCATACAAAAATGGTATGTAAATATTCAAACAGCTGTAACTTTTGAGTGAATTTTCTGATCAATTTTGTGTCTTCGGCAAAGTTGTAGGTATTGTTGAGGACTTTTGAGAAAAAAAAAATAGGTACACGGAAAAAAAAATTGCAGATTTTTAAATCAACTTTTTTGTCACTGAAACTCATTTTTCCAAAATACGTATTTTTGATTTTCGAGATTTTTTGATATGTTTTAAGGGACACAAATCCGCAACTTTTGAGACAAAGAGAAACATGGTCAAAAAATCTGCCGACGAGTTATGAATTTTTGAAAAAAAAACAGTGATTTTTGGAAAAAATTGAAGTTTCATGCAAAAACAAGTTTGACATTATTTTTTAATGCAAAATTGAATTTGCAATCGAAAAGTACTTTACAGATTTTTTGATAAAGGGCTCCGTTTACAGATATAGCCACCGAAAGTTTGATTTGAGCGAAATATCTGCAGTTTTTCAATTTTTAAAAACAGTGACCACGAGTGACCGTTTCTAAAAATATTTTTTTTGAAAAGTTCAGAAAATTTGCTATAAAATTATCTAAGAGACATTGAAGATTGGACCTCGGGTTGCTGAGATAGAGCCGCTTTAAGAAAAAGAAACACGAAAATTGAAGTTTTCTAAGTCTCACCAAAACAACTTACCATTTTCTAATGTCGATATCTCAGCAACTAATGGTCCGATTTTCAATGTTAACACATAAAACATTTATGAAATTTTCCGATCTCTTCGAAAAAAATATTTTGAAAATTTTTAAATCAAGACTAACATTTTAAAAGGGCCAAACATTGAATATTACGCCCATTTAAAATGCTAGTCTTGATTTCCGAGGTCCAATCTTCAATGTCTCTTAGACTATTTTAAAGCAAATTTTCAGAACTCTACAAAAAAAATTTTTTAGAGACGGTCACTCATGGTCACTATTTTTAAAAATTGAAAAACTGCAAATATTTCGCTAAAATCAAACTTTCGGTGGCTATATCTTGAAAACGGAGCCCTTTATCAAAAAATCTGTAGAGTTCTTTTCGATTGCAAATTCAATTTTGCATTAAAAAATAATGTCAAACTTGTTTTTGCATAAAGCTCAGATTTTTTCCAAAAATCACTATTTTTTCAAAAATTCATAACTCAGCGGCAGATTTTTTGACCATGTTTCTCTATGGCTCAAAAGTTGCGGATTTTTGTCCCCTAAAACATATCAAAAAATCTCGAAAATCAAAATATACGTATTTTGGAAAATTAATTTTAGTGAAAAAAAAGTTGATAAAAAAAATCTGCAATTTTTTTCCGTGTACCTATCTGTTTCTCAAAAGTCCTCAACAATACCTACAACTTTGCCGAAGATACCAAATTGATCAGAAAATTCACTTAAAAGTTACAGCTGTTTGAATATTTACATACCATTTTTGTATAGACAGCAGCCAAAATTGTATGGAGACTTGTATGGGTGAACCAATGACACAAAATAGCTTATTTGGTCATAGGGAAGGCCCCACAAAGTTTGGGCCAAATAAAAAAATACAAATAAAATCCATTTCCGGTTTTGGTAGGGAATTGCTCAACTCTACATTCAAAGTAATGTATACAAGAGGAATTAACTGAACTCAATCTCGATTATCAGAAACTCTCCATTTCCAATAATTCGAGTCCTAAAAAATGTGTAATTTTTTTTGGAAGTCAAATTAGGTGCATTTCTGGAGTTTTTTTTTTTTTTTTTCAAAAGGTCCAATAAACCAAATTTCCAGTTTTTGCTTTTTGGGTGTTTTCGAAACCGCCTTGAGTCAGGGGTGTTAAAAATCACCCAAAAAGCAAAAACTGAAAATTTGGTTTACTGGACCTTTTTCAAAAAAACTCCAGATTTGAGTGTTTGATTGCCTGTTTCATGACCACATAAATATTCTTAATATTCAATTGCATATTGGGCGCCATCTTGAATTGCTTATTTTCATATCACTTATGCTATGAACATTTTTTCATGTATGATAGAGTATTTAATCCCAGAAAAAAATAATGTTTAACAAAAAAACGCGATTTCATTACCCATAGATTCGATAATCCGAAGTGATATTTTTTTTTGCGAAAACTTCAGATAATTGAATCTGGACTGAATTTCAAAAAGGCAAATCTTGATGAAAATACTGTACCAAACATACAACAAAATTCGACATTCTCCTAATATTTCATTTTTTTTTGTATAAAATCCTTGGAATTTTAGCTACTCTTAAATCCCTAGTGGTCTAAATTTTGCAAAATTTCCAAAATTATTCAATGAAATACAAAAAAAAAACTAGTTTTCGGAAACTTAAAAAATCACATAGAATAATCAAATCTTAGGATAATCTATCTAGGATTTTTGTTGTTGTCTTATTTGGCACGTTCAGCTCAAATATTGTTCCAAAAATGCTACAAATTGCAAGTAGAAAATGAAACAAAATATGTTTGCCATGATTTGATTTAACGAAGGTCCTTTAAAGTCCTTCAAATATTCAAACCATGGAATATTAAAATTTCGGATAATCGAGGCTTCCGGAAATCGAGTCCAGACTGTATCTTGATAAAAAATCAGTTTAATAGAAAAAATAGTCCTTACTTAATGTAAAATTAACAATAATTGTTATAATTATTATGATAAACTTGTAATATGAAACCACCAAAACCAATCATTTAAATAATCAAATCATCCCTCAAACGCACTCACGCATGAAGGTCGATTCGTGAGCCCTTCATCATTGAGAAATCCGCTAAAAAATTGCCCACCCCATTAAACCCCACGATCAACCCAACCCCAATCAATCATCGAACCTGTCAATCTCGTCGTCGCTTGGATTGTGCTCACATTGCTCACACTTTCAACCCTAACGAGCCGGCGCACACCCTTTTCCCTTAAGACGCGTCTCGACGACGCCGCCACCTAGTCGACTTACTCGCGCAAAAGGTCACCGAGCCCCCCTGGATCGTCCCCCCTGAAAGACAATGTTGAAATTAATGTGCGATCACGCGAACCCACTTCATCAAACAAAAAACCAGAACTACCACAACTACAGCTCGACTTGAGGTGCGGTGGGCAACATTGATCTTGAACGCCAAGTCCTAGCACCTTCAAGTCGCGATACCTTTTGGGTATAGAAACGAACACTCACACCTTCACGCCAAACAAATCGATCGTACCTAATCGATATTTCATGTTTCGTTACGTACGAGCGAGTTCTAGGAGTGTGAGTGCAGCAGCAAAAAAAGAAACAATTAAAAAAAGATAAAACAAAAATCGCAGAAACACGCGATCGCACAAGTTCGCACCGTCGAACAAAACGAACGCGCGATCATGAAAGTGAGACTTGAAGATTGAAAAGAAGGGGAAAAACGAAAGCCAAACAACAAGAAACAAGCAAAAGTGAACAAGTTGAAGATCGCGAAAAAAACGAAGACCACTCAACGATCGTTTGCTGGTGGTGGCGCCATCTGAACTTCACCAGACTTGATCGTGTGCAGCTTGCGCTAGTCGCCGCTAGAGGTCGGCCTGTTCGCTGAGAAGACACTTACCCATTTTTCCGTTTGGACTGTACGGGTCGTAGCTGCCGGTGGACATCGGGGACATGGTGGTCGTGTAGGTGTGGCTCTGCGATCCGGGGGAAGGACTGAGGGGCGGTGCCGAACCCGGCACGCTGCCCGGACTAGGGGACGAGATCCATTCCTCGTTGTTGCTGGAAAGACGGAGAAAATTAATCAGTACGTTTTCGAATTTAATACAATTTAATCATCAACAATTGACAGCTGATTGAGAGATCCCTCCCGAAATTTCATAATGACATCAACGCAGACACATTTTCCTCGCTAGTAATTGCCAATTGATAGCTGATTGCAGTGTTGCTGGCGAAACAAGAAGTTCGAACGTGCAATTTGGTTAATATTTGATGGTATCGATTTGCGCACAGACATACACCAACACGCAAAAACGTCCCCAATTTATGGCAAACATAATGGTCCGGAAAATGGTCCCAGACTCATCAAAAATTCACCAGCGTCCGTCTAACGAGCTGCCAGCCTGCCAGCCCTGGACCCTCATGCGAATATCATCAAAAATGTGTCTGTCCCGACCAGCACAATTCCATGTGTGTTTGGCAGTGCACAGTGGTCCAGATCGCAAAATTAAGTGGAAAATGGATTTTCCGAAAAATGGTGACGTTTTGGAGCTTTGGTGTCTTCAGAAGAGTTGTTGCAAATGGAAAGGGGCAACTTTTGGTTTGGTTCAAAATTAGGGTGGTTCACGATTAGGGTGATTTTGAAAATCTAACTTTTCAGGAATATTTTGGGAATTTTTTGTCTTCTAAAAGTTGATGGGCTTGCCAATCCAAGCAACTTTGTCGAAGACACCAAAATTTATCTCGTAATCTACGCCTTCTATGACCAAATTTATAAAAGCATCTGAGCAAACCTTCAAAATCAGTTTTTGAACGTGGCAATTCAGGGTTAACTTTTAGAGAAAAGTGATATTCGGAGCACTTTTAGAGCTCTACAAAACAAACATTTTCATTTTTTGACATGTCAATTTGGACTTAAGGGTCAAAAGTTACAGCCATTTTAAGGTAAAAAAGATGCAAATTTAAAACTTAAATATCTCAAAATGGCGCAAGCCAAATTTTAAGCACTAGGTTGCATTTGAAAGAAGAGATCTAGCTCTACAAACGCTGAAAAATCTCAGGGTGTTTTTTTAAACTTGAGATATCTTCATTTGAAAAGTCTAATTTTCAAGGAAAACCATATGGGACCACCTAACGAAATTCGAAAATTGTCCAAATATATGTTTTTCCATGTAATTTTGCCCGCTGAATCTGAATCTGCCCTCAGAATTGAGCCAAAATGTCAACAAATCGATTTTGGTCATATTTTGGGTTTCCATGTAAAATTATCATTTAAACCCAAAATATGACCAAAATCGATTTGTTGACATTTTGGCTCAATTCTGAGGGCAGATTCAGATTCAGCGGGCAAAATTACATGGAAAAACATATATTTGGACAATTTTCGAATTTCGTTAGGGTGGTCCCATATGGTTTTCCCTTGAAAATTAGACTTTTTCAAATGAAGATATCTCAAGTTTAAAGAAAAACACCCCTGAGATTTTTTCAGCGTTTGTAATGCTAGATCTCTTCTTTCAAATGCAACCTAGTGCTCAAAATTTGGCTTGCGCCATTTTGAGATATTTAAGTTTTAAATTTGCATCTTTTTTACCTTAAAATGGCTGTAACTTTTGACCCTTAAGTCCAAATTGACATGTCAAAAAATGAAAATGTTTGTTTTGTAGAGCTCTAAAAGTGCTCCGAATATCACTTTTCTCTAAAAGTTAACCCTGAATTGCCACGTTCAAAAAACTGATTTTTGAAGGTTTGCTCAGATGCTTTTATAAATTTGGTCATAGAAGGCGTAGATTACGAGATAAAATTTGGTGTCTTCGACAAAGTTGCTTGGATTGGCAAGCCCATCAACTTTCTAGAAGACAAAAAAATTCCCAAAAATATTCCTGAAAAGTTAGATTTTCAAAATCACCCTAATCGTGAACCACCCTAATTTTGAACCAAACCAAAAGTTGTCCCTTTCCATTTGCAACAACTCTTCTGAAGACACCAAAGCTCCAAAACGTCACCATTTTTCGGAAAATCCATTTTCCACTTAATTTTGCGATCTGGACCACTGTGCAGTGTTATTGAACAGGGTGGGCTTAAAAATTGAAATAAAATGAGAAAAAGTAAAAAATAAATAAAATCTTCGAGTTGCGTTAATAATTTCAGCGCATGCTTTAACAGAACAAAAAAAATATTTAATTATTCATTAAATAATAATTAATTTATTTAAAATATTAAAAAAAGAAAGGGAACTTTGCATCAAAGAGAGAGAATAAAAACACAGAAACTGCTAAGAAATAACTATAATAAGCAAATAGGAAAAAGCATTTTTCGTGTGAAATTTTCTGATCATTCTAAAACACATAATTCCGATAAGTTATCAAAAAACGCAAAAGTCAGCGTGACCTTTGTCATTAATTTTAGAAGTACGCACTTCTTAAGCAATAGCAAAAATATGAAAACGCTTTCTTTAAAAACGGTTAAAAAACACATTTTAAAATTCACAGCTTAAGTTAATTGTCAAATTAATGACAGTGAAAAAAATATTGAACAGGTAAACTGAAAATCAACAAAAAAAATATACAAGTTTGAATCTGTTAGTAAAAAACAATCTAGATTTTACATGTATTTTACAACTATAAGTAAAAGATATAGCTTTCATTTTATTTTTTGCAGTGTTAACTTAGTGGTTGCTAATTATAATGAAGTCTTAACTAAATCTTAATTTTAAAAAATCTATATTTTAAACAATTTGTCAATTTTGCAGAAAATAACAATATCAATAAATATTCATTAATAGTTCCACAATTTAAGGTCAACACTTTAAACAAAATGAAAATCCAGGAATTTTAGTGTAATGTATTTTCTTATTTAACGCTTACAAATGAAATTACATCAAATTAGATGAAAATTCCACCTCGTTGATGTAAAAAGTCAGATTTTTTCCTTCAACAGAATCTGGTGAAATTTTCATGTTTTTCTTTGTAATTTTAAAACCAATCTACAAAGAAATGGAAAAATATTTTACCAGTTTCTAATGAAGAAAAAATCTTCAAAACTTCGCATTTAGATTTTTCTTCGTATTTTTGAATAAATGAAATTCTAGCAAAACATTTCGAAACGTCAAAAATAAGCGTTTCAAGTAATTTCTAAAAGTTAATCTTGATTCTGAAATTCCGAAAAAATAAAAAAGTTTTACAAAAACTTGAAACATTGAAAATGTAATCAATAGATGAGTAATTCTCGCTGAAAGTGGACCACTATTTACACAAGGTGCTCAAAAATCAAAAGCAATGTACTTTTCCAAAAGCCCCCATCAAGTTATGAATGAAACCATGTTTGGTTGGTTGAATTTGTCCTCACCACGGCGCCACGAAGCTAAAACATTTTTTTTAATTGGTAATTTTTTGAATTAGGCGCGTCTACAAAATTGCTAATAACTTTGCAAAACTTCAACGAACCCTTGATGTTTAGGGGTGTTTTGGAAAGGAAATGAGCAGAGCTTTCGAATGCACTTGTCAGAAAAATACCGTTCCATACATTTTTTAGCCATAAAACAACAATGTATTTTTAAAAGTCATTTTTGAAGGCCGGCGCCCCGCTTTATCGAAAAACTGACAAATCCATTCGAAAGCTGAGACGATTTCACATAGAGGACCAATAAATCTAAGGTGTATGTTCCTCCTATCTTTTTTAATCTTATTTTGATTCTGAGAGCGCAGCGCTCCGTTCGTATTTCGGGCGCCCAAGATGTTGCATTAGCTTGCCCCAATTTAAGGTTTTGTCAAACAATATTGGTGCTCACTTTTTAAATGATAGTTTATTATCCAAGGATCAAGATGCACTATTAATAATTGACCAATATTTAAGGTTTTGGGTTCTGCCAGGCAATTTAATGTCAAAAAGTTGTTTTTGTTTACTTTTTTTTTGTTAAATGCTTGTTTACAATTGGGTGGACATTTTTACAGTAAAACTCATGAATGTAGCATGTAGGAAATTTCACTACGAACATTTTTCTTGAGGAGAAAACGTAATTTCGATACTCCAACGCAAAGATATTTGAGTTTTAGTGAGCCTATACATGTTAGGGTACCAAAATTTTCGTAATTAAAATACGCAACTTTTGGTACCCTTTTTTGCCGATTTCGTCAATTTCCCGTTTTCGCGCGCGGCGCGTTGAAAAACCTGGATTTTATTTTCAAAAAATCATATCTCTGAATCCTGTTAATGAACCTCGCCCAATTTTTGATATGTTATTAAAAATTGTCTGAGGAATCCGTTAAAAATATTTTCAGATATAGGCTCTTTGGTCCAGACACCGTCAAAACGGCATTTGATGTTTTCATAAGACTTTTTCAAATGTTAGGCTAGATTTCTGAAACTCCACATTATTTTTTCTTGGAAGTCAAACTTATCATCTTTCTTTTGCACCAAAGACAGCTGAAATCGGTTGAAATGGAGCGAAGTTATGATTTTTTGAAAAAAGTGGTTTTAGCGAAAATCGACGAAAATGGCCATTTTTCGGACCACCCTAACACGGCGTAGGTCACCTTAATGGCCAAACAAAAAAAAATACGGGTCTTATTATTTTGGCCAAGGAAAATTTTGAGCCAAATCGAAGCACTTTTATTTTTTTCTTTAAATTTCATATGGATCTGCTGTATAATTAAAACTTTAAAAGACTGTTTTAAGCAACCAGTCTGAAAAATAATGTCGAAACATGAAAATTATAAGAAATTTTCACAGCTTTTCGGATGAATTTTGTGCATGAAGTATTGTAAAACAGAATTTTTTGACAAAAATCACATTTAAATAAATAAATCTAGAGAACGGAGCAATTTATCAGAAAATACATAATAACATTTTTGACTAAATTTTGAAAATTTGAACATTTTTGATTTCATCCAAAAATCGCATTTTTTCAAAAATTCAAAAGTTGAGTATCAGAAATTTGGACCGTCTTAAAAATCTAGCACAAAAATGCATATTTCAGTATGATAAAACATATAAAAAAATTTGGATTAAAAAAAGTAAAGTAAAGTAAAAGAATCAAACTTTAAGTAATGAAATCAAATAAAAATTTAGGTTTTTTTAGAAAAGTTCTCTACCTAACATATTTTTTTACGAACACATCAAATCGATTAGAAAATTTAACTTATTATGTAAAATAGTTTTTATGGCATAGGAATTGCATGAACAAAATTTCATCCAAATATCCCAAAAAATTTAAAAGTAAAATTAAAAAATACCTGATAATTAATTTCTAAACGTTTGTTCAGGCAAGACTTGGTTCAACATTCGGCGAATATATTCAACTCTGGAGAAATTATCAACGATTTTGTGTTACTTTTATTTTGCCCCATTGATTTAGAAAAAAATCAATAAAAAATTGTTAAATCTACATTTAAATTCCTTCTTTCCTTTTAAATTTTTTTAGTGTGATTATTAATGGAGATGGATGTATATATTTTTTAAATTAACCCTTTTCAATTAATTTTGCATGTGATGATATTTCACACTTAATTTTTGTGTCAGTATTGTTTCATAAAACTATTTTGTTGGTCGGTGTAATTTGTGTAAATTATGTAATATTATCTGTTGCCTGATGTAATAATACTTAAATTTAGAAAAAGTTACATTACATTAGAAAAGTGATTAATATGTATATTTTTAGACGAAAGATTTCAGGTGAAGTATTATTATTGATTTAACTGTGTAGAAATTTTGAATACTTCTACATCAGCGAATCTTTGTTTAAAATTCAAAAATGGTCAAGTCGTTCTCCTCTTTTGGCAAAATAACGATAGAAATAAAAATATAAAAAAATAAAAATTCCAACGTTGGTCATAACAAAAAAGTAATAAATCCTAGCAGATGGGATTTCGTTTTATTTTGCAAATGTATAACACGACAAAACTATTTATAAATAAAATAATTAAGACATTTTTATTTACATAACAAAAATCTACAACCCCACCGCCGCCCAAACGTACCCTCACGCTCCGTGAACCGTGCACACTTCAAAAACCATGGCCTAGGTCTCTGAAACCGCAATTTGTCCTGTCCCGTACGGTTATTCCATATTCCAGCTCGCTCCACCAACAATCCCATCCCATCCCATCGCAGGTCGCTCAGTTTATCCCAGCCGGGGAACGGGGAAAAGTTGGTCCAAAATGAAGACTAGTTGGTCACGGGGGAAATGAGGCAAAAAGCGAGTCTGGTGCTTCAAAATTGTGAGTGGGTGGGAGGGGGTAGACCAGACATATAGTGGAGGAAGGTGGGTTAAGGGAAGGCCGCAAAGGACGACTCCTCATGTTTGTCCTGTTCTGTTGAGCTAGGAGGATGAGAGGAACACACAAAGGAAAGAAGAAAAGCTGGGTAAGTGTGGATCGAAGCTGGAGATGAGTTTGCACCGAGCGTGGGTGGTTTGGGTTGATGTTGCGAAACAGAAAAGGGATGCTTGACAACCAACCATGAACACACAGGAACTAAAGGGAAAAAGGAGAAAATAGAAGGACTATGGTGAAATGAGCCCCGTGACGACGATGTTGTCGACATATTTTACATATTTTGCAATTTTATTTGCTAGGGAAAGGTTGGCTTTTGTTGTTCACAGAAAACACGTGGGAGGAAAGATATTGATTAAGTTTTGCTTCAAAAGAAGACACTTGGATTTGGATACCATCTGCCAAATTTAAATATTCAGACAAAACCCGTTTTCAAAGCACTCTCTCCTCCAAATTCATTGACCCCCACGTGGTCGATCGAAGATAACAGTCCCAACGACGACGACGCAATTTCAGCTGGGGTGCTAAAAATACCCGGACTTTTTCTTCTCGCCAGACATCGGGCAAGGCCGGTTCCGTTGCGAAAGGTCATGGTCCGGTGCCGGTGTTTTGTTTCTCTTTCGGAAAAATGCTCCATGCTCCAAAAACCACCACCACCACTAACTAAGCGAAGAGAGGGTGGAGACGCGCGTGTGCGCACAAAGAATGGAATTATCGAGAGTGTTATACCTTAAACATTTTGAGGGCGAAAAGAGAAGGAGTGTGTGCAAAGCTGGGTCGAGAGGTCATGAAAAATGAATGCTCTGTGGAAAAGCCCGCACCCTCCGAAGAGAGCTTTTTCCAAAACAAAGAAAAAAGTTAAGAAACATTTAGTTTAACGCACACAGTCACAGATATGCTACACATACTACAAATAGGATACGCACCATGACCTGGACAACACCCAACGTTCTGATGTTGAGTAATAGAAGCGATTACTGTGTGAGAAAGTGGGAAAGTTTTTGCGTAATTAAGTTTGAACAGATTCCTTGGAATTCCCCTGCAAAATCTTAAACATTCAACATCATTTATTGAAGAATTTCTGGGAAATTTTCAGCAGAAAAATCTAGGGGCTGATGTAAAATAATGAACAATATTTATATCAGATTATGGTGTAAAACAATTCTATTCAAAAAATTCGATAAAACAAAAATGTCAAGATTTCTAATTTCATGCAATGTTTTTAGTGTCATTTGAACAAAAAGTATTACACAATTCTATAATAAAACATGCTAACAGTTATCCTGCAATTAAAAATAATACAAAAATGTCTTATGGGGTTACATACATGTAGAAAATCACAAAATTTCATATTACAGAAAATTTATTAAATTAACTTAAAAAATGATTTTCAATCGCTCTTGAAAGCTTTATGGAGATATTTTAGGATTGAAGTTAGTTACAGACGATTTAAGCTGAAAATTTTGACATGCGCAAAGCGAACTGTCAAAATTTTCAAGCGTTTTTCTCGGTAGACCAAATTGGCTGAAATTTTGGATGAAGATTCGCAAGACATATCCCGTGTGCATGACGTAGTCCGATTTTGATATTTTGCTTTTCAAAAAAATACAAAAATCCAAAACTTACAATTTTTTATATGAAAAACACAAAAATATTTTTATCTTTTTTTTTAAGTTTTTTTTTTGAAAATTGATATTTGTCATACATACAGGACCAGTTTAACGAGTCTTCACTAAAATTTTGAACCGATTTGGTCAAGGCAGTGTTAAGATATCGTGGCACCCGTTTTTTGAAACTGCTAACTTCAAATAGATATATCTCGGCAATGGTACAATCAAATGTCTTCAAATTTATTTTATAAATAGTTAAAAATGTTTATTTTAATGTCCAGAAAATTGATTTAAAAAAAGTATAAGTTTGTGCCCAAACCAACCTCTGACATTTTTCCAATTTACATTGTGTAACCCCTTAAAATGCATTTTTTGTCTGTTTTTAGGCTTGATGTACAAATTAAGCATGGATAATTTTTAAATTTACTCTCCATTTCAATTAAATTTTCGATGATGAAACAATTTTTTTTTACATATTTTATTCCTTGCTGAAAATAAAATCAAAATGTCAAACGAAACTTTCAAAGTAGAAGGGAAAGATGAATACAAGGAAACTATGTGTATAATGCGTTGTCTAACAATTAAATAAGAAAATAAAAAAATATAAACGACTTCTAAAATACTTTGAGAATATATCCTTACAAAATCACTATTTTGCTTTAATTTTTACAAAATAACAATGAAAGATTAAAATTTTATTCCGGTGCTAATAGACAAGACATACAAAATCAGCACCAACTTCCTCTATCGTTTATATTCATTGTAAACTATAATACCAGTTCTAAGGAAAAAATCGTAATATGTTTTGGTGGACCAAAAAAAAATTAAACTTTTGAGAATGGACAACAATGATTTCACGGAAATCAGATTTTAAGAAAAAAAAAATATTTTTCAAAAATAGCGTTGATAATATTTATAAATCATTTTTTAAGAAAAATCAATTTTGATGTTGGAAATAATTGAAGATTTGTTATAACTAAAAAGTTAAAAATGATTTTCTAGTGAATTTTTTCAATCTTTTTATAAAAATTAAATTAATATGAAGACGCATATTTTGACCCTTTTGAAATGTTGTGCTTGCTATTGAAAACTATAACATTTTCATTATTTTTAACAATCATGATTTAAAATAAAGAGTCGTGTGGTGTTCGTCGGGGGGATCGGTGTGTGACGTCGCGCGCGAGAATCCGCGAGAAAGTGGTGGAAGATTCTGGAATCATTGAAAAGAAGTTCGCGTCGAGGCCTTGGAAGTTGGGCCATCAGTCGTGTGGTGTTCGTCGGGGGGATCGGTGTGTGACATCGCGCGCGAGAATCCGCGAGAAAGTGGTGGAAGATTCTGGAACCATTGAAAAGAAGTTCGCGTCGAGGCCTTGGAAGTTGGGCCATCAGTCGTGTGGTGTTCGTCGGGGGGATCGGTGTATGACATCGCGCGCGAGAATCCGCGAGAAAGTGGTGGAAGATTCTGGAATCATTGAAAAGAAGTTCGGGTCAAGGCCTTGGAAGTTGGGCCATTCCCGAACAGACGGTAATAACTAAATTCATGCCATTTCAATAACAAATATTGTTAAAATAACAGAAAGTGTTATGGAAAATTCTTGCAAAATCTATTTTTGCATAAGAGTTCAATAACAGTTTATGTTATCATAACAAAATTTGTTATTGGTCTGATATTGGTTGAAAGCCAAAACAACTTTAGAATAACATTTTTTGTTATGGAAGAATACCTCGAACTGTTATTGGGATGATCGGATTAGTTGTTAAAATAACAAAAAATAATAACAAAGATTTGTTCGAAGAATAACTTAAATTGTTATTATTCATTCAAATTGTTATTAGTCTGTTATTACAATAACAATCCAATAACAAAAAAATCATAACGACGAATAACAAATCCTGTTATAAATAACATAAAATGTTATTGGCCTAGTATTTTCAAATATCAAAAAACGTTATTCCCAAGTTATTTCCGTCTGCTCGGGTTAGTCGTGTGGTGTTCGTCGGGGGGATCGGTGTGTGACGTCGCGCGCGAGAATCCGCGAGAAAGTGGTGGAAGATTCTGGAACCATTGAAAAGAAGTTCGCGTCGAGGCCTTGGAAGTTGGGCCATCAGTCGTGTGGTGTTCGTCGGGGGGATCGGTGTGTGACGTTGCGCGCGAGAATCCGCGAGAAAGTGGTGGAGATTTCTGGATTTCATTGAAAAAGGGATTCACGTCGTCGTATGTATATTCACTTTCATTTAGTTTTGGAAGCCCTTCCCATAGCATCGTTGCTCGGATGGCACGACGGCGGTAGAAGTGAAAAATCGCGATTGAGGAATTGATAAGTCCTTCTCATAGCGTCGTAGCTCGGAAGGCAACGATTATGTTTCCCTGATCTATTTAAAATTGCACGTCGCCGAATAAATCGATAAATACAATAACATTTAATTTTGAAAGTCCTTCCCATAGCATCGTTGCTCGAATGGCACGCCGGCGGTAGAAGTGAAAAATCGCGATTGAGGAATTGATAAGTCCTTCTCATAGCGTCGTAGCTCGGAAGGCAACGATTATGTTTCCCTGATCTATTTAAAATTGCACGTCGCCGAATAAATCGATAAATACAATAACATTTAATTTTGAAAGTCCTTCCCATAGCATCGTTGCTCGGATGGCACGACGGCGGTAGATGTGAAAAATCGCGATTGAGGAATTGATAAGTCCTTCTCATAGCGTCGTAGCTCAGAAGGCAACGATTATGTTTCCCTGATCTATTTAAAATTGCACGTCGCCGAATAAATCGATAAATACAATAACACTTAATTTTGAAAGTCCTTCCCATAGCATCGTTGCTCGGATGGCACGCCGGCGGTAAGATGTGGAAAGTCCTTCTTATAGCGTCGTAGCTCGGAAGGCAACGATTATGTTTCACTTTCTGGTCATATCATCTACCAAGATGAATCCTGACCTACCCTTTCCTTCCCCTACTAACACAATTCCCCCACTTCCCGTGATGCTTGAAGGAGATGCTGTGGATTCAACGGTCTCATGCGGTGTCAACAGGTATAGAGCGACAAACTCTGTGACTGATGAGTCTGCAACTTCAACTATCGGACTAACATTCCTACCTTTGTTGAACTGCATCTCCTTGGGGGGGCGCCGGTATTGACTTGAAGCAGAGATCTTCAGGGGTTATACAGTGAGGATGATTAGCTCCCACTAATCATCTGTTGGTTCATTGTGTAACTTCAGCTGATCCGTCAATAACGGAGTAGCAGCTCATTGGCAGTCAACCATGCTCATGCTCATGCTCAATCATGATTTAAAATAAAAATTATCACCGTGAAAACAATTTGTTCATAATTTTGTTTATTTCACAAATTGCATGTTTTTTGTTCCTCAATTTAATAAATAAAAACTAACTTAATCCACCTGTGTGGTTGATGCCTTCCTCACTTTTTACCAACAATGGGTAATATGAGTGGTTTGGACACATATTTCAGCTATTTTTTTAGGTCCAGAAAAATAAGTACACAGATATAACTTAACTTGTCATAACTCGAGACAGGGTTGCCAGATTTTCTATTATGTGGACTCGTTGGAAAGGTCTCTTGATTACCTAACCAATGATTGGCCGGATGATGGATCCGGACATCGTTTACATGCATTTAAGTGAGATCCGGCTTCAAAAAAGCACATAAATATCACTAAAGTGGTCATAACTCGAGACAGGGTTGCCAGATCTTCGATGTTGTGGACTCGTTGGAAAGATCTCTTGATTACCTAACCAACGATGGAACGGATGATGAATCCGGACATCGTTTACATACATTTAAGTGAGACCCGGCTTCAAAAAAGTACATAAATATCACTTAAGTGGTCATAACTCGAGACGGGGTTGCCAGATCTTCAATGTTGTGGACTCGTTGGAAAGGTCTCTTAATTACCTAACCAACGATGGGTCAGATGATGGTTCCGGACATCGTTTACATGCATTTAAGTGAGATCCGGCTTTAAAAAAGTACATAAATATCACTTAAGTGGTCATAACTCGAGACAGGGTTGCCAGATCTTCGATGTTGTGGACTCTTTGGAAAGGTCTCTTGATTACCTAACCAATGATGGGTTGGATGATGGATCCGGACATCGTTTACATGCATTTAAGTGAGATCCGGCTTCAAAAAAGTACATAAATATCACTTAAGTGGTCATAACTCGAGACAGGGTTGCCAGATCTTCAATGTTGTGGACTCGTTGGAAAGGTCTCTTGATAACCTAATCAACGATGGAGTGGATGATGGATCCGGACATCGTTTACATGCATTTAAGTGAGATCCGGCTTCAAAAAAGTACATAAATATCACTTAGGTGGTCATATCTCCAGACAGGGTTGCCAGATTTTCAATCATGTGGACTCGTTGGAAAGGTCTCTTGATTACCTAACCAATGATGGGTCGGATGATGGATCCGGACATCGTTTACATGCATTTAAGTGAGATCCGGCTTCAAAAAAGTACATAAATATCACTAAAGTGGTCATAACTCGAGACAGGGTTGCCAGATCTTCGATGTTGTGGACTCGTTGGAAAGATCTCTTGATTACCTAACCAACGATGGAACGGATGATGAATCCGGACATCGTTTACATACATTTAGGTCTCCGGCTTCAAAAAAGTACATAAATATCACTTAAGTGGTCATAACTCGAGACGGGGTTGCCAGATCTTCAATGTTGTGGACTCGTTGGAAAGGTCTCTTGATTATCTAATCAACGATGGGTCGGATGATGGATCCGGACATCGTTTACATACATTTAAGTGAGA
Organism: Culex quinquefasciatus; assembly: GCF_015732765.1. Lineage (NCBI taxonomy): Eukaryota > Metazoa > Arthropoda > Insecta > Diptera > Culicidae > Culex > Culex quinquefasciatus. Next base: position 35,369,545 of record NC_051862.1, read on the forward strand.
CCCGGCTTCAAAAAAGTACATAAATATCACTTAAGTGGTCATAACTCGAGACAGGGTTGCCAGATCTTCGATGTTGTGGACTCGTTGGAAAGGTCTCTTAATTACCTAACCAACGATGGGTCAGATGATGGTTCCGGACATCGTTTACATGCATTTAAGTGAGATCCGGCTTTAAAAAAGTACATAAATATCACTTAAGTGGTCATAACTCGAGACAGGGTTGCCAGATCTTCGATGTTGTGGACTCTTTGGAAAGGTCTCTTGATTACCTAACCAATGATGGGTTGGATGATGGATCCGGACATCGTTTACATGCATTTAAATGAGATCCGGCTTCAAAAAAGTACATAAATATCACTTAACCTTCCTACGGTATTGGGGTCCTTTTCGGCCTTTTTGAAAATTTAATTTGCCATAACTTTTGCTATATACATGCTAAAGCCTTGAAATTTTCTGACATTAAATAAATAGTATAAATACACATTTCACAAAACAAACAAACCTTGGACGACCCCTAGGGAAGCGTCCATAAAAAAAGTTACTTTAAAGGTATTGGGGTCCTTTTCGACCCCAAACTTTAAAAAATCATCAAAAATCCAGTTTTTGACCGATTCCGGTTCTTTTGGTCACAAACGAAAGCTTAGAACGTCCCCTTTCCGAAACCGACCTGGAAAACCGGATTTGGTCACTGTGGCCACCGGGAATCGGCCGAAAAAGGACCTTTTTGAGACACCAACTTGGACGACCTGTATCTCCGGCAAATTTCAACCAATCAGGATGCTCCGGGTTGCATTCGACAGGTATTTACCTGTACTTTGACCACAAATATTAATATCAGGGCCAGGTGACCTACCGGTTCCGGAAATCCGGAACATCCGAAAAGTTCATGTTTTACTGTTTTTCACATATATGTGATACCAATACTCTCATGATAGTTGAAATTGATCCATAAAACTTACTTAAAACACAATACACGATTGCCAGAACCACAATGGAGTGCTAGTGGCCACTTCCGGGTAACCTGGAACCGGTTCCCGGGTACCCGATGAACGGCCAACTTGACTTTTTTGGTGAAAACCCATCATGTTGCACATCAAACTCCATGAAATTGAAAGATATGTCCATATTTGGTAATGCCGTTGTTCGCTGAGCCATCCTGGCCAATTTGGAACCGGTTACCGGTGGCCCCTTGGGGACATTTCCGGAATATGAGAGAAACCCTATCATGCGACATATCAAACTTCATGGAATTGAAAGAAATGTCAATTTACGGTCATGCCGTTGTTCGCTGACCCATTCTGGCCAATCTGGAGCCGGTTACCGGTGGCCCCTTGGGGACACTTCCGGAATATGAGAGAAACCCTATCATCCGACATATCAAACTTCATGAAATTGAAAGATATATCAATCTACGGTCATGCTGTTGTTCGCTGACCCATTCTGGCCAATCTGGAACCGGTTACCGGTGGCCCCTTGGGGACACTTCCGGAATATGAGAGAAACACTATCATCCGACATATCAAACTTCATGAAATTGAAAGATATGTCAATTTACGGTCATGCCGTTGTTCGCTGACCCATTCTGGCCAATCTGGAGCCGGATACCGGTGGCCCCTTGGGGACACTCTCGGAATATGAGAGAAACCCTATCATCCGACATATCAAACTTTATGAAATTGAAAGACATGTCAATCTACGGCCATGCCGTTGTTCGCTGATCCATTTTGGAAATGGTTCCCGGTGGCCCCTTGGGGACAATCCCGGAATATGAGAGAAACCCTATCATCCGACATATCAAACTTTATGAAATTGATAGATATGTCAAGTTACGGTCATGCCATTCTTTGCTTATGCATTCTGGCAATTCTGGAACAGGTTTCCGGTGGCCCCTTGGGGACACTCCCGAAATATGAGAGAAACCCTATTATCCGACGAATCAAACTTCATGAAATTTATGGATATGTCAACCAAAGGACCTCGGGGCCTCGTGGCGCGGTGGTTAGCGGCTTCGGCAGCCGATCCCTAAGTTGCTATGAGGCGCGGGTTCGATTCCCGCCTTATCCTCCTGGCCTTCTATCGGATGGGGAAGTAAAACGTCGGTCCATTTGCGTAAAAGAGGTTTTGGGTGACTCACCACACATAACCTTCGGACGCCTAGAAATGAGCAGGAACTTGCAACAGAGCCCACAAAAGACCCGGGGGTCGTTAAAGTGGATTGCTTTGCTTTTTTTCAACCAAAGGTCAGCGAACAATTGCATGACCGTAGATTGACGTAGTTTTCAATTTCATGAAGTTTGATATGTCTGATGGTAGGGTAACTTTCATATTCCAGAAGTGTCCCCAAGGGGCCACTGGTAACCGGGGGCCACTGGTAACCGGTTTCAAATTGGCCAGGATGTGTCAGCAAACAACAGCATGGCCGTAGATTGACATATCTTTCAATTTCATGATTTTTGATAGGTTTTTTCTCATATTCCGGAAGTGTCCATAAGGGGCCACAGGTAACCGGTTCCATGATGGCCAGAATGGGTTAGCGAACAACGGCATGACCGTAAATTGACATATCTTTCAATTTCATGAAGTTTGATATGTCGGATGATGGGTTTCTCTCATATTCCGAGAGTGTCCCCAAGGGGCAAAGGGCCACCGGTAACCGGTTCCAAATTGGCCAGGATGGGTCAGCAAACAACAGCATGAGCGTAGATTGACATATCTTTCAATTTCATGAAGTTTGATATGTTGGATGATAGGGTTTCTCTCATATTCCGAGAGTGTCCCCAAGGGGCCACCGGTAACCGGCTCCAGATTTGCCAGAATGGGTCAGCGAACAACGGCATGACCGTAAATTGACATATCTTTCAATTTCATGAAGTTTGATATGTCGGATGATAGTGTTTCTCTCATTTTCCGGAAATGTTCCCAAGGGGCCACCGGTAACCGGCTCCAGATTGGCCAGAATGGGTCAGCGAACAACGGCATAACCGTAAATTGACATATCTTTCAATTTCATGAAGTTTGATATGTCGGATGATAGGGTTTCTCTCATATTCCGGAAGTGTCCCCAAGGGGCCACAGGTAACCGGCTCCAGATTGGCCAGAATGGGTCAGCGAACAACGGCATGACCGTAAATTGACACATCTTTCAATTTTATGAAGTTTGATATGTCGGATGATAGGCTTTCTCTCATATTCCGGAAGTGTCCCCAAGGGGCCACCGGTAACCGGTTCCAGATTGGCCAGAATGGGTCAGCAAACAACAGCATGAGCGTAGATTGACATATCTTTCAATTTCATGAAGTTTGATATGTTGGATGATAGGGTTTCTCTCATATTCCGAGAGTGTCCCCAAGGGGCCACCGGTAACCGGCTCCAGATTTGCCAGAATGGGTCAGCGAACAACGGCATGACCGTAAATTGACATATCTTTCAATTTCATGAAGTTTGATATGTCGGATGATAGTGTTTCTCTCATTTTCCGGAAATGTCCCCAAGGGGCCACCGGTAACCGGCTCCAGATTGGCCAGAATGGGTCAGCGAACAACGGCATGACCGTAAATTGACATATCTTTCAATTTCATGAAGTTTGATATGTCGGATGATAGGGTTTCTCTCATATTCCGGAAGTGTCCCCAAGGGGCACCGGTAACCGGCTCCAGATTGGCCAGAATGGGTCAGCGAACAACGGCATGACCGTAAATTGACACATCTTTCAATTTTATGAAGTTTGATATGTCGGATGATAGGGTTTCTCTCATATTCCGGAAGTGTCCCCAAGGGGCCACCGGTAACCGGTTCCAGATTGGCCAGGATGGCTCAGCGAACAACGGCATTACCAAATATGGACATATCTTTCAATTTCATGGAGTTTGATGTGCAACATGATAGGTTTTCACCAAAAAAGTCAAGTTGGCCGTTCATCGGGTACCCGGGAACCGGTTCCAGGTTACCCGGAAGTGGCCACTAACACTCCAGAGTGGTTCTGGCAATCGTGTATTGTGTTTTAAGTAAGTTTTATGGATCAATTTCAACTATCATGAGAGTATTGGTATCACATATATGTGAAAACAGGAACACATGAACTTTTCGGATGTTCCGGATTTCCGGAACCGGTAGGTCACCTGGCCCTGATATTAATATTTGTGGTCAAAGTACAGGTAAATACCTGTCGAATGCAACCCGGAGCATCCTGATTGGTTGAAATTTGCCGGAGATACAGGTCGTCAAAGTTGGTGTCTCAAAAGGTCCTTTTTCGGTTGTAGCCGATTCCCGGTGGCCACAGTGACCAAATCCGGTTTTCCAGGTCGGTTTCGGAAAGGGGACGTTCTAAGCTTTCGTTTGTGACCAAAAGAACCGGAATCGGTCAAAAACTGGATTTTTGACGATTTTTTAAAGTTTGGGGTCGAAAAGGACCCCAATACCTTATGTGTGATTTTTTTTTAATACCAAGGGAAGGTTAAGTGGTCATAACTCGAGACAGGGTTGCCAGATCTTCGATGTTGTGGACTCGTTGGAAAGGTCTCTTGATAACCTAATCAACGATGGAGTGGATGATGGATCCGGACATCGTTTACATGCATTTAAGTGAGATCCGGTTTCAAAAAAGTACATAAATATCACTTAGGTGGTCATATCTCCAGACAGGGTTGCCAGATTTTCAATCATGTGGACTCGTTGGAAAGGTCTCTTGATTACCTAACCAATGATGGGTCGGATGATGGATCCGGACATCGTTTACATGCATTTAAGTGAGATCCGGCTTCAAAAAAGTACATAAATATCACTTAAGTGGTCATAACTCGAGACAGGGTTGCCAGATCTTCAATGTTGTGGACTCGTTGGAAAGGTCTCTCGATTACCTAACCAACGATGGGTCGGATGATGGATCCGGACATCGTTTACATTCATATAATTGAGATCCGGATATATGTGAAAACACATTTTTATACATAACTTTTGAACTACTTATCGAAACTTCAAACAATTCAATAGCGATGTATGGGTTCAGCCAGTGCTGAGAAAACTTGGCAAGATTTTTGAACACATACATACATACATACATACATACATACACACACACACACACACACACACACACACACACACACACACACACACACACACACACACACACACACACACACACACACACACACACACACACACACACACACACACACACACACACACACACACACACACACACACACACACACACACACACACACACACACACACACACACACACACACACACACACACACACACACACACACACACACACACACACACACACACACACACACACACACACACACACACACACACACACACACACACACACACACACACACACACACACACACACACACACACACACACACACACACACACACACACACACACACACACACACACACACACACACACACACACACACACACACACACACACACACACACACACACACACACACACACACACACACACACACACACACACACACACACACACACACACACACACACACACACACACACACACACACACACACACACACACACACACACACACACACACACACACACACACACACACACACACACACACACACACACACACACACACACACACACACACACACACACACACACACACACACACACACACACACACACACACACACACACACACACACACACACACACACACACACACACACACACACACACACACACACACACACACACACACACACACACACACACACACACACACACACACACACACACACACACACACACACACACACACACACACACACACACACACACACACACACACACACACACACACACACACACACACACACACACACACACACACACACACACACACACACACCCGTGAACCGTGGGGACAGGTGAGGGTCCTGCGGAGCTTAGCTGCCAGCTACCGGGCGGGTTGCAGTAGGCGGATAGCTGTCGGCGATTGCATACATTCATTGCATCGCCCCCGGACCAGCAGCGGGAGGATGTCTAGGACGTGGCGGAATTGAACAAGGGCACTGTTTAATTTCTTCGAAAAAACCACATGGGTCCGTAAACACCTCTGTCAAGCGATCGAACGCCGCTATAAGTGTTTTAGCCCAAAACCTCACCAAACCCCGAATCCAAGATGTGATGCGACCCGTGTCGAGGATGCATGGCTGGGGGTTCAACAAATTCCCAGTCGATAACGGAGCCTGTGGGGCACAGGGGCGAACCCACACGTAATTTGCCCTTACTGCGTCACGGCAGGGCACTGGCGCAGCGGACCGTATTTCCCTAGCGACTCGTGGGATTCAAAATGAAGACAAGTGAAACAAACCAACAAAGGGTCCCGATGCGCCCCAAGCATCGGAAAACACGGAGGTAGAAGAGGACGCAAACGTCGAAATGGCAGGAGGCGAGTCAAACGGCGGCGACACAGCAGGCGGAGTGGCGAGCGCGTTCCGTGGAAGCGGGAAGGTGTTGAGATCCCCAGTGTTGAACCAGGCGGCTGCTTCGAGTCAGCAGATAGGAGTAATTGGAGAGGAGACTCCCAAGTCATCCTTGTTGAACTTCGCCGGCAGTACCCCTCAGGACGGAGTCCTGCTTGGAAGGACCGCGTTACAGGAGGTCAGGAGGAGGGTCAACGAACTCTTTGATTTCATCAAGGACAAAAACAACGTCCACACCAGAATCAAGCAGATGGTGAATGGAGTCAAGGCAGCCATGAATGCCGCAGAGCGCGAAAACAACTCGCTGGTGGTGACGCGGAATTCACTGAAGCTCAGAGCTGAAAGAGCCGAAGAAACGCTGAATGCAAAACTGGAGGAGGAAGCGCTACGGGAGAAAGAACCGAAAACGCCGCCCGGCCCAAGCTCTAAAAGGGACAGGGAAACGCCTGGAGAGGAGGAGGACGCAAAGAAGCAGAAGCAGGAAATGGAGACAGTCCGGGCCCGGCGAAGGAACCAGAACCAACCCCAGGGAAGGAGAAGGAATGGGAGAAGGTCAAGAAGAAGAAGCGGAAGAAAAAGGAAGCAGAACGAGGACACCCAAAAACCCAAGTTTCGCAGGGAGCGTAACAAAGGCGAGGCTTTGGTGGTCGAGGTGAAGGAAGGTGTTTCGTACGCAGACCTCCTCCGGAAAGTACGAACCGATCCGGAACTCAAGGAGCTTGGCGAGAACGTGGTTAAAACCAGGCGCACCCAAACCGGAGCGATGCTTTTTGAGCTGAAGAAGGATCCCGCGGTCAAGAGCTCAGCTTTTAAGTCCCTCGTCGAGAAAGCCGTAGGCTACGAGTCGAAGGTACGAGCGCTATCACCGGAGACAACGATCGAGTGCAGGAACCTGGACGAGATCACGACGGAGGAAGAGCTAGAAGATGCGCTGATCGTTCTTCTGGATGACCGTACGACACCGATGGCAATCCGGTTGAGGAAAGCCTACGGCGGCACGCAAATTGCGTCGATCCGACTATCGACGCCTTCGGCGTCTAAGCTGCTGGAAACCGGCAAGGTCAAAGTAGGGTGGTCGGTGTGCCCACTGAGGCCTGTTCCTCGAGTGACCCAGCAGATGACGAGGTGTTTCCGCTGTATGGGTTTCGGCCACCAGGCGAGAAATTGCGACGGTCCCGATCGAACCAACAGTTGCAGAAGGTGTGGTAGAGAAGGCCACATGGCAAGAGACTGCAAAAATCAGCCGAAGTGCGTGCTCTGTAAAGAAGGCGACGGCAATAGCCATGCGACGGGTGGCTTTAATTGCCCGGTGTACAAGAAGCTGGCCTCGGGCAAAAAGTAATGGAGGTGTCCCAGGTGAACCTCAATCACTGCGACACTGCACAGCAACTGCTGTGGCAGTCGACCGCGGAGACGGGGTGTGACGTGGCAATTATTGCAGAACCGTACCGAGTTCCACACGACAACGGAAACTGGGCCGCGGATACAGCAAGAATGGCGGCGATACACGTGATGGGGCGGTACCCCATACAGGAAGTGGTCTCGAGGGCGTTTGAAGGATTCGTGATAGCCAAAGTAAACGGGACCTTCTTCTGTAGCTGCTATGCTCCCCCAAGATGGACCTTGGAGCAGTTTCAGCAGATGCTGGATAGTCTGACCGATGAACTGATCGGACGAAGCCCGATCGTTATCGGAGGTGACTTCAACGCGTGGGCGGTCGAGTGGGGTAGCAGATGCACCAATGCTAGGGGCATAGCCTAATGGAAGCTCTGGCAAAGCTAGACGTTAGGCTGGCGAATCGCGGAACCAGCAGTACCTTCCGCAAAGACGGTCGTGAGTCCATTATCGACGTTACGTTCTGTAGCCCGCGACTGGCGGCCGACATGAACTGGAGGGTGAGTGAGGACTATACCCATAGCGATCACCAAGCGATCCGGTACAGCATCGGGAGACGAGCCCCTGTACCAGATAGGAGCAGCCGGTCCTACGGAAGGAAATGGAAGCTGCAGTACTTCGACGAGGGTCTCTTCGTGGAAGCGCTCCATTGGTGTGATGGTCCCCAAGACTTGAGTGCCGACGTGCTAACAGCACAACTGGTGACAGCATGCGACACAACCATGCCGCGGAGACTGGAGCCAAGGAACTGTCGTCGTCCAGCCTACTGGTGGAATGAAGAACTCGGTACCCTTCGGGCAAGTTGCCTCAGCGCCAGAAGACGAGTCCAGAGAGCAAGATCCGAAGCAACTAGAGAGGAGTGCAGAGAGGAGTACCGGTCTGCAAAGGCCGCGCTCAAGAAAGCGATCAAATGCAGCAAGACAAACTGCTTCAAGGAGTTATGCCAAGACGCTGATGCAAACCCTTGGGGAGCGCATATCGTGTCGCGATGGCGAAGATCAGAGGCCCATCGATGGTGGCTGAAACGTGTCCCGACAAGCTGAAGGTCATTGTGGAAGGGCTCTTCCCAAGACATGACCCAACGACATGGCCTCCTACACCGTACAACGACGAAGGGGTAGCAACGCCGAAGGTCATCTGATCACCAACGAAGAACTTGTGGCAGTAGCGAAGAGATTGAAGGTGAAGAAAGCTCCCGGCCCGGATGGAATCCCGAATTTCGCCCTGAAATCGGCGGTTCAAGCATTCCCGGACAGGTTTCGAACAGTCCTGCAGAAATGCCTGGACGAAGGACACTTCCCCGACCCGTGGAAGGTTCAAAAGCTCGTGTTGCTGCCGAAGCCAGGCAAACCACCGGGGACCCATCATCGTATAGGCCTATATGTTTGCTGGACACCCTCGGAAAGCTTCTGGAACGGATCATCCTTAACCGGCTGACCAAGTACACGGAGAGCGAGCATGGCTTAGCAGCGAGGCAGTTCGGCTTCCGTAAAGGGAGATCCACGGTGGACGCCATCCGGAAAGTGGTCGAGAAAGCCGACGAAGCGCGGAGGAAAAACGCAGGGGAACCGTTGCTGCGCAATAGTCACGATTGACGTCAAGAACGCGTTCAACAGTGCGAGCTGGGCGGCCATAGCAGCAGCGCTGCACAAAATGAAGGTGCCTGACTATTTGTGCAGGATCTTGAAGAGCTACTTCGAGAACCGCGTGCTGGTCTACGACACTGCCGATGGACAAAAACCGTTGTTGTTACCGCGGGAGTTCCGCAGGGATCCATTCTGGGTTCAGCACTGTGGAACGGAATGTATGACGGAGTGTTGACACTGGGACTACCCAACGGCGTAGAGATTGTTGGCTTTGCAGACGACATAGTGCTGACGGTAACCGGCGAAAATGTCGAGGAGGTCGAAGTGCTGGCTATGGAGGCAATCGCAATGATCGAGAACTGGATGCTCGAGGTGAAGCTGCGGATCGCTCACCACAAGACGGAGATGGTGCTGGTTAGTAACCACAAGAAGGTGCAGCAGGCCCAGATACACGTTGGAGAACACGTCGTGCACTCGAAGAGAGCGCTCAAGTATCTCGGGGTGATGGTGGATGACCGGCTGAACTTCAACAGCCACGTCGATTACGCCTGCGAGAAGGCGGCGAAGGCGATCATGGCACTGTCGAGGATGATGCCGAACAACGTTGGACCCAGGAGCAGTAGGCGCCGCCTCTTGGCAAGTGTCGCGACGTCCATACTTAGGTACGGCGGACCGGTATGGTGGACGGCGTTGGGGACGAAGCGAAATCGAGCGCTGCTCGACAGAACGCAGAGACTGATGGCCATGCGGGTTGCAAGCGCGTACAGGACCATTTCGTCGGAAGCAGTTGGCGTCATAGCCGGAATGATCCCCATCGGCATCACACTGGAGGAGGACACCGTGCGCTACACCCGGAGAGGCACGAGAGGTATCCGGGAAGCTGCGAGAGCCGAATCGCTGGCAAGGTGGCAACGTGAGTGGGACACCACGGAGAAAGGCAGATGGACGCATCGGCTTATCCCGTCCGTATCCACGTGGGTGAGCAGAAGGCATGGAGAGGTCACCTTCCACCTCACACAGTTCCTGTCGGGCCATGGCTGCTTCAGGAAGTACCTGCACAGGTTTGGACATGCAGAGTCTCCTCTCTGTCCGGACTGCGTCGATTGCGAGGAAACACCGGAGCACGTGGTGTTCGCCTGCCCTCGCTTCGAGGCAGCGCGAAGCGAAATGCTGGCCATTATCGGAGCGGACACCAGCCCGGATAATGTGGTGCGAAGAATGTGCAGCGACATCGCCAAGTGGAATGCGGTCGTCGGAGCGGTGACGCAGATCACTTCGGCTCTCCAGCGGAAATGGAGAGACGATCAGAGGAGGAACGACTAGGAGCCTAGTCGAAAACCCACGAGTGTGGCTGTGAAGGAGAGCACGTTATGATGGTCGGCTCTACCAAATCGGTACACGTCTCGATGGTCACAGGAGTCGAGAACCCACGAGTGTGGCTGTGAAGGAGAGCACGTTATGACGGTTGGCTCTACCAAATCGGTACACGTCTCGATGGTCCAAGGAGAGGGCTGCATATGACTAGCCGATCAAAAGCAACGCGATTCTTGGGCGCGGTTAAACCCTCGCATGGACTCATATGTATGTAGGACAGGAAATGGTTCTAGCACCCGGCATGGATCCTGTAAGTAGACTAGTGCAGAAAATGCAACGCCTCCCCGAAGTTATACTGAAAGGTGGTCCCGGGGACAAGGGCACGGCGTTCAAGGACTGGTTTAGTGGGTCGGGAAAACTCTTTTTTTGTTTTCCCAACCCCACACTACCTGAGAAATGAATTTTCAGGTGTCTGGTAGCAGATTCCGACCTTGTAAAAAAAAAAAAAAAAAACACACACACACACACACACACACACACACACACACACACACACACACACACACACACACACACACACACACACACACACACACACACACACACACACACACACACACACACACACACACACACACACACACACACACACACAGAGACATTTGTTCAGTTTTCGATTCTGAGTCGATATGTACATATGAAGGTGGGTCTTCGAGCTTTTAATAAAAAGTTCATTTTTAGAGAAGGATTATAGCCTTACCTCAGTGAGGAAGGCAAAAAACACGGATATGGTAATTTCATCTTATGTAGAAAATGTTAATTGAAAATATTGTTAACTATTTTTAAGTGCAAACGTTTCTTCTCGAATTGTGAGAAAATAACCATGTGTGATCATAAACTTCTTACACGAGACCATCTAAAACACTACACTAAAGGAATTCTCTTTAAAAATTGTTAATTTTCCTTATTATTTTATTTTGACTAAAATTGTATGCATTTACTATCAACTATTTCTTCAAAAAACTTTAAAATTGAAATGGAAATTTAAGTGCAATCAGCTGAAATTAATTTGAAATGCTTTCCCTTGCATTTGAAATTATGTCTAACATGTTCGGGTTTATTTAAGTTGAACTTTAGTGGATTTGCGATGAACAGTACGGAAAAAAAATCTCGTTAATGTTTTTCAAACGTAAAATCCTACATTTTTGAGAAAGTAATGATTGATACAACAACGTTTTTTTTTTTAATTTAAATGGTGTAGGGTAGAGTAGTCATCAATGAGACTCGGGGAACAATGATAAAATGGCTCTCACAAGTCGTAATTTCAACCAATCAGGCTCATATTTGGGGGAAAGGTGTGTCTACTAGATACACGTCTGCCATATTAGTGGCTTTGGTTATGGACGCTCCCATGAAAAGTAATTCTGAAATGTTTGATTCTGGGGTGTAAAAGTAAATTATGGACAAAAAAACTTTTTCGCTCGTAGGCTGCCATTTACACCAAAACTAATATTTCTTAAAATTTCTTTCGACGTTCTATAGGGATTAAGTTGGGCTACAATGTCCTTTCATTAGATTTAGCCAAAATTTAGAATATACTCAGAATCCAGGGCTGTCTCATTGTTCCCCACTCATTTCAGCCCATGGGTAACAATGAGACACTTTGATTTTTCTTCAATAAACTTTTCAAAATCGATGGAAATCTTTCAAAACATGAATTAAAAGCGAATTTTGGCATATTTATAGAGTTTAAACTTCATTTAACAAAAAATACAAAGTTATTTGTTATTAATATATGGATTTTACAAAATTGAAATACTTTTTAGTGTAACTTTTGTTATTAAAAATTTCATGTTGGCAAAATGCTTTAAAATGTTCAAGGCAAGTCACCTGCAATGGAACAATACAAAAACATGATGTTTTGCTAGAAAAATGTTGATTTTCGTAGAGTGTCTCATTGTTCCCCAGCTGTCTCATTGTTCCTGCCAAGTGCGTCTACAATGAGACAGTTGAATAACTCTGGCTGTAGATGTCGGATCGATCTCATATTTTTGTCAATGTTAGAACACATTAAAAGAATGATAATGCAACTAAAAGCTCATTAAAACATGCTGATGAAAAAAATTAGAAAAATCGTTGAAAGTTGAAAACCAAAAGTGTCTCATTGATGACTACCCTACCCCAATTCTTGTTTGTATTTTTACCGAAAAGCTGAGAAAATTTCCGTCAATTTTCCTTTTTTGACTAGATTGATCGGACAGCTGGTTGCCTCTTAGATATTACAATTTATGAAAATTTGATTTTCTCATGTTCATCTAATAGACCTTCATTTTTAAACACACGATTTCTCAGAAACCTACGGTTGAATTTTCAATGCTACAAAATATAAATATTGTTTTGTTCTTTTCTATAAAAATATTTGAAATTAAAAAATCTAGTCGTTTTTTATGCCCTAAATAAGTGATTTCACCATAAAAAAAGTCAATCTTGATTCAAAAATTTCGAAGTTATTTTTAAAGAAAATTTCTTTTTGCAATGAAAATCGAACAAACAGTTTCCAAGATACCGCGAGTTTAAAAATAGGAGCTTTTAAGATGACGTTGAATAAAATCTTATTTTTCACAAAACTTTCAGCTTCAAGAAGTTGTTTCTCAGTAACCAGCAGCAGTCCAATCAATAAATTCAGAAAATGAATTATAAGAAGAATTTTCTGAAAAAAATGCAAATTTCTTGAGAATTAATCCTAAGATTTAATAAGATTATAATATATTCTACAATACATCAAAATTTATTTGAAAGGTTAAATATCAATAGGTCATCCTAGTGGTAAATCAAATCAAAATCAAATTTATTTGAAAAATAAAATCTTACATGCGACCTAAATATATTTTATTTTTTGATAAAATTGACCGTTTCCAAGTTAGAGCCAAAAGTTGAAAATAGTAGTTTATGCAACAAGTTGCAAAAAGAGGATTTTTTCAGCACGAGTCGTACATTTATCCAACGAGGTTCACCGAGTTGGATAAATACGAAGAGTGCTGAAAAAATCAAGTTTTGCAACGAGTTCCATACAACATTTTTTGCAATTCCAAAAAACACACACTGAGTGAAATTTTATGTCGAATTTTCATGTATTTTGTCAATAAATCGTTAAAATCAAAAAAATGTTGAAAATTGTTACTTTTCGAAACAAGTGCTGAAAAGTGTAGCTATTCGATTCTGTTATTTTTGGTACAGAAAGCCTACTTTTCGTCGTTCAAGAATGACAGGAAAAGTAAGTAGTTTCACGACGGAATTGCAAAAAGCATATTTCAGGTTTAGAAAAAGTAATCTATTTCTAAAATAATTTTGTTCGAAAAGCTGAGGAAACTACCAAAAATTTGCCAGTTAAGGACTTTGGTGTTAGTTGCAGAGATGGGTAGTTAATTTAAATTTAGAAACAAAAATATTTTTTTTTAAAGTTTTTCGCATTTGCCTTACTTGGGTTTTAAAATTGAGTTTAGATTGCGGATTTTATTTCACATATCAATTTTTTGAGCACAATGACGCTTGGTGAGACCAAAAAAGTTTTAAAAATATTATTTAAATCAATTGTGAATATTTTGGTTCGCTATCATTCTTGTAAGACATCTCCTACAGTTGATTTATCGAATCAAAGTATTTTGAATTAAAAAAAACTAAGTGCTTTTTATGGCTTTATGCTGAAATAAACATAGGGCATTAGGATTAAATTATACAAATTATGATATCTCGGGAATATTTGGTATTTTATAATTTATATAAAAAATTAAACCTGTTTGGATTTTTTCGATCCCTTGAAAAAAAAAAGATATTTAAACTTGAACTAACCTAACGTTTCAAAATGATTTAAAATTAGTGTATAGAACTTTCTTTTGGATGATTGGTCTATTCAAATTTAAAATTTCTACATGTTTATAAGAAAACAAATCCAGAGAAGCAATCTGATGGGACAAATTTGCCATACGATTTTTTTTTTCTCAAATTTCTGTTTTTATACATCGGACATTTAAGCCGGCATGGACAGTGAAGATCTCTCAAATCATGAAATATCTTGATGAAACTTTCAAAAGTATTTATGACTCACCTCTCCAACCGTCGCTTCCCCCCGTAGATGACATTCCCGTTGACGGTGCCGGTCGCCCCGCTGGAAGCCGGAGCCGCGGCCGCCGCCGCCGCCGCCTGCACCGGTATGGCAGTAACGGTAACTCCCCCGCTGGTAGTGGCACTTATCGCTCCCGCTCCCTTTCCCCCACCTCCACTATCGGTGACCGGCATCGGTTCCACCTTGACCGCCTTCAGCATGATCTCATCACCGATCTTGACGATGCTGATGCTGTTGTTGTTGTTGGCGGCCGCCGCCTTCAGGATCTTCTGGGCCGTGACCACCGCCGTTGAGTTCGACGTGGTGCGGTCGGAACTGCCGGAACTGGCTGCAAGGCCAGTGATGGTGGTGGCATTCGTGAGGGCGTTCAGCGAGGTCAACCCGATGATCTGGATTGCTCCTGCTCCGCCGCCGGCGACGGTGCTTTGGTGCTGGATCGGCTGTTGGACCAGGGTCAGCTGCGTGGGCTGACCGGTTACGGACTGGACCGTTTGGACACTTCCTTGCTGCTGCTGCTGTTGCTGGACACTTCCGGTTGGGTTTGTGCTGACGATGTTTAGACGGTACATGACCTTCTGGGCTCCGGGAGTTGATTTAAATTGGGGTTTTTTTGAGATTTTTTTTTTCGAAAAAATAGGGGAATCAAAACGAAAAAATAACAGGGAGATTTACAGAAAAGAACGGAAAAATCTACCCTGGGAGATTCATTTGTTGGTGTACCCCCGATGCATCGTGGATCTCTTTTTCTTGAATTTGCTGTGATCCTTGAACCGTTGGAGCATGGTTCTGAATCGTGGTGACGAGTTCTTTAGCAGTTCCTCCGGGATCGCCAGCTAGTACGGTTCGCGGTGAGGTTCATTATCTGAAATGAGATAAAAAAAAACGAGACATAATTACATTAGTGTCACCAGGAGGAACTCACATATCGACGTGGACATAACCCCGTTAGGCCCCTTTAGGCCACATATTGGATTACGCGGGAATCAAGTGCAAGTGCATATAATGGGTATGTGGCCACCACCGTGGCGGAAGTTCAGTGCAGTCTAGCCAGGGGAATCGATTCGCCGGACGGAATTGGCGTGTGTCACGAGAAAAGTTGATTTTGTGCTAAAAAAGAACGCTGGTTGGGAAATATAATTTAAACTAATTTCTGATTTCTTTTGTCTTCTGTCTTTTGTCATTTGTCATTTGTCATTTGTCATTTGTCATTTGTCATTTGTCATTTGTCATTTGTCATTTGTCATTTGTCATTTGTCATTTGTCATTTGTCATTTGTCATTTGTCATTTGTCATTTGTCATTTGTCATTTGTCATTTGTCATTTGTCATTTGTCATTTGTCATTTGTCATTTGTCATTTGTCTTTTGTCTTTTGTCTTTTGTTTTTTGTCTTTTGTCTTTTGTCTTTTGTCTTTTGTCTTTTGTCTTTTGTCTTTTGTCTTTTGTCTTTTGTCTTTTGTCTTTTGTCTTTTGTCTTTTGTCTTTTGTCTTTTGTCTTTAGTCTTTAGTCTTTAGTCTTTAGTCTTTAGTCTTTAGTCTTTTGTCTTTAGTCTTTAGTCTTTAGTCTTTAGTCTTTAGTCTTTAGTCTTTAGTCTTTTGTCTTTTGTCTTTTGTCTTTTGTCTTTTGTCTTTTGTCTTTTGTCTTTTGTCTTTTGTCTTTTGTCTTTTGTCTTTTGTCTTTTGTCTTTTGTCTTTTGTTTGTTTTTTAATGTTTAATGTTTAATGTTTAATGTTTAATGTTTAATGTTTAATGTTTAATGTTTAATGTTTAATGTTTAATGTTTAATGTTTAATGTTTAATGTTTAATGTTTAATGTTTAATGTTTAATGTTTAATGTTTAATGTTTAATGTTTAATGTTTAATGTTTAATGTTTAATGTTTAATGTTTAATGTTTAATGTTTAATGTTTAATGTTTAATGTTTAATGTTTAATGTTTAATGTTTAATGTTTAATGTTTAATGTTTAATGTTTAATGTTTAATGTTTAATGTTTAATGTTTAATGTTTAATGTTTAATGTTTAATGTTTAATGTTTAATGTTTAATGTTTAATGTTTAATGTTTAATGTTTAATGTTTAATGTTTAATGTTTAATGTTTAATGTTTAATGTTTAATGTTTATTGTTTAATGTTTAATGTTTAATGTTTAATGTTTAATATTTAATGTTTTTTGGTTTTATTAAAGAAATTTACATTAAAATGTTCCTTTGCGTTAAAGTAGCCTTTATTTCCTTAGAATGTTCCATGTTCAAAGATAATAAAATTGCTGTAGTAATAACCTATTTTTTTTTTTTTTTGAATTAAATATACTTTATTGAATCTTTCTTATAATAATTACATTTGGTTTACATAATAAGTGGTCAGCTGTGGCTCTTCAGCTTTAGTTTGCTTTTCGTGATTCAAACACTGTTTTTTTTTCTTAACTTTAAAAGTATATGATTTATCATTATTGTAACACTAGGTACAATGAGGAAAAAAAAAAATTTAAGAAAACATAACCTAACCTAAAACTAACTTTATCTTACCATAAACTAAACCAATCCTTGAATCAAGGGGTATTCAGATATCGCACATTTTTCCCTGAATTTCAAACATTTTTCTTGAATCTTCTGATCCAACATTTTTACTTCTGCTAATTCATGAACCTCACTTGATCTTGTCCAGCCAGGAACATTCAAAACCATTTTGAGAACCTTGTTTTGGACACGCTGGAGCTTCAATTTATGAGTTCTAGCGCAACACTCCCAAACAGGTACTGCATACTCAATAACGGGGTAAATTATTTGTTTGTAAACTGCTAGCTTATTTTTCAAAGATAGCTTTGATTTTCTGTTAATTAAAGGATACAAACACCTGATGAGAATGCTGCACTTGTTCAATATTTTATCTACATGCTGCCGAAACAATAGTTTCGAGTCAAGTATGAGACCTAAATAGACAACTTCCTTTGACCAGGGTATCGAAACATCATTCATTTTTATCAAAACATCATCCTTTGGGGCAAATCTGGCCGATTTGGAAAGTGGAAAAATGATGGTTTGAGTTTTTGCTGCATTAATGCGAATTTTCCAGTCGCCAAAGTATTCGGAAAGAACGTCAAGACCCTTCTGAAGGCGGCCAACTAAATATCTGGTTATTTTACCCTTATAAATAACGGCAGTGTCATCAGCAAAAAGTGACAACACACCATTACCAGGAAGAGTAGGCAAATCAGATGTAAAAATATTGTACAGAAGTGGGCCAAGAATACTTCCTTGGGGAACCCCAGCATCAATGTTGAATAATCCAGAAGCAATCCCATTCAGAAAAACCCTGAACGATCTCTCCGAAAGATAGTGCTGGATAATTTTGATAAGATACATTGGAAAACCGTATAAATACAGTTTATGTATCAAACCATCATGCCAAACATTGTCAAAAGCCTTCTCAACATCCAACAAAGCCATAGCAGTTGATTTAGACTCAAGCTTGTTCTGCTTGATGATTTTAGTTACTCTCGTAAGCTGATGAGCAGTATTATGCCCCTTTCGGAAGCCAAACTGCTCATTCAAAATTATATTATTATCGTTGGTAAAATCCAAAAGCCTTGAATAGATGACCTTCTCAAAGAGTTTGGACAGACTACTCAAAAGACTAATGGGACGATAACTTGTTGGCGATGTTGGATCTTTTTGAGGCTTCAAAATTGGTATGACTTTGCCAAGTTTCCAATTGGTGGGGAAGTAACCAAGTTGCAAACATTTATTGAAAATATTGGCTAGATGTTGAAAGAACTGATCACTCTGTTTTTTCAACACTAGATTAAAAATGTTATCAAAGCCTGGAGCTTTCATATTTTTCATTTGTTTAACTGCAACTTTGACTTCCTCACCAGAAACATGGGAATCTGCTGGAAATTCAAAGGTAGAGTCATTGATTGTTGAAATACTATTGGCAACTGATGTCTCTTTACGGCTGGTCATGGAAGCGCCAAGATTATGTGAACTAACAAAATGAAGCCCAAGTGCATTTGCCTTTTCCTCGGATGTAATCAAAGGAGAATCCTCAACAATAAGAGGAGGAATAGGCTTTGGTTTGTTTTTAAGAACTTTTGAAAGTTTCCAAAATGGTTTTGAATAATTCCCAAGCTGGCTTACATGTTTTGAAAATTCTTGATTTCTGATATTGTCAAGTCGGTCTTGTATGATTTTGTTCAAATTGTTCACTGAAATCTTTTGTCATAGTCCCCAGTCCGTTGATATTGTCTCCTATAAACATTCCTAAGTCTAATCAAGTGTTTAGTATCTACGTCAATATCAGTTACCTTAAAATTAACAGGAACCTCCCGAACGTTGGCAGCCTCTGCTTGGTTGATAGCCTGCTGGATCACCTCCAGCGAACGATCAATATCAGCAGAAGTTTCCGGGTGTTGATCATAGTCGATGTTGCTGTCTACCACTTGCTGAAACTGCTGCCAGTCAACGTTGTGGTAATCTTTCCGGGTTGGTTGCCGCTGCGGAGTAACGGAAGCTCCAACCTCCACAACCACCGGATAGTGATCAGAACTCAACTCTTCAAACACCTCAGGATGAGCCACGTTCTCAGCCATATTGGTAATGAAGAAGTCGATGATTGAGTGATTCCCAGACCGAGCCACCCTCGTTGGACGATCCGGACTCACAACGTTGTAGTATCCGTTTTGCAGATCGTTGTGCAGAATCACTCCGTTCCGATTCCTCCTGCTGTTGCCCCAAACTTCATGCTTCGCGTTGAGGTCACCAGCAATGATGTACTTTGCGCTCCGCCGTGTCAGCTTCTGGATATCGCCCTTCAGTTTTGCTGCTGAACCATCTCTGGAATTCACCTGACGAGGGCAGTATGCAGCAATGAAGAGTACTGGGCCAACCGAAGTGGGAATTTCCACCCCAACGGCCTCGATGATGTCCAGCTTGAAGTGTGGCAGCCGGCGTGGCTTGAGATCACGATGAACAGCGACAAGCACACCTCCTCCTCCAGAGGCGGTCCTATCGAGCTGCGTCGCGATCTTGTAGTTTTGCAGATAAACTTTTTCACCGGGCTTCAGATGAGTTTCCGTGATGGCAGCTACGTCGATCTCCTTCTCGCGAAGAAAATCCACCAGCTCTAAGTTCTTCCTCCTAATGGAGCAAGCGTTCCAATTCAGCAGCTTGAGGGACCTACGATCCATACTGAATGACGAACGAGGTCAGCACTTCAATC
This sequence comes from Culex quinquefasciatus, assembly GCF_015732765.1. Lineage (NCBI taxonomy): Eukaryota > Metazoa > Arthropoda > Insecta > Diptera > Culicidae > Culex > Culex quinquefasciatus. The sequence goes on from NC_051862.1 coordinate 35,389,656, forward strand.
TGCTGGGTCTTGGTTTTGCATCCACGCAGTGCAGCGGACATCTGTTTGAAAATATTGAGGAGTTCGGTTGAGGTGTAAAGATCATTACCATTTTCCTCAACTGCTGGTTCTTGGGTTGGTCTTGGCTCCTGGCTGAAGCCCGGTGGTGGCGGTCTCGGCTCCTGGCTGGAACCCGGCCGTGGATGATTCATCTCAGCTCTCTTCCTGGGATCCAACGGCAACGGTGCCAAGTTCGGGACCTGGCGTCGCGGTTGAAGAGGTGGAAAATGTTGCTCCACCAGGGCTGGAGGAGTTCTACGACGCTGAGGCTGATTCTTCGTCGATGCTTGCTGCCGAATTTTCACGAACTCAGCTCTCTTGGGGCACTTTCGGTCGGTTGACGAATGCTCACCGTTGCAGTTGAGGCACTTCACCAGCGAATCTTGGATGCACTGGGATGTGATGTGCGCATCGGTACCACATTTGGCGCAACGACGCTTCAGGTGGCAGTTCTTACCTCCGTGCCCGAAGCCCAGGCAGTTGAAGCATTGTGTGACGTCACGATGCACTGGTCGGTATCGCTCCCACGACACGATAATGTTGAAAACCGCTCGAATCGCCTTCAGCTCAGGAAGCGTCGTCGATCCCTTAGCCAAATGCAGCAGGTAGAGCTGGTCACGGTACTTGATGTCTTTGTTGCGTCGGCTCATTTTGTGCACGGCCAACACATCCAGTTTCAAAACTTTTAGCTCGGCAGCTAATTCCTCCACTGGCATGTCGTACAGACCTCTGATGACGATTTTGAACGGCTTATCCATGACGACATCATGGGTAAAGTACTCCGCCTCGTTTTCGGTCAAGTAATCCTTGACCAGTTGATAGTGCTGCCTGGATTGCACCAGCACCTTAAATCCGTCCTGACACAGACGAATGTTGCCTAGGATTTTCCCAGACTTGATGAGTTCAACCAGCCCCGCTCGAAAGTCGATCGTTGCTGCTGATTGCCGCACATAAAAAGGAGGCAGTTTCTCCTTTCGCTGTTTCACTTCATTCTCCTTTGCTTCCGCTACCTGGTCCTCGTCAGGCAGTCCAGCAAACTTGTTGTTCTTCAATAGCTGCTCCTCGTGCGACGAAGAGTTCTCCTCCTCCTCGTCCATCGGTACAGTACCGTCGCTCTTTTTCGTCTTTTTGCTGTTCGATGTCACTTCCAAAAGCACCTTCCTTTTGGAAATTCCCGGTTTTTGGCCATCAGTTGAGGCCTCAACCTTCCTTTTGGAAATTCCCACTTTTTTGCCTGCTTGAGCCGCAGGTAGGGCAATATTGCCGGCGTTTTGCGCCGGGACGCGACGAGTCATGTTGATTCAGACAACCTTCACCAACGAATGCTCGGATAACAATCTGTAGTAATAACCTTATTCTACAGCATCCCAGAACTTCCATTTGTTAGTTTTAAAGCTTTTTCTTTGCTACATAACCATAACCGTAATACAGCTAAGTCTTCCTCGTCTATTATCTACATGGTGTATCGTAGGTCGTAACAGAGCACATCCCCCGTATTTCTGCAACACGTAAATCTTTTTTCCCACCGAGAAAAGCCAACACTGTACAGTTAAAAAATAATCAAAAGTTGTTTCATCTGCACAAAACCGGAGTCCGGAGCTTTTTTTTCTCTCTCTTCAAAAGTACCATACTCGACAAAGAAAAGAAAACCCCGTGAATAGCAATCCCTAATAGCACATAAAATATTTATTCCTTCAGTATCTCGTATTCTCTCCCAACGACGACGACGACGACGCCAAAAGCGTCCTTTTTTATCTTGAAAACACCAGCAGCAAGCCAGCAGCCAGAACTGGATGAAGACGACACCCAGCCAGCCGTCGTCGTCGAAAGTGGCCTCTTATGTGCACATAAGAATCTAGGTCAATGCAGTACTTTGAACACATAAGCCATAAAAGCTCGCCGCCCTGAAATTTTCACTCGCCCCGACGCGACGTCAAACATCACCCCCTCACCCTGCCACCCACCTTCTGGTTGAAAAAAAACTTGTTCAACAACAAAAGCAGGGGAAACGACGAAAAAAAAACAACACTGAAAATAATCATCCACCCACACCCACCGACAGTGTTGGGCGTGCTATGTGTCTCTGGTTTTCGATTTTCCCACCCCCTCCACAGAGAGAGAGAAAAAAAAAACAACAGGGAAATAAGCACTTTTTTGTTGCTGTTTGTGAAGAAGAAAATGTGCGATTGGGAAAGAATTTGAAACGTTCGTGGAAATCATCGAGAAATGAAAGTGGTTTGATGTTTTCAATTGGTTTCAAACTTTTAATTGGAAATGTTTTCTGAACTTTTCTTGAAATTGTTAAAAAAGAACAATAATGAAGGAAGTTACAAAATAATTAACTGTTTCTGGTTAAGACCAAATGATTTCACTATTTTTTCTGGAAATCCGAAACAAAAGCTCTAACAAAACAACATTTTTTTTTATATATAGTATCCGTATCCGTTAGCATTCCCCAACATAAATTCATCGCTGGCATCCTTTTGTTTTCCACTCGGGTTTTCCCATTGTTATGTCACGATTGTGCGCTGGGAAAGTTTTTCACATGAACTCGTTTTCCCCCGTTCCTCTCTTGTGAGTGAGTTTGAGAGACCTGTGATATGGAGTTTTTCCCTGGTTTTGATAACATTCTTTAAATAATAAAACATCATTTGTGGGGTACTGTTTTGAACTCATATTCCAAACAGCTAACTTGAATTTTTCTAAATGAACTGAGAGTTTGTTTGGAAAACTTTGTTTATTGACATTAAAACAACAAAAAAACGACAAAAAATCTACACGAAATAGCACAGACAATAAGACGTAAATCTCTTTCAAAATTCATCATTTTGAAAATCCTGGTCAATAACGGAGTAGCAACTGTGCGGGTGGGCACCTATGCTTATGCTTCAAAATTCATCATTTTGAAAATGGAGGATAAATGTGCATGTTCCTAAATTCTCTACAGATATTTTAAGTTCACCACAGCTGCGTGCTCGAAACTGTTACCTACCCTGACGAATTTTCGTGTGGTACTAGTATTCACAACTAGATGGCTCTAGTGAAAAGAGTTTGGAAGATTTTTGTAAATTGAGGTTTTCGCTTATTTCTCATGATTCCCTGCATCAATCTTAATGAAACTGGTTGCAAAAGACGAGAAAAAAATTTTGCTTTAAAATAATGAGCATCAATTTTTGGGCGCGCAAAAATTTGTGAACTTTTTCTTCAAAAAACATATTTCAGAACACGAAAAAAAATAGTTTCCCCATACATATCAAAGAAATAAACAGTTACATAGTTGATAACAGATGTCCAATTTCATCCAAATCCGGCATAAGTTTCGTAAAAATGTTGGTAATGGAGGAAAAAACACATTTTTTCGAAAAATCATAGGTTTACGCTATTTGTTCATAGGTGGCGAGATGTGTCTTTTAGCTTTGCTGCAAATCCTCTATTGAGGTTTTGCAGCGCGACTGTGTTTCAAATGTAGGTGGCGCCAAAATGAGGTTACTTGCCAAAAATCGTATTATTTCTGCTGGATTGAAGAACAAAATCGCTTATTTCTCATGATTCCCTGCATCAATCTTAATGAAACTGGTTGCAAAAGACGAGAAAAAAATTTAGAATTTAGAATAATTAACATCAATTTTTGGGCGCGCAAAAATTTGTGAACTTTTTCTTTTAAAAACATGTTTCAGAACACGAAAAAAAAAGTTTCCCCATATATATCAATGAAATAAACAGTGATATAGTTGATAACAGATGTGTTAACGTATATTCAACAATTTTTATTGATTTTTGACAGACTTTGTTGCCAAATAGTTCAAATTACTATCTTTTACTAAATTTACAATTTGCTCATAGAAAAATCAAACGAATATTGGAAAGTTGTACACCAAATTGTTGGAAATAATTTTTCTCATCCGAATCCGGCATAAGTTTAATGAAAATGTTGATTTTGAAGGTAAAAACACATTTTTTCGAAAAATCATAGGTTTACGCTATTTGTTTATAGGTGGCGACATGTGTCTTTTAGCCTTGCTTCAAATTCTCTATTGCAGAGTTTTTTATTTATATTATTGAGAGATTCGAAAGAAACGTGCACGCATCCTGGTGGCGAGTAGAAGCACTACGCAACGATGTTCGGAATGACAGCGTGCTTGGAAATATTATTTTTTTTGCAGTTTTTGATTTTTATTTCCTTCAAATATTTTTTAACGTCGATGAAAGTTATTGTAAAGTGTGGGAATCGCATAAACGAATCGAATGATGTATAAATCATAGGGGCTGAGTTAATTTTTCATGTTTTTTCCTCAAATATACCAAAAAGATCTTTTGAAAAATTGATTTTAATAAGATTTATTTGATTGATAATGCTCCTTATGTGTGTATTATTGATAGAACAAACTATAAGAGTCATATTACAGCATAATTACAATAATTTTCTCAAAAAATTGCTAGTTATTCGAATTTTTCCAAAAATTTCCAAAAAATCACCAAAATGCATTTTTGAGGTCAACATTTTGGTCAAATGGAAAGAAAAGTAAAGTTTAAACACTTTTACATAATATTTCATCATTTCTTTTAACTTTTGCAACATTTAACTCAAGTTATCCAAAATATCGATCATCTTTTTAGAAAAATCGTTTAAATAAAATACCAGTCACAATTAATCACTATAAATCACCACGCATTATGATCGTTAGCGAAATTGCCACACTTTGCAATACCCCACTTTTCTGAAAATGCTTGATTTTTCATTATAAACGCGATTTTTCTCTAAAAACTGCTCAAACTGTATGGGGGCTGTCATTCCGAACACCACTGGAACAACAGCGAACCTAGCGGAAAAAACGTCGTCGAATTCTTCAATTCTATTTAATTCGCGATTAAAAGCTCAAAAATTCCGACAGATGGCGCAAAGCATCGAGGAATGACGATTCAAATTTTCGCTGTTCGGTTACATAGGAATGCAAACTTAAAATTGATTTTACAGCTCTTAGAACAACTTTTGAGAAAAAATTCAAGCAGTACGAGTGTAAACTTTTTGCCCTCTATCAATTAACGCAATAAAAATAATTTAAAAAAAAATAATTTTGAAAAAATAATATTGTTTAAAATGATAGAGCATCAAAAGTTAACAAAGTATCAGCTCGAATTTTTGCTCAAAAGTTGTTTTGAACGCTGGAACTTAACAAAACAGAATTCGCATACATAACCTCAAAGGGCGGAAATTTCAATCGACATTCTTCGCTCTGTTCTGCTACTCAACACTAGGTGTCGCATGTCGTTTGGCTCTTGAACGGCAATTTGAAGTTCTCTTTTTGGAAACCATTTTGCAAATAGTATCAAAAAATGTTCAAAGCATGATTAAAGTTATGTTACATATGCAATCATATTTTTTTTAAATAGTTTTTATTTTATTTGAAAAATAACAGAAACGATCATAAAGTTTTAATACTTTATTACAGTTAAACAATCGTAACAAATACAAAATATAAACAAAAATAGTTCCCAAGGTTTAGCGTTTTTTTCGATCTGTAATTAATAAATATTTTTTTATAAAAAAAATTAAAAGCATCCAACATTTTTTATTGCAATAATTATTCTGACCCCTGATTTAATTGGAAATTTTAGAAAGATCAATGATAAAAAAATAAATTTGCCAATCTTTTGAAGAAAAATATTTTCAAAATCAGACATAACGTTTCAAAAAGGGGAAAAAATGTTTAAAGTCATTTTTGTAATACACGCATATTATATTTATATGAATTATGAATCAAAACGCCTAATTTGATTATCCCAAGTCCCATACAAAACTTTGGATAATCGAGTCTGGACTGAGTTTGATACTGAAATTGTGTAAACAATATTTACACATCATTTTAATTGGAACATTTCACAAATATTTCACTTTTTGTCATTGAAATTCGCACCAATAGCTGCAGAAAATATGAAAATATTCATATTTTCAGTAAAAAAATGTTTTTTTTTTTTTGGAAAACATTAATGAAATTCAAATTTTCTCAAATTCAATTCTTCAACATTCTTATTTTTAACCTTTGGAAAATAACTCAAAACTGGCTATAACAAGGAAACATTGCATTTAATCGATTGCAAATTAGATTATAAAAAAATTAAATGATTTCAGCATTTTTTTAATAACTATTAAATATGTTTTAAAACTTATAAAAATTATTACCTTGCTTATCTCAGAAAAAGCTTTTATAGTTCGGTTTTTGGGAACCTTATTGTCTCTAAGAAAGTGGATTAAAAATTGGTAAATTTATTTGAAAGTGTGAAAAAAATTAAAAAAAACAGTAATAACTCACGATTTTGCTGGAAACACCAAATCAATCAGAAAATCCCTTCCGAACATGATTTGGATGAAACTTTGGACTTTTTTTTAATTTAGAGCTGTATTTTTAAAACATTATCATCTTAAAATGCTTTATACACCATCACAGTTATGCTGCTATCAAAATTTCAAAAATATCAAATTTATGAAAAAAAAAAATCCCTAGTTTTGTTCTGATCGGTGGTCTTTAAATTCAGAATTTGTAAAATGCTTAAAAAGTCCTTATTTGATTAAAAATGCATAATAAATAAGTCTTGAAAAACTTATTCTCAAAAAAAAATATAAAAAATAAACAAGTTTTAGAAAAACAATTGAAGTAAATATTTTTTACTGCTCCCTTTTTTTTTGGGAAATTTTGGCCTTAGGAGTTTTTAGAAAAAAATGAAAACGAAGAAAAAAACATGTATTCAATTTTAAATTACAAAAACTTACAAACTTGAAGAGCGATTTTTGAGAAGTTAAAATTTTCTCAAGATATTATTCATGAATGTAAAATTGATTTTTGTTTAAATTTGAAAAGTTGCACCATTTTCAAGTTATAACAATTGTTAAGGTTAAAATTAAAAACAAGCTTTAATCAAAAATTAAAAATTGTGTATATCCTCTTCCATATCACTAAAAAAAATATTTCCAAATAGATACATATCTAAGTGCTACTCTATTAAGACTCATTTTTCAATCATTGGTTTCTTGAAAACTATTGATCCTATTTTCAGTATCAGAAATAGAAACCTTTGAGAAATTTTCTCATCCCCTTTCAAAAAATATTTTCAAAATATTAAAATTACGACTAACGATGAAAAAACGCAAAATGTAATATAACTTTTTTTTTTTAATTTTAAACGTGACTTTGAATTTTCATAATTATTTAGAACGGCCTGAACATTATCACGAAAATTTTAATAATCAATTTTATTTTGACTTAATTTGTTTTGACATACAGAATGTACCTTTTAACAAGGATTCATCAAAATCAAAAATGGAAAAAAATGATCGAGAATACCTCCTGTTACAGTCCAAACTAGGTTATCCATTCGCTTGTTTGTTTGGAACTTCGAGTAATCGAATCAACAACAACAAACAATGTTTTCGTATTTTTTTATTTTATTTTTTGTTTTTTTTTTCACACCAAATTAGAGTTCTGCGAATTGGAAAAGTTGATTGCCTTTTAAATAACAAAATTTATTTATCATCACCTCCATTTTCTTCGCTATCTATGATTTAAAAAGCTTAGTTTAGAAATTTTTTCATGACCTTTGGATTATCCAGTCCAGACTGAATATTATCTAGCCATTCGAGTCAAACCCATCAAGTACTGATTTAAATATTTCGATTTATAAACCATCAGCCACATAAATAGTGAATTAAAATAAAATATTAATAGTTTCCAATTGATCCTCCCCGTCACGAAAGCTCTTAATTCTGCTTTTTCCACCCCATCACGATACTATTATCGCCCACGGTTCACATTTTCACCTGATTAGTGAACCACCGGTATAGGTTAGAGGGGTTCTGAAGCGTTTTAAAATAACGACCCGACTCCAACCAGGTGTACATAATATTAAAAAAAAGCTCATCCCATCATCGCGCCCTAGCCAAGGCTGACCCCAGCGCGAAAAGTGAATTTCCGAGCCAAGAGCAGAAAAAAAATGAGATCGGATGTCTGCCAGGCGGCGCCAGCAAAAAAAAAAACACACACAGAGCAAGCGGTTGCATAAATGCGGGCGCAACGCCGCGCCGCGCGCCTGCAAGGTAGACTTCCCGCCTTGCTCTTTGGGAAGCATGTGTTGGTGAGAGAGAGAGCGCGCGCGCTCTCCACTCTCGCCGCGTCGCACCCGCTCTCTCACCAATACCAAGTCAAAGTTGTGGTATATAACAGGTTGGAATTATAAAAGAGTAGAAAACATCAAGCTCAAGGAGAACCGCGTCCAACGACTCTGTCTGACATGCGGGGGGGGGAGTTTTTGGTGTTAGTGAACTTTGGTGGAAGACCCCCCCCCCTTCCTCTCTCGTTTCTCCCTAACCTCACTTTCATCGATATTTTATAATCGGTTTAAAGGGGGGAAGGGGGGACACGGCATGGCAACCAATGAAAAACTCTATTAAATAGCAAAGTTTTTTTTTCTCTAACTATTTCCTTGCAAAGGACAAACGGATTAAGGGAGCACCTTCACCAGTAGGTTGCAAGGACATTTTCTTACTCAAAATAGGGGTGGGGGAAGCATGTCAAGTAAACAAGCTGCTGCATTATAGGGTAGGTCAGCAGCAGCAGCAGCGTCAAAGAGAATAAAAATAGGGTTAGGTTCGTGAGAAAATGTGAGTTGCCGTCAGCGTTGAGAGAGCAGGTTGGGAGCGCTTTTGAGGACAGGGAGGGCAGAAATGATGCGCAGAAAGGACATGTCACGCCAAAATTCGGGGTCATAGGTCATGGTTTGATCGTGGTGAATTGGGGGGAGGGGACGTTGAGGTGTGTTGAGAGTTACTGGAGGCGGGTTGGCGAGGGTTTTGGTTATGTTCAATGTTGCTGACGAGCACAGCGAGCGATTTCGATGAAGGGAAAGTTGATTGGGACGGGAAATTTGAATTTATTGATTTTTGTAGCACTTTTCATAACAGGTTTCTTAGAAGAGGGGCGTTTTTTACTTGGTGTGAAAGCAATTATGATTTGAAGTCCTTTTTGTTGTTTGATTTTTTTACATTTTAATTATTTCTATACAGAATGCGGATTGGTATCAATTTATTATTTTGGTCAAAAAGAATAAATGTTGAAAACTATTTTTTTTATTTGAGCCTAACAATTGAAAACAAGGTACTTGGTATAAGCTTTTCGGAAAAGACTTGGTGAAAAAGATTAAAAAATATGTTATTTATATCTAAATCCAATCCAATAGTTTACAAGATATCATCATTTAAAAATGGATTCTAATTGGGGAACATGTATAAAAATTGATAAGCCACAAATTTAAAACTAAACGCGAAACTAAAGGGGATAAAAAACAAATTATGTAGAACGATAATTATTATCGTTTCATAATATGTTTTTCATCTCCTTAAGTTATGTCTATAAACTTATTTACAACAAAGTTTGACTATTTAACAATCATATTGTTGCATAATTCGGTCCGCAAGTTTAGAAGTTGCAAGACATTTTCTCAACCTTTCAAATGTATTCCTTTCCTTCAAGATATATCTTTAAAATTCTTCAAGAAATATTTTTAAATTGATAAGTACTAAATATTTTTCAAAAAATTCAAAAAACTAAAATTGCCTACAACTTGAAAATATGTACAGCACTTTAGTAAAAAAAAGTTTAGTTATTTTGTAGTTAAAATTAGAGAACACTTTAAAATAAATTTTATGATTTTGTATAACCAAATGTTCAATATTATCTTAAAACCATTGTTTTTTTAAACATCATAGCTCCAATACCCGACTTTGCAGCATCACAAACTGTATCTCAAAAGATGCTATTTTAGTCTCCTGAAACATATAAAAATATTGCATAAAATGAAAAATATGATTTTGGAAATTATACTGAAGTGAATCAACAATTACTCTGTTTTTAATAATATTCCTAATACAGTCGTGCCTCGGTTTAGCACCGCATATGGGGGATGCAAAACCGAGGCGTGCATAACCGAGGCACAGAGCTTATGGGATTTTGGCTATATGGGAGACATTGGCTTTAGTCGTACGAAAAATCATGCAAACATGAAACATGAAAGTTTTCACAAAAATACGTATTTTTCCTGTATTTCGAAAATGCATATTTTTTTCTCTAAGGAAACCAAAAATATATTGTAATTGCAATATGGGAATCAAATGATCAGGTTTTTTTTCATACATTTTGGATGTAATAACAACATTTTTAGAAAATACTCAACATTTTCACAAATCTTCGTTTTTTTCGAAAAAATACACAAAAGTTCAATTTTTACAATATGGTTATGAAACAATCGGGATTTTTTTATACATTTCGAATGTAATAACAACATTTTTTGAAAAAAAAACTCAAAGTTTTCACAAAACTACGTATTTTCGAAAAAAATACTCAAAATTTCAATTTTTGCAATATGGGTATCAAACGATCGGAATTTTTTTCATACATTTCGAATGCTATAAAAATATTTTTTGAAAATACTCCAAATTTTCACAAAACTACGTATTTTCGAAAAAAAATACTCAAAATTTCCGTTTTTACAATGTGGGTATCAAACGATCGGGATTTTTTCATACATTTCGAATGTAATTACAACATTTTTAGAAAATATTCCAAATTTTCACAAAACTACGTATTCTCGAAAAAACATTGTTAAAACGGAAACTTTGAGTATTTTATTCGAAATTACGTAGTTTTGTGAAAATTTTGAGCATTTTCTAAAAATGTTATTATTATATTCGAAATGTATGAAAAAATCCCGATCGTTTGATACCCATATTGTAAAAATTTAAATTTTGAGTATTTTTTTTCGAAAATACGTAGTTTTGTGAAAATTCTGAGTATTTTCTAAAAATGTTGTTATTACATTCGAAATGTATGAAAAAATCCCGATCGTTTGATACCCATATTGTAAAAATTTAAATTTTGAGTATGTTTTCGAAAAGTAGTTTTGTGAAAATATGGAGTATTTTCTAAAAATGTTGTTATTACATCCAAAATGTATGAAAAAAACCTGATCCTTTGATACCCATATTGCAATAACAATATATTTTTGGATTTTTTAGAGAAAAAAAATGCAAGTTCAACATACAGGAAAAATACGTATTTTTGTGAAAATTTTCATGAAATAATAATTTTAATGGATAACTGACATCATCCCAATTCCAAAACACTATAATTTTTTGATGTTTGCATGATTATTCATAGAATTATAGCCAATGTCTCCCATATAGCCAAAATCCCATAAGCTCTGTGCTTCAGTTAAGCACTGGGCCGTGCTTAACCGAGGCAGCTGCACGGTGCAAAACCGGGGCAGCGCAAAACCGATGCGTGCAAAACCGAGGCATGACTGTAATATTTTCCAAATTCAAATTTCGATTTTCGTACACTAACCTACCCATTTGGTATGAAAAGAAAAGACAAAGATTTCACTCAAATAAATAAAATGCATACAAAAGTCATTATGCATTATTCATTATGCAAATTACAATTTTGTTTTATGAATTAATGAGGTTTCACGGAGAAAAAAGAGTTCCCAAAATCGTGAACAGCCGTTCATGAAATTGGGAACCACGAACAAAGTGTTCAAATACCATGGTACGATTTTCAAAAACGTACCTGGGTTTTTGAACACTTTGTTCGTGGTTCCCAATTTCATGAACGGCTGTTCACGATTTTGGGAACTCTTATTTCTCCGTGTTGTTTCAAATGATCTCATAATATAGAAAAACTCAAAGCTTATAGCCTCTATTTAAAAAAATAACTAGAATAGCATCGCATTAACTCTAGGATTATGAAATTATTTTTCAACAAATTTAACGTGAAGACTTCCATCATTGTCATGATTTTTCGTTCAAAGATATAAATTTGGCGTAGCTTTCAATATTTTGACAAAATTCCTTCAACCAGTTGTTTAGAAATGTGCCCTACACATGCTGATTCCTTTTGATAACGATAATTCCATTCCTTGTAAAGTTATGGAAATCGTCATTCATCAATGATTGCCTACTAGGACGTCAATGATTGTGACACAAAATCATATAAATTTTGAAACACAATTATTTTTGTATTTTGTAATTTAAAAATTACTGTATCTCGAAGCCGTTATGTCGTATCAAAAAGTGGTCAAAGACAAACTTGTAGGAAATTGGACGGGCTTTCTGAAAAAAATACACTGAAACAAAAATACACGCCAGATCTATGAGATTTTTTGATTTTTAAGTCTAAAACTTAAATTTAAAGGTGATGTCACGATTTTTTTTCGTTCAAAATTTTTGAGTAAATAGCCTAAAATGTTACCAAAAGACTGACGAAAAATGCAGGATGGTATGTCTCTCCTAAAAAAATACAAAAATCATTTACTAAAACTGTTTTTTTGAAAAGTGGTCTAAACGTCAAATTTTTTGAAAACCAGTAGTGGGAATCGATTCTCCAGACAATTTTATATAAAAGTCTCCATATTGACCATTATCCTAAGTCCAATCCTTGGGAAGATACAGCGGTTTTAAAAATAAAAATGTTGAAAGAACGGGTTTTTTGGTGATTTTTGACAATTTCTATATGACAGACTTGGTTTCTCAGTCTCGAAAATATTTTTACCGGAAAGCTCGTCCAATTTCCCATAAGATTGCCTTTGACAGCTTTTTGATTTAAATCGTTTTTATATTTACGTAAGCAAATTTACTATCCTGGTTTCTACCACACTGAAAAAAATATTCTATTTTCAGTTATTAGCAATGTAATAAAGCTTATATCTGTAAGCCCATACATCCAATTGAAAAGTGGTCAAAGACAATCTTATGGAAAATTGGACGAGCTTTCCGGTAAAAATATTTTCGAGACTGAAAAACCAAGTATGTCATATAGAAATTGCCAAAAATCATCAAAAAACCCGTTTTTTCAACATTTTTATTTTTAAAACCGCTGTATCTTCCCAAGGATTGGACTTAGGATAATGGTCAATATGAAGACTTTTATATAAAATTGTCTGGAGAATCGATTCTCACTACTGGTTTTCAAAAATTTTGACGTTAAGACCACTTTTCAAAAAAACAGTTTTAGTAAATGATTTTTGTATTTTTTTAGGAGAGACATACCATCCTGCATTTTTCGTCAGTCTTTTGGTAACATTTTAGGCTATTTACTCAAAAATTTTGAACGAAAAAAAATCGTGACATCACCTTTAAATTTAAGTTTTAGACTTAAAAATCAAAAAATCTCATAGATCTGGCGTGTATTTTTGTTTCAGTGTATTTTTTTCAGAAAGCCCGTCCAATTTCCTACAAGTTTGTCTTTGACCACTTTTTGATACGACGTAACGGCTTCGAGATACAGTAATTTTTAAATTACAAAATACAAAAATATTTAAATACCTTACGCCCTTCTCAATGTTATTTTCGAGTACTATTGGCTCCATATGCACAAAAATGGCTTATATAGGCCTAGGATAACATGTCTACAAAGTTTCATTGAAATCGGAGAGGGTCGGGTACAAAAGTAACAGAAAAATGCCTGATTTGAGCTGGAATTGCTTATATAGTGATGATCAATTTTCTTCAAAAATGATCAACGGCTTCATCTTAAAAATGAATATTGATTTGATTTTTCTCTTTGTTATTTATTTGTTGTTTACATAAATGATGCTCCTTGCAAAAAAAAAATCGATTATGATTTTTGGTTTGTTCATAAAATGCAATCAATCAATTTAATTAACAACTCTATAATTTGACTAATAAATAACATTTTCATGAAACACTGTTTTACAAAAACAATTTTATTAAAAGAGAAGTAAACTAGACATTTCGATTTTTTTAGCATTTACGCAAAACATATTTAAAAAATAAAAACAGCTATTTTTTCACTATCGGATTTCTCTTTAAAACAATACTCTTATCATTTCTTTGATTTTCTGCCTCTTTCAAAGAAGCACAAAGGACAATCAATAAACAACGTGGATTTAACGTGAATTATTGTTTTGATAATTTTTCACGCAAAAAAACCTTTTTGTTTAAATAAATCAATGCTGCAAAAATGGATTGTCGTGTTCTCTAAAACAATTTTAATTTGCGACTATTTGATGGACTAGAAATAAAAATTTGAAAATGAGCACCATGAATTAAGCAAATATTGCTCTCTAATTATATTATAATTTTAGATGATAATTGAAATTCAGGAAAAAAAATTTAACATCATCTCAATTTTATGAATAATTAAACTGGCTCGTCTTAGCACTTTTTTGTTTTTTCAATTTTGAAATTTAGATTTTTTTGACAAATTTCAAATTAAGCAGAATAGCGTTAAAATGGAGAAAATTGTTAAAATGAGCAGCTTTCCAGAAATCAATCTTTTTATATATTTTTTGATTTATTGTTGTTTCCCAAAGTGTGTTTGAAAAAAAAATTGGCCTAGGTAAAGCCAATTCGCCAAAAATAGACACACCAATATTTGCGCGAAAGTATTATTTATTAAAGTCAAAACATATTTGCCAGTGTCACCATTTTTTTTTTTGAAGAAACCATAAGGCTGGACCAAATTTTATGTAAAGTTTCTGTCTCTCGGCTCTGGTCAAGTGCAAGGGCTAGGGGGTGGGGGTGTTGAATTCAATTTAAAAGTATCAACACATGCGGAGTACTATTCTGAACAACTTGTTGAAGGATTTTTTTTCTAGCGTCTGCCAGATGTAAATTTACATATTATAAGTGGTAAAATTAATACTTTTTTTCTGACATAAAAGATATACTCCTTTTTAGATGAAATTTTACCATGTTTTTTTACTGTGTGCCAAAGTTGACCCCAGAAAAAATTACATTTTAAAAAACAATGGCAAAGTCACACAAAACAAGTTTCCCTTCCAACCTTAGAATTTTATTAAATTTTACGAGGTAATTTTCCCAATGCTTTTGATAGATCAAAAATTGGTTGAAGAATGGATTTTTGGTGAATTTCCAGATCGAAGCCCGCCTAGGAGCAGGGTTGGGTTGTAGAGGGTTAAGTGATTTAGAAATTTTAAACACATGATGGCAACCACAACTGTGATGATTAAAAATTGAAAAAATGCGTTTGGTAAAGTAACAGCTTATCAATCATATTCGAAGCTTCAGATAATCGAGTAAATGGAATGTTTTTCCAACGACAAATAATCAAATAAAAATTTCAGCATAATGAAAGTATTATTTTACTGCAACAAAAAAAAAAACTAGGCAAAATATCATTGAATGCCAAAGACAAAAAAATTACAAAAGATCTAGAAAGTTCATGAGAATTTTATAATTATTACTTTTTATGTCATAGAACAGAACTTGTTTTTTTTTTATTTGATCTATAACCTCTATAACATGTTGAGTTAGGATGACTATTGCGCGTATTCCCGAAATAGACACGCGGCAAACCAGTTTCGGAACGACGCGCCACACTTCCGGCAAATGCGCGCTGTCAAATCCCATACTGGGCGTTTTGTTTTTGTTGATCTTCTTCTTCGAATCGCCTGGCATTGTGGCCAGGCATGTTTTTTATCGAGAAATTAAAAGTGCAACATGGAGTTAAAGTTTTTGACAAGCTTCTGTAAAGTTTTCCATGACAGCTGGGTAAGTTTCACTCTATGTTACCGGCTCACATCTCTCTTTTTAATTTATCGATTGCACCAAAAGTGCAGAAAATCGCTGGCAACAATGTCTATGACACATTCTGAAATGCCGCGCGGCGTGTACCTTTGAGAGAAACGGACAATACTGTCAACATCTACGCGCCCCCTGTCAGCGAGAGAAAAAGTGTACACTCAACTCCCGGTGGTTGGTCAATTTTCGTTTGACACTTTTTTAGTTTGTACCCCGTTGGTTGGTCAAAGTCAAACTAAAAAGTAAAAAGTGACGAACTGTCACTTTTTACAAGGGACTCAAACCTACTATCATACCAAACGCTTGGCAGTGTGCGTGAGTTCCGTGTAAAGAAGGTGTCAAACTAAAAAGTGACCCCGTTCGTTTGACAACAATTGGTGTCAAACCATCGGGGTTTCAGTGTATACCTTTGGTACACCTTCTTGGAGTATTTTTTTGTTTTTGTTATTTTGGCGCACTCATCGTCGCCGTCATTCGCGAACAAACTTTACAGCGGTAAACACGAAGAATAAAAGTTTCCTTTTGCGTTCTTTCTGAAAAACCACGTTTATTTCGTTCTCCGATTAATTCTGTGTTTTCCGCGCTCTGAGCGAAGCGTTAATTCCCACATAACAGTCTACAACTTAAAACACAAAAAAATGTAAAAAAAAATCATCCAATTTGACTGGGATAGGTGAAAATGGAGTTGAAAATTACATAATAATTATTAAAATGCGCAGTTTTTAAAATGATTTTTCTCGGATTTTTTTTTTATTGAACATTTTATACAATTTGATTTTTATGAAAAAAAAGTAAAGGGGAAGGAGACGAAAACATTCAAAAACATTTGAAATGGCTCATCAAAAACATGCTGTAAACATTAATACTGTTTGACATTTTTTATTGAGAAAACAGTAAAAAAAACATTTAATTCATCACCAGGTAGGGGAAATTCTCGTTTGTTTGGCAGGTTAAGCACTCGCTCCTAACTCCATCCAATTTGCTGATTTTCACTATTCAAACAACTAATTTTGCAAAACTTTTGGTAGAAACTTGCTTGCTCACTTTTTATTGAGCTATTTATCACTCGAGTTCAGTTGAAAACGCTTTTAATTAGCTTTAATTGAATGTCAAAGTTCTGACCTGCCAACATTAGAGGCACGCTGGAATTAGATGCTGTTCCCCTATGTACCCCATTTCTTCCACATCATCCCCTCAATCACGTGCAACGACCATTTCAAACGCTTCCATAACACCCGTAACACGCGGTAACGTTTCTACCGACCAGTTTGAAAACTGTTCTACTCGCTGCGCGAGCTCTGTGTTCGTGTTGGCAGTTCCCGCTCTCCACACAAACAGACAACTCTGTTTGTGTTGGGGATTTCTACCACATGCGCATTTAAATTTTGAAAATTTGTGACTAAAATTAAGGTTAGATTAATGATCATTTGATTTTTAAAGAAATTGATTCAATTTTTCCAATTTTAGTGCCGTTACGACGTTACCGTTACCATTGTCTCCCTCATAACTCTCAACCCGTTACCCCCCGGTTACAATCCCATTATTCGAACACTTTCCCCCTTTGTGACAGCTGTCACCGCATCCGATCCGTCACCGCTGACAGCCGTCGAACAGTTGGCGGACCTCCAACACATCACCGTTGGGCTGTTTACGTGTAGCCGCCGCAGCTCCTCCGGACTTTCTTCATTGACAGTCTTTCGGCCTGCCACACACGCCAGCAGTCTCATTCATTTCGAAAAGGTTGCCGTCACCGGACACATCGGCAAAATCCGTGGTCGGGTCCAAGAAGGCCGTGGAGGCGTGGAAAATTTTTATTCGGTGAAAAGTGGAAAGTTGGTGAAAAGTAAGGGATTTTGGTTAGGGGGAAAGTGAAAATTTCCCGTTTTTCTCGCTGACGAAGAAGAAGCACATTTCTGGCCGAAATGGGGAGTAAGTGTGACCTAAATTGGGGTTTTTTTTCGTGTCGCGGGGAATGTGGTCTAATTTTGGGTTTTTTTTTTTTTCAGTCAAATTCCTGGAGATTATCAAACCATTCTGCAGTATCCTGCCGGAGATTGCGAAACCGGAGCGGAAGATCCAGTTCCGGGAGAAGGTGCTATGGACGGCCATCACGTTGTTCATTTTCCTGGTGTGCTGCCAGATCCCGTTGTTCGGAATCATGAGCTCGGATTCGGCGGATCCGTTTTACTGGATTCGTGTCATCTTGGCGTCGAATCGAGGAACGTTGATGGAGCTGGGTATCTCTCCGATCGTCACTTCCGGTCTGATTATGCAGCTGCTGGCTGGTGCGAAGATTATCGAGGTTGGTGACACTCCGAAGGATCGTGCCCTGTTCAACGGAGCGCAGAAACTGTTCGGAATGGTCATTACGATTGGCCAGGCTATTGTCTACGTCATGACCGGAATGTACGGCGACCCGGCGGAGATTGGTGCCGGCGTGTGTCTCCTGATCATCATCCAGCTGTTCGTGGCCGGGTTGATTGTGCTGCTGCTCGACGAACTGCTCCAGAAGGGTTACGGTCTCGGGTCCGGAATCTCGCTCTTCATCGCCACCAACATTTGCGAAACCATCGTGTGGAAGGCCTTCTCGCCGGCCACCGTCAACACCGGACGCGGAACCGAGTTCGAGGGAGCCGTGATTGCGCTGTTCCACCTGTTGGCCACCCGCCAGGACAAGGTTCGCGGTCTGCGCGAGGCCTTCTACCGCCAGAATCTGCCCAACCTGATGAACCTGCTCGCGACTGTGCTCGTGTTTGCGGTGGTCATATACTTCCAGGGCTTCCGAGTGGACCTACCGATCAAGTCTGCCCGCTACCGCGGCCAGTACAGCAGCTACCCGATCAAGCTGTTCTACACCAGCAACATCCCGATCATCCTGCAGTCCGCCCTGGTCTCCAACCTTTACGTCATTTCTCAGGTAAGTCCGGGCTAGTTGAAACCCAATTTCAAAAATCTACAACCACCAACTCCCCCCACAGATGTTGGCGGTCAAATTCCACGGCAACTTCATCGTGAACCTGCTCGGAACCTGGGCCGACGTCAGCGGCGGTGGCCCCGCCCGTGCCTACCCCATCGGCGGCCTCTGCTACTATCTCTCCCCGCCGGAATCCCTCTCCCACATCGCCACCGACCCGATCCACGCCCTGCTCTACATCTGCTTCATGCTCGGCTCGTGCGCCTTCTTCTCCAAGACCTGGATCGACGTGTCCGGCAGCTCCGCCAAGGACGTCGCCAAGCAGCTCAAGGAGCAGCAGATGATCATGCGCGGCCACCGCGAAAACTCCATGATCCACGAGCTCAACCGGTACATCCCGACGGCGGCCGCCTTCGGAGGCCTCTGCATCGGCGCCCTCTCCGTCATCGCCGACTTTATGGGCGCGATCGGGTCCGGCACCGGTATCCTGCTCGCCGTCACCATCATCTACCAGTACTTTGAGATCTTCGTCAAGGAGCAGAGCGAAATGGGCGGCATGGGAACGCTTCTCTTCTAAGCTTATTTCACCAGTTTTCATCGCTTCAAGAATGTGCATTTTTTTTTATTTGCAGCTAGGCGAAGTTTTTCATACAGTAATTTATTATATTTCTGTTTAAAGAGAAAGCGCGAGCGATAGTGTGTGCAAAACAATTATAACATTAAAAACAAAAAAACGCGTAGCAGGTAGCGAACTTTTTCCCCCCCACACTTTTTTCATAATGTACAAAAGTTAGTGCTACGGCGGCGAAAGTCCCAAATAAACCGAGAGAGAAAAGTTAAGCTAAAAAATCGAAAAATTGAGGAATAAAATCGACAAAAATATACAAAAATCCATAACTAAAAAAGCAATAGAGAGAGGATTAACGTGGAACGAAACTTACAAGATAGTGCATTAAAGAAAAAAAGAAACCACAACATAGTGACAGCAAACAAACGAAGAAGAAGAAGAAAAAACACATGAGGAAAGAGAAAATAACAAAATTTGAGATTTTAAGACTTTTCCTATTACCTAGATAAGAGATGAGCGAGACAACCAATTAATCTTGTGTTTGTTTATTTTTTTCTGTGAGAAAGAACAATAAAGAAAAATGAAAATTTTCCAAAACGAGACGGGGTTTCCTTTTTTTTAATTGGGAAAAGGGCAAAAGAAAAGAGAAACTTGAGAAAGTTAATTCCAGGTACAAAAATAGAAAAAAAATATTTTAGAGTTTTTAAGTAGTGTCAATCAATATCCAGCTGAGATATTTTTTTTTCAATAGCTGAGATAATTCTTTACAATTTTCTTTTCCAAACTTTGAAAATTGGACAAATAATTTCCATGGTAGAGAATTGCCACGGGTTGCCAGAAGCGTTTATTACTAACAGGTGTGACCAAAGTATGGCCCGCGGGCCAAACGTGGCCCGCGAGATGATTTTTTGTGGCCCGCGGACCCATTTTGAAAGATCTTTTTCAATGGTCCTTTAATCCATCTGTAAATTGTTTTTATAATTCTTAAAAATTTAGGTTTAGTTTAAGCTTTTTCCATGCTTTGATCCAAAAGTCGACCGTCGACCTCTGGCTCGTTACGGTGGTAGACCCACAGATCTTAACTCCAGGGAGTTCTTGGATGACCCAGACCATCCCAATAAGTTATTACAACAATGTACTGTAGCCTACCACACTCACTGAAGCAGTCTGGGTAGGATCCGTTGTCAAAATCTTGAAGTTTCGGCTTGTTTCTTTGGACTCCTTTTGCACAACATTCCCGGAAGTTCCGGGTGGACTTTAACATCCCAGGTGTTCCAAAACCATGCTAAAATGTTTTAATAACATTACTAAACTAAATAAAAATGATTCATTTTGAAAATTCTCCGAAATATTACGAAATCCCAAACATTCTTAATTTAAGTCATATTCTCAATTTAAGTCATAGACATTCTCATTTTAAGTCATGACTTAAAAAAAGTTGCGTAAATCGAGAATCGTTTAAAAAAAAGTGACTTAAATAAATAAAATGGTGTATTATGTTTTGGCCATTTATTGGTTTTGTTGATTTTAATAAATTTGAACCCATTAATTCGAAGCTTTTTTGAACAAAACTGCTGGAAATACATCATTTTTTGTCCTCAAAATATTCAATTGTTGTTTTAGAAAAAAACATTCAAATCTTGATTCAGAATGTTTCAATCAACATAAACCTAAGATCCTAAATTGACGTACCCAAACAGACACGAGTTTGACATATCCAAACGACCATTTGCGATTACGCCCTGCAAAACTTATCAGTGTTGCCAAGCTCAAAGCAGACGTTGCCAGATCGATTTAGCAAACTTAGACTAGTCTCCTTATTTAGGGTCTCTACATAAACCCCGTTTGACAGCTCGACGTGGAGGACGCGTTTTTCCTCTGTTGTTGCTGCGCGCAAAGTGCTTGTGGATGGAGGTGAAAGATTCCTGCGACGACGATTTTCTTCCCGTTGTCGGAACGCGGAAGCGGAAGAAGACAAGTGACGACGGAGCCGACGTCGGAAATGGCAACGAGGAATAGCTCCTCAACAACAACAAGTTCAGCAACAACAAAAACAACAACAACAACAATGGCAACCCAGCCGGGAAAGGAAGCGTCCCACCGGTTCCAGTGGCCAAGAAACCACCTCCTCTGGTGGTAAAGAATATGAGCTTCGGCAAGCTGAGGAGTGTAATGTTGTCGTGCACAACCAAGCCAAGTTACAAGCTGACTCCGTTTGGGATCAAATTGCTGTGTATCTCCGAGGAGAGTTGGCGTTTTGAGACCGCGCGGGCCCATTTGATTGCGAACAAAGTGGAGTTCCACCCACGAGAAACGAAGCGAGCGGCAACTCCGCGTCGTCGTCAGAGGACTTCCACCGGCTTCACCTGAATTCGTCAAGAAGAATTTCAAGGAATCGCAAAACCTGGATGCTGTGGAGGTGCACGCCATCAAGAGAAAGGGAGAGTTCGCCTCGTCAGAGGAAACCCCGTACATTGTCACGTTCCCCAAGGGGTACACCAACCTCAAGCAGCTGAGTGAACTCATGCTCTTGACAGCATTTCACATCCGGTGGGAGGCCTACCGGAACAAGCGGCCGAACGTGACTCAGCTGGGTCATGGAACCAGGAACTGTCACCTCAAGGGGAGGTGCAACAACTGTGGGGGTCCCCTCAAGACGGACGAGTGCGAAGTCCAGGAGCCCACGGAGGCGCCAGCAGCCGTCGAAACCGAAACCGCCTGCAAGGAAGGTGGCGTTCACGCCTTCTGAGTTCCCACCACTGCCGGGCGCAGTTTCGGACGGAAAATCAAAGGATCGCCCTCGACCCGCAGGAAGCAGTGGCTCCCGAGGCGGTGGAGCCACGGAGGAGAAAGCCGGGAAATGGAATGTAAGGAGTTGTTTTTGATGTGTATTGATCAGTGTTGGTATTCTCGCCGCGAGTCTCGAGCTGCCGAGAGAAACTCACCGATTGCCCGTGCTCTCCTCCGCTCGCGAACGGGCTTTCTCGCGAGCCAGAATTGCCCGTTCGTGAGAAGTTGAACGTGTTAGAAGCGAACAGAAACAAATCAGCGATTGAAGTTACACCTCTATATTGTGGATTTAGCTCGTAGCTGGATTTTCTGGCATCTTCTCACGGTCATTGGAAACGGTCGTGGATAGACCTAGGGGTTCCCAGTTGGAGTGAAAAAATGCAATTTATAGAAAAATTATGGATTAACATTTTGCTTTTTTATCACTTCTCCGACATCAGGAATAATTG
Organism: Culex quinquefasciatus; assembly: GCF_015732765.1. NCBI lineage: Eukaryota > Metazoa > Arthropoda > Insecta > Diptera > Culicidae > Culex > Culex quinquefasciatus. The sequence continues at coordinate 35,412,026 of NC_051862.1, forward strand.
TTTGAACATGCTCGCAATTTTTTTATTCGGTCGGAAAAATATTATTTTTCTGGAAAAAACATTCATTTTTAATCACATGATCACCCCTAATTCTGGCTCGATGCCGCCATCATGCAACCGCGTGCTCCGTTTGTTTGTCAACAAAGCTGCAGCTGGATGGTGAGACGAAGTGAGGGGGGAAGAGATTTTGACATTTTTATGCCCGCATCTGGCCCGCCGTCTATTTCGTCGGTCACTGAGCCGCCGGTCGTTTCCAGTGACCGAGTCCAGCTAGGTACTGATCGTACAATACCATCGCCTGGTTCGCCTGATAAACAAGTTACTAGCTTGGGACGAACGGCTAGCACGAGGCGCTCTAGCGAGAGCGAGAACGCGAACGAGTATGCGAGCGCAAGCGAGAAGAGAAAAGTACTACAAGTTCTCTCCTTTGCTCCCAATTCTCGCTCAAATTCCAACACTGGTATTGATTGATCGATCCTCGGTCCTAACCTGGTCGTAGCACCTAAAAAATGTTTCAATCAAAAAACGCAATTATGCGATGATATTTTATTAGGAGCAAATCAACTAAAATATACCACTTTTTAATGATTTAAGTGGAATAATATTTATCTTTAGATGTTCAAATTATTTATGTAGACATGTTGCTAAAAAAATACCACTTACATTTTGATCCAATAAAAGTATTGTATAATTATGTCCTAAAATTAAACTTAATTTTGTGATATTATTGTTCACACCGATAAAGCTTATTTTTCTGTGTACAATGACCCTTTGAACGATAACAAAGGATTCAAAATGGATTTTTAATTCAATTTTTGAAAATTAACTTCACGGCCCTTCTTGACAGAAAAAGTTCTACTTGACAGCTCGTTCCAAGGGGACCATAGTTGATCCATCAAAAAAATGTTGTCTTGTACATATTTTTTTTCGCATTATTGTACGATCAGTTCCTAGCTGGACTCGGTCGCTGGAAACGACCGGTGACTCAACGACCGACCAAATAGGCGGCGGGCCAGATGCGGGCATAAAAATGTCAAAATCTCTTCCTCCCTCACTTCGTCTCACCATTCAGCTGCAGCTTTGTTGACAAACAAACGGAGCACGTGGTCGCATGATGGCGGCGTCGAGCCAGAATTAGGGGTGATCATGTGATTAAAAATGGAAGTTTTTTCAAGAAAAATAATATTTTTCCGACCAAATAAAAAAATTGCGAGCATGTTTAAACAATTATTCCTGATGTCGGAGAAGTGATAAAAAAGCAAAATATTAATCCATAATTTTTCTACAAATTGATTTTTTTCACTCCAATTAGGAACCCCTAGATCTATCCACGACCGTTTCCAATGACCGTGAGAAGATGCCAGAAAATCCAGCTTCGAGCTAAATCCACAATAAAATGAAAAAAAAAAAAAAATCAGAAATGGTTTTTTATCGTGTTTTTACCGTTGCACGCAAAAACTTACAAAGGGCTTTAGTACCCAATTACAAAAGCATGCATATTTTAAATATATCTTGTATTTATAGCCTCAAATTGAAGGTAAACATTTAAGATGTTAAATTTTGAGAAGATACATCTAAACAGAAAAAAATCTAATACGTTATCAAACAAATCTTGTTAGGGACCATCCATAAACCACGTGGACACATTTTTGGGAATCTCTTACTCCCTTAGGCTAATATTTTATAAATTGAGCAGTTCTCTAGGATTTCGGTCATTCGATTTTTTTTGTATTTTTTAATCCGACTGAAACTTTTTTGGTGCCTTCGGTATGCCCAAAGAAGCCATTTTGCATCATTAGTTTGTCCATATAATTTTCCATACAAATTTGGCAGCTGTCCATACAAAAACGATGTATGAAAATTCAAAAATCTGTATCTTTTGAAGGAATTTTTTGATCGATTTGGTGTCTTCGGCAAAGTTGTAGGTATGGATACGGACTACACTAGAAAAAAATAATACACGGTAAAAAAAATTTGGTGATTTTTTTATTAAACTTTTTGTCACTAAAACTTGATTTACAAAAAAACACTATTTTTAATTTTTTTTATTTTTTGATATGTTTTAGAGGACATAAAATGCCAACTTTTCAGAAATTTCCAGGTTGTGCAAAAATCATTGACCGAGTTATGAATTTTTAATCAATACTGATTTTTCAAAAATCGAAATTTTGGTCGTAAAATTTTTCAACTTCATTTTCGATGTAAAATCAAATTTGCAATCAAAAGTACTTTAGTGAAATTTTGATAAAGTGCACCGTTTTCAAGTTATAGCCATATTTAAGTGACTTTTTGAAAATAGTCGCAGTTTTTATTTTTAAAATTAGTGCACATGTTTGCCCAGTTTTGAAAAAATATTTTTGAAAAGCTGAGAAAATTCTCTATATTTTGCTTATTCGGACTTTGTTGATACGACCTTTAGTTGCTGAGATATTGCAATGCAAAGGTTTAAAAACAGGAAAATTGATGTTTTCTAAGTTTCACCCAAACAACCCACCATTTTCTATCGTCAATATCTCAGCAACTAATGGTCCGATTTTCAATGTTAATATATGAAACAATTGTGAAATTTTCCGATCTTTTCGAAAAAAATATTTTCAAAATTTTCAAATCAATACTAACATTTCAAAAAGGCCAAACATTCAATATTACGCCCTTTTAAAATGTTAGTCTTGATTTGAAAATTTTGAAAATATTTTTTTCGAAAAGATCGGAAAATTTCACAATTGTTTCATATATTAACATTGAAAATCGGACCATTAGTTGCTGAGATATTGACGATAGAAAATGGTGGGTTGTTTGGGTGAAACTTAGAAAACATCAATTTTCCTGTTTTTAAACCTTTGCATTGCAATATCTCAGCAACTAAAGGTCGTATCAACAAAGTCCGAATAAGCAAAATATAGAGAATTTTCTCAGCTTTTCAAAAATATTTTTTTCAAAACTGGGCAAACATGTGCACTAATTTTAAAAATAAAAACTGCGACTATTTTCAAAAAGTCACTTAAATATGGCTATAACTTGAAAACGGTGCACTTTATCAAAATTTCACTAAAGTACTTTTGATTGCAAATTTGATTTTACATCGAAAAATGAAGTTGAAAATTTTACGACCAAAATTTCGATTTTTTGAAAAATCAGTATTGATTAAAAATTCATAACTCGGTCAATGATTTTGCACAACCTGGAAATTTCTGAAAAGTTGGCATTTTATGTCCTCTAAAACATATCAAAAATAAAAAAATTAAAAATAGTGTTTTTTGTAAATCAAGTTTTAGTGATAAAGTTAAATAAAAATCACCAAATTTTTTTACCGTGTATTATTTTTTCCAGTGTAGTCCGTATCCATACCTACAACTTTGCCGAAGACACCAAATCGATCAAAAAATTCCTTCAAAAGATACAGATTTTTGAATTTTCATACATCATTTTTGTATGGACAGCTGTCAAATTTGTATGGAAAATTATATGGACAAACTAATGATGCAAAATGGCTTCTTTGGGCATACCGAAGGCACCAAAAAAGTTTCAGTCGAATTAAAAAATACAAAAATTAAAATTGAAGAAAAAAGACCGATTTCGTAGAGAATTGCTCAATTTATACGTACTGTCTACACTGATTCGACCATAAAAAATAGTTTGATGAGATTCATCACGTGACATACCTGAAAATAGAGGGAAAAAAGATCAATTAATACACTGGATCCATCAACGCTTTATTTTGACATCTTGTTCTCCCTTATATAATAAATTCACCCTTCTCTGTTTTCATCCATTCATCCTAATCTCTAATCAATAACGGCCACGTCATTTCCAGATCCCTCGTCACACAAGACGACAATAGAAAAAAGTGTCAAATTTCCCATTAATCACGCCCTAGTTTCAGCACGAGCTAATCGCACGCTCTCACTTTCACCCAAAAAGAAAAACGCAACTTTGACTAAGACTAAAAAACAAAGATGTCCCCACGCCAAAATCAATATTTTCTGTTTTGGCTGGAGTTCAACCACCTTCTCGGTTTAGTACCTACGAGCTAACCCGGGCAGACGGTAATAACAAAATTCATACCATTTCAATAACAAATGCTGTTAAAATAACAGAAAGTGTTGTGGAATCTTCTTGAGAAATCAAATTTTGCATAACGGTTTAATAACAGTTTATGTTATCATAACAAAATTTGTTATTGGTCTGATATTGGTTGAAAGCCAAAACAACTTTGGAATAACATTTTTTGTTATGGAAGAATACCGCCAACTGTTATCGGGATGATCGGATTAGTTGTTAAAATAACAAAAAATAATAACAAAGATTTGTTCGAAGAATAACTAAAAATTTTATTTGTCTGCTATTACAATAACAATCCAATAGCAAAAAAATCATAACGACGAATAACAAATCTTGTTATAAATAACATAAATTGTTATCGACCTAGTACTTTCAAATAACAAAAAATGTTATTCCCAGGTTATTTCCGTCTGCTCGGGAAGAAAGAACCGTTTTTGGGCCTGATTTTCGCGCCAGCTGGTCCCCCCTCAGACCACAACCCCCCTTCTTTTCTTCAAGCGACGTAAAATACCACCCCAGCAAACGGCATAACCCTAATCTGTCTGGAGCAGATCTCGACCGCGACTGGGTCCTTGAAGGGGGTGGGAGCAGATGGGAGGTCCGTGGCCAGGGGCACGGAATATTATATTACCAGACGCTTTTTCGGGCACACGCACTCCACGACGACGGTGCCAACAAAAAAAAATGAAAAAAAATGCAAAAAAAAGTAAAAGAAAATTGCGCGTCTGGGACGATAAGCTTTTCTCACACCGGTTGAGGATTGGGTCTGAGGAAAAGAAATCCTACACATTTTTGGATGGTAAAGGTGAGTTGAAAAAAAAAACTTTCAATGTTTTTTTTAGGTAAAGCAAAGTCTTGGAAGAGCTAGACTGAGTCCAAAAATCGCATAGAATAGGTAGTCAAATGTTATATGGACAAGTTTTTTTTTTATATTAGCGTTGCACATGAACCAGAGCTTTCGCACCAAGATTTTTTTTACAGATATTTGAGTATTTTCGAAACTACGAGAATTATTGATATAATTTTTTATTCATCCCCTAAAATACTGTCTCCTAAGCGATTTACAAAAAAAATGCCAATTTTTACAATCAGATTGTTGCAGGATTAGGTCCGTAAATTTGTCAATTTTGGAATAAGAAGACATCAACTTCCTTGGATGCTGTGCACCCGGGCAGACGGTAAAAATTCATGCCATTTCAATAACAAATATTGTTAAAATAACAGAAAGTGTTATGGAATCTTCTTGAAAAATCCATTTTTGCATAAGGGTTTAATAACAGTTTATGTTATCATAACAAAATGTGTTATTGGTCTGATATTGGCTGAAAGCCAAAACAACTTTTGAATAACATTTTTTGTTATGGAAGAATAACTCCAACTGTTATTGAGATGATCGGATTAGTTGTTAAAATAACAAAAAATAATAACAAAGATTTGTTCGAAGAATAACTAAAAGTGTTATTAGTCTGTTATTACAATAACCAATAACAAAAAAATCATAGCGACGAATAACAAATCTTGTTATGAATAACATAAAATGTTATTAGCCTAGTATTTTCAAATATCAAAAAATGTTATACCCACGTTATTACCGTCTACTCGGGCACCCTTAAGGCCATTTATTTTTTATTTAGTGATTTTGAACTTTGTCCGGGCAAAATGAAACAGTACACACAAAAAAATATTTCCAAGTGTTACATAATTTATGATGTAATACTTTTGCACGTCGTTAAACATTTAAATTTAAATGCAATTTGATGTAAATTTGCAACAAAATATACGTAAAACATGATTTTACAACATTTTTTCCGTGTCGAGTAAATTCACATATTTTTTTCTGTGTAGCATAAATTTATTTGATTTTATTTATTTATTGAACATCAAATTTATTCTGTTCTTGCGCATGCTTAAATTTCGAAAATAAGACTTTAAACAAATTTGTTGAAAAACCATTTATAAATCCATTAAAGGTATTTTTTAAGTATTATAAAACTTTTTGTGCTTATTTTTATTTAACCGTGTTCAGCAGGTTATTTTCTGCTAATTTAAAACTAAAAACGTTAACATTTAGGCCGCATAAAATACTATTGTCATTAATAGTATGAAATATTAAGATATTAATCAAAAACTCTTTTTTATATGTTTAATTATTGCCAAAATAACTTGAAACAAGTAAAATCATCAAACTCAAAAATTTCTAAAAATGCTTTGCTTTTTCAATTCAATAGATGTTTTTTTTTGAAAAATACCAAAATTACCGTATTTCTTCGTAAAAAATTACCGTATTTCTTCGTAAATACTCAATTTTCAAAAAATGCAATATGGGTATCAAACGAAGCAAAACTTTTATGCCTTTTTAACCTTTTTTTTTTGAAAAATACTAAAATTTTCACAAATTTCCGTATTTTTTTTCGAAAATACCCAAATTATCAAAATATGCAATATGGGTATCCTACGAAGTGAAATTTTGCATGCTTCTTCACTTGATGAGAGATTTTTTTTTTGAAAAAATGCTTAAAATATTCACAAAATACCGTATTTTTTGAAAATACACAATGAAGCGAAATTTTGCATGCTAAGTGAAAAAGAATACAAAATTTCGCTTCGTTTGATACCCATAATGCATATTTTGAAAATTTGAGTATTTTCAAAAAAATACGGTAATTTGTGAAAATTGTAGCTTTTTCCAAAAAAAAAAAAAAAAAACTGTAATGAAATGAAAAAAGCATACAAAATTTCGATTAGTTTGATACCCATATTGCATATTTTAAAAATTTTATTATTTTCGAAGAAATACGGTAAATTGTGAAAATGTTAGTATTTTCCAACAAAAATCTAATAAAGTGAAAACAAAACACACAAAATTACATTTCGTTTGGTATCCATATTGCATATTTTGAAAATTTGAGTATTTGCGAAAAATACGGTATTTTGTGAAAATTTTAGTATTTTCAAAAAAAACTCATATAAAATTAAAAAGCATACGAAATTTTGCTTCGTTTGATACCCATAATGCAAATTATGAAAATTTGAGTTCTTTTGAAAAAACATGGTATCTTGTGATCAATTTTAAGTACATATTTTAGATTGAAACTTACTAGATAAAAAAAATATATTCTTGATGAAAGTTTTAAAAATTCAACATGATATGGTGGAATTAAGTTGATTTAAGTCGATAGAATTATCGAAATAAAGAAAACGATAAAAATAGATTATCGTTACCATCCCGACGATAACGATCGAACTATTGTTATCGTTATGAAGCCTCGATAATTTTGTCGTTAACCACCTGAACAATTTTTTTTTTTCAATTTTTAATCAGTTATTATATTTGTGCAGATATAAAAATTAATAGCAATAAAATTTAAAAAAAATGTTGGAGCGAAAATGTTATGTTTCATGAAAAAATAACAATCTCAGTGAAATTTATTGATTTTTATGTTTTCAGTTAAGGAAATAAGCATCACAGAAAATGATTTTATTTTTCAATTAATGTCAACTCTTTTTCAAGTTCGCTTAATTCGTAAGTTTGGAATATGATGCAACAAACTGCTGAAAGGGACTCCAAAATAATGCTAAGTACTGCAAAAGAACTTATTTTACCTTGATTATGTACCGATAAAACCGAATTCAATTTAAAATTAATTAAGTTCTAAGAATTATAAATATTACGGCATAGCCAATAACATTTTTTGTAAACATGCCTAAAATTAACATAGTATATTTCAAATATCTAAATGTATATAAAAAAATCAATAATTATTTCAACAAATAAAAAAAAATGCCGCTAAAAGTGGCAAGGAAAATTGTAAATTTTGGAAAAACTTGAGACCCATTTCTTTTTTCGATTCCTTATGCAAAATTATGTTTCTGTTTCAATTTTGAAAAAAAAATTTAAAAGCTCACTAAAAAAAGTTTGAGCAAAAACCTCCTTCAGTTCTCCAAATCACCAACTGCCCCGGTTTCAAGGCCACAGCAGATTTTATTCACCCCGGTCGATTCGAGTCGAGTGCAGTAGTGCATTCGTTTGTCTTTTCCTTTTTCGTTTGCTGCCTAACGGAATACATTGAACCTGATTCAATTCCATCATGAAAGTTTAACGAAGTCAAAATGCAAAAAAAACGCAGCTTCTGTCGTCCAGAGCGAGTTGCATCCTCGAGATGCATTTGTTTGTCACGTTGACGTTGGTCGCTTCCTCGATTTGCTTCCGAGGAACTAGTTAAGAAATTGTAGCGGTTTGCAGTTTCTAAAAAGTCACATCTGCGCTGTTCTGGAAGATTCTACTGTATATCAAACTTTCATCAGAATCGCTGTCCATTTCCTCTAGTTCTACGATTCTTGGTTGTTTTTCGAGAATTTTCCATTGACTAGCTTCTTACGAAGTCATCAATTATTCATTAATGTGGGAAGTTGCATCAGCTTGCCACACAAATATACCTAGAGAGAAATTGAAATTGTGAATTTTTATTCTAAATATTCTTATTTCAAAGATGGTAAGAATCAAGATTTACCAAGTATTTGTAATTTAATAAGTAAAATAAAAAAACCTTTATCAAAAATTAAATCTGAGAACGAATTAGTAAAAAATTCCAACTCGACTGCCTAAGGATCTCACCCGATTCTCAAATAAAAAAAAGTGCGCATGAGCAACGTCTGGCCTAAACTGTGTGTTCCCATTAAAATGCCGGCCGATGCTGGGCCTTAACCGTTTGGAACTCACGCAAGCCACAGAATGATGCCAACGAAAAACCCCGGAGAATATCTGTGTCAGAGCTGGGAGATTCTGCCGGTTGGATTTTTTACGTCATCTTCCGATTTAGGGGTCATGAACTCTTTTTGCGAATAAAATGTTAGGGGGAATGGGGGAAGATTTACTTTCCTCTTTATTGTGTCGTCTGAATGAGGGGGGATGAAAGTAAAAGTGAAATGCACCTGAAGGGTTGTTTTGTGTAGCAAGTTGGCTTCCTTTTGATGTTTCAAGTGCAAGGACACGTGCTAATCTGTGAATGAAAATTAGCTTTTTGAGTTGCCTTGATAAAGTTTCAGTTCACCAGAAATGTTGATGCAGAGTAATTCTACCCGAAATTGGCGGATTCTTTTAAATTTTAATTTTATGTTTATGATTTGGCTAACGAAATTCATAATGTTTAAAAAGGTATTGAAAATGCCATTTTAATTTTTCAGAAGTAATTTTGAAATGCAAAACCAAATTTTCAATATAAAATAAGAAAAATTATACCCTTTCTCGGCCCATTTTTACTATCGGCTTCTCAGCAATTTGATTTTGAATAACAGCTTCACTACAGTGATTTCGACTATTTAAAAGTAATGAAATTGTTGTTTGAATAGCGGAATACTGCAACAGTGACAAAAATATGTCGAAAGGCTAAGTGTAACGAAAATGATATTTTCCTACTCTATTTTTTTTTTCGGTGAAATGTACTGTTTACAAGACACCAATGCAATCATAAATCGAAGCGTTTGGTACGGTATGTCAACGCATCCTTCTTACCCTCTAGATTCTGTGAAATGCGATCCGTTCTCAGAATCCTCTCTCTGGTAAACACAACGGAGCAATTCTCTGAGATTTCGGTCATTCGATTTTTTTTGTATTTTTTAATCCGGCTGAAACTTTTCTGGTGCTTTCGGTATGCCCAAAGAAGCCATTTTGCATCATTAGTTTGTCCATATAATAATCCATACAAATTTGGCAGCTGTCCATACAAAAATCATGCATGAAAATTCAAAAATCTGTATCTTTTGAAGGATATTTTTGATCGATTTGTTGTCTTCGGCAAAGATGTAGATTATATATGGACTACAGAGCAATTCCAGCCCAAAACAGGAATTTTTTAAGTACTTTTTTCTCGACCCTCTCCGATTTCAATGAAACATTGTAGACATGTTATTCTACGCTTATATAAGCCATATTTGTGTATATGGAGCCAGTTACACTCGATAGTGACATTTGAGAAGGGCGTAAGTGTTTTAAATATTTTTGTATTTCGTAATTTAATTACATATTGCTGTATCTCGAAGCCGTTGCATCGTATCAAAAAGTGGTCAAAGACAAACTTGTAGGAAATTTGACGGGCTTTCCGAAAAAAATACACTGAAACGCCACTTCTATGAGATTTTTCAGTTTTTAAGTTTAAAAGTTAAATTTGATGGCGATGCCAGGTTTTTTTCGCTCAAAATTTTTGAGGAAATGGCCTAAAATGTTACAAAAAGGCTAACAAAAATGCAGGATGGTTTGTCTCTCCTAAAAAAAATACCAAAATCTTTTACTACAACTGTTTTTTTTTTTTGAAAAGTGGTCTAAACCTCAAAATTTTTCAGAATCGATAGTGGGAATCGAGTTCCCAGACAATTTTACATAAAAGTCTCCATATTGGCCATTGTCCTAAGTCCAATCCTTGGGAAGATACAGCGGTTTTAAAAATAAAAATGTTGAAAAAATAGGTTTTTTGGTGGTTTTTGGCAATTTCTATATGACATCCTTGGTTTTTCTGTCTCGTAAATATTTTTACCGGAAAGCTCGTCCAATTTCCCATAAGTTTGCCTTTGACAGTTTTTCAATTTGTTTTGTCTTATTATTTACGTAAGCTTATTCACTATCCAGGTTTCTACCACACTGAAAAAAATATTCTATTTACAGTTATGAGCAACGTAATCAAACTTATATCTGTAAGCCCATACATTCAATTGAAGAATTGTCAAAGGCAAACTTATGGGAAATGGGACGAATTTTACGGTAAAAATATTTACGAGACAGAAAACCCAAGTCTGTCGTATAGAAATTGCCAAAAACCATCAAAAAAACCTATTTTTCAACATTTTTATTTTTAAAACCGCTGTATCTTCCCAAGGATTGGACTTAGGACAATGGTCAAAATGGAAACTTTTATGTAAAATTGTCTGGGGAATCGATTCCCACTATCGATTCTAAAAAATTTTGACGTTTAGACCACTTTTCAAAAAAAAAAAAAAGAGACAGTTGTAGTAAATGATTTTTGTATTTTTTTTAGGAGAGACATACCATCGTGCATTTTTCGTGAGTCTTTTTGTAACATTTTAGGCTATTTCTTCAAAAATTTTGAGCGAAAATAAATCGTGACATCACCATCAAATTTAACTTTTTAACAAACGAAAACTGAAAAATCTCATAGAAAAGGCGTGTATGTTTGTTTCAGTGTATTTTTTCAGAAAGCCCGTCCAATTTCCTACAAGTTTCTCTTTGACCACTTTTTCTATAAGCCTTATGAATTAAAAAATTGTTTTGGAAAGTAACATGAAAATCCCCGAAAAAAAAATCCAAAAACCATTTTTGCAAATGAAGTTGGAGTCAAAAAGTACTTATGCGATATTTAAAAAAATACACCATTTTAGGGTTGAAACCATTTTCAGGTTAAAATTAAAAAAAAAATATTGTTTTATTTTTTAAAAAAGTATCTATTCTCGTGTATCTATGAAAAAATATAATTTAAAAGCTGAAAAAAATCCACCAATTTTCTTGTTTGGACATGGATGTATGGATGGATTAGTTATTAGGAAACGTTCTTTTATTACGTAACGCAGAAATTTGGACTTACAAATTACAAAAAAATGTATGGAGCGTAACATGGCCTTCGACCCCTCTCCCTCCAAATGCCTTACGTTATTACAGAACATTCCCTTACCTGTCAAAGGATTGTATTTTAACGTGATTTTTTTTTTAATTTGTATGGAAATTTTGTTACGAAGGGGGGAAGGAGGTTCAAAAATCCATATTTTTACGTTACGTAATAAAAGAACGCCGGGACCGTGGTGTAGGGGTAAGCGTGGTTGCCTCTCACCCAGTCGTCCTGGGTTTGATCCCAGAAGGTCCCGGTGGCAAATTTTGAGACGAGATTTGTCTGATCACGCCTTCCGTCGGACAGGGAAGTAAATGTTGGTCCCGGTCTAACCTAGTGGTTAGGTCGTTAGCTCAGTCCAGGTGCAGGAGTCGTCTCCCTGGGTCCTGCCTCGGTGGAGTCGCTGGTAGGCAGTTGGACTAACAATCCAAAGGTCGTCAGTTCGAATCCCGGGGTGGATGGAAGCTTAGGTGTAAAAAGAGGTTTGCAATTGCCTCAACAATCAAGCCTTCGGACACCTAGTTTCGAGTAGGAATCTCGCAATCGCGAACGCCAAGGCAATGCTGTAGAGCGAATAATTTGATTTTTTGAATAAAAGAACGCTCCCTAATAACTAATCCATCCATCCATGTCCAAACAAGAAAATTGATGGATTTGTTTCAGCTTTTTAATAATATTTTTTCATAGATATACAAGAATGCATACTGTTTAAAAAATAATAAAAAAACATTATTATTTGAAATTTTAACCTGAAAATGAACCCTCCCAGTGTAATTTTCCTAATATAGAAATGGGCCACATATTTATGAGTGTAATCTTAAAATAAAAATAACATCGATAAAAAAATTCTTCAACTAGGAACATAAATTCTATTAAAATTAAATACTTACTCTTTTTCATCAATATTGCTCACATTCAAACAAAACTACAAAGTTGAGCAAATTCTTTATTTTTGTTTAACATTTTTAAACATATGAACTATTTTTTTATAAAAACTTAAGATATTCTCAAACCAATTCCATTCTTTGATCTTTTCATCAAATCCTGACCGGATCATCTTCCCACGTGTCCAAAGGACATCCCCCCACCCCAAACCCTCCTGTCATTCATCGCATGACTGACACATTTGCGGTCGACCAATCTCGGTTGTGTCGGCGATGGTCTGCCACCGTAACAGGATCAAAAAGAAGGACTGCTGTTCAGCCCACCATCCAGCCTCAACGCGCAAAAATGTCCTTTTGCGTGTATGTTGTGTGTTTGTGTTGTCTGTGCGAATGACGACGTTTGCCGACGGCTGTTCTCGGAAATGTGTGCCGATCGATATTAGTAGACGGATAAAGTGCGGGGGTGCAGAACTCCCAAAGAAGAAGGGAGGACCCCTCCGTAACGCAATCAACCCCCGCTTCGAGGGACCCCTCGGCCCTGCCAAGTTTTCACCGGTTAGACATTAATTTTTCCTGTTTTCTGTTACGATTTTCTTCGAGAGCCTCGGACATTTTTTGGGGGGGTAGAAAGGACGAAGCTTTTGGGAGGGAGGGAAGCATAAGGTACCGCCAGACGTCGGGCTTTTTGGCACGATTTCGTCGTCGTCGTCGAGACGCAGACGCGTCGATTATTTCGGCAGCAGCCCCAGAATGCCTAATTTGGGACGACGGTTTTTCACGAGCACGAGTCTTTATTTGGGTTTCTGTTTGGGTTGAGTTGGATTTGGGCTTTCCATGAAGTTTTGTCTGATTCTGGGCGACTTGGTTGGCGATTGCGTGTCAGTATTCTATGAACTGTAATCTCACTGCTCAGAGGGAATAACACTTTGGGTGAGCTGGGATTAATTGAATAAACAGGACGATGTCTGCCTCAATTGATGGAAATGTAAGTGTTCGATCCTTGTTCAATTTAATTGGTCATTTCACGCAATCAAATTGAAAATAAAACTGTCAAATTAGTTATAACAACAACAGCAACATAATAACTAGAATGTGTTGGCCAAAAACGATATAATTTTTGAGCCTAATACTGTGAACTCACGAGGAATCGTTAAAAAGTTTTAAGGAAAATCACGATTTTTTTTTGAAAACGGTATATATTTTTAGAAAGGTAAATGAATTACCTTTCGGATGAGTTTAAAAGATTAAAGATCTGCTCATCACAAGTTAAGAACACTTAACCGTTAAAGACCCAACCCTGCCTTTATATAGGCTTCGATGTTTAAAATCGTCAAAATTTTTTTTTTCAATTTTGAATTTTCGAACCCATTGGAACGTAAACAGTAAAAAAATCATGGAATCCAATGAACTCTGTTAAATAAACTTACGAAATCACGACAAAATGAAGCCTACTTAAAGGCGATTTTAGGAGCACACGGGAAACAAATTGTTTGTAGCGGGTTGAATGTCCTAAGTCACAAAAGTTTTTGCATAAACATTGGACAGTTATGTAAAAAACGGACAGAGAAAAAGGTACCGAAATCGAAAATCAATGCAGTGTGATTTTTTGGCGATTTTTCCGATTAGTTCCCAAGTAACCATCCAGCACTAACGACTAGTAATAAATCTGTAATTAACCAGCACGCTAAAGCAAATCAGTCATATAACAGCACAGTGTTAGCTAATCAGCTCTAAATCGATTTGCATTACCCTCAGCTGATTTATTGCTGATTACCTGCAAAAACTGGAAACACTGCTAGCGATATAGATTTTTGACAAACTGGCAACTTTGTCTCGCTTGTCAAACCGTAAAAATCCAGCAAATCGAGCAAATCTGTCTGTTCAATTCCAGTATTTTCACACTTTTTCGACCATGGAAAACTCTGGTTGCTGGGAAACATTCGTGAAAAGTACCAACTTTAAACGGAAAGTGCAACAATATCTATCGAAGACGCGTTATTCCGAAGACAGCCAGGTTCCGGATTCTCCAGAGGAACACGAAGAATCGCTTCAGGAATCTGCATTTATTGAGAACGCCGCCGCCGCAGTCGACGATTTTTTTGTTGAAAACTCCGGCGAAACCATCGACGACGATGCTGAGGAGCCAGCGGACGATGCCGAGGAGCCTGCGGACGATTCCGCCGATTACAGTCCAGATGAATGGTCTGACCAGGAAGATACTATCGAGGACACTGAACCTGAGAGTTTGGAGGTTTTTCTACAACGCTGGAGTCTGGAACACAAAATCACCCACTCTGCCTTGAAGCCCTTACTAGATCGATTGAGTTTGGTGGATCGAACGTTATCAACAGACCCGCGACGATTGCTGGGGACTCCCCGAAAGGAACCTGAATTGATTCAGATTGAGGGTGCCCAGTACTGGCACCATGGATTGGGTAAAACTTGGCATTATTTTTAGTTAAAAACTTTTATTTACTTAAAAAAACATATTTCAGAGCACAGTCTACGGATTGCGTTCAACAAACTATCGAATCCTCGGAACATCTCGATCAACATCAATATTGATGGCCTTCCCATCTTCAAGAACGGGACAGACCAACTTTGGCCAATACTGTTCAACGTCCACGAGGAACCTACCATGAAGCCCATGATAATTGGTGTTTATTGCGGTCGTACGAAACCAAAACTGATCGAACAGTTTTTGGATCAGTTTGTTTCAGAATGTGAATTAATTTTTCAAAATGGAATCGAGATTAACGGACACTTACTTTCTGTTGAAATTCGAATGTTTATTTGTGACTCTCCGGCGAGATCATTTATCAAAGGTAAGAAAGTAATTCTTAGTATTATATAACTAATTTCTAAACCATACTTTTACAAACAGGTTGTGTCAACTTTAACTCCTTCCACGCGTGCATCAAGTGCACAGCGGTTGGAAAACGCTGCCCGGAACAGAGAACTAATACCTACCCGCTAGCATAAGCCCCGAAGAGGACGGACCAGGGCTACCGTAACAAATGTTACGATGGTCATCATCAAGTGTACAAGTACAAAGAAGCTGGCAAGTTAAAGCAAACGTACGTGGAGAGCCCTTTGTTGCGCCTTAACATCAACATGATCGAAGACATTATTGTGGGGGATTCGCTGCACCTGCTTCATTTGGGAGGAATGAAGAAATTGCTTTCAATGTATAAAGATGGCAATATGTACCTGCAAAAATGGACACAAATTACGCTGCAGGAACTAAATGAAATTTTAGCTTACACTAAGTTACCAGTAGAAATACACAGACAGATGCGAAGCCTGAACTATTTATGCCACTGGAAAGGGACAGAGTTAGCTTCTTTTCTTAACTATGTTGGAATTGCTATTCTTAAACCGTTTCTTAGTACTGAACACTACGAACACTTTTTGAGCTTGTTTTGTGCAAACACAATATGCTCGTCAGATCACTACAAAGCATTTATTCCAGTCGCTAAAACTCTCTTTGAAAACTATGTAAAGAACTACAAGAAGTTTTTCAAATGTATAACAAGTAACACACACAACTTGATTCACGTCGCAGAAGAGGTAGAAAGGTTTGGACCGTTACCAAAAAATTCGTCTTATCCATTTGAAAATCATTTATACCAGTTGAAAAATATGGTACGGTCTGGTAGGCTACCCCTTAACCAGATAATTAACAGAATTCACGAGAAAGAGTTACTTGCCCAGAAAACAAAACCTTTAATATTTAAGTTCCCGCTAGTTGTAGTTCCATTCAAACATGATTGTACTAAATTTTCGTGCATTGTTATAAGGGATGGATTCACCCTAAAAGCTAATCATTTTGCTGACAAATGGTTTCTTACTAACGATTTTAAGGTTGCATCAATCAACTTTGCTACCAACAACCATTCTGTTTATGGTTCACAATTAAAGTATACTTATAAAGTTTTCGAAAAACCTTTGCCGTCAGATTATATTAACGTGTACTGCACTAAGACAATTGATAAGTTTGAACCAGAAGTGGAGTACAAATTAGAGGATATATTTTGTAAACTAGTTGCTGTAACTGTGAGATCAGAAACTACCTTTGTACCGCTTGTTCATTCATTACCGTGAATGGATCGATTTATTGTCATGAATGAGTTAAAATAAAATGCACTGAATTGAATTGATGAGTTTTATTCCCACAAATAGAACTACTTATAGATTTAATACAACCTGTATTACTTGCAATGGATCTTGACTAGTTTGATCTTATGGTCCGTATAATAATAAAAAAAACAACAACTTAAAATTAGTTTTTATGGTTAGTTATAATAAAAGAACAACTTAATTGTTGCCGCCCTACTAAAGGATCTCCTCGTCGAGGATCTCTATCTTCAACGATGGTTCGCTTAAGTCTTGTTGACCAAATGCTTCTTCTTCGTCGTCCGCTTCATCGTCCACTTCGTCGTATCCTTCTTCATCAGCCATTGGGAGCTCCGGTCCTTGCTCCGACGACGTTTCCAGTAATCCATCTGGGAGTTTCCGCTTCCGGGACATGGGTTTTTTGCCGCCCAAATTCTTAGCGCGCTGCTTTGCATTGCGCAAACATTGGTGTAAGAATCCTTTCAATTGATCCATGGAAAATTGTGGGTCAGAATTGAGCACGACTTGTAGGAAAAGATCAATCACTTTCCCAAACACCATGAATGGAATCTTCTTCACATTTCGGCCTCCTCCAGTCCAGGAGCAGCTGATCAAAAACTCGGGATCAAAAAAGCTGTTGACGATTTGATGGCACACGTCTAAACCTTTTCCAACAAATCTATCTTTACCGTGCAAACGCGAAAAATGCCACACAGTCTCCTGCACAAACTTTGGATCCGCGCTTTTGGATTCGAGGGATTTCAATCCTTCAAGAGATTTAACCGGCGCGAATTTCGGTTCTCGATGTTCTGCTTGAGGGGTAATGTGGGCACTTCCGGGTCCAACGCTGCCGAAATATTTTATGAGTTTGTCCACGTTCTCACCGATCGTGTCAATTTTTACGTGGAGCTCAGAGAGCATCCTGGTGTGGGTCTTAATCAATGGTTCCAAACCGGTCACAGCTGTTAGAGTTTTTGACACGATTTCAGCCAATTGTGTCACCGAAATAGGTTCGCCGGAATGGGAAGCAAGATTAGCCTGCTGCTCTCTAATCGTTTTAAAAAGTTCTTCCGGCGTAGGCTCCTTCTTCTTGGCCGACATGATTTTCTGGAAAAATATCAATTCATTTGGTAAATAGTTGAAAATAATGAATGATCTATTTATTACTCACCGTGAAAGTACTAATATCTCTAGCTACTAAGTGAACCCAACCGAGCCCGGATGGATCAAATGAACGAGCGCCTAAAAGGTAATGTAAAGGACGAAGGATCAGGACCGTTACTCAGCAGATAGCAGCAAAAAACTTCAACTTACGAAACGTGACAGCAGCAACACACTGAGCCGCAAGAGTTTGCAGTTAGTGGGAGGGAGAAAGCTAGCAAAAAAAAATGCCTCGGAAATGCGAAACAGACCAGAAAACAGAATTGGCAAAAGAAAGACAGCTTTTTTTTCGATTGTCGCCTCTCTCACTCTCGCCGCGCTAAATTTTGTGACGTTTGTCAAAAAAATATTTTGACATTTCTACAGGGGTGGATCAACAACAGTAGGGGCCCAGCACTAAATCAGCAACATAAAGTCCAAACTCAGCTGCAAATCGTCTGTAAAAGCGCATTTAATGCAAATGTGAAAACATGTTAGCTTTTGCTCGTAGCTGTAAAAGCGCTTTTCATGCTTAACAACAGCTTGTTTTAGTGCTGGATGGTTACTTGGGTTTCCATGCTGTATCGTCTTATTTACGAAGATGAAAATGACGTCCAGCCTTAAAGTAAAACCTATACCTTTCTTTAGTAAGAAAGGCAAAAAGTAAATCGTTCTAAAAATCGATCGGGATTGCCGATAGATGTCGAATTTGTTTCAGATTCTCACTCATGGTCTGTGCTATGAATGTAGTAAGAAATTTTGAATAAAATCAGAAATGAAAAATGTTGGCGAAGGTCACCAGGTGGGCTTTCACCTTTTTTAAGGGATTTTTTTTTCTTATGGAGGTTAATCAAACGGCTCTAACTCCAGAACCATATTATGAATCTGGATGAAAATTTGGGAGGTTGTAGAGCTCGAAAAATGCAATTTTTGAGATAAATAAAAGATATGAAAATGAAAAAAATACCATATTTTCATTTGAAAACTGTGTATTTTGTTGAAAAGTCTGGCCGCATCCGAAAACAGATGGATATTTCGAAATTTGCCCGCAACTCGCCCAGGTTCAGCACACTAGTTTTCATCTGCATTCAGAAGAATCGAAATCAGATATATGGGAGCTCAGAACGACGCGACACAAAATTTTGCAAAATTTTACCACATACTAACATCACTCGACCTCCACGGAAAAAAGTAAAACCTATACCTTTCTTTAGCCTTAAAGTAAAACCTATACCTTTCTTTAGTAAGAAAGGCAAAAAGTGTAATTTTCCATCCAAATTTTTTTAAATTGCCACTTTTCTGTAGTAATGCCACTTTTACAGTCTACATTGATTGAGATAATATTACATCCCAAGAAAGGTAATATTAAAGCAACCGGTTTTACATTTTTTTTTAATTTTCACCATGCAATTTTTTGTAGAACTTTTATTTTTTACAATCTTGTTTAAGTTTGAGGATTTTACTTGTTTCATCAATAAAAGGAATGCAGTAATTTTTGTTTGGATTATTTTTTGGATATTTTTATTACTTTTCGCTATTTTTCAAACCTGAGCAGTTCATTAACTCCTAAAAATTCATGTGTGTTGCTGTGTGCAACCAACCAAACGGGACCACGCAGCCGCTTCTTACAAATTGAGTTGTTTCCATGTATTTTTAGATCTACATTCTATACATGCAAATAACTCGCATAGGCATTTGGAAGGTGTTAGCTCTGCCGAGCTTCGGTGACCCATTTCTACGCTGGCTAGCCGAGCGCGAGGTACTTCAGCTTTGTCGACAAGCCCCGCCCTGAAGAACGTTTGCACCAGTCGGATTCAAACGTTATTTAGAACTTCCGAACCCTTGTCAAATGGACAAGGACTCAGCGCGTATATAGTTGATGGTGGTAACAGTGTTCCTAATTTCAGTCATAGCTGACCAAGTCGCGATGGCCTAGTGGTTAGCATTTTTGCTGACCAATCCAAAGGACGGGGGATCGAACCCAGGGATCTGACAGGCATGCACTTTCCCGAAGTCACCGCCAGAGGCGCTGTCAATGTTGTTTACGTGGGGTTTTTGAAAAAGTTGTATGAAACAAATTAATAAACTTTTATCTTCAAATTTATAAATTTTTAGTTTTCATCATCTTTTGCTTATATATTTAAACAAATGACAAGTATTACGTACAGATTTCCTCATTTATTATTTATAAGACCGATGAACAAAGTTGTACTAGAACAACACGTAACATTAAACTAAAAATCAAATATATTCAGTTTCCTTGAAACAAAATTAGCAAGGTAAGATTCTACCTGACTCACCTGACTGTTGGTTTATATTCAATTACATTTTAAGAATACTCAGTTAATTTAACATTTAAACATAATTCAATCACGAGTTTGATCAACATATTTCGATGATTATTCATTGCATCCTGTTCTAAAATGTGATTTGCTAGGCCTTCAAACCAGGTTGTTTCATTTAAAATTTTGGTTAGAATCGAATTTAACAAACGCTGATAAAATTTTGAAACATTGAATTTAGCATTTTCCCCTACTAAAATTTAGAATTCTAATTTTGCTACAAGTTATTTGAATATTAATTAAAGTTCAAATCTAGAGTTTTTTTATAAGGTCCTATAAACAAATGAAAGACAATAGTTTATTGGTCCTTTTCAAAAAAAAAACTCTGCAAATCTGAAATTAAATGTAAATTGCTTGGAAAAAAAACTTGGTGATTAAAAAAATGTTTTTATTTTTGCAATGCATGTGCATACAACATTTTCAAAAACCTCGCTGCAAAAACTTGGTTCGATCTTGGTTCGATTTTGACTTCACTCGCTTTGTATGTGGATGACAGTCGTGACGTATCCGTGATCGAACCCCGACTTGAGCGTGGCTTTGATTTTTTGTTCATGTTCAGAGTTTCAAGATTAATATTTCCTATACATTCTCGTTGGGAGCAGATGGGAATCGAACCCAGGACCATTCGCTTACAAAGCGAACACCGTAACCATCATTAACTCCTAAACATTCAAGTTCGAGAAAATGAGAAAAAAATGTATGGAAACCTGGAAACGCGTACTTGAGAGTTCAGGTGAGCAATGCTTCCTGAATTCCGGTAGTAGATTTTGTATGTATTCTTGATTTGGCTCAAACTTTTTGAGGGCCAACAAAAATGTATAAATCTCACCAAAAATCTTTGTTTTTGTTTTCAATAAAACATTAAAAATTGTACGGGTTTTTGTTAAATTAAATCAAAATCACAAATTTAAAAAAATACTGATTTCGGGAAAAAAATATTTTCTGAAAAAGACGTTGTTTAAAAATCCTCATGTTTTTTACGTGACATCCAAACTCCAAAATCTAGAAGTTAGATACGTCGCATTACTAGTTTACGCTGTTTCCTAATGCGGTTCTGGATGTGGCCACCGGAGATAGGTGGAACCGGTTCCGATGGGTTCTATGGTATTTAATAATATTCTAGGATTGTTTTGAGTGACTTTTCATGGTAGAAGAAAGCTTATCAGTTCACAATTGGATAAATCTGATACTTTTTCCAAAAATCCGGATCTTCCGGTGGCCTGTACTCCGGCCACTGGTATGTGCAGTGCGATTTTTCATCGGATTATTGTTCCTGGTGCAAAAACGAAGCTTTTGGTGTATAGCAATATGGTTTGCGCGAAATCATGTTGCGGTAATTTTTTGGGTCTTTTTTCCCACTGTGCGGTGGTTAATAATTAAACTTGTGTGAAATTTTCTGAATTTTTTAATACAAATATTTCATAAATTTTATTATTTGGTCTAAACTATGAAATTAGGCAAATCATCTATTTGCAGATCTTTCAAAAGTAAAGCTTGATTAAAAAAAAACAAAAATTCTAATCTTTTAAATCAAATTTTGTACCATCACGCACTATGGCCCAGAAGATGTCTTTTATAGTCCCCTAAAATATATAAAAATATGTAAAAAAAAGATGTACTGTTTTGGGGATTGAACTTCTAGTGATAAATAGTAAATTACAAAAATCAGATTTTTTCCATGTACCTTTCTTCAAAAACGTCCGAATCTTAACCTACAACTTTTACCAAGACACCAAATCGATCGTATTTAAAAAAACACAGTTCTTTGAATTTTTGTTAATTTCTATGAGAATAACTATGATACAGTATAAACCTTCTAATTAACCTCAACCCGACTTTGAAGCTCATCATTGCAAAATGTAAACAATTAATCATCGTTGGTTGATATTTCAAGACAGTCCGAGCTCACAACCAGCAGTATCCTCTCGAAAACGTCAACCTACCACAATAACGCCACAAAAGCTGATGGTTAATTCAGTCAGTAGCTTGAAAAGTCGCGCGTAAAAAGTTATACTTTGTTGCTTGCAAAAACGAATCCCACTCACTCACAAACACTCACTCACTAATTTATGGTGGCATTTTTCTGTAAAAGTGGCTCGAAAAAAAAGGAAAGAAATAAAATCTAAATACACAACGTTTGCGTTGCAACACCTTCTTCTTCTTCTTCACTTTCCTTCCACTTCCTCTCTGTACACTAACTACCCTTGCGCGCTGATTGGCCTAGTCCTAGTAGATACCGCTGAGCCGCTAGTAGCTGCTACTAGCAGTGCAGTGCCACTCTGGTATATTTACTAGAGCAATGAACTTTTCGTCGAGTGACGGAGGAGCGACGCAAAAAAAAATGACGAACGACTCTACAACTGTGTGTGTGTGCGTTTGTACGTGTGTGCTATTATAGTAGCAGCTACTAAACCCTGCCAGCCAGTCGTCGGTGTCTGTTTGCAAAATATTGCCTCCGACTGCAGGAAAAGTGCAGCTCGAAACGTTGCGACTACGAGCGGGGTATTTTTTTATAAATTGAAGTTAGCTGGTGTATATTTTTTGTTTGCACAGCGGCCAACAGTGAACTTGGAACTGAATTTTGAACGTGAGCTGATGAAGTGTGTTGGGGGTTGGCAGAAAAAAAAATCGATGCAATAAATAAGGGAGAGTGATTGTTATGAAACTTGCCGACTTGCAATTTCCAGACCAAAATAAGTCTATTATTTTTTACCTAAGCATGAATTTAGCCATCTCTTCCATAGAAAATCAGTCATAACCACAAAATACCTAAATCAATTCAAATCAAAATGGATCAATGGGTTGATGTACTCGCCTTCAATGCTCTGAAAAATACTCAACAAAGATTTGGGAAAATTTTGTAGAAGAAAGCTTTCAGTTAATTGCTTGGAATCCAAATTTTTATCATTGGTTGAAAAAATCAGGCTCAGCTGTTATAACCATATTTTTCCAAATATTTAAAAATATTGAAAAAAAAAACTGTAATATTTATTAAATGTCAAATTCACTAACAATTATGAATCGAAAAAAGTACAATGACATTGTCGTGCTATTTCTTATAGTTTATACAATTATTTTAAAGTTAGTTTTATCAAAAATGCTTTATTCAAGTCAGCCTGGTAGCAAAATAATTCAGAAAAATCCAGAACAGGCAAAAATCATTGACCAACTTAGGTTTAAAAAAAAGGAGCAAAGTCAAACTATTTATTTAATTTTTTAGTGTGAATTCCTTCTTGCATTCAAGAAGCTTGAACAAAAATATATTTTAAAAGCTGAGAAAACTCCCTAAATGTAAACTTTGTCTATACGGCTTTTGGTTGTTTTCTCAGTGGTCCGAAACTGAAATCTAGCGTGAAAAATTGGTAATTGAAAAAAAAAATTGATAGCGGTCACCGGTATGATTTAGAGCTTTGGTGTCTTCGAGATATATGATCAGGGTAAATAGAGACATCCTTTGGTTTGGAGGACATTAGGGTGGTCCACATTTTAGTGTGGTTCAGAATTGTTATTTTGGCGTTGTAGGGAACACCACTCTGAACAACTTTGCCGAACAACACAAAGCTCTATCTTCAAATGGGAAGTTTTTAGAGCCATTTTTGTGATTTAGGTTAGGGTGTTTATGAAAAAAAAAGATTTTTTGAATTTACCGACTCAGGCATATGTTGTAGCGAGTTGGTGTCTTCTACATCTTGTCAAAACGAACATTTTTATTCTTCAAAAACGAATTTGAGCAATTCTCTACCAAAACCGGAAATGGTTTTGCCTTCCTCACTGAGGTAAGGCTATAATCCAGCTCTAAAAATGAACTATTCATTAAAAGCTCAAAGACCCACCTTCATGTATACATATCGACTCAGAATCGAAAACTGAACAAATGTCTGTGTGTGTGTATGTGTGTGTGTATGTGTGTGTGTGTGTGTGTGTGTGTATGTGTGTGTGTATGTGTGTGTGTATGTGTGTGTATGTATGTATGTGACCAAAATTCTCACTGAGTTTTCTCAGCACTGGCTGAACCAATTTTGACCACACCAGTTGCATTCGACTTGGTTTAGGGTCCTATACATCGCTATTGAATTGTTTGAAGTTTCGATAAGTAGTTCGAAAGTTATGTATAAAAATGTGTAATCACATATATCCGGATCTCATATATATGCATGTAAATGATGTCCGGATCCATCATCCGAACCATCGTTGGTTAGGTAATCAAGAGACCTTTCCAACAAATCCACAACATTGAAGATCTGGCAACCCTGTCTCGAGTTATGACCACTTAAGTGATATTTATGTGCTTTTTTGAATCCGGATCTCACTCAAATGTATGTAAACGATGTCCGGATCCATCATCCGACCCATCGTTAGTTAGGTGATCAAAAGACCTTTCCAACAAGCCCACAACATTGAAGATCTGGCAACCCTGTCTCGAGTTATGACCACTTAAGTGATATTTATGTGCTTTTTTGAAGCCGGATCTCATTTAAATGTATGTAAACGATGTCCCGATCCATCATCCGCCCCATCGTTGGTTAGGTAATCAAGAGACCTTTCCAACAAGTCCACATCATTGAAGATCTGTCAACCCTGTCTCGAGTTATGACCACTTAAGTGATATATATGTGCTTTTTTGAAGCCGGATCTCACTCAAATGTATGTAAACGATGTCCGGATCCATCATCCGACCCATCGTTGGTTAGGTAATCTAAAGACCTTTCCAACAAGTCCACAACATTGAAGATCTGGCAACCCTGTCTCGAGTTATGACCACTTAAGTTATATATTAGAGTGTAACAAAAATGACTTTTTGGCGGGCATTCAGGGGTTTGTTCAGGTGGGCATACTGAGCCTAAATCTCAAATATGAGCTTGATTGGACGTAACAGGAGCTGGCGCTCCGCCCTTCAATTTTAAATGGGATTTAACCCGTAAAAAAAGATTTTTTTCAAAAATGTCACTTTTTGAGGCATTTTGGCCACCAATGCGTTTACCAAAAACATCACTGGCGTGTAGGCCAGATCCTTGCGCATCGTTTGGTATATATAACATTGAAGTTTGGAGCATTCTGGAGCTCGGTACAGACCTTCAAAGTTTGGCATTTTTTCGAAAAATTGGCCCCGGCAAAAAAGATATGCGTCGCACCTCGCGACGCCCGAGACGCCATTTGATTTTGCTGGGACCGATTTTTCGAAAATATGCCAAACTTTGAAGGTCTGTACCGAGCTCCAGAATGCTCCAAACTTCAATGTTATATATACCAAACGATGCGCAAGGATCTGGCCTACACGCCAGTGATGTTTTTGGTAAACGCATTGGTGGCCAAAATGCCTCAAAAAGTGACATTTTTGAAAAAATCTTTTTTGACGGGTTAAATCCCATTTAAAATTGAAGGGCGGAGCGCCAGCTCCTGTTACGTCCAATCAAGCTCATATTTGGGATTTAGGCTCAGTATGCCCACCGGAACAAACCCCTGAATGCCCGCCAAAAAGTCATTTTTGTTACATCCTATTATATATGTGTACTTATTTTTCTGGATCTAAAAAAATAGCTGAAATATGTGTCCAATGTTACCCATTGTTGGTAAAAAGTGAGGAAGGCATCAACCACATAGGTGGATTAAGTTAGTTTTTATTTGTATTTTTTGATTTGGCTCATACTTTTTGGGGGCCTTCCCTATGACCTATAAACTATTTTGTGTGATTGGTTCATCCATACAAGTCTCCATACAATTTTGGCTGCTGTCCATACAAAATGGTATGTAAATATTCAAACAGCTGTAACTTTTGAGTGAATTTTCTGATCAATTTGGTGTCTTCGGCAAAGTGGTAGGTATTTTTGAGGACTTTTGAGAAAAAATAAGTACACGGAAAAAAATTGCAGATTTTTTTATCAACTTTTTTTTCACTAAAACTCAATTTACCAAAATACATATTTTTTGATTTTCGAGATTTTTTGATATGTTTTAGGGGACAAAAATCCGCAACTTTTGAGCCATAGAGAAGCATGGTGAAAAAATAAGCCGCCGAGTTATGAATTTTTGAAAAAATAGTGATTTTTGGAAAAAATATTAGTGCGCTGACCATGTGGACGCGCTGTCTTGTTTTTGCATGCTTATTTTCATTTCTTTTGTGTCGCTGTTTGTGTGCTTGGGTGAGTGGTTATTATAATTAAATAATGGCATCATTAGTGCGCTGACCACGCGGACGGGCTGTCTTGTTTTTGCATGCTCATTTTCATTTCTTTTATGTCGCTGTTTGTGTGCATGGGGTGATTGGTTATTATAACTTATTGGACATCATAAGTGCAGTGCTTCTGGGGACGCGCAGTCCTGTTTTTTCGCGATAATTTTCATCGTAAAGGATCGTAAAAATTTATTCCAACTGGCATCGATCGATTTTATGAAGAGTAAAGCGTCATTTATTTACTATTTTTGAAATTTGCTCGCGTTACCTAAATTGTAAAAACAGTAAAAATATACTGATAAGTCCAGCCCATAGCACTACTGCTCGGCTGGCACGCGTTCGATAAAAAAAAACTTTTTAAATAATCAATTATCTATCTTTCCGCAGCCGGCTGCCTAAGATTTAAAATTTTCAACCGATAAACAAAATGCTCATGGTCACATCACTGCCACTCGTGAATCCTGACCTCATACCCATCTACTAACCCCTCAAAACTCATGTGATACTTTGTCGGAGAAGCAGTCGATTGGGCGGTCTCTATCACTCAAGTATCGGACTAACATTCCCATCCACTTCCCCGTGACCCTACCACTGGTCGTGGCCGGCGCCGGTATTGATCAGCATGATAGGGGCCTTTGAGAAGTTGCGAAGCGAGGAAAGATAGCACCCACTCATCTTCCACGGCTCGTGGATGTAACTTCTGGAGGTCCTGGTCAATAACGGAGTAGCAACTGCGGGTGGGCACCTATGCTTATGCTTAAATAGTGATTTTTGGAAAAAATCGAAGTGCAAAAACAAGTTTGACATTATTTTTTAATGCAAAATTGAATTTGCAATTGAATAGTTTTTTACAGATTTTTTGATAAAGGGCTCCGTTTTCAAGATATAGCCACCGAAAGTTTGATTTTAGCGAAATATTTGCAGTTTTTCAATTTTTAAAAATAGTGACCATGAGTGACCATTTCTATATTTTTTCAATATTTTTTTTTGAAAAGTTCAGAAAACCCCACCATTTTTTAATGACCATATCTCAGCAAATAATGGTCCGATTTTCAATTTTAATACATGAAAAATTCGTGAAATTTTCCGATCTCTTCGAAAAATTATTTTAATTTTTTTCAAATCAAGACTAGCATTTTAAATGGGCGTAATATTCAATGTTTGGCCCTTTTAAAATGTTAGTCTTGATTTAAAAAATTTCCAAATATTTTTTGAAAAGATCGGAAAATTTCACGAATGTTTCATGTTTTAACATTGATAATCGGACCATTAGTTGCTGAGATATCGTCATTACAAAATGGTGGGTTATTTTGGTGAGATTAAGAAAACTTCAATTTTCGTGTTTCTTTTTCTTAAAGCGGCTCTATCTCAGCAACCCGAGATCCAATCTTCAATGTCTCTTAGACAATTTCATAGCAAATTTTCTGAACTACTCAAAATTTTTTTTTTTAGAAATGGTCCTTTATGGTCACTATTTTTAAAAATTGAAAAACTGTAAATATTTCGCTAAAATCAAACTTTCGGTAGCTATATCTTGAAAACGGAGCCCTTTATCAAAAAATCTGTAAAGTACTTTTCGATTGCAAATTCAAAATTGCATTAAAAAATAAGCATAAGCATAAGCATAGGTGCCCACCCGCAGTTGCTACTCCGTTATTGACCAGGACCTCCAGAAGTTACATCCACGAGCCGTGGAAGATAAGTGGGAGCTATCTTTCCTCGCTTCGCAACTTCTCAAAGGCCCCTATCATGCTGATCAATACCGGCGCCGGCCACGACCAGTGGTAGGGTCACGGGGAAGTGGATGGGAATGTTAGTCCGATACTTGAGTGATAGAGACCGCCCAATCGACTGCATCTCCGACAAAGTATCACATGAGTTTTGAGGGGTTAGTAGATGGGTATGAGGTCAGGATTCACGAGTGGCAGTGATGTGACCATGAGCATTTTGTTTATCGGTTGAAAATTTTAAATCTTAGGCAGCCGGCTGCGGAAAGATAGATAATTGATTATTTAAAAAGTTTTTTTTTATCGAACGCGTGCCAGCCGAGCAGTAGTGCTATGGGCTGGACTTATCAGTATATTTTTACTGTTTTTACAATTTAGGTAACGCGAGCAAATTTCAAAAATAGTAAATAAATGACGCTTTACTCTTCATAAAATCGATAGTTTGATGAATTAATACTAAAACTGCCAGTTGGAATAAATTTTTACGATCATTTACGACGAAAATTATCGCAAAAAACAGGACTGCGCGTTCCCAGAAGCACTGCACTTATGATGACATTATTGAATTATAATAACCAATCACCCCATGCACACAAACAGCGACACAAAAGAAATGAAAATAAGCATGCAAAAACAAGACAGCGCGTTCTCGTGGTCAGCGCACTTATGATGCCATTATTTAATTATAATAACCACTCACCCAAGCACACAAACAGCGACACAAAAGAAATGAATTCAAAATTGCATTAAAAAATAATGTGAAACTTGTTTTTGCATGAAACTTCGATTTTTTCCAAAAATCACTGTTTTTTTTCAAAAATGCAGAACTCGGCGGCAGTTTTTTTGACCATGTTTCTCTATGGCTCAAAAGTTGCGGATTTTTGTCCCCTAAAACATATAAAAAAATCTCGAAAATCAAAAAATATGTATTTTGGGAAATTGAGTTTTAGTGAAAAAAAAAGTTGATTAAAAAATCTGCAAAAAAAATTTTCCGTGTACCTATTTTTTCTCAAAAGTCCTCAACAATACCTACAACTTTGCCGAAGACACCAAATTGATCAGAATTTCAGAATTCACTCAAAAGTTATAGCTGTTTGAATATTTACATACCATTTTTGTATGGACAGCAGCCAAAATTGTATGGAGACTTGTATGGGTGAATCAATGACGCAAAATAGCTTATTTAGTCATAGGGAAGGCCGCCACAAAGTTTAAGTCAAATCAAAAAATACAAAAAAATGGTCGAAATCGGCCGATTTCGTAGAGAGTTGCTCCCTATTAAATGTTTAGAAAATTCTAAGATTGGTTATTTTACTTGTTTGATGTGACATTGCTACTGTTTTGGCAAAAATAAAAAATGGGAACCACAACATAGGTAAAGAATATATAATCGTGCTTGTAGTCTACTGCCGATGAAAATTACTTATCAAAATAAGTGCATCTCAAATATAAAAAAAATAATTACGTAAAATAAGAGAATTGATGTTTTTCGTAGAATTAAAGTTGCTAAAATTAACTGGTCTTCAAAGTGCGATATGATTTTATCGATATCCTCGTAAATTATTGATTAATTTTAAATTCACTTGTTGTTATGCAAATTGTATGAATACAACAAAAAATAGTTGAATTGAATTGAAAAGAAATTTTAAGCTATCACACTCATCCCAGCCTTCAAAGTCACCCCAATTTTGATATTTCATAATTTTCGTCAATAGAATTCCCTGCTCAAAGAGAATCCACAATACTGTTCAAAAAGTTAATCAAGCATGAAAGTCCACTTTCATTAGCTCAACATAAATGTGTGACCATCGATCGCCACTAAAACACTACCACACAAACACACACATTAACACACTCCCTGATGACACACTACCACTGCAGCAGCAGGCGTTGCCCAGTTTTCCCTTGCTGCGCCGGGGTAGTTGGTGGCGGTCATGCACCACTTATGGCGTCATTCTCGCACCCGATGTTGACCCCAATACGCCGGCGAGTGGCCGAGAGCCAGTGCCAGTGGACAGCAGTTACAGTTTGTTGCACAGATGAAAATAGTGATGATACTCAAGAAAATTCATTTTTATAAAGAATTTTTGCATTTGAAATTACAATCGCACAAATTTTCAACTCAAAATTATTTTTAAAGAAAACAACAAGATTGTTTTACAGTGTAACGTGCAATTGCATGCATGCATACAATTTCACTTCAACCCTTGAATTCAACTTCTCAACCCCTTCCTTCTCCCCTTAAACCCTCGACCAACCATGTCATTCGAGGTCGACATTGCAACGATTCGATGTGTTTGTGTATGTGTGACACGAACAAACAAATAATTACTTCAATTTTACTCCTGTTGAGTAACACTCCAAAAACTTTCGACCAACTTAATAGATTTTCACCGAGTTTACTCGTTCAATAAAAAGAAACTGATGAACTTGTTGTATTGTTGATGTAATTGTATTGACAAACGCAGTGTGGTGTTTGTTTGTGCACTGGTGGTGCAAGTGCAACCCGAAAAATGAGGGCATTCACTTTTGCCTGCAAGGGACTACCTCAAGCGAGAATCGGTTGAGCTTGCGGTGGTTGTTTGTTTACTTTGAGGATTTAAAATTAAATTTATTCATAAAGGGTCAGCGAGTGTCAATTGCGGTTGGTTTATTGATGAACCGAAGAAGACGAAGGTGTGTGGGGCCTTTGTTCTTGTTGAATGATTTTTTGGTTTGGTTATTTAGATAAATTTTGAAAAAGTTTTTATCAGTACAAAAAAAAGGTTTAATGATTTATAAACAATCAATAGCAAACCAAACAAAACTTATTTTTAGGATACCATGGAGAATTTCCTTTATCCTCTTAAAATAGTGGCGCATCTCGTCCTTTTCTTTTGTTCGATTTTGTTCTAGTTCAAGAAAATATTTGCGTTTGTTTTTTTTAAATGATGCATATGAGCAGTTCTCTACGAAATCAGCCTTTTTTCAATTTTAATTTTTGTATTTTTTTATCCGGCTGAAACTTTTTTGGTGCTATCGTTATGCCCAAAGAAGCCATTTTCCATCATTAGTTTGTCCATATTATTTTCCATACAAATTTGGCAGCTGTTCATACAAAAATGATTTATGAAAATTCAAAAATCTGTATCTTTTGAAGATATTTTTTGATCGCTTTGGTGTCTTCGGCAAAGTTATAGGTATGGATACGGACTACACTGAAAAAAATGATACACGGTAAAAAAATGATGATTTTTTATTTAACTTTTTGTCACTAAAACTTGATTTGCAAAAAAAACACTATTTTTAATTTATTTTATTTTTTGATATGTTTAACCCTTTCAAAGCCTGATGGGTCATTTATGACCCAAATATAAAAATTTCCAAAACTAGCGTACAATTTTTGTATGGTCAAAAGAATCATTTTCCCATTATTACATTTATTTTTTTTGAAAATTCAGGCCTGAAAGGATTAATGCCAACTTTTCAGAAATTTCCAGGTTGTGCAAAAAATCTTTGAACGAGTTATGAATTTTTGAATCAAAACTGATTTTTTCAAAAAATCGAAATTTGGTCGCAAAAATTTTTTAACTTCATTTTTCGACGTAAAATCAAATTTGAAATAAAATAAATTTCAGTAAAATTTTGATAAAGTGCACCGTTTTCATGTTATAGCCATTTTTAGATAACTTTTTTGAAAATAGTCGCAGTTTTTCATTTTTTTTTAAATTAGTGCACATGTTTACCCACTTTTGAAAAACATATTTTTGAGAAGCTGAGAACACATTTCAAACATTCAATATTACGCTCTTTTGAAATGCAAGTCTTGATTTGAAAATTTTGAAAATATTGTTTTCGAAAAGTTTTAGTTGCTGAGATATCGACGTTAGAAAATGGTGAGTTGTTTGGGTGAGACTTAGAAAACATCAACTTTCCTGTTTGTAAACCTTTGGATGGCAATATCTCAGCAACTTAAGGTCATATCAATAAAGTTCTAAAAAGCAAAATGCAGAGATTTTTTTTAGCTCTTCAAAAATATTTTTTTCAAGAGAAGGCAAACATGGGCACTAATTTTTTAAAATGAAAAACTGAGACTATTTTCAAAAAGGTTACCAAAAAATAGCTGTAACTTAAAAACGGTGCACTTTATCAAAATTTCACTGAAGTACTTTTTGATTGCAAATTTGATTTTACATCGATAAATGAAGTTGGACAATTTTTGCAACCAGCATTTTGATTTTTGAAAAAATCAGTACCCGAGCAGACGGAAATAACTTTGGAATAACATTTTTTGATATTTGAAAATACTAGGCAAATAACATTTAATGATATTTAAAACAAAATTCGTTATTCGGCGATATGATTTTTTTGTTATTGGATTGTTATTCTAATAACAGACTAATAACATTTTTAGTGATTCTACGAACAAATCTTTGTTATTATTTTTTGTTATTTTAACAACTAATCCGATCATCCCAATAAAAATTGAAGTTATTCTTCCATAACAAAAAAAAATATTTTCGAGTTGTTTTGGCGTTCAACCAATATCAAACAAATAATAAATTTTGTTATGATTACATAAACTGTTATTAAATCCTTATGCATAAATAACAAAAAATAAAAAAAAACATAAATATTGAAATAACAAGCCATGATTTCAAAATTTGCATGGAAAACGTGTTTTAAAATACATTTTCCACTAGTTCAGTTGTTTTGCAATCATAAGTTTTCAAAAAATGTGAGATTTCACGAAAACAAAACTTTTAGCGAAAAAAAAAACATTTAGCGACAGTAAACATCGAACATTTTCTAAAATTCAAAAGATTTTTAAATCAACCCAAACATGAAAATGATTCTAAACGCAGGGGAATGCATTTTAAATTGATTTCAGCTCATTTCAGTTCAATTTCCATTAAAATGTTGAAGTTTGCTGAAAAAATATTTTTTTGCCCCCTGATTTTTCGGGGCAACTTTGAAGGGGGGGGGGGGGGGGACAAAACCTTTAAATAGAATTTGTACTAGCCTTAAACAAATTTGAAAATGAAAAAAAAAATAAAAATAGTGTTTTTTTTAAATCAAGTTTAATTGTCAAAAAGTGAAATTAAAAATCATATTTTTTTAGCGTGCATAATTTTTTTTTTTCAGTGTACTCCTCATTTATACCTTCAACTCTGCCGGAGACACCAAATCGATCAAAAAATTGCTTCAGAACTGATTTCGTAGAGAATTACTCCAGCACAAGTTTATTTCAATGATTTTTAAACAAGTAATAGCAAAACAAAATGCGTACTTAAAACAACCAAAAACCGTTCAATTCCAAATTAAAATTACTTGAGGTTACTGTGCAGAATTTCCCTTAAAATATTGGAGCTTGTCTATTTGTCCCATGTTACACTAATTTTAGAAAATATTTGCGTCGTTTTTTTTAAATGATGCATATGAAGAAAGACGTGTTGGTAATTTAGAGATAATTTAATATGTGTGTTTCATTGAACTTAAAATAACATCTAAAAATTTAACATATGCTCAAACATCGACATTCGTAAACCTTCTGGTACTTCTGGGACCAGAACTCTTCTTGAACGTAACAACAAACCACTCAACATAACACAATGTCTCCTGGGAACAATATCCGGCACGAAACAAAGCAATTCCCGCGCGTCAACAGCGGCCTATCCTCAATCTAGTAGCAGCTACTAGTCACTGTCGAGGCTCGACGACGTATTGTGCGCGCAGTTGTTCTTATTAAAAATTAACATACTTTCGCGTGGGGCAGGTCAGGAACGGCAGAAACGCCACACTCAAAACAAAAGAAGAACCACGTATGAGCTTGTGTCGGCTCTTCATGGAGTACTCCTTCAACTTTGGACTGCCAAGCTGCACTTTCATCGTTTCTTTGTCTGCTTCTGCGAGTCCTCCACTGCCTCTCTCCCCGTTGGACCAGTCTAATTATATCACCGCGCAGACGACTGGCTGTGTGGCAGACCATCATGTTTGTGTCACTTTGACTCAACGCAAGAGTTGTACTTGGTCTGTGGTTCGGCCAAGGCCATGAAGCATTGGCATTTGCGTGTGCTCGAGTTGTTCGCGTTCGTACCGACTGACTGTCTCAAGTTCTGTGTTGATGATCCCCCGGTGCATGCAGAATGCTCCAGCTTTTATTGATGTTCCCCTCACGAACGAACCCACGAATAAATAGGCCGAAAAGTATCGTGTTCCACAGTGACGAGACTTTGACGTAATCCCCTCTGGGGGCAGGTTCCTCCGTGCTGCTTCTTGGGGTAGGTCACGTCTTCGCCGTGACGAACGGCGATGGATGCACGTCAAACCGTTTTAGGTTGTACTGTATCACTCGAATAGCTTGATAAAGACGAAAAAGTAACAGAGCGTCGCAAATCAAATTCAAAGGTGTCCAACTATCAAGATTTTACTGTATAGTTCATACCGCGAGAGTGCACTTCATGTATGCACTTTTTGAGCCGGAATTCTTCACCGAGAAGGGAGCTTTGTCCAAGTTGCCCTTTTGATCCGCGTCTCGGTTACGATTGTGGACTGTGAACCCTGTGTCTCGTTACACGGAGAAAAATTAGTTACCAAAATCGCGAAAAAGTGTTCATGAAAAAGGGAACCAAGAACAAAGTGTTCAAATTTTAACAATATGTTCAAGATTCCCGACTTTGGGAGCTGATTTTTCTCCGTGTAGAGAGTAAGGACCAGGCTGACAGACTGAATTGCGAGAAGATTCTCCCCTCTGGGGAAATCAGGTCAACTTAGCAGCGATGTTTGGGACAGAATTTCTGGTGCGGAGTTAATAATTCAAACTTAATTTGGAGCGATTTGGTTGCAACTCTGTGCGGGACTGGCGTGGCGTGACCTTTGGGAAACTGTGGAAAGAATGAGGCTGATGATGAATTTTGGTTTCAATTTTGACAATCAATCAAGTGGTATTACTTTGTTCGAATGCAGTTGAGTCATGACAGCGAAGTTGAATTTTGAAAAAATAATGGAGAAAATGTTTCCTAAAATCTTGAACTAAAAAAAAGTTCAAGGAAAGACAACAAAATGAGTACGAAAAGGCTTGAATTTTGATTTAAAAAAAAATGTTTGAATGACTTGTTGATGCATCGATTTTCAAAAATCAGAATCTTTTCAATATTTTCTTAAACTAAAGTTACTCGAATCTGAACAAAACTGAATTGAGGTGAGCAGTTCTCTACGAAATCAATCTTTTTTTTGAATTTTATTCTTGTTTTTTTTTTTTAATCCGGCTGAAACTTTTTTGGTGCCTTCGGTATGCCCAAAGAAGAAAAAATGATGTACGAAAAGTAAAAATCTGTATTTTAAGAAGGAATTTTTTGATCGATTTGATGTCTTCGGAAAAGTTGTAGGAATGGATACGGACTACACTAGAAAAAAATGATACACGGTAAAAAAAATTATTCAACTTGTTGTCACTTAAACTTGATTTGCAAAAAAACACTATTTTTATTTTTTTTTTCATTTTCTGATATGTGTTAGAGGACATCAAATTCCAACTTTTCAGAAATTTCCAGGTTGTGCAAAAAATCTTTGATCGAGTTATGATTTTTTTAATCAATACTGATTTTTTTTAAATCGAAATATTGGTCGCAAAAATTTTTATAAAGTGCACCGTTTTCAAGTTAAAACCATTTTTAGGTGACTTTTTAAAAAAATAGTCGCAGTTTTTCAGTTTTTAAAATAAGTGTTTACCCACCTTTGAGAAATTTTTTTTAAAGGGCTGAGAAAATTCTATAAAAATTTATACTACATCTTTTGTCGGTTTATAAAATCAGTTTTTGTCACAAAAATAAAAATAAAATCAAATTTCAAAATACATCACAAATTACTTAAGTTAAATACTTTCATGTTATAGCAAATTTTAGGCAACTTTTTTTAAAATCATCAGGTTCATTTTTTTCTTCTAATTAGTGGTTATGTTTGCCCAAACAGTCATGCCCCCGTTTTGTACACCTCGGTTTTGCACTGCCCCGGTTATGATTCGTTCACCTGCCCAGTGCTTAACTGAAGCACAGATCACAAATTCTATGAAAAATCATCCAAACTTCAAAATTATAGTGTTTTGGAATCGTTCATACATTTTTGAAAATACAGCTACATATTTTCTGAAAAAATACTCAAAATGTCAGTTTTTTGGAATATGAGTATCAAATGATCAGATTTTTTTCATACATTTCGAGAGTAATAATATTTTTTTGTAAAATACTCAAAATTTTCACAAAACAAAACCACGCATTTTCGAAAAATTTCTTTTTGTTACTATATGGGTATCAAATGATCGGGATTTTTCATACATTTCGAAAGTGAGAACACATTTTTTTGAAAATAGTTATTTTTTCACGAAATTACGTATTTTCGAAAAAAAAATGAAAAAGAATCTAGTTTTTTATGCAATTGGTATGAAAATCAAGACTGTTTTCATGAATATTCATTATACAAAAGTATTAACACATTTTTTTAAACACTTAAAATTTTCACAAAACTATGTATCTTCAAAAATAAAAAAAATTCTAAAAATTTGACAATTTTAAAAATAATCCGATTATATGATATTTATATATAATAAAGATATTTTTAGGATTTTTTTTTCAAAAATACGTAGTTTTTTGAAATTTTTTGAAATTATCAATAATTTTGAGTATTTTTTTGAAGAAAAAAAATGCCTTTTCTAACTTGAAGAAAAATAGATATTTTTGTGAAAATGTTCATGTATTTATCATTGCAATGGATAACTGACATCATCCCGATTCTAAAATACTATAAATACTATAACGGTACTAAATCGAGGCATGACTGTATTTGAAAAAATATTATCGAAAAGCCCAGAAAAATCCCTACATTTTGATTTTTTGACTGTGTTGATACGGACTTGGTTTGTTGAGATATGGCCATGCAAAGATAAACAAATTAAAAAAAAAACAGGAAAAATTAGATTTGCTCAGTTTTGCCCTCGATTTTTGATCACCGATATATCGGGAACTAATGGCCTGATTTTCAATGTAGAGAATTCAAAATTTTGAAAAAAATGCTCTCTTAAATACAAATTATATTGCAATTTGTCAAATCAGGAATAAGTTTTTGAATGGGCGTTTCAAGCCATTTATTTTTAACAATTTTAAATGCTGTGTCAAATAAAATAATATAAACCTGAATATCGCAGTTTTTCTTGTTTGTTTTATTTTTGCTATGTCATATCTTGACAACAAAAGGATGCATTAACAAGTTTCAAATATAAGGATTTAGAAAATTTTCGTAGCTGTTCATGAATATTTTTTCACTAAAACAAAAAACAATTAAAAATTGAGACTTTTCCAAAAAAAAAACAAATGTATAAGTTAAAAATTTAACATTATATTTAAAAAATAAAGGGAACACGCAATTTTTTTCTGCAAGTGCAACGAACTTCTTAATAAGCTTAAAAAACGTAGCGAAAAATATTCGACCCTGTCTAAATATTTTTGAAAAACTCAAAGTGCACGTGGTCCTGGGAACTCCAAATTCATACTTCCCCTCGAGTTGAGCCTCTGCAATCATTTTTGTCAACTTTTCGTAGGTTACTACACTAGTTTGACATTTTACCGACATTCCAATCACTTTCGCCATGACTGCCTTCAAATGATTGCTTTCAGCTCGCAGCACCGCACGAGCAAGAAAGAGAGAAAGAGAGAGGTTGAGAGAGAAAGAAAAAGACAGCGCTTCGTGTCGGGTGGCTGCTTGAGTGCCGAGCTCGGCTTTATTCGCCTCAACTTCGTGTGCGTTCACTGATGTCTCTTCAAAGTGCCGAACGTTGTCGATGAGGAATGTTGATTGATGTCAATTAGTTAAAATTTTTAAGACAAATCGATTCAAACGATTTCAACTACAAAGTTTATTAGCACTATCAAACATTCCATTTCGCTTCGAAAATTAGAAATATTGAAGCTTTGAATGATATTCTGTGTTTCTAATA
Organism: Culex quinquefasciatus; assembly: GCF_015732765.1. NCBI lineage: Eukaryota > Metazoa > Arthropoda > Insecta > Diptera > Culicidae > Culex > Culex quinquefasciatus. Next base: position 35,450,049 of record NC_051862.1, read on the forward strand.
AAAAATGATGCCCCGTGTCTGTTTACAGATTTTCAAGTGTATGTGCAAACATAACGCCCAAACCACGGACATCTTTTTTCTCGACTGCATCAGCTCCAAAACAAAAGTCTGGACTTGTGGAAGCTATCGCTCTTCCCGTAAGACTTACTCTCCCTTCTTACCAACTTTCAGATGCTATCGACTTGAAACTTCAAACATGAAGTTAGGATAATGTGCGGGAAAAGACTTGGGAGTTGAGTCACAACACACACACCCATCTTGGGCGTAGTGGTTTTTCCCACGTGCATTTTACATTTTATTTTAATTCTTGCCTAACAAGGGCTTCTGTTTTCATAGCCTGGAGGAGGAAAAAGTTAAGTCTCTAAATAAAGACGGTTGGGACTGTAGCTTGAGCAGTCAGTGTTTACCTTGGGTTTCGAAAATGTGTTTTTTTTTTGATATTGGAGAACACATGTCGTGATCACGAGATGTATGTTGACTATTTTTGGACCTTATTTAAGACACATCAAAATGTTGACTTGACGACTTGATCTGTTTTAATTTCAACTTTCAACAAAAATAATGAAATTTGCCGCAAATTTATTTTTTGATCATAATTTTTAACGCTTTTCCAACTCATCACAATCAGGTGAAAACTGCTAATTTTAGCTCATTTATAACTCAGCGAGAGTTAGCCCAACATTAACGTTAATCGTGATTTATGGCTTCATTCTGGCTGGCTGCTTTGAACTAAGTGTCGTCCGTCACTCTCGACCATGGAACAAGTGTCGAAAAGAAGAAACTGTTGGTGGTGTCATGACACCACCTTTTTTTTTGGAACACCCTCAAAGTGCGCTTTCGCGAGAGTTCACAATCCGTGTGAAATGGAATTTCGTTAAATGGCCGTGGTGACCTGGATTTTAAAATTTTTAAAATTATGATTGTGTAATTTAAGTGACTTGATGAAAGCATGAGGTATACTCTGTATAATTTCAAGTTAATAGTATTGAGCTTAAAAAGAACATAACTTGTTAAACTAACAATTTTAATTCTAACAAAAGCTAATATCAAAAGATGTACTTAAAAACATTGTTTCCAAACAGCTTATTCATTTCCTTCAACTCCATAATCCCGCCACAATTAGAAATAAACAACATCGAAAGAAACCTCAACTTGTTGAGAAATGAACTCACGAAGCCCCTCTCAACGCAGGTAAGCCACAGCGACCGTCTAATCCTTAATAACAACTTACCAGCCCCCTTCCCAACCCGTCGACAATAACAACAAAACTTGTTCCACGTCGATTGGGGAAGTAAACAAACCCTCCTTCACCCGCACACATTGTTACGGCTCGGAAAAAAGTTTTCCACTTTTTTGTTTCTGATTTTCTATTCTCTGCCAGTGTTTACCCCCGGGATTTGCACCAGCACTGCACTGTGTGTGGTTTTGTGTTGGGAGATTATGGCACTTGAAGCGTTCGCAGGGATCAACGGACCCGATTGGAGATGTTTAATGTATTTGAGAACACAATTTGTTAATTTTTAATTTTGAAAACAAGGTCAATGGAAATTTAAGTGTCTTTATGTTTTGTTCATGTGAGTTGAATAACGAGTAATTTTTTCATTTTTTTAACGCATTCTGTTTTTTTTGGTTTTTTAATTCAAATTACTTCTTGTGTTCCCAATTTCATTTAACAAATTTTGTTATTTCTTTATCAGTGAACAATTTGTTGAATGAGTAAAAAAAAAATTCAACCCGAGCAGACGGAAATAACTTGGGAAGGTAAGTTTTTGATATTGTGAGAAGATCGGAATATGTTATTGGGATGATCGGATTAGTTGTTAAAATAACAAAAAGTCAATAATTAAGATTTATTCGAAGAATAACTTATTATGTTGTTATTGCAATAACAAACCAATAGCACAGAAGGAATCATAAAGAAATAACAAGATTTGCAAATAAACCTACAGTTGTCATGACTCCTCTGTACTATTCAGGGCTGCAGAGTCGCGTACCTTCAAGCGACTTTGAATCCATACTTTGAAGACAACTCCGACTCTGGATGCAAGATATGACGTCAACGACGACTTCAGCTCTCCAAAAATACCCGACTTCACAGATTCCGACTCCAAGTAAAAGTTGCTGAAAATTAATTGAATCCAATGCCGGCTTCGAGGTCTCACTCCAGCTCAAACTTCAACATCAGCTTCGACTTCCTGGCACTGTGAACATAATAACAGTTTTTGTTATTCACATTTCAAAAATTCTTAATAAATAAATCAATTCCCTTAAGGAATATAACAAAATAAAAAAAAACAACAACTTTCAAATGTTAATTTTACCGGATTAATTTAAGCTTAAGGACCCCATTTCAAGGTCAAAAAATGACCTCGATGAAATTGGTCAAAATTATTCCATAGTTCAAGCCAATTTTAGTAAAGTCCCTTAGGGGGCATATCAAATAACAAAAAAAAAAATCAGCTTTCAAAATTCAACTTTTAAGAATAATTTTAGCTTAAGGACCCCATTCATGGCCAAAATAATGACCCCGACGCAATTGGTTAAAATTAACCCTAATTCTAGCGAATTTCAGCAAAGTTTCTTAGGGGGTATATCAAATATTAAAATCAACTTTCAAAATTTAAACTTTTTAGAATCATTTAAGCTTAAGGACCCCATTTCATGATCAAATCAATGACCTAGATGAAATTGGTCAAAATAATTTCATAGTTCTAGCCAATTTTAGTAAAGTCCCTTAGGGGGTATATCAAATAATAATAAAAAAATCAACTATCAAATTTCAACTTTTTAGAATCATTTTAGCTTAAGGACCCCATTTCATGGCCAAAACAATGACCCCGACGAAAATGGTCAAAATTAACCCTAGTTCTAGCCAATTTTAGCAAAGTCCCTTAGGAAGTCAAATAATAAAAAAAAACAACTTTAAGCTTAAGGACCCCATTTCATGGCCAAAATAATGACCCCGACGCAATTGGTCAAAATTAACCCCAATTCTAGCGAATTTCAGTAAAGTTTCTTAGGGGGTATATCAAATATTAAAATCCACTTTCAAAATTTAAACTTTTTAGAATCATTTAAGCTTAAGGACCCCATTTCATGGTCAAATTAATGACCTAGATGAAATTGGTCAAAATTATTTCATAGTTCCCCGGGCAGACGGTAATAACTGAATTCATGCCATTTCAATAACAAATACTGTTAAAATAACAAAAAATGTTATGGAATAATCTTGCAAAATCCATTTTTGCATAAGAGTCTAACAACAGTTTTTGTTATCATAACCAAATTTGTTATTGGTCAGATGTTGGTTGAAAGTCAAAACAACTTGGGAATAACATTTTTTGTTATGGAAGAATAACTCCAACTGTTATTGGGATGATCGGATTAGTTGTTAAAATAACAAAAAAGAATAACAAAGATTTGTTCGAAGAATAACGCAAAATGTTATAAGTCTGTTATGACAATAACAATCCAATATCAAAAAAATCATAACGGCGAATAACTAATCTTGTTATAAATAACATAAAATGTTATTGGCCTAGTATTTTCAAATAACAAAAATTTTTATTCCCACGTTATTTCTGTCTGCTCGGGTCTAGCAAATTTTAGTAAAGTCCCATAGGGGGTGTATCAAATAATAAAAAAAATCAACTATCAAATTTCAACTTTTTAGAATCATTTTAGCTTAAGGACCCCATTTCATGTCAAAAACAATGACCCCGACGAAATTGGTGAAAATTAATCCTAATTCTAGCCAATTTTAGCAAAGTCCCTTAGGAGGTCAAATAATAAAAAAATCAACTTTCAAAATTTCAACTTTTTAGAATAATTTTAGATTAAGGACCCCATTTCATGACCAAAATAATGACCCCGACGAAATTGGTCAAAATTATCCCAAAGATATTTAACATAAGAAAAAATAATAACTGATTGTCTTATGGACACTTAGAAACTTTTCCATTTGTGCGATGTAGGTATGGTTATTTTAATTCTAAGTCAGAATACCAAACGAATAACAAATCTAGTTATTGGGAGAGTTTTTGAAATGTATAACATTTCTTCTTATTAGCCTGTTATTAAACATTTTCAATGTAATATCACTTCAATACCAAATCTTATTATTTTATCAGAAACTGTTATTATTTTATCTTCTTGATGTTGAAGTTCAGGATAAAATAATAACACTTTTTGTTATTTTAACAGGATTTTTTATTGAAATTTTATTAATTTTTTAAATTACAAGTTGTGTTTTTTAATCTTCTAATAACTTTTTTTTAACAGGAAATAAAAAAATACAATTGCAGTGACTCCAATAGCTTTTGTTCTGACGATCTGTTTCAAACTACAAATTATGTTCGGAAATTTGGTTAACAAATTATGTTATATCTTTTTTGAGAGTGCAGAATCGATGTAAATTTTCACACAGTTCCTTGATGTAATCTCACTGGTGCACATTAATTTATGGCAAAGAGGTACTACACTTTTGCAGTTAACTTGCAGTCTCTGCCCTGTTTTTCTTTGTGTGTGAATGTTTGCGTGAATAAAGATAGATTTTATGTTCTGACGGTGGGGGTGGGTGTGCGAGGCGAAGAAGATCTCGAACGGCAAGAAGGAGGTCGTAACTTTTGCCAAAGGGAATACGGAGAATGGATGGTAGTTTATTAGTTTGCAGCACGATAAATGTGCCCTTCGTGGGTTTGGCAAACGTAGAACTTTGCTCGTTAAAGTGTGCCAATTGTTTTTTTTTTGCGCTAACAAATTGTGTTCTCTTTCAGGTGACTTCTCAACTCTGATCAACAGGTCAGCGGCCAGGGATGGCCCAGATTAAAAATAAATGACTTCAATTAAAAACTGCCATACAGCTCGGGTAATTAGGTCACTGTACTCAACGTACACCGTCACACACACACACATACACACACGTCAGTCTCACGAGGGAGTGATATGGATGCACGCTCTCCGGCATATTATCCGGGGTGACCAATAGCTGTCAGAGGTCTTATCAACTTCAGCAACAGGGGAACGAGGCTGCTCTTCTCTACGGTGGCAAAGTGGTTTAGCTGCATGGATCTGTGCTGTGTAAACTCTGTTGGTCGGATGGTGTTTAAAAATTGATAAGACAACGAGCAGAGTGGTTCGGTGCAGTTTGAGCGAAGTGCAATGTTGCGGCTGGATGAGCAAAAACAAGTCTTGTTAAAGGCTGAGAGAAACAATTAAAACATTGTTTTAAAATCCCACTAATTTGAAATCTTCGGAATCCTTCTAAATCTACAAGTCATGATTCCACCGAACTGGTATTACTCACCGCCTCAAAAAGACCAGCGGCATTGCCAAATAGTTGCTAACAAAACTATCTGACGTTCGTCACTAGAGGCGTTGTGTCACCGACAAAACTTGCTAATGAAACGGTCGTTCACCTGACCACTGAAGTCTTCACATTGCGTGTTGAGTTTTACTCAAATGTGTTGAGGAACGATAGAGTTGTTTTGTTGGGTTTTGACACGGAAAACTAGAAAACAATTAAATTACTGATCAATTTTAAATTAAATAATTGAAAAAAAAATCTAAAGAAACTTTTGAAATTTTTTCACAAATAACAAAATCACATCGAACCTTTCCGTTCCTCCCCTCACAAAAACCTGTTGCGCGATTCTTGCTTTTCTTGTTCCGGTTTATAACTTTGTTTATGTTCTAATCGACTTGTCATTCACCGAGCACGCGTTGCGTTGCTTGATGAGAAAGACAATCCAACTGTGGAGGAAGTTTTGCGATTGCGAAATATTGGCAACCCCAAACTACGACGAGGTTTTGTCACGTTCGGCACATTTGACTATTATTGTTGACGGGGAAAGGATAGTTTGGAATGCTTGCAAATTGCTGTATTGTGTTTGAGTGATGAATTGCTGAGATTGTTTTTATGTTTAGAGGGTTCCAGTGCCCTTCCTCAAGACCACCCTCAAAGAAAATAAGCAAAACCACACAGTAAAAATTGTAAGGTAAAATGCTTAGTAATGCAATAATAACGAAATTTGCAATAGAGACCACAAAAGATCTGGACGCCGTTTAAGTGGATGGTTTGTTTTTTTTTCACCTCTTACAAAAAAAATAATTTAAAAATTAAAAAAAATAAACTTGTGTATTTATGTAAATATTTTCTGGGAATTTTTCGTTGCATGAAATCATTGTTTTTGTAGCTAAAATCTATCGAAATCCGCGGTGAGCCTAAAGTTTTTCGCAACATCGCAATTTTGTGTGATACACTACTGTCCAATGGACATTGTTCAAACAAGCTATTTTCTGCGATTTTCTGAGCTGTTTGGTGTCTTGGGCAAAGTTGTAGATATTGCTTAGCAATTTTCAGAAATAGAGAGTTACACTCTTTATTAAAAAAAATACCGGGTTTAATATTTTGATTTTTCAACAAATCTTTTTTGGCCATTAAAACCTTTTCAAACATTCCATTTTGTAAAAAAAATAAAGTGACAAAATAAATTCTTTGGAAGTGATGCCAAAACCGCAAAAAAAAACTTTCGGAATTTCACAAATAAGCAAAATATTTTTAATCGATCCGAAACATGCTAAATATGATTTTAAAAATGCATTTCAAAATGTTTTCAGGTAATAAAACTTCTTTTTTCATAAAAATATTAAAGTTATTTGAAAAAAAAAATGTTTTTTTGCCCCTTGATTTTTTAGGCAAATATTTGAAGGGGGAAATAAACTTTGAAAAATATTTGCAACGCCTTCAAAGTGAAGTAACAGAATCTTTTGGAGTTTTTTAAATCGACCTATGAAGACCTTTATTATAGAACCTTTTCAAAAACAAATTGTATAGTTATTTGAATACAATACATTTAGCCAAAAAAATCAGCCAAAATGTTTTAATTGTTTAACTTTTATTATGTTTCTGTTTTACTTTTTTCTCTACGAACAAAAAAAAACGATGACAAGATTTTCAGTGATTCTAAGCTCAAAACATGTTTTTCTATGAAGTGTGATTTGTAAATTAATCATCAAATTATGAGTTTCTCAACCCAAAAAAAAAAGTCATCCAAAAAACAGTCCAGACTGGATTATCCGAAGGCCTTGAAAAAAATCTATTTGGGATAATCAAAATTTCGGATAATCGAACCACAACAAAAATATTTTTCGCTAAAGTGATTTAAACTTTTTAAATCCAAGATGGAATTTTAAATCAAGACTTCCATTTCAAAAGCGCCAAACATTCAATATTTTAAAATGTTAGTCTTGATTTCAAAAATAATGAAAACATTTTTTTCCGAAAAGATCGCAAAATTTCACGAACTGATCATATTTTAATAGTGAAAATCGGACCATTACTTTCTGAGATATCGACATGAGAAAATGGTGGGTTGTTTAAGGGGTTAAATACATGTAAACAATCACAAAATTAATATTACAGAAAATTTATTTAATCCGCTTAAAAGTTGAAATTTTGGGTGAAGACTCCCAAGACATATCCCGTGTGCATGACGAAGTCCGATTTTAAAATTTTGATTTTACAAAAAAAAACAAAAATCAAAAACTCACGATTTTTTATATGAAAAACAGAAAAATATTTTTATCTTTTTTAAAATAAACTTTTCGAAAATTGGCCTTCGTCATGCACAAGGGTCCGGTTTAACGAGTCTTCACCCAAAATTTTGAGCCTAATTGGTCAAAGCAATGTTTAGATATCGTGGCACCCGTTTTTTGAAACTGCTAAGTTCAAATAGCTATATCTTGGCAATGATACAACCGAATGTCCTCAAATTTGTTTTGTTAATAGATGAAAATGTATATTTTAATGCCCTGAAAACAGAATTTGAAAAAAGTTTAAGTGTGTGCTCAAACCAACCTCTGACATTTTTGCCAATTAACATGTATGTAACCCCTTAGGTGAGACTTAGAAAACATTAATTTTCCTATTTTTAAACCTTTGCATGGCAATATCTCAGCAACTTAGAGTCGTACCACCAAAGTTGAAAAAAAAATATAAGGAATTTTCTCAGCTATTCAAATATATGTTTTTTAGGGTAGGCAAACATGGGCACTCATTTAAAAAAATGAATAACTGCGATTATTTTCTAAAAAGTTACCTAAAAATGACTATAACTTGAAAACGGTGCACTTTATCAAAATTTCACTGGAGTACTTTTTGATTGCAAATTCGATTTTACATCGAAAAATGAAGTTGAAAAATTGGTGCGATCAAAACTTTGTTTTTTTAATCAGTATTGTTTCAAAAATTCATGACTCGGTCAATGATTTTTTGCCCGAAATTTCTGAAAAGTTGGCATTTGATGTCCTTTAAAACATAGGGTATTTCAACCATTTGTGGACACCCTAGTAGAGCCGAATGAGTGTAAAAATTTTCAATATTTTAAGCATTTTTCATAACCTTTTGTACAACACAATGAAATCTGAAGTCTTTTGCACAATTTTTACTATTTGTTTCATCAGTTAACGTCATGATTCGAAATCCGGACACTTAGTACCATATATTTTTTTGTTATAGCTGGCAAAAAATCATGAAATAAGTTGGAAATGTAGAAATATCATCTGGATTTAGTATAAACAATCAGTTTTAAGAGAATGCATGCAAAATATGTCTTTTCTAACCATTTTTCATCAGAATTTGAAAATTAAAATGACTTGTTGTGCTTCGAATCCCGGACACTGATAAAAGCTGATTCGAAATCCGGACACTTTTGAGTCGAATTCCGGACACTCGTGTTTGCTAATAAATCGCACAAATTTGGACTGAAATGTTAGTGAATGGCATTCTTTGGGTCTCAAATAAGCTGTTAACATCAATACAATCGATAGTTTGTATAAAACTTTGCTAGAATTTAAGGAAATCAAACACATAAATTTCTGCTCTGTCTTCCCGGTGCTTCGGACGCTTATGAAATATTTCCGTTGAAATGTTTCGCATTTTTGATAAACTTATAATTTTATTTTATTTTATTGCTTTGGCATTAACTACAGCGTTCAAACAAACTTTAAATGAAAATTGATGTTACAATTCATCAAATAACACAGTTTTGACATTCATAATGCGAACTTATATCCAAATAATTGATAAAACAAGTTGAAGTGTCCGGGTTTCGAAGCGTCCGGGAATTCGAATCATGACGTTATTTGTTTTGAGCAGAAAAATAGCCATTTGAAAAAAAAAAAATTATTTTTGCCTGTTGCCATAATCCGATTGTGGTTGACCGAAACTTAACAATAGATTTGTTTAGAGTTGCTGATGAAGCCACACATGATTATTTAAAAGAAATGTTTTGTTATTGATTTATTATTATAAAAAATCATTTTTAACTGCAATTATGATGCTTCAGTTAAGTACAATCAATTATAGTTTTGAATAATTGTAAATTCTTACGACTTCAGCAATTTTGATACTTTTAACATGAAAACAGCTTTATTTATACTCATAAGGCTGGTACAAATATTTTTAAAAAAATTTGTCACCCCCCCCCCCCTTCAAAATTGGCCCGAAAAATCAGGGGGCAAAAAAAATATTTTTACAATAAACTTCAAAATTTCAATGATAATTTAAGTGCAACCAGCTGAAATCAAATTAAAATACATTCTTCTGCGTTTAAAATCATTATTAGCATGTTTGGGTTTATTAAAAAATCTTAAGATTTTTTGAAAATTTTCGATGCAAAATCTTTTTTTTCGATACAATTTTTGTTTTTGTCAGATCTTAGTTTTTTTTGAAAACTAATGATTGCAAAACAACTGAACTAGTGTTTAATGCATTTTAAAACACTTTTTTCATTTAAATGTGAAGACTATGGCTTGTTATTTAAATTTTTATATTTTTTTATTTTTGCCCCCTTGACTTCGGCCAGGGCCGAGGGACAAAAACTTTTTTAAATATTTGCATCGGCCTAATTGAAAAAAAATATGCGCTTAGGTTGAAAACAAGAGGCATTTATTGCATGTTTAAAAGAAACTTTTGCTTAAATACACAGTTTTCTTAATTTTTGAAGGTTAAATTGACAGGGGTCCACTTTTGGAAAAGTTTGGATTTTCGTTGTCCTATATTGAACCCCTCTAATTTTTGTTCGAAAATTAGGAGTTCTTCGCTTTATTTTAGTAAAGTTCCTTAAACATACATTATTTCGACTTGTTGAAGTTAAATATTCAGTCAAAAAATGATTGGATAGTTGATTCAATCATAAAATACAAATGCAGTTTTGTTGTGAAAATGCTAGTGGCCATGGCTGATTTCAGATGTCAAACTCAAAACACTTGTTTTGGTGAAAAGGACAATTCAATGTCAGTCAACATTGTTTTAAATGATGCTGAACATGCCAAATAAAAGATTTGTAGACAACAACACGCCTGAACTTGTGATTTTATTGAATTTTTCATCGAACCCCTTCAGAGCGTCCACTGTAGGAAAGGGGTTCACTAATGGAGAACGAAAAATTAAAAACATTGTTTTTTTTTGCAAATCAAGTTTTCGTGACAAAAAATTTAATTAAAAATAACTTAAAAAAAATTATCGTGTATGTTTTTTTTTTCAGTGCAGTTCTTATCCCTACCTACACAGAAAAAAATATGTGAATTTACTCGACACGGAAAAAATGAATCACATGTAAACTCAGTTGATGTAAACTTGAGATTCGACGTAAACGGTTGAATCACACGTAAAATCATGTTTTTACGTATAATTTGTCGCAAATTTACATCAATTTGCATTTAAATTTAAATGTTTAATGACGTGCAAAAGTGTTACATCATAAATGATGTAACATTCGGAAATATTTTTTTGTGTGTACAACTTTGCCGAAGACATCAAATTGATCAAAAAACTCCTTCCAAAGAAACAGATTTTTGAAATTTCATGTATCATTTTTGTATGGAAGTTGCCAAATTTGTATGGAAAATTATATGGACAAACTAATGATGCAAAATGGCTTCTTTGGGCATACCGAAGGCACCAACAAAAAAAAAAATACAAAACAATCGGATTAAAAAATCAAAAAAAATCGAATGACCCAAATCTCACAGAATTGCTCTGCTACCTGGCACTAGTAACATTTTTTTAGCTTATAGGATTATGCCGTGGATATTTCGAAGAGCTCTTGTAAAATCCTGAATTTCAAATATGAGCTAGATTGGTGGGCATTCGAGGTTTGAATTGAGAAAACCACTTTTCATGTAATACATTCTCTAAAGTCAACTGTATCGAGCGCAGCATAGCTGGCTGTGTGACCTCAAAAACCCTGTGCCGAAATGATCACCAGTTCTTCATTTTCGTCTTCTTCGCACTCGTGTTCCAGCTCTCGTTATAAATGGGTATCATTTATTTATTAATCGGCGCACGATCGGTGCTTATTGTTATTAGCTTCGGCTGATTATATTGATATTTATTTTATAGAATTCCAACCCCTTCCTTTTCGCGGCTTGTTGGCGAGATATCATCATCAACGAGCAGTACGGCCCTCAGCCTCTGCCTCGCGATGGCGAATAAAAGACGACCAACACCACAAAAGAAGCCTCACCGAGCGAGATAAATGCGGATAAATGAGCAATATTTGCGGGCTTTTGTGGCCCGATCGGCAGTCGTTGGTCGTGGTCGTGATAAATCAATTCAACAGCCGTCGCTCCTTCGTTGTTTACCTTGCGCTCCAAGATTGCGCGATGTGACAGGAGGTGTCTCACCTTAAGGTGAAAGCTACCTTGGTTAAATGTCAAGTGTCATTGCCGATTCAACCAACGGGTTGTGTTGTCGATCGTAATCTACGAACAACGCTGGCAACACTGGCCCTTCTAAATTTGAATAGAATGTCACGCGGTAACCTTTTCCTGATTCTTGTCCCAGATTCGGTGTGGTGAGCCTAAAATCGGCATCGGTGCCGAGAGCGTCTCAAAAATGCGGACGAAGTTCAGCTAAATCTGGTCGAAGTCGTGAATTTGTGTGGTACACAATGCTGCACGGCACGGTGAAGACCCGGTTTTATTTGGGGAGTCAACCAGCTGAGTTTGTTGTTGGTGTGCAGAAGGTTGACTCTTCAAACGACAAAGAATTTGGGACAGGTCATCGTGACTAGGGTGGATTAGACACGGTAGAAAGTTTTAAGAAACAGTGAAGTTCCTCCAACGTGGATTTTTGATACGTTAAAATAAGATAGACTCGATGTCAGGCATTACTAATAGGTAGCAGACCTTGAAAATTTGAATTTGTCGTACCCCTACCTCTTCTTCATTTCAGTTGTACCCTTTTCCGGTCAGACAGGAAATGACTCAGTCTTCACTTTTAATAGCTAGATTCACATATCCCTTTCGATTTACCTAAACATCGCAGTTATGGCACACGCTAAGCCAAAACACCCCAAAGTCGTTGAGTTGCTTCGCGTTCCCGAGCCCCGTCCGTTATCTTCCAACTCCAATTTCCAACTCGGTATGGAAAAACAAAAATTAAATTACTAACCCCCGAAATGACCTCCAGGCACGAAAACGCAACCGAGCGCGTACAAATAAGCAAAAAAAAAAAAAGCTGAAACGTTATTAGAATTTACAATTTCCTTTGGCGTTGGGTTTGGACGTTTGGACCAAGGGGCGGTTATTAGAAACTGCAGTCTTGCAGCATTTTTTGTTTTGCCCTCGGAACCGCGTGCGTTATTTCGATTACCAAAGTTTTATGTTTTGCCTTGCAGACCGTGACTAGACATAACAGAGGGTGTGGTGCAGGGTTTATGCTTTGTTGTTTGTTATTTTTTGCTTGGTTTGTATTTTGGGAGGAGTTTTGCGTACTCCGATATCTTGATCTAATGAGGTTGTTTTGCGGATCGTTTTTGTGTTGGCAAAAAAAAAATACGTTTCCGGTGCTTTATGGCAAATTTATCATACCAGCAGCAGTTTCATACCATTACGTCGCTATCGTGATAACTTGTCAAACGTGCATTTTGGGCCAAATTGAAAAAAACAAAACGTGTTTGTTTACATTGCGTGCTTTTGTTTTTGTTTGTTCAAGGTCAAACATTAAAACGCGTTTGTCTCGGAACGTCAAAAAGCGACGTGCGACAAGTTAGCACGACACCGTCGATTTGCAATCTGAATACATGTGCATTTTTGTGTAGTTTTTTACAATAATAATAAACTTAGCAAAACAAAATTTTAGTTGCATTTTTTTTGAAAATGGAAAAAAATAAATAAATGAAATTGAAAAAAAACTGAAATATTTTTATTCAGAATGCAATTAAAAAAGATGAAAACTGTTAAAGCAGAACTCTTAGGATAAAAAATCACTTGCTCAGAGTTGGAAAATACGTCAAAAATATGGGACTTCATCAAAACCAAGGGAAAAATGTAATTTAATTTAAATTTAATTTAAATTTAATTAAATAAGTGATATATATGGAGTACAATTTGATGATTTAGATTAAAATATATATAAAAACGTTACTTGACACACCTCAAGGTGGTTGCAGCCTTCCTCACATTGACATAGTTATATTTTTCATGTGATAGGATTGTCATATCTTCAATCTTTTGGGCGTGTTAGAAAGGCCTTCTGATTACCCACAAACGATGATTCTCAATAAATCTTTTAAATCAAAAAAATGTTGAAAAGTGTTACTTTTCGAAACAAGTGCTGAAAAGTTCAACTTTTCAGCACCCATTTGAGTGCTGAAAAGAAGAACTTTTCAGCATTTATTTTGAAATGTGTTGCTATTCGATTCTGTTATTTTTGGTACAGAAAAGTAGGCTATTTCGTCGTTCAAGAATGACAGGAAAAGTAAGTAGTTTCACGACGGAATTGCAAAAAGGTATTTTAAATACCTTTCTAAAAATGTATAACATGACGGGTTTCTTTAAAAAACCCCCCTTTTTACAATCATCCGAACTTTTGTTAAAATCATATTTTTAGCAAAACTTTTGAAGTACTTCACAAAACTTCATACATAATATTAACTTGGGAACTTGTGGGACTTCCATACGGATCGAATGAGACCAGAACGGTCCAAATCGGGTCATCCAGTACGGAGATAATCGAGTTCATTTTTTTTCGGTGCACGGACTTACAGAAATTTGCTCAGAATTTGATTCTGAGTCGATATGTATACGTGAAGGGTGGGTCTAGGTGGTCAAATTAAGAAGTTGTTAAGAAGTTCATTTTTCGAGTGATTTCATGGCTTTTCCTCAGTAAGGTGAGGAAGGCAAAAATTTTTATATGCTTGTATCATTTGATTACTACGATTTAGTTAATTTTTTTATTGAGTTTATAATTCATTGATGGATAGACAATTCAAAGCATTTAGATTTTTTTCCGTTAAAAAAAATCATGGAAAACTAATGGATAGGGCAAGTGATTTTTCACGGCATGCCAATTACAAAACATTGAAATTTTACGTCAGTTTCACGGTACTTTAAAAACTGCCCAAAATAAACGTCAAAATGTATTCTTTCAGCAAAATTATAAACAGAAAAGTGTCTCAAAAGTTAGCAGTGCTGATTAATGTTCTTATAAAATCTGTTTGAAATTTTGTGGAATGAAGAAACTATTTGCATTTTTTTGATTATGCTAATCAATATTTTCAAAAAATAATTGTAGATCTGATATGAAAAACTTCATTATTTGTTCAATTTGGTGTCTTCGGCAAAGTTGTAGGTATTGTTGAGAACTATTGAGAAAAAAATAAGTACACAAAAAAAATTGCGGATTTTTTTATCAACTTTATTTTTACTAAAACTCAATTTCCCATATTTTTTTATTTTCGAGATTTTTTTATACGTTTTAGGGGACAAAAATCCACAACTTTTGAGCCATAGAGAAACATGGTCAAAAAATCTGCCGCCGAGTTATGAATTTTTGAAAAAAAAACAGTGATTTTTGGAAAAAATCGAAGTTTCATGCAAAAGCAACTTTGACATTATTTTTTAATGCAAAATTGAATTTGCAATCGAAAAGTAATTCACAGATTTTTTGATAAAGGGCTCCGTTTTCAAGATATAGCCACCGAAAGTTTGATTTTAGCGAAATAATTGCAGTTTTTCAATTTTTTAAAAATAGTGACCATACGTGACCATTTCTAAAAATATTTTTTTTAAAAAGTTCAGAAAATTTGCTATAAAATTGTCTGAGAGACATTGAAGATTGGACCTCGGGTTGCTGAGATAGAGCCGCTTTAAGAAAAAGAAACACAAAAATTGAAGTTTTCTTAATCTCACCAAAATAACCCACCATTTTCTAATGACGATATCTCAGCAACTAATGGTCCTATTATCATTGTTAATACATGAATCATTCGTGAAATTTTCCGATCTTGTCGAAACTTACATTTTTAAAGGGCCAAACATTGAATATTACGCCCATTTAAAATGCTAGTCTTGATTTAAAAAAATTCAAAATATTATTTTCGAAAAGATCAGAAAATTTAACGAATTTTTCATGCATAAACATTGAAAATCGGACCATTAGCTGCTGAGATATGGTCATTAGAAAATGGTGGGTTGTTTTGGTGAGATTAAGAAAACTTCAATTTTCGTGTTTCTTTTTCTTAAAGCGGCTCTATCTCAGCAACCCGAGATCCAATCTTCAATTACTCTTAGACAATTTTACAGCAAATTTTCTGAACTATTCAAAAAAATATTTTCAGAAATGGTCACTCATGGTCACTATTTTTAAAAATTGAAAAACTGCAAATATTTCGCTAAAATCAAACATTCGGTGGCTATATGTTGAAAACGGAGCCCTTTATCAAAAAATCTGTGTTTTGGGAAATTGAGCTTAAGTGAAAAAAAGGTTGATCAAAAAATCTGCAATTTTTTTCCGTATACCTATTTTTTTCTCAAAAGTCCCCAACAATACCTACAACTTTGCCGAAGACAACAAATTGATCAGAAAATTCACTCAAAAGTTACAGCTGTTTCAATATTTACATACCATTTTTGTATGAACAGCAGCCAAAATTGTATGGAGACATGTATGGATGAACCAATGACGCAAAATAGCTTATTTGGTCATAGGGAAGGCCCCCACAAAGTTTGAGCCAAATAAAAAAATACAAATAAAATCAATTTCTGGTTTTGGTAGAGAATTTCTCTGATCTTGTTTTATACAAGAAAAGCTCTTCATTCAATCTTTATAATCCAAACAAAAATAACTGTGAAAATGCGGTGTAATATAAGTTATATTGAAGTAAAACGAAACATAAGTGTTTTCAGATAAGTTTGTTCACATTTAAGAAAACATTAAGCCAACTCAACCACCTTTGTTGATATTAAAACGATTGCAAGTCACGTTTGTATACGGACCAGCGTTTATTCCTCTAGAATTGTTTGTTTTGGTTCGCGGAAATCCTAGCCATTGATGCCGGTGAGCCGTTTTTCATACTCCCCAACCCACCACTAATGCTTTGCTCTACTTTTCACAATCTTGATCAATAAATCTCTACGCTAATACTACTGTTAGAGCTCCACTCTATAACCACCATTAAACGAAGCCATTGAACTCGATTTTCACCTCTCCCCCAAAAATCATCTGCCGTACGCTTACGAAATTGCGTCACCAGAGAAACCGATACCAACTCAGTCTTGTAGTCGTTGTGATTGATTGTCATAAACCACCAAAAACAAATTATTTAGATATTTTTTTGTGTAATTCAATAAAGTTATGACGAAAGTGTTTTTTTTTTTCAAAATCATCAAAATTTTAAATACGTCAAGATGGCACATTTTTACAACAGCCAATCCCATCTCGGAGTGCATTTAACACATTAAGATAATGAAATCGCATTTCGGTGCTAGAAAATCTCACACAAACACACGAACCGACTAGTGGTCTTCTGGTAGTAGACGCAACGTGTTCGAGTTCAGAGGCAAGATCCGTCGATGAGCTATTTATAGCGCCAGTCGAAGCATACATAACAGAGTCGCAAATGGTAAACGAGAAAGATGACAGTCGCGGAGTCGTTAGTATTGGTGGCAGTGCATTAGAACTGTAGGTGGCGGTGAAGCACAAACAAAACGATGCTTTATTTTTGAGAAAAATAAACGCACCCTGAAAGGCGAACTGCCTTTCAGTCTGACCCACTAACAGTGGCCGACGGCATCATCATCAGCATCAGCTTTGAGGGATACTCTTGATGAGTTCAAAGAAGACTGCGTTGGCGTTTACTGGGACTATCCTACACCCAAACGAAAAAGATCTGACCGACAGTGTCAAATCGAACGGAATGTCACCAATACATGCTCACTTTTGACGCATCGCTGATAGAAGCTGCATGGAATAACATGACTTGCTCAAATTAACTAAATTTTACAGCTTCTAACAAATTTGAAACATTTTTAACTTTCAAGTGTCAAACGCTCTGCCCTCCTTCCAGCGTGAACAACATAATCAAATTCTGCTCATCCAAGTGCAAACAACCAAGCTTGACCTGCTGCCAAAATTTGGTCGAGCCCCGCGCCGGGTTGGACCGAACAAGTTTGTGCCAGTCGTCGCCGGCTGGTCTGCATAATTTTTTGCTCCGGACTTTCGATTTTGCCCGGCAAACCTTCTCCTCCTCCTCGTGGTAGGTTGATATGGGCAGAGCCTCCCGAAACTGCGTTCCTCGCGGTGGTCTAGCATAAAATCGATATTCATCCCATTTCCTGATTTTGGCGTTGCGGTTTGTGATGATGAAGGGAGTTGATTGCTACCGCGGTAGTGTCAATCCGGAATTGATCGTAATTTGACTCGGGTTAGATTGGTTGTTGATTAAATTGGCGGGTTTAGTGCGCCACTATCAGCGAGTCCGGATCACAAAACGGTCAGCTAATTATTTAATCTGATTGACCGGCAGTGATTGACTGAACTGGGTCAGAGCGGTGTTTTCCGATTTGGACTGAGATTACATAGGTCTGAGAATGGTTTGTCAAGAAATCGAAACATTCGTCCAGAACTACAAATCGCGTTCCTTTTTTTATGACGAACATTGAAGTTTGATATGTCAGATGATAGGGTTTTACTCAAAGTAGGTGCCACCGGTAACCGGTTCCAGATTGGTCAGGATGGGTCAGCAAACAACGGCATGACCGTAGATTGACGAATCTTTCAACTTCATTAAGTTTGATAGGTCGGATGATAGGGTTTCTCTCAAATTCTAGAAGTGTCCCCAAGGGGCCACCGGTAACCGGTTCCAGATTGGTCAGGATGGGTCAGCAAACAACGGCATGACCGCAGATTGACGAATCTTTCAATTTCATGAAGTTTGATATGTCGGATGAAGGGGTTTCTCTCATGTTCCGGAAGTGTCCCATGGTGCCACCGGTAGCCGGTTCCAAATTGGTTAGGATGGGTCTGCGAACAACGGCATGACCGCAGATTGACGAATCTTTCAATTTCATGAAGTTTGTTATGTCGGATGATGGGGTTTCTCTCATGTTCCGGAAGTGTCCCCATGGTGCCACCGGTAACCGGTTCCAGATTGACCAGGGTGAGTCCGTGAACGACGGCATGACCGTAGATTGACGTATCTTTCAATTTCATGAAGTTTGATGTGCAACATGTTGGGTTCCCACCAAGTTGGCCGTACCGGGGAACTGGTTCGAAATTACCCGGAAGTGGCCAGTAACACTCCAGAGTAGTTCTGTCAATCGTGTATTGTGTTTTTAGTAAGTTTAATCGATCTACTTCAACTGTCGTAAGTGAATTGGTATCGCATTTACGTGAACAGCAGTAAAAAATGTTTTTTTCTGATGTTCCGGATTTCCGGAACCGGTAGGGCAGGGGTGCCCAACCATTTGGCCCTGCGGGCCAGATCTGATTATTCTGAAGCAGTGGCGGGCTGGAATTAATATTTGATAAAAGTTGAAAAAGTAAACACATTTTTTTCAATTTTCTTATGATTGAGTTTTTTTAAAGCAAATACATAAAAGAACTAGTGTTGCAAATATGATTCATATATCTTGATTTTTAAAATAAAAAACAGAAAATTCAAAAAATTTGTTTATTTGACTTATTTTAATTTTTGTTTGTTTAAAATTTTATAGATATTGTTTTTGACGATTGCAATTAAATACCTTGATATATTTTTTATAAAAATTGGGGGCAATTAAATACCTTGATATATTTTTTATAAAAAAAAAAACATTGAAATTTCAATAATCATTGCAAGTTTTTGAAGTTTTTGATACACAATATTCAAAAAATATTTCCAGCGATCTATTTTCAGCATGAACAATTTGATTTTTAAGCTTTTTTTAAAAAAAACTTTATCACTAAAAAGTTGTTTTGGAAAAATACATAAGTTTTGCTTACTTATTTATTAAAAAAAAAGAAAATAGAAAAAAAAACTTGAAATTAAAGTAAAAACAGTTAAAACTGAAAGAAATAACAATTAGTCTTTTTTTGTAAATTTTAAGATAATAATCGAAGTTTATTCATAAAAAATTTACGAATGGATATTTTTGTTTTCCTGCACATTTTTTTCAGTTTGATAATATCAATATAAAAATTATAAGAATTAAATTCAAACATGAAGAATGTTCTTGCAATATGTTAAAACTTGATCTCAAGCTTATTTTTTAATTCAGACAATAATTTAATTTATTTAATACTTCATGAACAGCCCTACGGGCCAGTCATAGAATTATTTTAGAAAGCCGTCGCGGGCCGGATGAAATGGCTTCACGGGCCGGATCCGGCCCGTGGGCCGGACGTTGGGCAGGCCTGCGGTAGGGCAAAGTATAGAAAATGCCTGTCAAATGCAACCCAGAGCATCTTGATTGGTTCAAATTTGCCGGAGATACAGACCGGCAAAGTTGGAGTCACAAAAAGTTCTTTTTTCGGTTGTAGCAGATTCACGGTGGCTACATGGACCAAATCCGATTTTCTGAGTCGGTTTCGGAAAGGGGACATCCTAAGCTTTCATTTGAGATCAAGAGAACCGGAAGAGAACCGAGTTTGGGGTCGAAAAGGACCCCAATAGCTTTAATGTTACTTTTTTATGGACGCTCCCCTAGGGGTCGTCCGAGGTTGATTTGTTTTGCAAGATGTGTATTTAAAAATTAATTTAAAAAATTTATAGAAATTTTCAAAAAGGCCGAAAACGACCCCAGTACCGTAGGAAGGTTAAGCTATTGTTTTAATTTTGTAAATCTAAACAAGAAATGCCCAACGAATTGACCAGGCTTTAAGTTTTTGTCGATTTTTATTTTTGAATTTTAAGTTACAAGTAAATATAATTTGAATGATCAGTAAGAAATTGTTTTAAACCATTATTCTTCATAATTAATATCAACATTTAAAATATTTGTTTTAATCTTTGTTGAACCTACCTTAACTTTCCACCAGCCTTCACATAACGTTTGAAAAATTCCGCTCAGCTCCAAAATAAAAGTAAAACCGTGTGTGTCACGTTCCACTTTAAATGCCACTTTCTTCAACCACCGGCAAGTGTATTTTCCAAACAGACAGCAGTCGTGAGTGGTTTTCCCTTTTTTTCGTAGATACTAATTAAAACGGCCTCCTAAATTTGGCCATTTATTACGCCGCCGGCCGCATCAAATTTAGCTGCTCCACACAATAAAAGTGCCACCCATAAATTCGGTCACTTTTCCAGTGCAGGAAAACAACACTAACACAACGCTCTCTCACTTATACAGACAGACAGACAGACAGACGAATCATTAACTTGAACACTTTGCTTCGCTTTCGATTGGTTTTCTTTTCTTTTTCGTTTTTGCTTATTTTTCCACCGTTTTTCACTGGGAGAGGTGTGCTTCTTCTTGTTTCTTTTTCTTCGACGATGACGATACAAACTATTTGATTGCTAAATATTTGCTGTTTTTCCTTCTATTTTATTATATTTACACTTGGGAAGCTTTTCGTTTTTTTCCTGCGATTAATGGCGAAAAGGGACACCGGACTGGTTTTGTTGTGTTTCTTCTTCACTTGGATCTCGAAATTCGACAGAAATTTTCACTTTTTCTTGTTTTTCTTTTATTCGCAGTGTTGGAGATTCATCGGTTATGATGATGCTACATTTAACTTATCACTTATTTTTTTCCTTATCGGTAAGCACTTTAGCAATAATACACTTAAACTCTGCAGTGAAGATTTACTTTACACGTAAGCTTACTAGTACTATCGATGAGATTACAAACTAAAGGTGCCTAGGCGAAGTGTGCGCACGTCGACTAGCGGGGGTTCGAACACTGGAAAAATAGTGAGAACCCTCGTTTCTTCTTCTTTTTCAATTGGTGATTTAAGTACACCAAAAACTGGACAGTGTTGACCACTAGTGTTGTTCTCTGGATTGACTTTTTGCTTTCACTGGGTAGATGAGCGAGTTTGCTTCTTCACAGGATGGCAGCACTGGTTGGTTGGAGTTGTCAATCTGAAATGAAAAAGAGAATGAAAATAATTAGAGAATGTTAGCATTAAAATGTTGAGGCTGATCATTGCATAATTTTGTGATTTTGTGACAGCACAAGTTATGAAAAATAACCTCTAATATTGTGTAAAATTACATCATTTTATGTGTAATTTAGATTATTCTACTTAAATTGTCGTCAAAGTACACAACAAGTGTGCATTATTCAACAACAATCTTAATTAATTTCTTATCTAAATTTCGCTAATAATATTTTAACCTGTTTTGAGGCAAAAAAATATGGCACAACCTGTCTGTAAAAATTTAGTTAGATGTGTGATTTTATCTCATCAAGTTACATCAAATGAGAGATAAATAACTCGAATCACTATCAAATATCCAACTCGTCATATTTACACTTTTGTTCTCTGTGTATCAACAATTTTAAAGGACTGAAAATCAATTCCAAAGGTCCAAAATTTGCATCGTTTGACCACAGACAAGCAGGCGTAAATCATTGAATTTTGAAGCAAAAATCCATCAATCAGTTCTCACTAGAGCCATCTGGTTGAGAACACGCAAATTGCTCACATGGTAGTGTGCGTGCCAACAGTTTCAACCAACTGTCAAACCCGTGTAAACTAGCTGTGGAGAGTTTGCATTCATTCAAATTGATCGTTAAATTTCTGATTTATTTATTTCAAAAGAGATTAACTCATGTTCGTCTGTAATTTGACACTAATATGATTTTTTTGAAAAAAAAAATATAAAAAAAATGCAAGATTCTCATATTTAGCGTTTTAATTAAAGCAATTATTTTATGAGAATTTTAGCCTTTTTTAATCAATAACTTAAATGATGTTTAGTGCCACAGTAAAAATGTGAGTTTATTAAATGCAATATTTTTGAAAAATAAGGCTATTTAAAATTTATATTTACATAATAATTAGAAAAAATAAAGTATTCCGTATTTTTTTTAAAAATCCATTACACAGAATTTTGAGCTTTGAACTATTTTTACAGATATTTGAAAAAAAAAAACATGTCGCATCCCTGCTCTCCTGATACCCATAGTGCTTGTTATAATTATTTGTGTTATTTAGATGGAATTTAGTAAACATGTTTTTTTTTTTTAATCTAAAACTCTAACGTCATGAAAGTCCATTGTAAATTTCGACTTGTTCATCATGACAAATTTAAATTTCAATTTATGCAATGATTTGATCTAACTTATAACTTCTAAAACGTAGTATTATTTCATACCAAAAAATCGTATGTTGTGAAAATTCAAATAAATTTTGCCTTGTTTGACACCTATATTACGATCTCAATCAATACAGTATATAAATACAAATTTCAGTATTACATGATCAATCAAAAGGTCGAAAGTTCATGATTGAATTTCATAGGTTCACATGCACATGGTCCGAGTATAATTTCTTTGTTCGATCTTTGTCGTTTTGGTTATGCCTGTGACATTATCACTGCACCTTCTATTGTTTGCTCAACAACTTTGTGTTACACTTACAAAAAATATCCCCTGCAAAGATTAAAAGAACAAGTACGTTTCAATGTTAAATTTAGTTACAGAACCGAAAACTACAAAAATAAATCACTGGACAATTACATGGTTCTCGATTTTTTACAGTAGAGTAGAGAGATTTGGCATGAGTTTTAAAACTAGATATTGACATATTTTAGTTCTTTCTGCATTTTGTTCTCATAAATCAAATCAAATCTTCAAGGTAACGAGCCAGAAATCATTCTTAAACGCTTCGTAAGGGTGAAAATCCTAAAAACTGTCACTCACTTCAAAAATGGACCTCAGATTCGGGAACAAGGACCGAAATTACCATTAAGAACAAAGCTACATTAAAATTTATTTCTTCGGTCGCATTCATTTCCTCAAAATAATGGAACCAAAATAAAAAAACAAAAAAAAATATTGTTTTAATGTTTTTTTTAACGTTTTCGAACGCGTTATCACTAAACGATAAAATCATCGGCGATAATGGTATCGTTTAACAAAATTGATGTGCATGCTCACTAGAGTGTAACAAAAATGACATTTTGGCGGGCATTCAAGGGTTTGTTCGGGTGGGTATACTGAACCCAAATGGGTAATTCTCCGCCAACTCACACAGCAGTTGCCCCGACCCCTCTTCGATTTGCGTGAAACTTTGTCCTAAGAGGTAACTTTTGTCCCTGATCACGAATCCGAGGTCCGTTTTTTGATATCTCGTGACGGAGGGGCGGTACGACCCCTTCCATTTTTGAACATGCGAAAAAAGAGGTGTTTTTCAACAATTTGCAGCCTGAAACGGTGATGAGATAGAAATTTGGTGTCAAAGGGACTTTTGTGTAAAAATAGACGCCCGATTTGATGGCGTACTCAGAATTCCGAATAAACGTATTTTTCATCGAAAAAAACACTAAAAAAGTTTTAAAAATTCTCCCATTTTCCGTTACTTTACTGTAATAAATTTTGGAACATGTCATTTTATGGGAAATTTAATGTACTTTTCGAATCTATATTGTCCCAGAAGGGTCATTTTTTCATTTAGAACAAAATTTTTCATTTTAAAATTTCGTGTTTTTTCTAACTTTGCAGGGTTATTTTTTAGAGTTTAACAATGTTCTACAAAGTTGTAGAGCAGACAATTACAAAAATTTTGATATACAGACATAAGGGTTTGCTTATAAACATCACGAGTTATCGCGATTTTACGAAAAAAAGTTTTGAAAAAGTTGGTCGTCATCGATCATGGCCATTCATGGTCACCCGCGACTGACACGGACGACGAAACAAAGAGAAACGCAAAAAGTAACTTTTTCAAAACTTTTTTTCGTAAAATCGCGATAACTCGTCATGTTTATAAGCAAACCCCTTATGTCTGTATATCAAAATTTTTGTAATTGTCTGCTCTACAATTTTGTAGAACATTGTTACACTCTAAAAAATAACCCTGCAAAGTTAGAAAAAACACGAAATTTTAAAATGAAAAATTTTGTTCTAAATGAAAAAATGACCCTTCTGGGACAATATAGATTCGAAAAGTACATTAAATTTCCCATAAAATGACATGTTCCAAATTTTTTTACAGTCGAGTAACGGAAAATGGGAGAATTTTTAAAACTTTTTTAGTGTTTTTTCGATGAAAATACGTTTATTCGGAATTCTGAGTACGCCATCAAATCGGGCGTCTAATTTTACACAAAAGTCCCTTTGACACCAAATTTCTATCTCATCACCGTTTCAGGCTGCAAATTGTTGAAAAACACCTCTTTTTTCGCATGTTCAAAAATGGAAGGGGTCGTACCGCCCCTCCGTCACAAGATATCAAAAAACGGACCTCGTATTCGTGATCAGGGACAAAAGTTACCCCTAAGGACAAAGTTTCACGCAAATCGAAGAGGGGTCGGGGCAACTTTTCCCGATTTCGTGTGAGTTGGTAGAGAATTACCCAAATCCAAAATATGAGCTTGATTGGACGTAACAGGAGCTGGCGCTTTGCATTTGAATTTTAAATGGGATTTAACCCGTAAAAAAGATTTTTTCAAAAATGTCACTTTTTGAGGCATTTTGGCCACTAAAGCGTTTCTTTTCAACATCATTGCCAGATCTTTGCGCATCTTTTGGTATATATAACATTGACATTTGGAGCACCCTAGAGATCGGGACAAACCTTCAAAGTTTGTCATTTTTTTCTAAAATATCAAATGGCGTCTAGGGCGTCGTGAGGAGCGAAGCATATCTTTTTTGCTGGGGCCGATTTATCGAAAAAAAATTCCAAAATTTGAAGGTCTGTACCGAGCTACAGGGTGCTCCAAATTTCAATGTTATATATACCAAAAGATGCGCAAGGATCTGGCCTACATCTGGCCAAAATGCCTCAAAAAGCGACAATTTTGAAAAAAATCTTTTTAACGGGTTAAATCCCATTTAAAATTCAAATGCAAAGCGCCAGCTCCTGTTACGTTCAATCAAGCTCATATTTTTTATTTGGGCTTAGTATACCCACCCGAAGAAACCCTTGAATGCCCGCCAAAAAGTCTTTTTTGTTAAATCCTAATACTCACCCTTGTCAAGAGTTCACAAATACATGCACAGTTTCGACGCATCGTAGCGCGTTCCTGTTTTTTTTGTAAAGCAAATGAATTTTCGTGAATGTTAATCAAATGCCCCCTTCTAATCCATGCTGTCGTCAAAATTAACCTTTTATCGTACCGTATCTTCATTTGAAGCTGTCCACATCGTTGATTTTTATTGTTTTTTTTTGCTATCATCATTAGCATCAATCCGTCAGTGAATTAATCCGCATGCTTCGTGCTGCCGGTGTCAGATTTTCCCTTTTCATACCGAAACCGAGTGTTAGTCTGTGCGAGCCACTTTACATTTTTATGGCTACTTTTTTGCTGCTTTTGTTTGATTTAATTGTGTCAATGACTCTCACTCTTGTGTTCCGCATGGCGGGGGAGAGCAGCCTCCTCAGGTTCTTTTCCGGGCCTCGCTGGAGTTTATATGAGAGTGAGAGAGTATTACTTCGGACGCCGTAAAGCGGTCACGTTTTGGACTGTCCGTGTGTCTTGGTGGTGACGATGGTCAAGGCTAGCGCGGACGGTGGTTGTGGTAGTTACTTCTTTTTTGTTTTTTTTGGTGGTGGAATTATGGCCGAATAAATTTATCAGTTTAATGGGGAAGCACGATTCTGGAATACAAATTTGATGATAATTTACTGCCCAAGATCAACAAATGTGGTTTACTTAATCAAAGCTTATGCTTTTAATATTCTGAATCGAAACGATTTAATCTTTTCGTTTTGTTGATATCCTCCCAAAGCGTTCTCTTTTGCACTCTACAAACCTACATTCACGAGCTTATCGTTCGATTTTCTTGTATGAGCTGCCAATTTTCCCTCATCCCTCATTCTCACAAAGAAAAAAAAACTCTTCTCCACCCAACTCCCACAACACCAGTGGCCGAGGCCCGATGGAAGTTGCAGTTATTCAACTGTAAATCGTATTACACCATCAGTCCATTCGCAACACACACACAATACTACATGAATCGCGCGGTACAATTCCGTTCCTTTACCGAGGCACTTTTACTATTACCACCTCCACCAGCACCACCACCAATTTGCTTCTCCACCTGTTGGCGTTGTGGAGCAGCCAGCCTCTTCAAGCATAACAATTTTTCCTGGTTGTGGCGCGCTCAGCAACACCAATACCACACCGATTGGTTGGCGGAATGTGGCGCTAGAAGTTGAACAGATTGTTGACGATTGTTGTGTGGCACTGTGATTTAACAGTTTTGTGTGTGATTTTGAAAAAATGAATTTTTCTAGTGAAATTCGTGCAAAGTTTTCTGGTGATGCCAAAACACAAACCAAGTGCACATTAAAAAATCATGGTAATATTACATCCGAGAAAAGAAACATATTTTAATGTCAAAATTTTGTTTTAAATTTCCCTCTATAAATGTGTAAATTAAGAACTTTTCTGGTGAAATTCCACTTTTCAGTCTTCATTGAGGATAAATGACATTATTATACCTCAATTTCATTTGAAAAAAGCATGAACCGAAAAAAGGTCTCCGATCGGGCTCAAAATTTTTCTGGGGTCCCCGTTTTTTTGTAAGCCCAAATTATTTTTCCTTAGAAAGGCAAACTGATCACCTTAGATTTGCGTCCAAGATAGCCAAAAACGATTAAAATGACGCGAAGTTATGATTTTAGATTTTTGAAAAACGTGGTTTTTTTCTAAAATTGACGAAAATGGTCATTATTTAGCACCCTAGCATGGCGTAGGTCACCCTAATGCCAAACAAAAAAATACGGGTCTGATTATTTTGGCCAAAGAAACCCCAGAAAAAGGTCGAACCTGATCGTACAACTTTTTTTCGGTTTATGCATTTTTTTCAATTTGACCATTTTATTTCTGGGCTCTTTCTTATCTTAATGAGCAATTCCAGGAATTTTTCTGATACTTTTGTACCCGACCCTCTCCGATTTCAATGAAACTTTGTAAACATGTTATCCTAAGCCTATGTAAGCCTATTGTACTCGAAAATAACATTTGAGAAGGGCGTAAGTATTTAAATATTTTTGTATTTTGCAATTTAAAAATTACTGTATCTCGAAGCCGTTGCATCGTATCAAAAAGTAGTCAAAGACAAACTTGTAGGAAATTGGACGGGCTTTCTGAAAAAAAAAACTGAAACAAAAATACACGCCACTTCAATGAGATTTTTAAATTTTTAAGTTTAAACGTAAAATTTTTAGGTGATGTCTCAATTTTTTTCGTTCAAAAATTTTGAAGAAATAAGCTTAGATGTAACAAAAAGCCTGACGAAAAATGCAGGATGGTATGTCTCTTCTAAAAAAATACAAAAATCATTTACTAAAACTGTATTTTTGAAAAGTGGTCTAAACGTCAACATTTTCAAAAACCGTTAGTGAAAATCGATTTGCCAGACAATTTTACACAAAAGTCTCGATATTGACCATTGTCCTATGTCCAATCCTTGCGAAGATACAGCGGTTTAAAAAAGGAAATTGTCAAAAAATAGGTTTTTTGGTGGTTTTGGCAATTTCTTGACTTGATTTTTCAGTCTCGAAAATAATTTTACCGGAAAGCTCGTCCAATTTCCCATAAGTTTGCCTTTCCGGTTAAAATATTAACGAGACTGAAAAATCAAGTCTTTTTATTTTTTAAACCGCTTGTCCTACGTCCAAGGATTGGATATAGGACAATGGTCAATATGTAGACTTTTATGTAAAATTGTCTGGCAAATCAATTCCCACTATCGGTCTTCAAAAATTTTGATGTTTAGACCAGTTTTCAAAAAAAAAATTGTAGTAAATGATTTTTGTATTTTTTTAGGAGAGACATACCATCCTGCATTTTTCGTCAGTATTTAAGTAACATCTTAGGCTATTTCCTCAAAAATGTTGAACGAAAAAAAATCGTGACATCACCTTTAAATTTAAGTTTTAGACTTAAAAATCAAAAAATCTCATAGAAGTGGTGTGTATTTTTATTTCAGTGTATTTTTTTCAGAAAGCTTGTCCAATTTCTCACAAGTTTGCCTTTGACTACTTTTTGATACTCAATGTTATTTTCGAGTACAATTGGCTCCATATACACAAAAATGGCTTAGGCCTAGGATAACATGTCTACAAAGTTTCATTTAAAATCGGAGAGGGTCGGGTACAAAAGTACCACGAAAATTCCTCATTTGAGCTGGAATTGCTCTAATAAAACTTGCAAAAATAAAAATTGTTCATAAACTTTAAATATAATTTGAATTTTGCAAAAATAAGCAGAACTCTGAAAGATTTGAGAAAAATGAAGTTTATTAGTTTGTGTATGTTTTGTGCATTTTTTTCTTTTCTTCACAAAAAAAAAACTTTATAAGAATTTTAATTCATTTTCTAAAATAACAAGCTCTTAGAAAATAAATTGATTTTCAAAAATAAAATTTTTGCATTCTTTTCACTAAAACGATTCTTTTTATGATTAAAGAAGATGGTATTTACTTATTTCGGTGATTTTTTTTTGCCTTTTTAAGAACATGAGCAGTTATTTGAAAATAAACTGTTTTATAGAAAAATAATTTAATTGGGGTTTTGCATCTACTATTTTTCAGTTTGGCATTTCAACATTTTTAAAACGAAATTTTGTTTTATTTTTGTAAGCTTTTCTAAGTTAAAGAGATCACTTAAAAAAATCTGTAAATCTAGACATTCTTTTTTACATTGCTAGTATTTGTACTTCATTTTCTTGTTTTTCGCTAAATAATTGGGGTTTCAAACTTGAACTGCCGTCTTCTCAATAAGCAAAGTTCATTGAATTATTTTTTAATTGTTTTCCAAAAATAAATATAAGGCTTTGCCATGATTTTTCGAGCAAAGTATAACCTACGGAGAAATGTTTCTTCGACGAAACATAATTAGGCAAACAACCTTCGGCGAAATATACCAGAACACAAACGAACAGAGTACCTACACAAAAATTGTTTTTTCGTCAAATAGTTTTATGTAAAATTATCAATTGCAACCAACTAAATGTGATACTTTCAGATTGTTCTACAAAAACCATTGAGAAATACTAAAAAAAATGAATTAAACACAATTTTTTTACAAAAAAAAATTCTAGAATTTTTTTCAGATTTTTTATTTGTTTCGGGACCATTTTAAACCAAATGAACAAACAAAAGAACAAACCAAAGAAATAGAATGAATTTCAATTAGGTTTATGCAATATATCGATGTCAGTATGCTTTCTTGTACTAAGCTTTCTGGGATTCCGATCTAGATAGAACAAGAGAGCACACCGGCATCAATATATCACGGGTAAGTTTGCAATAAATCCTAAGCGGCATTTGAAAACAATAACGTTTTCCGAGCAACTTCGACCAATTTCTGAATTATCCTTTTCTAAAAATGTGTTCAAGAGTTTCTTCCTGACTTCAAACGCTTAACGCTTTTCGCTTTTATTTTTTTAACCATCCAAGAAGATAAATTTAAAACCATTTGTCATACCGTAAAATTCCATAGAAAAAAAATGGTCCACAAAAAAAAACATCCCAACGAAGAATCTTCAAACCAAAATAACAAAACCACTTTTTTTTTGCTTGCATCCTTCCCAACCCAATTTTCTACCCCAATATTTTTCCAATTCACTTTCTCGCGGTAGCCCGCGGGGCTCGATTCCTCCGAAATTCAAAATTGCACCTCAGCCGGCCTGGTCAGCAAAATTCGAAGCATTCCCGCTGGCTGCCCCAAAGAAGAACGAGCCACCAAAACCGGTAGTGTAGCGAATCTGTACCGTACAACAACACTATCACGAAAACAAAACCGGTTTTTCCTCGAGGGGATGCCGGCCGCGCGAATCTGTGTCCAGACTGTGTGTAGTGGTTTCGTCGGGTGATCTACGCCACCACTACCATGTTGGAGAAGATGTGAAGTTGGACATTAGGGTGATACGTTTTCCAGATATCATGAAGTATCTGATTATTTCACTAGAAGTTATGTTCAATAATTCAGAACCACCCTATTCCTTTCAAGATCTACCTTGGACACAGTATAGAGTAGCAGGTCGGCATGGCGGGTTTCGTTATGGATCTCGCTCGCTCTTACTACTCCTTTTTGAAATCTACAGTCGGAGCACTGTAGCTTCGACAGAGATCTACAAAACCCGCTCAAATCATCGTGTAGGTTGTAAATTTCACCGGCCTTGAGGTGTCAGAGCGTTGATGTTTGCACAAACCTGACCGGTTGGCTGTGTAAAGCAACGATGATGACTTGGAGCTATGAGGATCGAGTATCAAGTTCCTGCTGGTAACCTAATGCAATTCACTAGCGCGATCGGTTGCAATGCCGCAGAAACACAAATGTCAAATGCAAGTTCGTTGTCTAGCTAGAATTAAACTCAAGCTTTCATAATTACCGTTGTTTGACAACAGCGAAACTAGTTTTGCAACTCAAATTAAGGGCACTCAAACAGCACAGTTGTGCAACTCGTCAAAAACCTTTGCCCGAACCTTCCCCTTAACCAACTTGACGCGACGCAACACGCGTCGCAAGATTGATTGTGTTTGTTTGTTTACCGACGGCGACGTCAGCCAGACATCTGCGTGACCTTTCACCTTAATCCGCGTTAAGGCGAAAGGGCAACCCATTGCTAGTTCAGTCGGTGCTGTTTACTCAGCAGAAAATATTTCGTGTAGCCTACTGCCCCCGAATGTCCGGGGTTTGGCGAAAACGAGTTTTGCTTTTTCGAGACCTCCTCGTCATTGAATGGGCTTCCGAAGCTGGAGGTAGGGGTGTCAATCACTTTCTCTGCCTCCAAGAGAGATGGTCGCCGTCGGAGTGACGAATGACGTTTGGCGATGGTTTGTTTGGGTTGGGGGTTTTCTTCGCGAGGGGGCGTTTTATTGCGTCGCAAATTGATAGGCTGGAGGCTTGATTTGGGGGGTGTGGGGAGTTGTGGTTGCAATTTATTGCGAGGCACTTAAAAAAGTGATTTTTAGGCCATCTTTCGGTCGAAATCAATGGTGACCTTTTTGAGAGAAAAGATTTTTAGTTTTTGGGTAATTCATTACCAACTCAACGAAATCGGGAAAAGTTGCCCCGACCCCTCTTCGATTTGCGTGAAACTTTGTCCTAAGGGGTAACTTTTGTCCCTGATCACGAATCCGAGGTCCGTTTTTTGATATCTCGTGACGGAGGGGCGGTACGACCCCTTCAATTTTTCAATATGCGAAAAAAGAGGTGTTTTTCAATAATTTGCAGCCTGAAACAATGATGAGATTGAAATTTGGTGTCAAAGGGACTTATATGTAAAATAAGACGCCCGATTTGATGGCGTACTCAGAATTCCGAAAAAACGTATTTTTCATCGAAAAAAACAATAAAAAAGTTTTAAAAATTCTCCCATTTTCCGTTACTCGACTGTAAAAAATTTTGGAACATGTCATTTTATGGGAAATTTAATGTACTTTTCGAATCTACATTGTCCCAGAAGGGTCATTTTTTCATTTAGAACAAAATTTTTCATTTTAAAATTTCGTGTTTTTTCTAACTTTGCAGGGTTATTTTTTAGAGTGTAACAATGTTCTACAAAGTTGTAGAGCAGACAATTACAAAATTTTGATATATATACATAAGGGGTTTGCTTATAAACATCACAAGTTATCACGATTTTACGAAAAAAAGTTTTAAAAAAGTTGGTCGTCATCGATCATGGCCGTTCATGGTCACCCGCGACAGACACGGACGACGAAACAAAGAAAAACGCAAAAAGTAACTTTTTCAAAACTCTTTTTCGTAAAATCGCGATAACTCGTTATGTTTATAAGCAAACCCCTTATGATTAGATATCATGTTTTTTTTTTGTTATTGTCTGCTCTACAACTTTGCAAAATATTGTTATGCTCTAAAAACTTGCCCTGCAAAGTTTGAAAAAAACACGATTTTTTTAATTAAAAATTTTGTTTTAAAAGAAAAAAGACGTTTCTGGGTCAATTTAGATTCGAAAAGTTCGTAAAATTTCCCTTAAAATGACATGTTCGAAAAAATTTTACAGTTCAGTTACGAAAAATAACATAGTTTTTAAAAAAAATTGTTTTTTTTTTTCGATGAAAAATACGTTTTTTTTGTAATTCTGAGTATGCTTAAAAAATCGGGCGTCTAATTCTACATAAAAGTCCCTTTGACACCAAATTTCTATCTCATCACCGTTTCAGGGTGCAAATGATTGAAAAACACCTCTTTTTTCGCATGTTAAAAAATGAAATTGGTCGTACCCCCCTCCACGAGATTCACGAGATATCAAAAAACGGACCTCGGTTTCATGATCAGGGACAAAAGTTACCCCTAAGGACAAAGTTTCACGCAAATCGAAGAGGGGTCTTGGCAACTGCTGTGTGAGTTGGCGGAGAGTTACCCTTTTAGTTTTTAGTTTTTAGTTTTTAGTTTTTAGTTTTTAGTTTTTAGTTTTTAGTTTTTAGTTTTTAGTTTTTAGTTTTTAGTTTTTAGTTTTTAGTTTTAAGTTTTTAGTTTTTAGTTTTTAGTTTTTAGTTTTTAGTTTTTAGTTTTTAGTTTTAGTTTTTAGTTTTTAGTTTTTAGTTTTAGTTTTAGTTTTTAGTTTTAGTTTTTAGTTTTTAGTTTTAGTTTTTAGTTTTAGTTTTAGTTTTTAGTTTTTAGTTTTTAGTTTTAGTTTTAGTTTTTAGTTTTAGTTTTAGTTTTTAGTTTTTAGTTTTTAGTTTTTAGTTTTTAGTTTTTAGTTTTTAGTTTTTAGTTTTTAGTTTTTAGTTTTTAGTTTTTAGTTTTTAGTTTTTAGTTTTTAGTTTTTAGTTTTTAGTTTTTAGTTTTTAGTTTTTAGTTTTTAGTTTTTAGTTTTTAGTTTTTAGTTTTTAGTTTTTAGTTTTTAGTTTTTAGTTTTTAGTTTTTAGTTTTTAGTTTTTAGTTTTTAGTTTTTAGTTTTTAGTTTTTAGTTTTTAGTTTTTAGTTTTTAATTTCTAGTTTGATTCTAAAAAATGAAGAAAATTGCTCAACTTGCCCTTTCGTTCAAGTTCGGCTACGTGACCTCCAAAAAATTTAAATTTCCTTGCATAATTTCGATGCTGGTTTTCGAATTTGCGTCATTCATCACGGACGACATCTCAAGGAAATAGATTCTCAGGTTAGCATAACATAATGCAATCCATCAAAGGCAGTTGTGCTATTCTTGAAACCGGACTAGTTCAACACAGAGAGTTCAATAAATAAAACATGTCCTTTTTGCGATCCTTTTTCAATCGAGGTGGGTGGGAATGCTCTTCGTCGAGTGACTTTCAAGGAAGTCCGTCTGTCGCAAATTGATTTATGAACTGCCAGCCCGGAAGCTACTTGCAGTCTAATTAAACGCAAACTAGAGTAAGAAGCGTTCCGTGACCGGAAGGATCGTTTACTTTATTCTTCGGAAAAAGACAACATTGAATTAGCATTCGACCCTCGTTCGTTTCGAAGAAAACCTTTTCTCCTAATGAAAATTATTGTAGCTTTTTTTTTATTTAAGCAAATAGTCGTAAAAAGTTAGCACCTTTCGCAACGCGAAGCTACTTCATCAACGGGATCGTAATACTTTTATGACGCATTGTGCACGGGAGGATATTCACATAAATTGGGAAATTGCAAACAAAAAGCTGCACCAGCAGGATGTCCTTCGCAACAGTCTCCTTGCTGGAAATCGGGTCAAAGAGACGAGCGGTGCTTTCAGCATAATTAACATGAAGCATTTTAGCGGTCTGCGTGACATTGTTACCCATGTCGCGTGATGACAAGGAAAAGGATGTCCTGTGGGAGAGCAAAAAGCTTCGCAATGCACTACGATTCAGGTTGACGGCGCAGGAAGTGTTCGTTTCTCACCTGGAAAACAAAAAGAGAAGGAGAAAATTAGCTTTATTAGTTTTAAAATCACCCTTAAAATTCGTCAATCAAAAATTTAACGGTCAGTTCAAATGATTTGAAATTCACCACATCGATTTTAAATTCACCACAGCTCTTTTTTACGCGTTTGACAGTTCTGTGGTGAGCGCATTCACAACTAGGTGGCTCCAGTGAAGAGACTTTAATAAATTGTTGTTTAAAATGTCCAGAGATTCACGTCTGTTTGTCTGTACACAGCATCTTATCATTTTAACTAATTAGATTGTATAAATTATCAAAAAGTGCGCAAAATCGTGGCTTTTCACACTAAAAAAATGCACAAAACCGCCAAGACACTGAAGGCCACCCCCAACACCCAGCTCATTGGGGGTTGTTAACCCTTTATTTGCTATATGAAGTGTGCGTGTTTGTTGTGGCTGTAAAGCTTGAGACTGATCCACTAACTTACTGAAAGGGCACAGACAAATAGAACTCATTTGAACAGAAGAGATTAGTCTAAGCAGCGCCACCACTTTTCGGCGTGAGCTTTTGTGGAACTAATTTGCATTCAAAATAACCGTTAAATTGTTGTAATTA
This sequence comes from Culex quinquefasciatus, assembly GCF_015732765.1. Lineage (NCBI taxonomy): Eukaryota > Metazoa > Arthropoda > Insecta > Diptera > Culicidae > Culex > Culex quinquefasciatus. The sequence goes on from NC_051862.1 coordinate 35,484,886, forward strand.
TTTTGACATATTCAGTATTTTTGTCTGTGTCACAAGTGATGATCTTTGCTGACGCCATGTTGTTGTCACTCAGCTTGACAGACAGCTTCATTTAAATGTTAAGAACTTGAATGCATTTTTCAGATTTTTTTTGCTCGAAAAGATTATCTTTCCAGAAAAAACATCACTCCTTACTTAGTCTTTCAAGTGATGACACGATCTTTTTGTCCAAAATTCGTCACGAACTAATGTCTCAGAAAAAAAAATCCGTGAAGATCAATGGGCACTTAATGTCCCAAAACCGGCTAGGATTCCCTATTTACTTGAAGCTTCAAGTTCGTGACGGCCTGTTTCCGACAGCTAAGAATTTGCAATCTCGCTGAGTTGCGTTGAAGCGAATTGTTGGAGATTATAATTTGAGAACGTTCAAAGAGACTCTCACAGGCGGAAATGTCTTCTATAAACGAACTATTTGTTAACATTATTTTACAGAAATTTAAGTCAATTCAAGTATTCCAGTAAAAATATTCCATCAAAAGATTTTTAAGTTTGAATCACAAAACAAACAAGAACTTAAATTAACTGCTTGATATGCAACAAGAAAACCAAACGACTAAGAACATTACTATTCCAAGCTTAAAATCTTCAAAAAAATTGGTTTGGCAAATCCAGCGCAAAACCACGATGATCAATCTAACGTAATAAATTAGACTTTGGCCGGCCAAACGCAGATTGCATTTTTCGACTGCTTTTTTTGGTAATTTTTTGTTCAGCTGAATTGGTATTGGTGTGAGCTTGGCTCTGCTGACCTCGAAAGCTAAACTGTGTAAGATGAAAAGTGAAAAAAGTAAAATGCACTGTGCGAAAAACTTGACCAAATTTACATAATTTTAAAAATATATGCAAAAAAAAAATGATATTTAAACAGAAATAAAAAAAATCGTCAGCAGAAATTCCCGAAAATAACCTAAAATTTCTTTCCGTGTACATTCCACCTCGGAAGGAAACACGCGACCCGATTGCCAAAAGGAACATGTTTGTTGCATCGAAAAGGAAAGCGAATTCACCTCCCGAAAACACCTCCTTTTTCGTGCGCCATCTCAGCTTTAAATTTAACCCTCAAGTGCATGTGGAAAAAATAAATAATAATAATGTTTGTGAAACTTAACTGCTCATGATCATCAAAACAACAAATAAACAAACAAACGTCAAAATTGACACTTGAGGGTTAAATTATTCGCCAAAAAAAAACGAAACACAAAACATCGCCACCACGAAATGACGAAAACGGCGCGTCGATGAGCTTTTTTCTTTTTTGTTGGCCAAGTTTGTTTCGTTTTCGTTGGTCTTGGCTCGTACTTTTTTTTTGTGTGCAAATTTATTTTACTCATTCCTCATTTTGTTGGTGGTTGGCGTTTTCGTTAAGGTGAATTGTTGTCTCTTTTATTTCGCATCATTTTGAAGCTCACGCGCCAGGATGACAGCCAAAGTTGCCAAAAATTTGGTGAATCTTTTGTTGTGCGTTTTTTGCGGATTGCTCTTTCCTACGTTTCGACATACCTGAAAACTGGATTTCTTCTTAGTTGTAGTTTGGTTTGTTTCGTGGTCTGATTTTTCATTGAATTTTTTTTTGTTCGGCATTATGCGAAAGTTGAGCTAGCTCTGAGCTTATGAATCTTTTGAATGGATAAACTATGCGCGGCATTTTGGGTTCTGATGTGTTGTTTTTTATTTGTTCTAAGTCAATGGGATTGTTGACTTTATTTGGGTCTGTTGTTCTATCTTAGGTAGGGGCGATGACGCTGATTCGCGAAATTTCGCAAAGTCATGCTAATAGATCCGAGGTACTAGTTCTAGTTAGATGGTTGAAATGCATGGCTTTATTGGAATTATTTATAAGGCACATGTATTCTATCAAGAAGACGAAACAAGGCCTTTAAAAGTCTCTTGATATCAAATGACATACTGAAAATAGGGTTGAGTACAATAATATTTTAAAAATGTAACAAACATTTCTTGAATATCATAATTATTCATATTTCAACAACATAAGTTATCGAATATCAACTCAACAATTAAATAATTTGAACCATAAACAAAAAAAAAAGAGCAACTTTGCAAAATCATGTCAGTCAAATTTGAGTGGTTGTAATTTTTTGCCGTCATCTTGTATTTAAAATTTCCAAAACACTTAATGGTAAATTTGCAGTCATATTTGAACTCAACGACCCCAAACAAGTTTCCGAAGCGAAATTTGTCCGCTGACTTCGAATATTCGAGTCTGGGCTGTACTTTTATTTTCAAATTTAGCAATATTGAATTCGAACGCAGCGTGTTTTAAAAGCAATTTGTAGGTTTTGTTCAGATTTACAAAACCCTTTTTGAAGTTTGCAAAAATATTGTAAGGTATAAGATAAATCTTCGAAACAAAAAGCGTAACGCCACCGCGTAAAAAGAGGTTTCTCTGTACTATAATTTGCATAAAATACAGTACTTGTTCGGTAAATGGGCTGAGAACTTAGCCCAGGTACCGAATGCTACTCGCTTACTGGGATAAATTTAAGTTTTCTTCAATTGTGAGTTTCAATTTTATAAAATCAAAAAAAAAAAGTTTATTACACTGTTTTTGCATCCATTGACCCATCGGTCATTTTGGTTTGTATTGTTTTTTGACATTTGTTTGCTTTTTACGTGGGCTTCAGTCCATTTATGGAGCTCTCAGTTAAACAACGCCCAATACTGTATTTTTACTCACATTTTTTATTTACAATATGAGTATCAAATGATGTGAAATTTTGTAAGCGCAAAAAATTTTTTTTGTTGGAAATACTCAAATTTGTATAATATATGCAATATAAATTTTCGTTACTTTAAGGTTTCTCAGTTTCTAAACTTTTTACAAAATACCGTATTTTGAAATATATCAAAATTTCCACATTTTACAATAAAACTGTAATTTTTGAACATTTATAGCACTTTAAAGTATGTAAAATGCATTTTTTCACTTTTTCCTTAAAAAAACAGTGGGTAAAAAAAATTGTAAGCTTTTTATTAATTTAAGATTAGATTGATTAACGGACATTTAATCGCTTTTATTCAAGACAGAGCTTTCGAACATCTTCACAAATTTAATTTTTGGGACTGTGACCGGAAAAGACGTGAAACTTCCTGGAAAAATATTTTTGCCAATTTATTGATATTTTGCAAGTTTGTAACAGTAGCAAAAGCATTTTGAGATACTTATTCCTAACAAATTTTTAAAATCAGAATAGAAAATTGAAATCTATTTTTTTGCAATTCCGTCGTGAAACTACTTACTTTTCCTGTCATTCTTGAACGACGAAATAGCCTACTATTCTGTACCAAAAATAACAGAATCGAATAGCAACACTTTTCAAAATAAATGCTGAAAAGTTCTACTTTTCAGCACTCAAATGGGTGCTGAAAAGTTGAACTTTTCAGCACTTGTTTTGAAAAGCAAAACTTTTTAACAGGTTTTTTGATTTAAACGATTTATTGACAAAATACATGAAAATTTGATATAAAATTTCCCTCAGTGTGTGTTTTTTGGAATTACAAAAAATATTGTATGGAACTCGTTGCAAAACTTGATTTTCTCAGCACTCTTCGTATTTATCCAACTCGGTGAACCTCGTTGGATAAATGTACGACTCGTGCTGAAAAAATCCTCTTTTTGCAACTTGTTGCATAAACTACTATTTTACGAAGCAAATTATGTTAAATTTTGTTTTAACAAAATTCGTAATATATAAATCTTTCAGAAAATACCGTTTTTTTTTAATTTCCCTATTGCACAATTCATGATTTTCAAATGAAAATTACCAAAAACATTTTCAAAACTACACGGTTTTGTGAAAATTTTTGCTCTGTAAAAAAAATCATTAATATTATGACTAAACAAAATGATGTGATGAAAATTTTAGTATCCAAAACAACCGTATTCTGTGATTTTTTTTGTATTTTAAACTTCAAACCAGGGCAGGTAAATTATAACAAAATTTCGCATCATTATTTTCAACAAATAAGATCTTTTTTAAGGATTTCACAACAATTTTTAGCTTACTGTAAAACATAGCATTTTGTATAATTTTTCAAAAAAAAAATGCTAAAATGTTCACAAAATACCGTATTGTTTTGAAAAGACTATTTTTTTTTTGGTTATTTTAAATTAAAATGAATAATTGTGCAAAACTGGATTTTTTTAAAAATGCAGTATTTTGTTAAAATTCCTATATTGCAAATTGTGAAAAATTTAAGAGCTTCAAAAAAAAAATATCGTATTTTGTGAAAATTTGTGTATTTTACACCTCAATCCCTGATAAAGTAAAGATTAATTTATTATTTTTGTATCTTTCGTTTTACACAATTTTTTTTTCCAAAATAAAAAAAAATGAATGGATAATATATTTTTCAACCCTCTACTGCCTTGACTTTTTATCGATTTTTTTTTAACTTTTCCGTGTTTAGGTTGTTTTCAGCAAATTTTGTTCTGCGAAAAACTTGACTTCTCTAAAATAATTAGAACCGTATTTTTATGTTTGGCCATTAGGGTGACCTACATCTTGCTAGGGTGGTTCGAAAAATGGCAATTTTCGTCATTTTTCGCAAAAACCACTTTTTTCAAAAAATCATATCTCCGCGTAATTTCATCCGATTTTTGCTGTCTTAGACGCAAATGAAAGGTGATTAAATTGGCTATTTGAGAAAAATAGTAAGAAGTTTCAAAAATATAGCTAAAAATTTGAAAAAGTCGTATGAAAACATAAAATGGCATTTTGACCGTGTCTGGACCAAAAAGCTTATGTCTGAAAATATTTTTATCGGATTCCTCGGAAAATTTCACAAACCATATCAAAAAATTGGCGATGTCGAACCGTACGTTTCCGAGGGATGATTTTTTGAAAATAAGAACTGAGTTTTTCGACGCGCCACGCGCAAAAACAGGAAAATACCGAAATCGGCAAAAAATTAACTTTTTTCACTAAAACTTCGATAACTTTAAAATTTCAGCGATGACCGATACATGTGGGGGTACCATTTTTTTTTGTAATTTTATACGCAACCGAGGAATCCGATAAAAATATTTTCAGACATAGGCTCATTGGTCCAGACACGGTCAAAACGCCATATTAGGTTTTCATACGACTTTTTCAAATGTTAAGCTAGATTTTTGAAACTTCTCACTATTTTTCTGAAATAGTCAATTTAATCACCTTTCAGGTAAAATCGGATGAAATGACGTGGAGATTTGATTTTTTGAAAAAATTAGTTTTTGCGAAAAATGTCGAATATTGCCATTTTTCGAACCACCCTAGCACGATGTAGGTCATGATATAGGCCAAACAAAAAATATGGGTCTAATTATTTTGGCCAAGGAACCCCCAGAAAAATTTTTGAACCCGATCGAAGAACTTTTTTTTCCGTTTAGGCTCTTTTCAAATGGAATTGCTGAAATCTTAAACTCAAAAATAAAATAAGATTTCAACAATAATTTGAAAAAAATGTTAAAGCATGTTGAATATACATAAATTTCGAAGATTTCAAACCACAAAATTCTATGATGTAGATTTAGGATCATTTACTTTCGTATGGAGAATCTCCAAATTTGTGAGGTGATTTGTTTGCCCAAAATATGAAGTAAAATTGCTTCTTTGCACATACAAAATAATATATAACAAAGTAAATGTTTTTTGCCTTTTGCATTTCTTAAATAAATCTGATATTTTAAATATAAAACTTATGATAATTGTAAAAGTCAAGATAATATTCAAAATGGCCTGGTCCACTTCTTACACATTCGCATCAAAATCAAAAAATCTAATCAAACTCAAAGAAGAAATTTATCCCAATTTACACAACAAATTCAATACCCGTAAAGCACTCGACAAATATCTGTTAAATCCTCAAGATTTATGAACGACTTTGAAATTCAAAACAGTTTCAACAATTCCAAAACCTTAACAAAAAAAAACCTCATGCCTTCCACACTGAGCCGTTTCCTTTGCTGGTAACAACTTCCCTCGGTAGCTGAGAAACGCACAAAAACTTTTGCTTTCGTAGCGAAAAACCGGAAAACGACTCGAAACCAGTCGTCGTCGCCCAACCAACCATCCACTTACTAGTCAGTTCGGGCAACCAACCAACAACCGGCCGGCAGTTTTACGTGTGCGGTGTTATTGGCTGTGTAATAAATTTCAACGACAACGACCGTCCAGCAATCTTTAAGCTAGTTGGCGTTGTAGGCGATTGTCACATTAGGACATCTTTGTTTACTGTAACATTTCGATAGCTTCACCGGCAAGACAGTGAGCAAGAGAGCAACTCTCTTCTCTCAGATTTTCTCTAATTTACTCTCGTTTAGTCCAACTTGCTCTTCTCCTGAACAAACCGATTTTTTTTGAAGGATTCAAAATGCGTCACAACACCACAACCGCGACGATATGCTCGTGTGTGGAGGTAGACTATGCTACCTGATTAGCATAAGCCACTTGTGCCGGCTTCTTGGCCCGGCTGGACACCTCAAAGTCCGTCGGTGGAACTCGTTCTGGAACCTGCCGTGAGGTTGATCCGCGGGACTACAAAACTGCACCGCCCAGGGTTCCCTCACGGCGTGGGTGCCAAGTTTCGCTTGACCGATTTCCTAGAACGAGCGGCGACGACATTCTGGAGGTTCCTGCACAAATACAAAGCCAGCAGCGGTAGTCTTGGTCAGTAGCGTTGCGAAAGTTGTTCTAAAGTGTGCACTTGGTATTCATCACAATGGCTCGCGCGGTCGTGGGACCTGACGCAGAATTCCTCCGACTTCAATAGAACAACGGATGGTTCTTGTTGGGACTTTTTTTTTTTTGAAGTGGGTGAGGGTGTAGAGTAAAGCCGGGCTCATGTGTACAATGTGGTTAGGAATATTAATTAGCACCCCGTTTTACCGCACTTTGCACCTCGGGTGGAGGTTTGATGGGTACCGAGGTATTTTAAAGTAGAAGGTTTGAAGTCATATTGTCTTGTTCTTTATTGAAAAAAAAAATCTCTGAACTCAGGTAGACTCCAACCTGTCAGGCAAGAATCTTGGTTAGGCTCGCCGAGCTGACAAGACCTACCTTCAGCAGATTGCGCAGCATAAGAATGAGCTAAGGATAGATGTTTGGGTGCAAGCATTGTTTGAACAAGGTTCAGAACGGTCGGACTTATGGTAATGAATGCAGACAAGATAGTTAAGAGAGTGAGAAGTGCTGGTTGAAGCTTGGTTTTTATCATGTTTTATCTAGAAAATATAGACATTTCCGTTGTAGATTTTGTTATTTGAGCTAACGATAAGCAGATAGCAGACTTCAACATAAGAATGTGAATGGTTCATGAATTTGAGGAAAACACTGCAGTTATTAGATAAGAAAATCGGTGAAACTCAAAAATTCAGTAACAAAATTAAAGATAATCCAATCAAATGTTCACAAAAAGTTAAAAATAACTAAATTCTCAATTTCTTCTTAAATATTATTCAAGGAATGCCTAAACATGAAGACAGTTTCATGTTTTCAAATCACAGTCATTGTATCTAGAAATTTATAAGTTTAAAAAGATTTGTTCACGTTTTCTTTTTTAATTTTAGAATTTTAAATTATTATTTTTCGAAAATTCAATGATTATTCATCAGGTTGTCAGTATAATCCAGACTCGATTATCCGAAGGGGTTTATGTGACTTTTTTTATTTTCTCACTTTAAATATCAAATTTGAGTTCTTCAATCCCAAAAAAAGAGCAATCCACTTTAACGACCCCCGGGTCTTTGTGGTCTCTATTGCAAGTTTCTGCTTATTTCTAGGCGTTCGAAAGTTATGTGTGGTGAGTCACTCAAAATCTCTTTTACGCAAATAGACCGACGTTTTACTTCCCTATCCAATAGAAGGCCAGGAGGATAAGGCGGGAATCGAACCCGCGCCCCATAGCCCTCCCTCCTTCTTCAATCCCATTTTAGGCAAATTTAAATGGTTGATTGAATGTAAAATTAAAAAAGGCATTTTTAAATTTTCATAATCGCCATTATGGCCACCATCTTGGATTTAAACATTCTAATTCACTTTTGAGTAGTGTAAGGGTCTTAGTAAAGATCAACAATCAAAAATAAGATAACGAAAAAAATGTTTTGCGTGATTCGATTAGGCAAAGTTTCGATTATCCAAAGTGAAATTTTGCCAAGGCCTTCAAATAATCGAGTCTGGACTGTTTTTAAATGTTTTCAATTTCATTTTAAGTAAATGTCACGATTTAGGCTATAATCCCATAAAAAAATCATCCAAACATCAAAAAATTACAGTGTTTTGGAATCGAGATGTCAGCTATCCATTGCAATTATTACATGATTTTTTTTTACAAAAATATGTATTTTTCCTGAATTTTGAAAATGAGCAACTCTCTACGAAATCGGACGATTTCGACCATTTTTATTTTTTGTATTTTTTTATTTGACTCAAACTTTGTGGGGGCCTTCCCTATGACCAAATAAACTATTTTGCGTCATTGGTTCACCCATACAAGTCTCCATACAATTTTGGCAGCTGTCCATACAAAAATGGTATGTAAATATTCAAACAGCTGTAACTTTTGAGTGAATTTTCGGATCAATTTGGTGTCTTCGGCAAAGTTGTAGGTATTGTTGAGGACTTTTGAAAAAAAAAATAGGTACACGGAAAAAAAAATTGTAGATTTTTTTATCAACTTATTTTTTACTAAAACTCAATTTCCCAAAATACGTTTTTTTTGTTTTTCGAGATTTTTTGATATGTTTTAGGGGATAAAAATCCGCAACTTTTGAGCCATAGAGAAACATGGTCAAAAAATCTGCCGCCGAGTTATGAATTTTTGAAAAAATAGTGATTTTTGGAAAAAATCGAAGTTTCATGCAAAAACAAGTTTGACATTATTTTTTAATGCAAAATTGAATTTGCAATCGAAAAGTACTTTACAGATTTTTTGATTAAGGGCTCCGTTTACAAGATATAGCCACCGAAAGTTTGATTTTAGCGAAATATTTGCAGTTTTTCAATTTTTAAAAATAGTGACCATTTCTTAAAATATTTTTTTTTTAAATGTTCAGAAAATTTGCTATAAAATTGTCTAAGAGACATTGAAGATTGGACCTCTGGTTGCTGAGATACAGCGGCTTAAAGAAAAAGAAACACGAAAATTGAAGTTTTCTAAGTCTCACCCAAACAGCCCACCATTTTCTAATGACGATATCTCAGCAATTAATGGTCCGATTTTCAATGTTAATACATGAAACATTCGTGAAATTTTCCGATCTTTTCGAAAAAAATATTTTGAAAATTTTTAAATCTAGACTAGCATTTTAAATGGGCGTAATATTCAATATTTGGCCCTTTTCAAATGTTAGTCTTGATTTAAAAAATTTCAAAATATTTTTTTCGAAGAGATCGGAAAATTTCACGAATGTTTCATTTATTAACATTGAAAATCGGACCATTAATTGCTGAGATATCGTTATTAGAAAAAGACTTAGAAAACTTCAATTTTCTTAAAGCGGCTGTATCTCAGCAACCGAGGTCCAATCTTCAATGTCTCTTAGACAATTTTATAGCAAATGTTCTGAAATTTTCAAAAAATATTTTAAGAAATGGTCACTCATGGTCACTATTTTTAAAATTGAAAACTGCAAATATTCGCTAAAATCAAACTTGGCTATATCTTGTAAACGGAGCCCTTAATCAAAAAATCTGTAAAGTACTTTTCGATTGCAAATTCAATTTTGCATTAAATAATGTCAAACTTGTTTTTGCATAAAACTCGATTTTTCCAAAATCACTATTTTTTCAAAATTCATAACTCGGCGGCAGATTTTGACCATGTTTCTCTATGGCTCAAAGTTGCGGATTTGTCCCTAAAACATATCAAAAATCTCGAAAATCAAAAACGTATATTGGGAAATTGAGTTTTAGTGAAAAAAAGTTGATAAAAAAATCTGCATTTTTTTCGTGTACCTATTTTTCTCAAAAGTCCTCAACAATACCTACAACTTTGCCGAAGACACCAAATTGATCAGAAAATTTACTCAAAAGTTACAGCTGTTTGAATATTTACATACCATTTTTGTATGGACAGCTGCCAAAATTGTATGGAGACTTGTATGGGTGAACCAATGACACAAAATAGCATATTTGGTCATAGGGAAGGCCCCCACAAAGTTTGAGCCAAATCAAAAAATACAAATAAAATCCATTTCCGGTTTTTGTAGAGAATTGCTCAAATGCAATGTATCTCGAAAAAAAATTATTGTTATTGAAATATGGGTTTCAAATGATCGGAATTATTTTATGTATTTCGAAAGCAATTACACATTTTTTTAAATACTCAAAATTTTTACAAAAACGCGTATTTCCGAAAAAAAAAATGCTCAGGATTCCAGGCTTATACAATGTGGGTATCAAATGGTCGGGACTTTACATAAATTAAAACAAATAACACTTATTTTTGAAAATATTGATATTTTTCACAAAACAACGTATCTTCGAAAAAACTCAAAATTTCAGGTTTTTTTCAATATGGGTAACAAATAATCGGGATTATTTCAAACATTCTGATAGCAATAATATTTTTGTGAAACACTCAAAATTTTCACAAAGATACGTATTTTCAAAAAAAAAAGTTTTTTACAACATGGGTATCAATTGATCGGGGTTTTTTTCATTCATTTCGAAAGTACTAACACACATTTTTGAAAATACTCAACATTTTCACAAAACTACGTATTTTTGAAAAATAAAAATAAAAAAATAGGTTTATTACAATATGAGTCTAAAATAATCGGTATTTTTTAACATACAAAAAAACAAATTCAACGATTCCAAATACACAGTAAAAAATTGTGTTAATTTTTCATGTTTAAATTTTTAAGTTGTAATATTACCGTTTTATTATGTAATAATACCGTAATCTAAAATGAAAAGTGGCATTTTAAGATAATAGTGGAAAATTTACGTTATATATAATTTAAGTTGTAAAATTACACTTTTTTTTACATACAAGATGCACTAATTCTCAGATGAAATATTACCATGATTATTTTACTGTTTATCTTCAAATATTTAAGCAAGGTGACCAAAAGAATCAGAATAATAATTTTAAGCTGGTCGCAATCGTTGAAATTTAGTTCTTTTACATATGAGTTTTCAACAGCTTTGTTACTGTTGAAAGTTTACTATTATCTTTTTTTTTTTTTTTTTGAAACTGGGGCCTGGTTAGGACCGAGTAGGCTTTTGTTTTAAATTTTACTAAATGCTAAGAAGAATTAATCTCTAGTGCCTCTCGATTATAGTTTAACTGGCATGAACTACGTTAATTTATGCAATATTTTTTTTATTACTTAAATAGTCTATTCATTTTCAAATTTTCAGATTTAAATAGTGAAAGGAACTTAAAAATGCGCAAAGGTATTGATAATTACATAAATTATTACAAATTTATTCAAAAGCATATTCGTTTTCAAACGAATATGCTCAGGATTTCCGACTTTTTCACAAAAAAATCCCAATTTTCCGACTTTAGTGGCCACCCTGCTAAGGGAATTTGTTAAAACTGACTTGAACTATGGGATAATTCTAGAGTTTTTTAAAGCTCCTATAAGCTATTGTGTTTCATATGTTTATAGGACCTTTAAAAAACTCTAGAATAGGTGATTATTATGGCCATGAAATGGAGTCTTTAAATTCTGTTTTTTTGAATAGGGGAAGGTGGGGCAAGACGACCATACGGGGCAAGAGGAACAATCGCTCGTACGGCCGTAATTTTTACAATTTTGATTATTTCCAGTATGAGGAATTGTTGCTAGCAATGCAATTAGCTGATTCTACTACCACATAACCGCCAAAACGACGTAAACGCCACGAGGCATAAGATTTAATGAAGTTTTTACAAAACCTTTGTTTTCTTATAATATTTGGAAAGTACAAAATAAGGCTTAGGGTTCGTTTTAAGACTCATTTTATCAAAATGCTATTTTTCCTAGATCAGTAGTGTTCCAACCAATGACTTACACCTATTAGATAGTATGATTTAACTTTTGGTTATTTTTGTTGAGAGCTTTTAAAAAATCTTGTTCAGGTGGGGCAAGTGTACCATATGGATTTTTAGTATGGAAAAAATTACGAATTGCTGCAACAACATATTTTATTGTGAAATAAATACAAAAAAGTACTTAAAAACTGATAAACAATTGTTTGGAAAAATTGTCCATACAAAACATAGTGATATTATGAAAATTTACTATTTATCATCTTAATAATATTTTATTTTCGTGAAAACGATAAAATTTTTAATAAAACATTATTATTTAGCCTAAAAATGGAAGAAACCTTTCAAATACATTCTAATCTGATGTATCTAAGTGATAACAGTTCAATTGTTAGCAAATTAACATGTTTTTTCATGCATTGTTCCTCTTGCCCCAACGGGTTGTTCGTCTTGCCCCACTAGTTGAGTAGAACGTACGGAAAATCAAAATTTTTAAAATCAATTTTTTACATAAAAAACAGGATTTTTTTTAAACTTGCTCTGTCAAAGTCTTAGTCAAGACCTAGAATAAGATGATTATAATAAAATCCGACAGATTTTTTTAACTTTTAAATGGGTTATAACGAGCATTTCCTTAGCTTGTTACACTTGCCCCACTTTCCGTTAGTTGAAATTCTAAAGAAGATTTTGAATATGATTTATAAAACCCCTAACATATGTTTTTTTTCAAATTGTCTAGAACAATGGGGTAATTTTGGCGAATCACGACAGCTTAATTTTTTTCCATCCATGTCTTTAAAATTAAATTTTTATGAAAAGCAGTTTTATTGTAATTATTGATAAAACTCTTTAAGGAAATTTGTTAAAATTAGTTAGAACAATGGGATAATTTTGTCAATATGTTGGCCATGAAATTGGGTTACCCGACTCCCAGCCCATGGAGATTTTTGGTATTTTAACAACTGTAATCCGACCATTTCGATAACACAATTTGCGCTTCTCATAATACCAAAAAATGACCTTATTTCCGTCTACATTAAGTGTTCGACAGATTAACCTCAAACTTACCAATTCCTCATTCTAAAAGTCAATAAACTCCACAAACCGGCATAGCCTTCACGTGCTATCGATGACCATGTGCTGCGCGGTGCATAACAATGCACCTTAAGGCTATCGGGCAGCAAATCCAAATTTTTTGGGAGAATATTTATTTCTCGAATTCTAAGATGTTTTTCAAAAAACCGTCTTTAACATATGTTGACAACATCCCAAAGTATCTCTGGGTAAAATTTGAACATGATTGATTGAGTTTTACGTAAAATATTGGCTATTTAGTGGCATATTTTGGTAGTATGTCGAATTCGCATGAATATTTTGTACTTATAAAACACAAATTTAGGCATGATATTTTATTAGGTTGTAGTCGAGATAATTCCTACAATTTGGTGTATAGAAAGTCATAGTTTGCCTAACAAATATTTGCATATTTGGCTATTTCCGAAAAAAAATTTGAAAGCAAATATTTCCACGTGTTTTTTGCACTCTCACGCTCTCTCCCGCTTTTCTGCTGTTGGGTCCGGTTACAGTGATGCCAGAATAATTTCTTGTATTTCTTCGTAAAAGTTTATGGTACAATATTTTTATTTTGAACATAATATTTGGTGAAACTATTTTTTGGGGAAAGTCGACAAAATAGCATGTGACCACCGGCATGTTATGTCAGTTATGTCGATTTCTTGTTATGTCGACTAAGGGTTTTGTGATCATGGTATGTTGATTGTCGAAAAATATTTTATCATCAAACCTTCGGACATCTACTAGTATGAGGTATTTTCGACTTGGAGGTCATGCTTGCGTAGCTTCAGGGTGTCTCGGGAATTTTGTATGTAGTGATGTTTTAGGTCATCCAAAGATACTCTATTGTTCCTGTAGAGATGTTTGAAGTTCTCCAAGAACTTCCGGAAGTTACGGCCCAAGGATCTACCGTCGTAACAGGATAGAGGTGGTTGGTTCCTGACCTCACGTCATATACGGATAGCCTCAGGGAGGTTCAGGGACTTGTCAACCGATACGTGGTGATGTTCTGGGTCTTCTGTAGAGTCCCGGGAGTTATGGCCCATGGATCTGCCGTCGTAACAAGGCGGAGGTGGGTAATTTTTGACCTCAAATCATATCCGGATATCTTCAGGGAGGTTCAGGGCTTGTCTACCGATACGAGGTGATGTTCTGGGTCTTCTGTAGAGTCCCGGGAATTACGGCCCATGGATCTACCGTCGTAACAAGGCAGAGGTCGGTGGTTGTTGACCTCAGATCATATCCGGATATCTTCAGGGAGGTTCACGGACTTGTCTACCGATACGTGGTGATGATCTGGGTCTTCTGTAGAGTCCCGGGAGTTACGGCCCATGGATCTACCGTCGTAACAAAGTAGAGGTCGGTGGTTTTGACCTCAGATCATATCCGGATATCTTCAGGGAGGTTCAGGGACTTGTCTACCGATACGTGGATACGTGGTCTTCTTTAGATTCCCGGGAGTTACGGCTCATGGATCTACCGTCGTAACAAGGCAGAGGTCGGTGGTTGTTGACCTCAGAATCATATCCGGATATCTTCAGGGAGGTTCACGGACTTGTCTACCGATACGTGGTGATGTTCTGGGTCTTCTATAGAGTCTAGGGAGTTACGGCCCATGGATCTACCGTCATAACAAGGCAGTGGTCGGTGGTTTTTGACCCCAGATCATATCTGGATAGCCTCATGGAGGTTCAGGGACTTGCCTACTGATACGTGATGATGATCTGGATCATCTGTAGAGTCCCGGGAGTTACAGCACATGGGTCTACCGTCGTAACAAAGTAGAGGTCGGTAGTTTTTGACCTCAGATCATATCCGGATATCTTCAGGGAGGTTCAGGGACTTGTCTACCGATACGTAGTGATGTTCTGGGTCTTCTGTAAAGTCCCGGGAGTTATGGCCCATGGATCTACCGTCGTAACAAGGCAGAGGTCGGTGGTTTTTGACCCCAGATCATATCCGGATATCTTCAGGGAGGTTCAGGGACTTGTCTACCGATACGTGGATACGTGGTCTTCTTTAGATTCCCGGAGTTACGGCTCATGGATCTACCGTCGTAACAAGGCAGAGGTCGGTGGTTGTTGACCTCAGAATCATATCCGGATATCTTCAGGGAGGTTCACGGACTTGTCTACCGATACGTGGTGATGTTCTGGGTCTTCTATAGAGTCTAGGGAGTTACGGCCCATGGATCTACCGTCATAACAAGGCAGTGGTCGGTGGTTTTTGACCCCAGATCATATCTGGATAGCCTCATGGAGGTTCAGGGACTTGCCTACTGATACGTGATGATGATCTGGATCATCTGTAGAGTCCCAGGAGTTACGGCACATGGGTCTACCGTCGTAACAAAGTAGAGGTCGGTAGTTTTGACCTCAGATCATATCCGGATATCTTCAGGGAGGTTCAGGGACTTGTCTACCGATACGTAGTGATGTTCTGGGTCTTCTGTAAAGTCCCGGGAGTTATGGCCCATGGATCTACCGTCGTAACAAGGCAGAGGTCGGTGGTTTTTGACCCCAGATCATATCCGGATATCTTCAGGGAGGTTCAGGGACTTGTCTACCGATACGTGGATACGTGGTCTTCTTTAGATTCCCGGGAGTTACGGCTCATGGATCTACCGTCGTAACAAGGCAGAGGTCGGTGGTTGTTGACCTCAGAATCATATCCGGATATCTTCAGGGAGGTTCACGGACTTGTCTACCGATACGTTGTGATGTTCTGGGTCTTCTATAGAGTTTAGGGAGTTACGGCCCATGGATCTACCGTCGTAACAAGGCAGAGGTCGGTGGTTTTTGACCTAAGATCATATCCGGCTATCTTCAGGGAGGTTCAGGGACTTGTCTACCGATACGTGGTGATGTTCTGGGTCTTCTGTAGAGTCCCGGGAGTTACGGCCCATGGATCTACCATTGTAACAAAGTAGAGGTGGTTGGTCACGTCATATCCGGATAGCCTCAGGGAGGTTCAGGGACTTATCTACTGATACGTAATGATGATCTGGGTCCTCTGTAGAGTCCCGGCATTTACGGCCCATGGGACAACGGTCGTAACAAGGCAGAGGTTGGTAGTTTTTGACCTCAGATCATATCCGGATATCTTCAGGGAGACTCAGGGACTTGTCTACCGATACGTGGTGATGTTCTGGGTCTTCTGTAGAGTCCCGGGAGTTATGGCCCATGGATCTGCCGTCGTAACAAGGCGGAGGTGGGTAGTTTTGACCTCAGATCATATCCGGATATCTTCAGGAGGTTCAGGGACTTGTCTACCGGTACGAGGTGATGTTCTGGGTCTTCGGTAGAGTCCCGGGAATTACGGCCCATGGATCTACCGTCGTAACAAGGCAGAGGTCGGTGGTTGTTGACCTCAGAATCATATCCGGATATCTTCAGGGAGGTTCACGGACTTGTCTACCGATACGTGGTGATGTTCTGGGTCTTCTATAGAGTCTAGGGAGTTACGGCCCATGGATCTACCGTCGTAACAAGGCAGTTGTCGGTGGTTTTTGACCCCAGATCATATCTGGATAGCCTCATGGAGGTTCAGGGACTTTCCTACTGATACGTGATGATGATCTGGATCCTCTGTAGAGTCCCGGGAGTTACGGCCCATGGGTCTACCGTCGTAACAAAGTAGGGGTCGGTAGTTTTTGACCTCAGATCATATCCGGATAGCCTCAAGGAGATTCGGATACAAGTCTACCAAAATGTAAAGGTATTTTTGATCTTCTGTAGTGTCCCAGGAGTAAACAATACAAAAATACAAAAATACAAAAATACAAAAATACAAAAATACAAAAATACAAAAATAAAAAAATACAAAAATACAAAAATACAAAAATACAAAAATACAAAAATACAAAAATACAAAAATACAAAAATACAAAAATACAAAAATACAAAAATACAAAATACAAAATACAAAAATACAAAAATACAAAATACAAAAATACAAAAATACAAAATACAAAATACAAAATACAAAAATAAATAAAAATAAAATACAAAATACAATACAAAAATACAAAATACAAAATACAAAAATACAAAAATACAAAAATACAAAATACAAAAATACAAAAATACAAAATACAAAAATACAAAAATACAAAATACAAAATACAAAAATACAAAATACAAAAATACAAAAATACAAAATACAAAAATACAAAATACAAAAATACAAAATACAAAATACAAAATACAAAATACAAAATACAAAAATACAAAATACAAAAATACAAAAATACAAAAATACAAAAATACAAAAATACAAAATACAAAATACAAAATACAAAAATACAAAATACAAAAATACAAAAATACAAAATACAAAAATACAAAAATACAAAATACAAATACAAAAATACAAAAATACAAAATACAAAAATACAAAATACAAAAATACAAAATACAAAATACAAAAATACAAAATACAAAAATACAAAATACAAAAATACAAAAATACAAAATACAAAAATACAAAATACAAAAATACAAAATACAAAATACAAAAATACAAAAATACAAAAATACAAAAATACAAAAATACAAAAATACAAAAATACAAAAATACAAAAATACAAAAATACAAAAATACAAAAATACAAAAATACAAAAATACAAAAATACAAAAATACAAAAATACAAAAATACAAAAATACAAAAATACAAAAATACAAAAATACAAAAATCTAATCTAATCTAATCTAACCCTAGCGCAGCCAGTCTTTCGAGGGCATCCTGGAAAATGCCTTAGGTTGATTAACGCCTAGCATCCTCTTGTCATTATTAACATTTGCAGTGCCCCAATGCAATAAATTGCCTTGAAGCATCACAAAACGTTAAAGCGGCCAGGCCAACTGCGTAAAGTTTACCGCAAAGATGATTCGTTGAAGTGGATTGAGTTTGAGCACGAATGTTCAAACAGCAATACAGTTCTGAATCTACAGGGGAGGAAGAAACGTGGGGATCCCCCGCTCACGTTCCTGTTTTTAAGAGCAATTAATCGTTGGGAGCACCATGCTAAGAAGTTTTGGTGCTCCGGGACCCTCGGGGTTGGGACAATGTATTTCCACAAATGCCCTGGACACTATTTGCCGTGGTTAAAGCGCCACAACTCGCTCTCTGTTGATGATAGAACAAAGATTAGTATTGAATAGCTACAGTTTTTAGTAATATGATAAGTTATTGATATTACATTATTTAAAATTTTGAATTCAAATTTTACGCAAGGATTATGCTGTTTTCATTTGATTTTCTAATTTTCAAGCAAAACTTTAAAATCAAAAAATAAAAAAATAAACAATAAACACACTCACCTTAAAATATGAAGAGCAATGCTGGCATATACAGTTGTATGCACAGTGCGCTTACCTGATCCGAATGGTAACGATTTTCGACCGTTACCATTATTATTTGTGATCCTCTCTCACTCTCAACCAGCCCAGCCGATGTTGACGCTCCTACATTCTCCCTCGCTCCCGCTCACATACATACATACATGAGCGACGAAGAATTCAGTAGCTCGATGCTCGATGTTGTGCGTTGACTTCCCAACACACACGATCAATTTCACTACCCCCTTTGCTCGACGCCACGCAACACCATCTCCGCTTGGGTCGCTTGTAGCCTTCTCACTTTCTCGCTTCTCGACACCGACTTAACTCTCGCGCGAAGGCCCCAGCTTCTCACACATGCCATTACTTTGCGAATTTCTGTGCGTGAAATTGGCAAACCGAACCCGTATTATAACAATCTTCTTCAAAAATGATCAATTTAACATAATCCAACCTAGTTGGCCATGAACACTTTTATTCATCACACACATTTGAATGTCTTTGACCACTCGCGAAAACTGTCACCTTAGGTTAAGGTTGGGTTACACTCCTTTCCTCCTTGGCACACCTTCCAAACAAAAATTCCCTCAACCGTAGAACAAATCCTTCACACATGTAACGAGCGCCTGGCCGTGGCCGCCTGTGCCGGCTCACACAACAACGCCGAACCTAAACAGCCACACTACTACACGCACACTGTAGGAAGCAGTAGCTCTCTGCGTGGGGATTTTCTCTCGCGTTGATTTCGTGCAAACGTCAAAATTCAAAATATGGCTAACTTTAAAATGACAAAAAAATCACAAAGATCTCGCTTTTTCTGGGAAACTTCACAATCCCTCTTCAGTTCACATCAAGACGAACCGATTGATACCACTTTTGCCACAGAAATACTTAAATTTCACCGAAAAAATACGGAATCTAATCGAGCCACAATAGAATCTGTCATTCACCTTCCGAACCGCACTACTCTCTTCAAAAATACAAAAATACAAAAATACAAAAATACAAAAATACAAAAATACAAAAATACAAAAATACAAAAATACAAAAATACAAAAATACAAAAATACAAAAATACAAAAATACAAAAATACAAAAATACAAAAATACAAAAATACAAAAATACAAAAATACAAAAATACAAAAATACAAAAATACAAAAATACAAAAATACAAAAATAAAAAAATACAAAAATACAAAAATACAAAAATACAAAAATACAAATACAACAAAAAAATCACAAAGATCTCGCTTTTTCTGGGAAACTTCACAATCCCTCTTCAGTTCACATCAAGACGAACCGATTGATACCACTTTTGCCACAGAAATACTTAAATTTCACCGAAAAAATACGGAATCTAATCGAGCCACAATAGAATCTGTCATTCACCTTCCGAACCGCACTACTCTCTTCAAAAATACAAAAATACAAAAATACAAAAATACAAAAATACAAAAATACAAAAATACAAAATACAAAAATACAAAAATACAAAAATACAAAATACAAAAATACAAAAATACAAAAATACAAAAATACAAAATACAAAAATACAAAAATACAAAAATACAAAATACAAAAATACAAAATACAAAAATACAAAAATACAAAAATACAAAAATACAAAATAAAAATACAAAATACAAAAATACAAAATACAAAAATACAAAATACAAAATACAAAATACAAAAATAAAAATACAAAAATACAAAAATACAAAAATACAAAAATACAAAATACAAAATACAAAAATACAAAATACAAAAATACAAAAATACAAAAATACAAAAATACAAAATACAAAAATACAAAAATACAAAATACAAAAATACAAAAATACAAAAATACAAAATACAAAAATACAAAATACAAAATACAAAAATACAAAAATACAAAAATACAAAATACAAAATACAAAAATACAAAAATACAAAAATACAAAATAAAAATAAAAATACAAAAATACAAAAATACAAAAATACAAAATATAAAAATATAAAAATATAAAAATATAAAAATATATAAAATATAAAAATATAAAAATATAAAATATAAAAATATAAAAATATAAAATATAAAAATATAAAATATAAAAATATAAAATATATTAAAATATAAAAATATGAAAATTATAAAAATATAAAATATAAAATATAGAAATATAAAAATATAAAAATATAAAATATAAAAATATAAAATATAAAAATATAAAAATATGAAAATATAAAATATAAAAATATAAAATATAAAAAATATAAAATATAAAAATATAAAATATAAAATATAAAAATATAAAATATAAAAATATAAAAATATAAAATATAAAAATATAAAATATAAAAATATAAAATATAAAATATAAAATATAAAAATATAAAAATATAAAAATATAAAATATAAAAATATAAAAATATAAAAATATAAAAATATAAAAATATAAAAATATAAAAATATAAAAATATAAAAAAATATAAAATATAAAATATAAAAATATAAAAATATAAAAATATAAAATGTAAAATATAAAATATAAAATATAAAATATAAAAAAATATAAAATATAAAAATATAAAATATAAAAATATAAAATATAAAAATATAAAAATATAAATATAAAATATAAAATATAAAAATATAAAATATAAAAATATAAAATATAAAAATATAAAATATAAAAATATAAAAATATAAAAATATAAAAATATAAAAATATAAAATGTAAAATATTAAAATATAAAAATATAAAAATATAAAAATATAAAAATATAAAATATAAAAATATAAAAATATAAAATATAAAAATATAAAAATATAAAAATATAAAATATAAATATATAAATATATAAAAATATAAAATATAAAATATAAAATATAAAAATATAAAAATATAAAATATAGAAATATAAAATATAAAAATATAAAATATAAAAATATAAAAATATAAAAATATAAAATATAAAAATATAAAAATATAAAAATATAAAATATAAAAATATAAAAATATAAAAATATAAAAATATAAAATATAAAAATATAAAAATATAAAAATATAAAAATATAAAAATATAAAAATATAAAAATATAAAATATAAAATGTAAAATATAAAAATATAAAAATATAAAAATATAAAAATATAAAATATAAAAATATAAAATATAAAAATATAAAAATATAAAAAATAAAAATTTAAAAAATATAAATATAAAAATATAAAATATAAAAATATAAAATATAAAATATAAAAATATAAAATATAAAAATATAAAATATAAAAATATAAAAATATAAAAATATAAAAATATAAAAATATAAAAATATAAAAATATAAAAATATAAAAATATAAAAATATAAAATATAAAAATATAAAAATATAAAAATATAAAAATATAAAAATATAAAAATATAAAAATATAAAAATATAAAAATATAAAAATATAAAAATATAAAAATATAAAAATATAAAAATATAAAAATATAAAAATATAAAAATATAAAAATGTAAAAATATAAAAATATAAAAATATAAAAATATAAAAATATAAAAATATAAAAATATAAAAATATAAAAATATAAAAATATAAAAATATAAAAATATAAAAATATAAAATATAAAATATAAAAATATAAAAATATAAAAATATAAAAATATAAAATATAAAAATATAAAAATATAAAAATATAAAAATTATAAAAATATAAAAATATAAAAATATAAAAATATAAAAATATAAAAATATAAAAATATAAAAATATAAAAATATAAAAAATATAAAAATATAAAAATATAAAAATATAAAAATATAAAAAAATTAAAAATGTAAAAATATAAAAATATAATAAAAATATTATTATTTAAGAAAAAACTAATCTGATGTAATATTGAAATAAATTATTCGGGAATGTAACAGGTAATCACCAGCTCAACTAATTTGAGGTTGCTATAACCAAATATGACTTCAAAAATACCCCAAAGCACACAGAACGACGCCATCTTGGATTACACATTCCCTGTGTACTTTGGAGTATTTTTGAGGTCATATTCGAGCTCAGCGACCCCAAATTAGTTAAACTTGAGATGCTGATTGCTTGCTAAACTTTGTATAAACATTTCCAATATTCTACTACCGCCATATTGGACGCCATCTTGGATTACACATTCCCTGTGTACTTTAGAGTATTTTTGAGGTCATATTCGAGCTCAGCGACCCCAAATTAGTTAAACTTGAGATGCTGATTGCTTGCTAAACTTCTGTATAAACATTTCCAATATTCTACTACCGCCATATTGGACGCCATCTTGGATTACACATTCCCTGTGTACTTTGGAGTATTTTGGAGGTCATATTCGAGCTCAGCGACCCCAAATTAGTTAAATTTGAGATGCTGATTGCTTGCTAAACTTCTGTATAAATATTTCCAATATTCTACTACCGCCATATTGGACGCCATCTTGGATTACACATTCCCTGTGTACTTTGGAGTATTTTGGAGGTCATATTCGAGCTCAGCGACCCCAAATTAGTTAAACTTGAGATGCTGATTGCTTGCTAAACTTCTGTATAAACATTTCCAATATTCTACTACCGCCATATTGGACGCCATCTTGGATTACACATTCCCTGTGTACTTTGGAGTATTTTGGAGGTCATATTCGAGCTCAGCGACCCCAAATTAGTTAAATTTGAGATGCTGATTGTTTGCTAAACTTCTGTATAAACATTTCCAATATTCTACTACCGCCATATTGGACGCCATCTTGGATTACACATTCCCTGTGTACTTTGGAGTATTTTGGAGGTCATATTCGAGCTCAGCGACTCCAAATTAGTTAAACTTGAGATGCCGATTGCTTGCTAAACTTCTGTATAAACATTTCCAATATTCTTCTACCGCCATATTGGACGCCATCTTGGATTACACATTCCCTGTGTACTTTGGAGTATTTTTGAGGTCATATTCGAGTTCAGCGACCCCAAATTAGTATAATTTGCTTCTTGATACCAACAATAAGCACCTGTTTTGAATTCGTGTCTTGCCCATAGTGTAAAACACACAGTCTGGCAGCACGGCACAGCAACGAGAGAGTTTTCGTCGCATTCGCCGCTCGTGCTGAGAGCGAAAATAACGTAAACAAAAAAGCGAAAAAATCGCCCCGCCGGCCTGACCTCAAGCCTTAAAGCCAATACGAGTACCGTGCAATAATCTCACCCAAGTTATGAGTGCTGCGGGTACACGTCAACCGACCTAAAGTTACGAGCAGCCTCAACATACCCTCATAACAATAGCAATAGGCAAAAACAATTGCAAAATTCTACACCACCAGCACCAATACAGTCAGCCAGCAATAAATCAACCACCAAACACGATTTCAGAGGAGGTTTGCCGTCGGCTTCGCGCCATTCAACCGAGACTCGGCTGAACTTCTCGGGGTTTCGCGAACCGACGACCAGCGGGGCAACGATCAAAATTTGGGCCAAGGTCGGACCGAAAGCGCACACTGAACTGCACGGCGGCGAGTTGGATGCAGTTTTGAGGTTATGATGCAGGCGGCGGCGTCACGGATGACGGGTCGGACACTTGAGGTGGAGTTGGCGTAGTTCTACGTTACTGTTGACTCCAGCTTGAGGAATCAACAGTTGAACACCCCGAGGGCTGCAGCTATGCTAATCGTTGCACTCGGTGCAAGTAATGCATTCCGGCAGACTAGAATAACTCCCCGCCGGGTGTCATTTGACTTGCTGAGTGCATGGCGATCTCCAAGAGTTTTCGAGGTGACACTAATCAAATACAGCCTGATTTCTACTCCAAACAGAGCAAGAAATTTGCCTCACATTTGCCCCCCTTGTTTGCCACAGTCACGTTGCAGCAAATGAACCGGATAGCCGCGTCAAATCGTCGTAACTCTCCACAGTCAGTCAGCGTCAGTCTTGTTGTACGCGGCGGAGGGGGTGTACAACACCAACGTCTCCGTTCAAGGACAACCTTATTAGCATATCGCGCTGCCTTCCGCCAACCAGGAGAAGAAGTCTCGGCGCGCGGGAAACCTTCAAGGAGGGACCCCCTGCTGCAGCAGCTACTTCTTGAAAAGAAGTGCAGTCTCGGGTGGTTCTATCAACGGTTGAAGATCTAGAGAGTTGAGATCGAATGACCCGCGGGGATCGACGCATCGATATCCGACTGGAAACTTCTATTTGGACTCGCCGGTCGCAACCAGGATGCACTCGTTCGTAATGAATGACAAATGATTGGGGTGGAGACCTTCGTACGATTGGAGCATTAATAAAACATCTTTGTCCTAGAGCAGCGATTCTCAACCTTCTTCTAGGCCGGTACCCCCTGCCATGTAAATCAAGTAGGCTTGGTACCCCCGTTGAGAATCGCTGTCCTAGAGAATGAAGCTTGAATTTTGTTGTTGATTAAGATATTAAGAGTACAATCATCAATTGTCATTTTTGTAATTTTTGTAATTTTTGTAATTTTTGTAATTTTTGTAATTTTTGTAATTTTTGTAATTTTTGTAATTTTTGTAATTTTTGTAATTTTTGTAATTTTTGTAATTTTTGTAATTTTTGTAATTTTTGTAATTTTTGTAATTTTGTAATTTTGTAATTTTGTAATTTTTGTAATTTTGTAATTTTTGTAATTTTGTAATTTTGTAATTTTGTAATTTTTGTAATTTTGTAATTTTGTAATTTTGTAATTTTGTAATTTTGTAATTTTGTAATTTTTGTAATTTTGTAATTTTGTAATTTTGTAATTTTGTAATTTTGTAATTTTTG
Organism: Culex quinquefasciatus; assembly: GCF_015732765.1. Classification (NCBI taxonomy): domain Eukaryota; kingdom Metazoa; phylum Arthropoda; class Insecta; order Diptera; family Culicidae; genus Culex; species Culex quinquefasciatus. The sequence goes on from NC_051862.1 coordinate 35,510,107, forward strand.
TAATTTTGTAATTTTGTAATTTTGTAATTTTGTAATTTTTGTAATTTTGTAATTTTGTAATTTTTGTAATTTTTGTAATTTTGTAATTTTTGACATTTTTGTAATTTTGACATTTTGTCATTTTTGTCATTTTGTCATTTTGTCATTTTGTCATTTTGTCATTTTTGTCATTTTTGTCATTTTTGTCATTTTGTCATTTTTGTCATTTTTGTCATTTTTGTCATTTTGTCATTTTTGTCATTTTGTCATTTTTGTCATTTTGTCATTTTGTCATTTTTGTCATTTTTGTCATTTTTGTCATTTTGTCATTTTTGTCATTTTGTCATTTTTGTCATTTTGTCATTTTGTCATTTTGTCATTTTTGTCATTTTGTCATTTTTGGCATTTTTGTAATTTTGTCATTTTTGTAATTTTTGTAATTTTTGTAATTTTTGTAATTTTTGTAATTTTTGTAATTTTTGTAATTTTTGTAATTTTTGTAATTTTTGTAATTTTTGTCATTTTTGTCATTTTTGTCATATTTGTCATTTTTGTCATTTTTTGTCATTTTTGTCATTTTTGTCATTTTTGTCATTTTTGTCATTTTTGCAAATTTTAAAAGGTATTCAAAAGTAACACTTTGTTAATTGTTTGACAGTACAGAAGTCAAAAATCTGATTTCCATGTTTTTATGTTTACAAACAAAGAATAAGTTGAAAAAAAGTGACTGCCTACAACTAATTCTTACATTAACTTTTAACAAACTCAAACAAAAATCATGCTCACTGACTAACGGTACCCCCAAAGGGCTACACTGTTCTTCTCATCGTTTTCCTTTAGTCACAATCTAAGAACCTCTAATATAGAAGCAAAAGAAAAGAATCAGAAAACAACAGTTCCTCACGCACTTTCTGCTAGTTTTTCCTTCCTTTTCTTCTTCTCCCTCCTCATACCCCCCGCCGCACCAAAACTACGCGACTTAATCGCTCTTTTCGTTACCTTTGCTTTGCTTTCACCTCCTTCTCCGCGTTGCGTTGCGTTGATTGACTGGCCAAAAAAGTGTGCTCCAGCTTTCCTCCCTCTACTAGATCTTCTCCCGAGCGTTCTTCTTGATTCGCGTCTGAATCTCTTCACTGTCTAACTGTTGTTTAATTATGTTGAGGAATTGGTTCTCGTTTTTTTTCTCGGGCAGCTTCTTGCTCTTCTTTTACTTCTTCCTCTACTCAAGTTGGTTGTTATTTTGGAACTTTCGGTACTTGAACCGTACACTTTTGCGAGATTTTCTTCTGCTTTCCAGCTGGTTTCCAATGACTGGGTTACAACTTCGTATCCCTCCACGACTGCGGTTGTGTAGAACTGGATGTTTTCGACACTTGGCTCTTATTTATTTTCCTCTTAATTTTGCCGACTCCAATTTACCTTTTCTGCCCTCACGAGCAGAAAAAGCGCACTTTATTATACAATAAATTAGAATCTGGAGATATTGCGTTTTTCTCCCTCTTCGTTGGATTCATTCAGGACACACTGATAAAAAAACACTGATATATGAACATCTGCACCCACATCGAGGATGAACTCTGGAGATATGAACTTGTATTTTTTCCTTATTTTTTGTTTAGATCTTGTTGTTTTCGTTCATGTTCTGGTAAAGTTTGATTGTTTTCTTGAAGTAGACGTCTGTGATGAAAATAATTAAAATCTTGTTTTCTCTCAAAATATTGAGCCAAATCAGTAACAGAAATGTATATAGAAGAAAAAAAGAAGTAATCCAAATCAATTAAACAATTATTCACATGTATTGCAATCTTCATTCAAATTTGTTTTTAAACATACAACTTTAAATGTTAGTTTTTGTTAACGAATTGATTACAACATCTGTTGCAATCCCGGAAAACCCCTTTTTTAATTTTCAGTGAACGTTTTACCGTAAACTGGGGTCAATTGGGACACATGGGGCGAATTGGGACAGCAGTTTTAACTATGTTGGAGCACAATATTTTGATTTTTTATGTTGGTTTCGGTTAGAACAGACTCAGGCCAACAAAATGTGTACATCCATTTTCAAATTTAAAAGCTCTAAGTGCTCTAAAAACTGCTGTCCCTATTCAGACTGTAGTCCCGATTCACCCCAGATTACGGTATGTTATTTCCCGTCAAGATAAATGTCCAAATTGACAATTTCAGCACTCAAATTGATGCTGAAGACTACTTTTTAGTTCTGTAATGTTTGTAGGTTTGGAAGCTATTAACGTGATCTTTCGATATGGTATATCGAACGACTGCAAATGTAAACTTTTTAGATGAAAATTATGAGCAAAAACATTGAAACCTTTAAATTCATGCAATTGGACAACGAAATTGTTTTATGTTCGGGGAAGATATTTGAATTTTCAACAAGCCAATGACTAGAAACGCTGAAACCAATTGAATTGAAACTTAATTGTGGTTTTGTGAATTATTTGACCATATTTGCGGAACTATCAGTTAAATTGAAGAGTTTCATAAATATGGATGGTACAATAACCAGGAATATTATGAAATTTGGACATTTTGGCAACCCCCTAAACAAGTCCTTTTTAATAGTAAGGTTTAGAGAAAACAAATATTTTTTATTAACTGTCATTTTTGTGATTTTTTTGCATTTATTGAAACATAATTATTATATTATTCAAATAGATTTAGCTCTATTTTACTCAAAGTTTTTATCCTTTAAAATAATTTATTCATATTTATTGTGTGTTAAAAAATACAATAGCCGCATTTCTTTGTAAAAATAGATGACCAATAGTTTATTTTCGAACACATTTAAAATAAATAATATTCTTGTTCTGTAATATTTTTTGCAGATTTCCGTTCTTCCATACGTGAGCAGTTATAAACAGTCTATTTAAAAAAATATATTCAAATATGTTTATTCTAAAATATTTAATTCTTGAAAAATATATTTAATTCTCATTTCTATATTTTTTTTTGTAAATTCAAATAATCAAACTCGTTCCAGCATCATTTTCCTAAATTTAAGCATATTTTAAATAATTTATATTTATGCAAAATAAACCAAATGATAATATTGATGCGCTGCGCATCCGATTATATGTACCATCAGTGGGGGTGACATTGGGTCTGGGGGGTGAGATTGGGTCAAAGTGATTTTTTACGGATTTTACCGTTTTTCAGGTTCTTCTCATTGAAACTGAATTCTGTTAAAAGGGTTGTGTAGGGAACATCTTAAGATGACTTCGCTGAAAAAATCTCGTTCCTAGAACAAATCCTGTTATTTTGGCAGCTGTCTAAAGTTGAGGTACGTTTTTGGCCAAAAATGACCTCTCGAAAAATCATTTTTCTAATACTTTTGTTAGAATTTGTTCGAAAACTACCCAAATGTTTGAAAATCTCCACTTCAAACATTGTAGCGTGTCAATACGATTCCCTCGAACAAGAAACGCTGTTGGATGACTTGTTTTTACCATATCGTTGTACTTGAGCATCATTTTAGTTTCATTTGACCCAATGTCACCCCCTCTAAGGGGTGAGATTGGGTCAATTTTCAAACTATTGGCATTTAAGGTAGTGTTCATCAAGATCCACCATATTTTGGGAAAATGTTAGTAAACTATCTAAGAACAAATCTACGTTGAAAGATTTTCGATGTTATTTAAATTGTTTTTGTTATTAAGAAATTTCGAGAGGTGTATCGTTTTTTGACCCATAGTCACCCCCACTGACGGTAGCCTACTTTTCTGGACCAATAATAATAGAATCGAATAGTAACCCTTTTCAAAACAAATGCTGAAAAGTTCTACTTTTCAGCACTGCAATGGATGCTGAAAAGTGGAATTTTTCAGCACTTGATTCGAAAAGTTATACTTTTCAACATTTTTTGATTTATATGATCAATTCGTGCTTGCCATTTCATTAGGGCACATAACTTTTTTAACCAAGAGTGTGTTCCTTTCACACCTTATGTAAACTGTCATTTGAGTAAAAGGAATGCACTATTGTTTACAAAAGTTATGTGCCTTTTTGAAATGTTAGGCTCCAATTGACAAAATACATGAACATTTGAATTATAATTCCACTCAAAGGGTGTTATACGTTATTCTACGTAGGTTAATTGAGTGAAAGAATTAAACTATAAATACATTTTTTTTAAATTTATCCCATTCCTCAGAATTTTAATTCCCAGGATGTCATTACCCAGAATGACCCAATGATGATGATGATTAATAATATATTATTATGAATTTTATGATTTGCAACAGTTTTAATATTAGAGATTTGAAGATTTGAAAATACCAAACAAAAAAAAGTAAATCTTTACGAGTTACACTATTCTCATGAAAATTGCCCTATTATTGGTAAAACATCAACAATAAACATTTTAGAGCAATGGTATATACTGGAAAATATAAATTCTGGGAATGGGCTGAATTTCTGAAAATGGCATTTTGGAAAATTGGACAGAACCGATTTTAATATACTTTATCAAAAATAGTCAATGAACCCCAAGCAAAAGCATAAGATTTCAAATTCACAAAGAAGAGTGCCAAAACCAAATAAATATCGAAATTAATAAAGTGATTTTACGAATTGGAACCATTTTTTTACTGTTTATTGTCTGCAAAAAATGTTGTTGTACTTTATTATCTTTAAGTATATTTTTTTAATTAAAATAATTAACAATAATGGCTTGAATAGTCCACCTTGAGGCCATTGCAAATATTTTTTGAAATTTATGTACTTTGACCATGACCAAAGTCGAGGGGAGAGGGAAGACATTTTGCCGTACTGTACACCTGAATTTCACATATGTTCAAAAGGTTTTAAGCGAGCCGAACACGTTCAAAAATTTAGTTACTTTCTTACACAACCATGAAATCAATTTTTTTATGACAATTGAAAACTGAACTTTAGTTACAACGAATTGGTAATTTTAGCGATCTGTTTTTATTATTTTTCGCCATATTTAGACATTTTGAATATTTTAAAAAATCCTGGAATTTTTTCCAGGACTTCAACCACCTTAAAAGTGAATTATTTTGCAACAATGGACGACATATCAACTACTGCTAGCTCTTGGATGTTATGGAACAACTTATTATATCAGAATTTGAAGTAGATTTTCTGGTAATCATTAAAATCAACTTTTTTCGATCGTTTCAGCTGATCGCAGTCATCTTCGCCCAATTTTTTTTTCTGCGCCCTGCCAAAACATCACCCACAACTTCACGCGCAAATAACAAACATCACACAGGTTCTTTCTCCACGCGATATGCATCATTACAAGCTCCCCCACAAATACACACACATAAACACACGTACATCTACAATCCCACCGCTGGGGACCGTGCAGCATCCGGAATGCAGAATTTCAAACGGTTGTTTTTTCTTTCTCCACTCTAAACTGCTGTAACCACCATCAGCACTGTTTCGCTATGTGTGTGTGTGTAAATGTGTAAGTACGACGTAGGCCTAGAGACCGCCGCTTCTTCTTCTGTCACTTCTCTTCTTCAGCCTAGACCAGCATTCGGCGGCGACGGCATACTTTTTCATGAATGGGGCCAGCCCGAGCAACAATAACAAAACCCCGCGCCGAAGTGCCGATCCAACCAACACACCCATACGAGAACGCCTAGGCCTCGGGAAACTCACACATGAAAAAAAAAACTCTATTGCACTGCTGCTGCAATGCTTGGCGCGGCAGACGAACTTTTCCGCTGGAGCTGACCATTCCACAGAAAATTTTCCTCTACGAGATTTTTTAGTTTTCCGGAACACCCGGAACGTCCCCGGAAGGGAACCGCCCCAAGCGGTAACGCGAAGCAGACATCGTTGCCGGCTCCCAGACGGTCTGGGTTCGAATCCCACTGTTGCAGTGTTTTTGTTCGCGCGCGCCGACCAATCCAAGTGACCTTCGATCACTTCGCAAAGATTGCTCGGCACGATCAAAGCAGTTCGGCTAATCCGGCGCCGCTATTGTTTTTCGAAGACTACAATGATCACGGCGGCGGCGACGCCGACGAAGAATACAAATAACCACACGAAGACAAACGCGATAAAGAGTGGTACACAATGGGAAAAGACGACGACGGTCGCGCGACGACCGAGCGAATCAATGGATGGCGAGAGACTGACGAAGGTTGGTTCGCGTTTTGTTGCGTTCAGCTCGATTCATAGGCGGCTGAGCTGCTCGAATACGACGAAAGCGACGGAAAAAACATCGCCGAGCGTCGAGAGTTCTGCAAAACACAGCATAAACGCATCCACCAGACCGCACCAATACTAGCGCGCGGTATTGTTTGGGTGACGATAACTGGTGAGGTGGGTTTCGTGTTGGGGAGTGTTTTGGGGAGCATCAACCCGATATGGGTGGCGGTGGAGCGAGGGAGCGACCTCGACGCGCCGTTGGCGTGAGTGAAGTGAGTGAATCGACGAGCTTCGCTCGCCGAAATGAGTGGAGAAGCACGCGTTTCAGCTGATTTGGAACGGGGGAGCTCACTCTCTGTTGTGGGGAAAGATGTTGAGTGGAGTTGTCCGATGTGGAAAAGGTTCGTAAAATTTTTGTTTCGATAAATTTTTGTTTGTTCTGAAACAAAACAAATTTCTGCGAAGAAAAATCTTATATTATTGTACAGCTAAGTGGGTGGGAAATACCGGGACAGAATTCCTGGAATAATATTTTTTAATAAATTTTAATTTCTTTATGAAGATAAACAAAGTAAAAATGCGCCAGGAAGTTCAAAGATAAATTCAAAATGTGAAAGCTTGAGTAACTTGGTACTGGTAGCTTTAACGATTTCATTTTTTTTTTATAACAAAACAAAATCGAGCAACTTAAGAGCGAGTTTTTCACCGATGTGAAACAGGTCGTATCGAGGTGCTCCGATTTGGATGAAACTTTCAGCGTTTGTTTGTCTATGCATGAGATGAACTCATGCCAAATATGAGCCCTCTACGACAAAGGGAAGTGGGGTAAAACGGGCATTGAAGTTTGAGGTCCAAAACACATGAAAAATCTTAAAATTGCTCGCATTTCCGTAAAACTTCATCAATTCCAACTCTCTTAGATGCATTCGAAAGGTCTTTTAAAGCCCTTCAAAATGTGCTATAGACATCCAGGATTGGTTTGACTTTTTCTCATAGCTTTTGCAAATTACTGTTAAAAATTGATTTTTTTAAAACCTTAATAACTTTTGGCAACAGCCTCCAACACCCATACTCCCATAGGTCAAAAGTTAGGGAATTTCATGGACTATAAGCCTACGGTATTAACTTTTTGGCCAATCGCAGTTTTTCTCATAGTTTTTCGATTTTTCTAGAACAAACATTTTACAACGTTAGTTTTTGCCCTGTAGGCCAAGAAGACGGCACTTTTTGGTCTCAATTTTGTCATATTCGGAATCCTCGGTCAATTTCACGTAAGTTAGAAGTATTGGAGTTGTAATTTTGATTTAAAAAATAATTAAATAAAACATTTTTGAAAAAAGAAATAGATCTTATTTACCCTATGATCAATACGTCAAATGCTGTATCAAGTAGGCGAAAACTTGTTTACCCCTAATCCGACAAAGTTCTAAATAATATTTTTAATTAATTCTAAATGGCATTTTTTCCAATCAAATTCAAAATTCCAACACCTCAATCTAATGTAAAATTTTCTGAGGATTCCGAATATGTCAAAATTGAGACCAAAAAGTGCCGCTATGGAGGCCTACAGAGCAAAAACTAACGTTGTAAAATGTTTGTTCTAGAAAAATCGAAAAACTATGAGAAAAACTGCGATTGGCCAAAAAGTTAATACCGTAGGCTCATAGTCCATGAAATTCCCTAACTTTTGACCTAAGGGAGTATGGGTGTTGGAGGCTGTTGCCAAAAGTTATTAAGGTTTTAAAAAAATCAATTTTTAACAGTAATTTGCAAAAGCTATGAGAAAAAGTCAAACCAATCCTGGATGTCTATAGCACATTTTGAAGGGCTTTAAAAGACCTTTCGAATGCATCTAAGAGAATTGGAATTGATGAAGTTTTACGGAAATGCGAGCAATTTTAAGATTTTTCATGTGTTTTGGACCTCAAACTTCAATGCCCGTTTTACCCCACTTCCCTTTGTCGTAGAGGGCTCATATTTGGCATGAGTTCATCTCATGCATAGACAAACAAACGCTGAAAGTTTCATCCAAATCGGAGCAACTCGATACGACCTCTAGAACAAACCGAGCAGAATCTACAAATACTGCCTCTTAATGAAAAAGTGACATAAAATGTGAAAATTACAACATAAGCTAATGATTCGATGTTTTGTAAAAGACTTAAAACTGCCTCATTTTGGGTTATGTAGTCCAGAAATTATCGGCTTATTTCAAGTTTCAATTTGTTCCGCACCCCTTCACAATTTCAAAAAAAAAAAAATATTGAAAGAAAAAATGTAAAATCGTTTGCAAACTATTTAGAATACATTGTATAACGTTTATTTATGCATTTTAAGTCTTTAATAAAGGCTTTTTAATAAAAAAAAAATACTAAAATTTCAGGACCACAGATAGGAAAATGACGTAAAACTTCACTGCTTAAAAAAAGTCGGATTTGAATTATTCTTTATGGGCTAATTTGAAGATTTTAAATTCAAAATTAAGAACTTTTGTTTGATGAAAAAAAAAAAAAAACAAAATTCAAGCCCAATCATCAACATTCTAAAAAAATATCAATGAATCCATGTAACTGTTTTTTCCTACACCCAAAACTGGCAGCGCTAGTCCGAGAGAATGATGGTCTCGAGTCGAGAGAATAGTGGTACCATTCACGGACGCAGAGAACACAGCTCGAGATGGGCGATAGAACTATTCTCTCGAGGTTCATTTGCAAAAAAAGTTCATCCGTCAAACAAAAAACCAAAAGTGTCGACAACGGGAATCGAACCAGAGACCTTTGATAAACCAATTCAATGACTTGGCTGCTTCGGCCACCACAGCTTGGTGACCAAGGAGAAGTCAGAAGTCGATGTATGACACTTGTTGGAGATTTATTGATTCAACTAACGAATGAACTCATTTGTTATGATGGTGTGAGTTGGTACCATTATTCTATCGATTTTGGCACTGAGCCCTCAATAAATTTTGAGAGAACGATTATCTCGACTCTGAATTTTGGGTGTATAGATTTAGTATTTTTACGATCTGTGCCCAAAGCTAAGTGGGTGGGAAATACCGGGACAGAATTCTTGGAATAATATTTTTTAATAAATTTTAATTTCTTTATGAAGATAAAAATAGTAAAAATGCGCCAGGAAGCTACTTAATTTTTTTTTCATTTTTGAACTAAATAATTTTACAATTATTTTTAAGGAAATGCTGTAACATTTTACGTTATCTTGCTGTTTTTTAAATAATGCTAGAGTTTTCAAATCCAACTTTAAAAACTACATTGAAAAATGATTCACAAAATAAAGATAAGAAACACTTCCATTAAGTCAGGACATTCAAAATGACTAGAGGCAAACTTTATGTTTCCCAATCTTGAAAATGTTTCTTAAAAATCAAGTGGTGAGAATACTTAATATGTGTACTTAAAATAGTAGTTTATGCAACAAGTTGCAAAAAGAGGATTTTTTCAGCACGAGTCGTACATTTATCTAACAAGTAACTTTCCTAACAAGTGCTGAATAGTTCAACCTTTCAGCATCCATTTCAGTGCTGAAAAGTAGAACTTTTCAGCATTTGTTTTGAAAAGGGTTACTATTCGATTCTATTATTTTTGTTTCACGACGGAATTGCAAAAAAATATATTAAGGTATTAAAATTGTAGGATAAGTTTAGCAAAATTTATAATGCCCACACCCAAAACTGGGCAGTGCCTGTCCGAGAGAATAATGGCCTCGAGTCGAGAGAACAGTGACACCATTCACGGACACAGAGAACACAGCTCGAGATTGGCGAAAGAATAATTCTATCGAGGTTCATTTGCAAAAAAAAAGTTCATTCATCAAAACAAAAAACCAAAAGTGTCGACTACGGGAATCGAACCAGAGACCTTTGAAATACTAACTCAATGACTTAACTGCCTAGGCCACCACAACTTGGTGAAAAAGGAGTGGTCGATGTATGACACTTGTTGGAGATTTTTGTTTCAATCAATGAATGAACTCATAGGGGGATGGCGTCGCTATTTTTAGACCACGTTTTCCACTTTTTCTCATCGAAACCGTTTACTTTATCGAATTAATTTTGCTGGGGGAGATAGGACGCCGTCTATTTTTAGACGATGACTCAGCACTTTTCCACTCTTGCACCTCAAAAAACCAGGTGGCAGCACGATGTAACGCCACGTCCCTATTTGTTATGGTGGTGTGAGTTGGTGGCATTATTCTCTCGATTTAGGCGCTGAGCCCTCAATAAATTTTGAGGGAACGATTCTCTCGACTCGGAATTTTGGGTGCATTTAAATAAACAGTGATATATGAAATTATATATTTCTAGAGGAAATTTTCAAAACAACCTATAAGTCATCAGTTTCCTATGCAGATAGGACTTTTTGAAAATTTATTCTAGATTTTAGCTTCTCCCAATTTTTTTTCTATATATAATGAGTATTTTTTTTGCAATATATAAATCTCAAAAATTAAAAAAAAAATTGGGTCAAAATTAAAATTTTCTATGACATTGGGTCAATAAAAATAAATATTAATTGTTTGGCTAGGCAGATTCGAAGCTACAATAAGTAAATATCTAGCACATTCTAAATTTATAGGAAAGGGATCATCCATAAATCACAAACCAAGTGGACACCTGGGGGAGGAGGGGGTATGGCGAATTGTTCACGATCCATACAAAATAGTTTTTTTTGTGCACAATTGTCCACGAGGGGGGGACAGATTCCCAAAAAAGTGTCCACGTGGTTTATGGATGGTCCCAAAGGATAAACTAGAACAATATTTCTCAGCCTTGATGAGGTTCCAATTGTAGAAGAATTTTGCTTTTCTTGAGGGATATGAGGATTCAACAAAAATGACATTACTTTAAACGTGTTCAAAAAAACCTTATTTATTATTTGCTTTAAAAGTTTCATGTTTACAAAAAATCACATACATTTTTGAATGTATGAGAACTTTTTTGTGTCTTAATAATCTTTGAAACAGAAAAAGGGGTCCATATATTTTATCCTGTTTTTTGCTCTTTTTAAAGAGAATCAATTTTATTTTTGTTTTATTTTGTTAGTTTGTACGTTCTCTCTTAGGCCGTTGCAAATATTTTTTAAAGTTAATGTCAAATTTGGTCCGAAAAATTGGGATGCATTATATTTTGCATTTTCAAGAACTATTTGTTTTTTTAATGAAATTCTAATGTACTGCGCTGCATACTTGCTTTTCAGAAAATAAATCGTTTTTTTGCATTTTACTTTGAACTTTGGAAGTTAAACAAATATAAATATCGTGTTTTTTGGTTAAATTTTAATGACAAAATCAATTTTGAACATGAATTGACATGAATCTCTTCAGAGTTTTCATTGCATTCAGAATAATATGAGTTCATTCACCTTTAATTTCTTCGTAAATTAAATTTAATTAGATTATTGTAGAATGATTTTCAAACAAAAGGAAGATATTTTCAGAACATGTATGTATATAATGTTTATTTGATTTTTTCTCTTGCTATGAAAACATCAATTTTACAACAAACATGAAGTCCAAAATTATGATATTTGTGCATAAATACCAATTAGTATAAAATGAGGGGAGGCTGATTTCAGAACTAAACTTTTTTTTAACATTTTCTCTCCCCTTCTCTATTCTTAACATGAATTCTGCATACCATTTTAAAATTTTAAAATAAAAAAATGTACCAAGTATTATTGTTTGAAAATTCTTCATCATATCAAAAACATGCTTAACCTAATACTGCCCAAATTTTTTTTTTTCGAAGATTTTTTTCCCCCTTGTTCAGGAGGTCATTTTGAGCAACTTCTGTTCTACGAAAAACTTTACGTCTCTTGTTTAATGTTTTTTTTTTGTTTTTTTTTTTTAGTAGTTTAATTTGCATTTATCTTGTTGAGTTTATGTTTGTTTTTGGTAGTATTTGGCACCTAATATAATTACATTTTGTCTATCTAATTTTTTCACGTTTTTACAGTCACTTTTTCAATTTTTTGCTTGTTTTGCACATTTTCTACTATAGATTGGTACCATCATCATTTAAATTGTAAAAAAAATGCGTAGAGACATAGTCTGGGACACTACAAAAATTACTGCATACTTCTTTTTACTGAAAATATAGGAAATGTTAGTAGAAAACACAGCGAAAGTTGACCCCTAAAAATGACTTTTTTTTAAACATTGGCAAAGTCACATAAAACAAGCTATACTCTCAACCCATAAACTTCCAAAAATTTCAAGAGTTCTTCTTTCCAATGCTTTTTAAAGATCAAAAATTGGTTGAAAAATGGATTTTTGGCGAATTTTTAGGTTTTTATTCGCGGCGAGGTTAGGTGGTATAGGGTAAAATGTTGAAAAAATCATTTTTTTTTTCATTAAATATAAATTTATCACAATTGATTATTTTACAACAACAAAATAGGGATTGAGTTTTAGTTCAATATAAATTATTTTATTTTATTTTCAAGATAGACCACTGCAAGTTTTATTAAAAGTTTTTCCCCCATCCCTTTTTAAAGTGCCCCAAAAATCACAAAAAAATAGAAATATATTTTTTTCAAGCAACATAATTTATGATTATGGTAGCCAAAATTAATTCAAGTTTGGATTGATTAAAAAATCTTTATTTTTACCAAGTTTTTGTTCGATCTTTTTCTTATTTATTTTTTAAAGTAGTATTTTTTAAAGATAATCTGTTTGATTACTTTGCCAATTACCTGGCACCAAAATGCAGCAACAATGTCCCACGTTATGGAACATTTAACAAGCTCTAACTTGAGCCTCCTTCCTCGACTATCGTCACAGATGGTCATCATTTGTGCTCCCCAGGAACCAGTTTATCGTAGCCCCAAGTCCAGTTCGCGAGTGCGTAAGCTAGAACCAGCCTTTCCCCCCTTCCTCTTCTCCCGAAGCTACGCATCGCACCGTGAGACAATACCCAGCACACAAGTGAGGCGAATTGCAGTTTTTTTTGTTTACATTCTTCTTCTTACCGGTTCCAAAGTGACTTTTGCTATTTGCTCTTTTGCCCCCCACAATAAACGCGCACCGCTTAGTTTGCTGGTATGCGTACTTGAACAAACACAGCGCGTCAGCGTCGCGGGCCTAGACCAGGTTTGGCCGCGCGAACAAACCGGTTTTCCGCAGGTTCTTATGGTCGTTACGAGAAGTGGCGAATAGTAAAAGTGGGAAGAAGAATGATTGCCGAAGAAAGCAACTCGATAAAAGCGTGTGAGGGGAGAGAGAAGATGCACGAGTGTGGGTGGTTTTTATTCGCGAGAAGAAGGAGAGAGAGGATGGAGACGAATGGTGGTTTGTTGGTGGGAGGAGAATGAGAGATTGAACGACGACCATGATGCACATTGCATCAACGCAGCAGAACATTTAATTTGTGTGGCGAGGACGACACTCTCGCTGTCCGTGAGTGATGCGATTTTCGATTTGTGGTTTGGACAGTTTAGATTTGTACCGTTAGTTTCGCAGCAATTTTATCAGGAAATCTCACATGAGGTTCACAGCAAAAAAAGGGTAAATTAGGTAGGTGTAATTTTGGAAGGTTGAATATTACCTCTTTTATGATGTAATTTTGCCTCAAAATGTGACTGAAAATGTGACATTACACCAGAATAGTCGTAAATTACACATTTTCAGAGGTAAAATTACTGCTTTTTTCCGATATAAAAGATGTACCCCTTTCCAGATGAAATATTACCATGATTTTTTTTTCTGTGTTTTTACAACAAAATATTATCCGAAGTCCTAACAAAAATATCACTTCGGAAAATCTAAACTTCGGATATGCTTATCTTCGCAGAATCGAAATTTATTTTTACTCCGAGATTTATTTTTTTATAACTATTTTTATTGAAGTGCAACACTTTGGCAAAACTCGATTCTGACAACATTTTATTCCCGATTTTGGCAACTCCCAAATTTATTGGTGTTTCTCGTCTCTTAAAGCTTTCAGAAGATTAATTTATTAATTGAGCAATTCCATGTCAAATAGGGAACCCTCTCCGATTTCAATGAAGCTTTGTAAACATTTTATCCTTAGCATATATAAGTCATTTTTGTGTATATTAGGCCAGTTACACTCGATAATGAGATTTGAGAAGGGCGTTATTGCTGTATCTCGAAGCCGTTGCATCGTATCAAAAAGTGGTCAATGACAAACTTGTATGAAATTTGGCTTTCCGAAAAAAATACACTGAAAGAAAAAAAAAACTTCACTTTTATGAGATTTTTTGATTTTTAAGTTTAAAAGTCAAATTTTATGGTGAGCCCACGATTGGAGCAACCCACCTAAAAAAAATACAAAAATCATTTACTGAATCTTTTTTTTTTTGAAAAGTGCTCTAAACGTCAAAATTTTCAAAAACCGAACACGAGATTCGATTCTCCAGACAATTTTACATAAAAGTCTCTATATTGACCGTTGTCCTTAGTCCAAACCTTGTGAAGTTACAGCGGTTTCAAAAATAAAAATGTTGAAAAAATAGGTTTTTTGATGGTTTTTGGCAATTTCTATATGACAGACTTGATTTTTCAGTCTCGAAAATATTTTTACCGAAAAGCTCGTCCAATTCCTAATAAGTTCGTCTTTGACCACATTTCAATTGGATGGGCTTACAACTGAGGAGGGTAAAAAAGAAAAGCCATTTTGTGTTATTGGTTAACCCATACAAGTCTCCATACAATTTTGGCAGATGTCTATGCAAAAACTAACTTAATCCACCTATGTGGTTGGTGCCTTCCTCACTCTTTTCCAACAATGGGTGATATGTTATATGATGGATTTGGACACAAATTTGATCCAAAAAAAACACACATATCACTCAAGGGCTTATAAGTGGTCAGAACTCGAGGCAGGGTTGCCAGATCTTCAATGTTGTGGACTCGTTGCAAAGGCATCTCGATTACCTAATCAACGATGGGTCGGATGATGGATCCGGACATTGTTTACATACATTTAAGTGAGATCCGGCTTCAAAAAAGTATATCAATATCACTTAAGTGGTCAGAACTCGAGACAGGGTTGCCAGATCTTCAATGTTGTGGACTCGTTGGAAAGGTCTTTTAATTACCTAACCAACGATGGGTCGGATGATGGATCCGGATATTGTTTACATACATTTAAGTGAGATCCGGCTACAAAAAAGTACATAAATATCACTTAAGTGGTCATAACTCGAGACAGGGTTGCCATATCTTCAATGTTGTGGACTCGTTGGAAAGGTCTTTCGATTACCTAACCAACGATGGGTCGGATGATGGATCCGGACATTGTTTACATACATTTAAGTGAGATCCGGCTACAAAAAAGTACATAAATATCACTTAAGTGGTCAGAACTCGAGACAGGGTTGCCAGATCTTCAATGTTGTGGACTCGTTGGAAAGGTCTCTCGATTACCTAACCAACGATGGGTCGGATGATGGATCCGGACATTGTTTACATACATTTAAGTGAGATCTGGCTACAAAAAAGTACATAAATATCACTTAAGTGGTCAGAACTCGAGACAGGGTTGCCAGATCTTAAATGTTGTGGACTCGTTGGAAAGGTCTTTCGATTACCTAACCAACGATGGGTCGGATGATTGATCCGGACATTGTTTACATACATTTAAGTGAGATCCGGCTACAAAAAAAGTACATAAATATCACTTAAGTGGTCATAACTCGAGACAGGGTTGCCAGATCTTCAATGTTGTGGACTCGTTGGAAAGGTCTTTCGATTACCTAACTAACGATGGGTCGGATGATGGATCCGGACATTGTTTACATACATTTAAGTGAGATCCGGCTTCTAAAAAGTACATAAATATCACTTAAGTGGTCAGAACTCGAGACAGGGTTGCCAGATCTTAAATGTTTAAGACTCGTTGGAAAGGTATCTCGATTACCTAATCAACGATGGGTCGGATGATGGATCCGGACATTGTTTACATACATTTAAGTGAGATCCGGCTACAAAAAAAGTACATAAATATCACTTAAGTGGTCAGAACTCGAGACAGGGTTGCCAGATCTTCAATGTTGTGGACTCGTTGGAAAGGTCACTCGATTACCTAATCAACGATGGGTCGGATGATGGATACGGACATTGTTTACATACATTTAAATGAGATCCGGCTACAAAAAAAGTACATAAATATCACTTAAGTGGTTATAACTCGAGACAGGGTTGCCAGATCTTCAATGTTGTAGATTCGTTGGAAAGGTCTTTTGATTACCTAACCAACGATGGGTTGGATGATGGATCCGGACATTGTTTACATACATTTAAATGAGATCCGGCTACAAAAAAGTACATAAATATCACTTAAGTGGTTATAACTCGAGACAGGGTTGCCAGATCTTCAATGTTGTGGACTCGTTGGAAAGGTCTTTCAATTACCTAAATAACGATGTATAACATGATGATGTTTGGTTCAATTTACTGCCATTTATTCATCGTCCGAAAATATGCGAAAACACATTTTTATACATAACTTTTGAACTACTTATCGAAACTTCAAACAATTCAATAGCACCGTATGGGACCCTAAACCAAGTCGAATGCGACTGGTTTGGTCAAAATCGGTTCAGCCAGTGCTGAGAAAACTGAGTGACATTATTGGTCACATACACACACACATACACACACACATACACACACACATACACACACACATACACACAGACATTTGTTCAGTTTTCGATTCTGAGTCGATATGTATACATCAAGGTGGGTTTTCGAGCTTTTAATAAAAAGTTCAATTTTAGAGCAGGATTATAGCCTTACCTCAGTGAGGAAGGCAAAATGGTACATAAACATTCGTATATCTGTATCTTTTGGAGTAATTTACTGATCGATTTGGTGTGTTGGGCAATGTTATAGGTTTTCCTGAGGACTATTCAAAAAATGTTACTTAATCCACCTTTAGGTGGTTGGTGCCTTCCTCACATTCATAAAATAAAGACACTACACATCCTCAAAAAAGTGTATAAATAACACTTATTTTTTTATCAAATTATCTGAGATCCGGCCTCAAAAAAGTGTATCAAAAACACTAAAGTACATATAACTTTTGATAGGGTTGTCAGATCTTCATGGGCTTGTTGGAAAGGTCTTTTGATTACCTATCCAACGATGGGCCGCATGATAGATCAGGACAACTTTTTTTATTAAAATATTTGAGATCCGGCTTTAAAAAAGTCTATAAATAACACTTAAGTGCTCATAACTTTTGATGGGGTTGTCAGATCTTCAATCTTTTTAACGCGTTGGAAAGGTCTTTCAAATACCTTTCTAATAATATATAGCATGACAGGTTTTCTTACAAAAACCACCCTTTTTACAATCTTCCGAAGTTTAGCTAAAATCATTTTTTGAGCATAACTTTTGAAGTACTTTTCTAATTTCTTCTAATTTGATTCTGAGTCGATAGGTATACGTGAAGGTGGGTCAAGGGTCAAATAAAGAAGTTCATTTTTCGAGTGATTTTAAAGCCTTTCCTCATTGAGGTGAGGAAGGCAAAACAGCGGTTCACTCATTTTTTTAAACGTGGATTTTGAAATAAAGTTTTTTCACCAAAATTAAAATTTCCAAAATTCGTATTTTTCAAGTTAAACCATTTTTTCGGCTGGTTATATTTTTTTGAAAAAATATGTGTTTTTTTTTAATAAATAGAAATCTTACCTAAACAAAATCTGATCTTTTCGAAAAAAAAATATTTTAAAATCAAGTCATCTGAAACCTCCATAACAAATCGTCAATTCAAATGATAATTTCCGTAGCGTAACCTCATTTACTTCCATCGCAGCGCAGCAACTCAATCCTGATTAATAACCATAAAACGGCTGATTAAGTTTTCCACTCTCCATCTAAAACTCCCCTAGCTGCACCGCGTAATCCAATCTAACTTCAAGGCGAAGTACAGAGAACGACCTTCGTTCCACACATCAAACAGCCAGCACTTGCACAACCATGCATGCAACTGGTGAACCTTTCTTCCTTTTTGCGAAAATGAGGAACCATCGTCGATTTTTACGACCAGTTTCGGTCGTTAAAACCATCCTCCGCACAACTATCCAGAGGGCAATTCGGGAACAGTGTGCACTTAATTTCCTTAGTAGGTAGGTTCCAGTTAGTTGACGAAAGTTGCAGTGAGCAAAAAAGGGTTGTTTGTAAGCAGGGCCACAGCAGTGGGCGCTCGGTCGTGCACTGGAAGCAGTGGGTCGAGGTTCAGTTCTCGCAGGAGGCAACTATGCTATGCCAACTATTCCAGATGCCGTGATCAAAGTTATACGTACAACTTGATGGACAACGATCAAAATTTATGTGTAGCATAAATTTGTCCCCGGGAAGTTTCACGTTCAATGCGCGCATTTTTATGACCTCATTTGCTTATCGTTTACTCCTTCGATATGGACACTAATAATAGGTTGAGTGACATTTGAAAATGGCGAATTTTTGTGCTAATAAACTTTAATTTTCACAGGTCTTTTTCAAACCATAGTCCAGCAATGCACTTTTGGTTTTTGGCCCGGAACGGAAACCCGTTTTCGGGGTTGTGCATTTTTCTTCCAGTCATTTTTCGCCACTGACACCGAAAGTCGTCGTCGTTACTTGACTCGTTGGTTGGCGACATGTCCCAAGTGCAGTGCAGTTCGTCCCAGTGCAGTGGCCAGAAATCGACTCAATAAAAATGCAATTTATATTCATTCCTTCTTGTTTGGGCTGGCTTGGCTTGGAGTGGCGTTCGACGAAATGCAGTCTGGCTGGGTGAGGTGAATCCTTAATGAAAATGTATTACTGGGTCAGACAGTGGCCCCCAAATTGGTGTGGTGTTTGCTGCGGTCGTGTTGCACTGATTGATCATAATCGGTGCGATTAAGTTAAAATGGTGATTGGGAACAGTGATTTCGCGGTGATTTGAGTGGTCGTTTGGCGCGCAAAAAAGAGAAATTGACAAGTTTATTGGAAAGTTTGCTGCAAGAGTTTAAATCTCTGATAAGAATTCTCATTTGAACAGTGCAAGAGTTGAGAGTCATTGGCCAAAAATATATAATAAAAATGCATTTCCTCTAAATCCACAATTCATTTTGGATGTCTCTCTCAACCATTTTCCGTTCAGCTCTTCAAACACCATCAAAGCTGAACAAATACTTGCACAAGCGACAATGTGACAAAAAATACTGAGTAAATAATCTGCGAATGCAGAGTTTTTGCTTTATTTTATTTCAACAGTCCTGCATTGAAATCGCTTTCACGCGAAGAAAAATGTTCAAAGTATACATTTTTAGCTTCACGCCACAAGCCGTCATTGTCCTAGGTCAGAGAAAACCCCAGCAGGCGCTGCAGCCCTGTACCTCGCCGGGTGATGCGAATGACCGGTGACCTGTTCGTTAACGCTAAATCGGAGCAATATTGTGCACTTGACCGCAGGACTCAGGATTGTTAAAATAATTAATTCGGCGCAAACATTTGAGCTTATGAAGCACTGAAATGAAAAACTCTTCAAACAAAACATTCAAATTATTTGAAAATCAAAGTTTAAGTTGGCATTAGAAAAAAAAGTATTACCGCATTTTTTTTAAGTCGGGATCCAACATCATAGTGTTAAAAAAAGGAATTTGAAAAGAACAATTATTGAAAATCAAGTTTGAACTGAGGAAACCCGGAAAATTATGCAAGTTATCTCTTTAAAATCAAACTGACAGTTCAATAAAAATGTCTAATTGGGTACTAAAGTCCTATGTCAATTTTTATGTGCAACGGTAAAAAAACACGATTAAAAACCATTTCTGATCACTTTTTTTTTCATTTTAATGCAACAATTTTTTTTTGACAAGACAACATTTTTTCGATGGATCAACTATGGTCCCCTTGGAACGAGCTGTCAAGTAGGAGCTTTTCTGTCAAGAAGGACCGCGAGGTTAATTTTTCAAAATTGATTTAAAAATCCATTTTAAACTCTTTGTGCTCGTACAAAGGGTCATTGTACTCAGAAAAAAAAGCTTTATCGCTGTAAACAATAATATCAGCAATCTAAGCTTCATTTTAGGACCCAATTAGCAAGAGCTTTGGCCCAAACAAAAAAGCAATTAAATTTATGCGAAAAATTCCGTACAAAAATTCCGGCCTGTTAAAATCCGTACGGTAAGAAATAAGTCCGTACAGTTGGTAGCCTTAATCATAACAATACCATAAATTGGTATGATACCAAATTTTGTATTGCAACCAGGGTTGGCAGGTTACCAGATAAATTTGAGAATGCCAGATTTTTCGAGAGTTTGTCAGAATAAAGATTCACCCTTCTCTGTGCCAGATATTTCCAGATTTTTCACTTAATGCCTGTTTTTGACAACTTTTTGATTAAAAAAAAAAAACAAATTCAATTGGAAATAAAGAAAATAGAAAACGTATTTCATAAAGAAAATGCAAATTCAACATTTTAAGGCAATAAAATCAGTTAAAACATCTGACTTCTACAAATTCTTGAATTAATTTATATCCTCCCTCCCTTTTATCTTTCAGAATAATTAGATTTTCGTCTGCCAGATTTTTCCAGTCTTTTACTTTGCCAGATTTTTAATATTTTGACCTGATTACCGTGATTGCAATTTTTAGTACATTTTTTGAAAATGCAACATTTAGTATAGATGTTCACTGTCTAACAATTTGAAACAATTTCACAAAATACTGTATATTGCTCGAAAATAATCAAATTTTAATAATTTGAAATAAGTGTATCGAATGATGCAACATTTAAAAATAAATTTACTATATATTCCAGGGGGATGCTAACAGCAGCCATTTTGGGGGTCGAGGTTGATATCGCGCACAGAAGCGCATAGTAAAAACCGAAATATTTTTTTTATTCATATTTATTTTTTAATAACATTATGAATTACTGGAGAAAAAGTCAAATTACACAGATGTTAAGTTAAACGTTTCATGAGATAAAAAAAAATCCTTAAATGAGGTCATTGGCCTTTTGTGTTCTTAATGATCCTAACTTTGGTGGTTTATTTTGCACATAAATTGATTAAAAATCACGTCAAAAACATACAAGACCTTTTAAACGTATATTGCGGTAAAATTTTCCATAAAAAATAATCAGTTTCTTTCCATTTTATGCATTCAGTTTTTGGACTTTTCAACTTTGCGCAGTTGATTTGTATTGGTTCCATAATAAACAGCTGTTCTCTTGTTCTGGTGCCTTAAATGACAGCTTTCTTTTGTTCTGGCTTTGCTTTGCTGCCGTAATAGACAGCATGTGATGGCTGCGCTGGAGCTACCTGTAGTGAGACATAGATCATCTATGATAGATGTCGACCCAAGAATGCAAAAAAAAATGTGTTACCTTAATTTTTCCAAAATATTTTTTTTCTTGTCACGCAAATAATGCCTTTTTGTCACACAAACTCGATGTTTTTTTATAAATGATGCATAAAAACACCATTTACAAATAATGACAAACATAGAAAACCGAATGTTTATTTTGAAAGGCATTTTAACTAATAAGACAAAATTTAAAAAAAAAAACGCTTTACATTCAAAGTATATTTTTCCGTTTCTTTTTTTAAGAAATTAGGTTGTTAAAGTGTGTAGATTCCCCTTACTGAAGGGCTACAAATTTCTGCATGCAATATTAATGTAACAAGTATTACACGTAGCTGTGTAACTTCTTTTTCTGTTTTAAATAACTCCGAAATTAAATTAAACCTGCTGATTAGAAATTTCACCCCTATAACTGTTGCACTCACGTGCAACGCGAAGCTATGCACCACAATACATCCCCCCAAGACACCCTTTGTCGACCTCTCAAAGTCCTTAACCCCTCTCATTTGTGGCGTTCGGGAAATCCCAAAAGTGTCACCTTCACCATAAACCAACCACCTCAGCAAAGGAGAGTGAGCAAGGGGTTGATGGTATGTTTATGAAAAAACATAAATACAACAACCTTTCCTTTTCTCATGCCTTCGTGTCAGCTCCCAGTTGGGGACTTGGAAACGGTGGAAGCTCCGGCAGGTTCAAAGGTTGAAATGGAAATTTAGGATGCAATGCACGATACATAACGAGGGAAAGGGGGTGACGGGAAATTGTATCCAATTTTGTACACTGCTGCAGGGAATAAAAACAAACCCCGTTCTTTGTTTGTCCTTGAGGGTCGTTTCTGTTGAGGTGAGTTGAAAGGAAAAGGTTTTGCCCGATAGAGAAAAGAAACCAGAGAAAGTAAGGTGCAACATTTATTCAAATCAGTGAAATATTTGAATTTTCAAGCATTTATTTAAAATTGCGGTGGGGGGGGGGGGAACTCCTGCGAAGTAAATTATGATCATTGACCTTGTTTCCGATGTTCAACGTGCAGCAGAAAAACAAGTTCCAGTCGAGATTCGTTATGAGCTTGAAAGTGGATCATTAGTTGCGCTTCTTATCGGAAACCGTGAACTGCCATTAAGCTTCCAATAATCGGCTATAATTCTTGTGGCACGCAGCTTCCTTGCAGCAAGCAACGTCCTTAAATAACGTGATTATGGACTGGGTGGCTGCTCGTTATAAACTGCAAGTTGCATCCCCATATAAAGATAAGAATCCTTTGTCACCACGCAGGATTGTCTTTGGAGCAAAAAGTGCGCATTCGTAGGTTGATTTGTGCGCTGAAGAATGCCATCAATTAAGGGATTAGACAGTTCAGGGTTATTAGACGTATTAAACACCAGAAAAACAATGAAAACAAGAAGGTCGCAACTCTCTATTGTTACGAGTCAGGTTTCTCAAGCCCATTTTGTTCAAATATAGGTACTTTCATGCTACGCCATCAACGATTCCACACTGAGAAATGCCCTAGAGCTAAACATGAAATTTGCTTCAAAAGTTCAATTTATAAACCATACCCATTTCCTCGATCCACCAAGAGTGCTATTGAAAAACTAATTCATCCCCCTCCCACCACAAATCGCCATTACTTTTCATTGGACCTTCCATTTAACGAGCTTGTTCAACGGCCATTTCGCCGGAAAAGTTAGTTCTGGAACGCTGCGTTGCGTCCTTCTGTGTAACACCCCATGACTGTCGAAGGTCCAAGAGTTGGAGAACTTGCAGTCGCTGGTCCTTGTTGCATCGTTAGATGCTGCTGCTGTGAACCAGCAGCTCCGGTTTGTGTGTAATGTGGATACTGTGTTAACTTGTAGCAGCGATTGTGAGAGGAGAAGTGGTAGCCGTGAGAAAGTCACGCACCAAATCTAGATCAAACCTAAGAGGGTGTGACACTTGGGGGAGTCCTCGCGACAGTCCTTGCTCTGATTCAGCAAGTCCTTAAAGAGTTATGACATTTGAATAAACTGATGGACTGAGGGATACCTCAGTCAGTCTGTTTAGCAATAGTTATCGAGTTAAGGGATGAGTTCGGCGGTGGATAAGCAAATTTCACACTCGTGCTCACAGATTTTACAGCAGGTTTCGTTACGGAGTGGCAACCTGTCACCACGTTTGATGATGGCGGAGAAGTTTTGGTGATTCGGTTGAACTTTGTCCTGTAGATGTTGGTTTCCCTGGTTGGGTTACTTCAGTCTGAGGTAATGTTAGTTTACGGAGACAAAGTTTGCCATTGTCATACGGATTAATCAACAGGAAATTATGTCACCTAAATTAACTGGCAGGATGTCACACGGAATGTTGAAGGGTGTCACAATGATTGTTGTTTAGTTGCTACAGAGTTGATTCACGATGTAGTTACCTGATGAAGAAGAGACAAATATTGGATTAGTATGAATCAACGATTTTCAAAGTACCTAATGTAGAAATAGTAAAATCAACAATTCTAAAATAGAGTTCTTGTCCCAGCTTTCTACACACAAAACTCAAAACAAATTTGCAATCCATCACTTCTTTCCGCAAAAGGGGAAAACCGCCACATAAAACAAACCACGAACCAGACGCGGTCCATGACCAACCGCAGACCGAATGTCCTTCGAACTCCGCAAATAACTCATATACATGCGGCGGACTCCCAACAATGTACTAGACTCACAGTGCCGTACCGCCAAATGTCCACAAACCAGCCCCGGGCAGCTGCACTCTGCACCGACTCTTATTTATTTTATTTGTGTATGCACGTCCTCCCCCGTACCACACACAGAACATTCCGCGGCGTTCGGCTCATAAAAATTATATTCCGTCCGGCCAGAGACTGCTGCGGGCCGGGTGTCGTCCCTTCCGTCCGGAATGAGTTATGATTCGGCGCGACCTCGGACCGAGCCGTCTTTGAACTCCCTTTGACGATGACGGTCTCAGAGGGGACCTCTGTCTGTCGTCGATGCAAGGGCGCATTACTGTATCTGCGGTTTCCATATGTGTCCACTATGTCTTGAATGTTGTTGGAAGTTATTTTTGAAAGTTTATGGCAAATTACAGACTCTATTAAGAACCAACGGAGTTCTTTTTGTAACAATTTAACACAAAATTTCAAAAATGTTACTTCTAAACAAATTTTTCTACTTACGACTTAGATTTACTAATAATTTGCAATCCATTCCAATGTCCACAGGCCGGCTATGAAATTATGAGAAATATTACACCCAAAGTTAAAGAACGAGGGGATAGTCCTCACGAAAAGAAACGTGAGAAAAGTGCTATTTTGCGAGAGTATAGTCCTCTCGCGTGTTCATTCGTTCATTGGAACAGTTCATCCTATTGAGTGGCTTATATGGACAAATGGCCGCCCCTTAGTCACCGAACCATGGTGGCCCATACGGCAAAGGCACGGTTCAATATGCCGAAGGTCTTGGGTTCGAGTCTCGGTACTGGCACTTTTTTTGATAGATGAACTTTTTTGTAAAATAAACCCATGAGTAAAGAACCCTCGCTAATTTCGGGATTTCCTCTCAGTCCGCACACAGTACCATTTTACTCCCAAATCGTGCTCTTTATCCTCTCGTATGCCGATGATACTAATAATAACTAACGAACTAAAAAGAAATAGTGCATTCCAGTGGTAAAATGAATGCACATTATGCACATATTTTCCCTGCATTTCTCGTTCAAAAGCATTGACAAACATGCGACTTGTGTACCCTGACCTATGCTAATATACTGCATTTTTTCCCCGGTACTATTACTGTACAATCCTTCCTCCAACGTTTCTCCCTATTTTCAACTTCTGTTTCGATTCTGGTAAGTTCTCTGATGGACACGCTGTTGAAAACGCACCACGCATCTTATTCGACCTGCGCCTTATTGGCAATTCCACGCCAGATGAAGACTCACTTCTTTTTCGCTTGCATTTGAAATGACAGTTTCAACGTGACTTAGCGTTGTCTCCGTGGTCACCACGTTCAGTACATGTAGGCTAGGGGTGCTCAAAGTTTTTGGATGCCGGGCCAAATTAGAAGCATAAAATTGGCGGCTTTTATTTGAAAAATGAGAAAAAACATCTATCAGATTAATTTTTACCAACGGGAGCGAATGACCCATAGGGTTAAAGTTCCCCCAATAAAATCAACAACAACAACATCTATCAGATGACGATTTTTGAAATTTCTATTATTTTTTTAAACATTTTCCAACAGCTGATGTTATTGTTTTATTTTTTTTTTAAATGTATCTAATTCAATGTACATTTCTCGGATTAGTTTTCAAAAAGACGTAAGAGCCAATGGTAAAAAAAAACCTTTTTTGCATCGGTATTCGACCTACTTGCAAAAAACCAATTTCAAAAATGCTTAAGATTGTTCATCTACACGTCTAAAAATAAATGAAAAAAAAATAAACTAAAAAGAAATGAAATTTTGTTACAATTTGGAGAAAAACGAATATTAGCATCGGAGGTCACGGTGACTCTTTCGGCTTTTTGAAAACTCACCCGAGATTTGTTTTCATTGAAAGCTTTTTTATTGTTTTGAAAAAGGCTACATAAAATCAGATTAATTTATGTAACGGCGTAATTTTATCTTGCGAAAATATTTTCCAAACTTAGACCAATATGGTCGAGCCGGAGGCAAAAAAAATTAAATCACAAGTCAACATTTCCATAATTTTTTTATAGAAATTGTATTATTCACCCTTACAGTGGATTTGCAATTTTTATTTTTAAGAATTGTAAGTTTCGACGAAAAAACTAACATTTTAGTGAAAAAAACACTTTCTGCGATACTGTTTATCGAAAGTTCACTCAAATCAATTTTTTAACAAACCCAAACGCAGAGGAATACATTTTAAATTGATATCAGCTGATTGCACTTAAATTTCCATTGAAAATTTGAAGTTCTTTTTATTAAATATTGTCTCAAAATGAAGATATTTTTGAAACTTGAGCGTTTGGTTTGGATTTTCAGTTTTTCCAGATTAGTTTATTTTTGTTTTGTTGCACAATTTACTATGTTTTCAGGCATTCAGTTTTGTTAAATTTCTTTTTTAACTTACAATCGCTTTTTTTAACATGGATTTTATCTTCAAAGGTGTTTAAAGGTATAGCTGACTAAAACTAAAAATTTTATTCCTTTATTTTTATCAAAATGATCTGAACTTCATTTTATTGCGACTGTTATGTTCATGATAGCTCTTAACAGGGATGAAATAACAACAAAAAAATCATTTTCGCTTGCGAACTTCTCCAAGAAAATCAATCAAATTGATTTTTTTGTGAATTTCCTTATCAGCACCACTTTAAATCATTTATTTAATTTTTTTACCCACATTTCCCATCTACAAAATGTGACAGTTCATTTTTCGACGTGTGACTTTACACTTGCAAGTATAGTAGTGAAAAAGATGTTCCGCCGAATAATAAAGATGATGTTTTTTTAGATTCCTTTCACCGATCTTTCATTTGCGAGAGAGGAGAGCCATGTTCCCTTCGGATTTTTTCTCTTGATGCTCGTTCAAAGATATGTTTTATGAAGATTCTTCCATCGGTGGTTTTTAATATTTTTTATAGGAGTAATTTTTTCGATTTTTTTGGTTTTAGTTTTTCTTTCCTTTGTATTTTTTTGGAAAAATAAAATATAAAAGAAAAATTTAGTGTATTATGGATTGAGAAAATTGTTTTACAGTTATTTGTTTGTCAAAAATTTAAGTTTTGACGAAAAAAATATTTTTTTGCAAAAAAAAACTTTTTGCGGGACTGCAAATCAATATGTCACAAAACCTCAGAAATGTTTAAACTGTTCCAATAATGCTGTAAATGATTATCTACGCAGAAAGCTACATATTAAATAGGGGCAAAAAAAATAAAAAAATAAATATTGAAATAACTAGCCATGCATGGAAAAAGTGTTTTAAAATGCATTTTACACTAGTTCAGTTGTTTTGCAATCATTAATTTTCAAAAAATGTATAATTTGACGAAAACAAAAATTTTAGCGAAAAAAAAACTTTTTGCGATAATAAACATCGATTTTTTTCAAAAACTCAAAGGAATTTAAACTCAACTCTAACATGCTAAAAATGTTTCTAGAAATGCATTTTAAATTCATTTCAACTTAATGCACTTGAATTTTCATTGAAATATTGAAGTTTATTGAAACAAATGTTTTTTGCCTTCTGATAATTCGGTCAAACTTTGAAGGGTGGGGGGGGGAGGGAGGGGGACGCAAACTTTAAATAAAATTTGTACCAGCCTAATGAGGCCTAATTGCTAAGAAATAAATTTTCATTGAAAACATGTGTATCTTGTTTATAAATGCATTTTTTTATCTGTTCACAAATTTTCATTTATGAGAGCGCTGACTAGAAAAGAAATCGTAAAATTATTGATATGTAAAAATTTATGACAGTAACATTACTAAAATAATGTAGGTATACAACATTAGCAATCAGCAATAAAAATTAATCTAAAGAAGAAAAGAATCAGATTATCAAAAATAGTCAAAATATCGTGAAAATTAAATCGGTAATGTACCTACCCCAGCTCCAAATAGGTAATCCCATTAGATCTTTTTGCATGCAAAAGATAAAGTTTGATAAAAAATGATTCAAATTTAAAGCCTGATTTATGAAAATTAAAAAAAAAATTTATGAAATGCTTCATCACAGTTAAACTTCTATCAAAAAGTTAAAAATATCAACGGATTTTTAAAATATTTTTCTGTGATACTTAACTTTTTTTTAATGATTGAAAAATCGTTATTTGATAAAAAAAATTATAAATAACTGTTAAAAAATGTATGCCTAATGGTTTTTAACCAATTTTACTAGATTTTTCAATAAAATTTGAAAAAAAGTTAGTCATTTATATTTTTGAAAATTGTCAATGAAACCTTAAGCTTCAATCGCCAAAGTCTTCAAACGATGATTTCATCATTCTCGCACCATTCCTCTAGGAGTAATTAAACCGCATAACGCTCAGTGTCTCAATGCTATAGAGTCCTACGCCACCCACGCCCGAAATTAGCATTAATTTCCCATTACACAACCAGCGCGCACAGTGTTTGCCTCCTGATAGCAGCGCGACCTGCGATATTGATCGCAAAGTGCATCGCCTCTCTTTCGACGAGGAGTTGAACCAACATCGCTCTTCCCTCGGTTCATCGCACCGGATGTTGAACCATTACGTGTCCTGGATGAGGACGTCCGACCGTCCTCTTAACCCTCGACTATTAAACTGCACAATCAAGTCTTAATTTGAAAATCAAAATAAAAAATGTTGAAAAAGACTTAAAATTTTAAAAACTTTTTTTGGAAAAATTATCAAAATTTTAATTGTAAAAATTGCATTGAAAAATCAAGGTAGACAAAAAATCTTATAAGTTTTTAACCATTGTACAACAAATTAAATTTTGTTTAATTTTGGTACTTATTGAAAGGAACTTAGATAAAAAGAAGTGACCAATAAAACATTTCTAATTAAAAAAATCAATGTCTGATAATCATTTGATAGATTTTTAAAACTAATATCTTGAAGAAACCTCACGCCAAAAAAAAACTTGAAATGTTCAGCACAGGGTTAATCTTCACCACACAGTGCACTTTATTATTCTCGAGAAATTCCAAGAACTCCTAAAATCACATCCCAATGTTGTGTTGCGCTTTCCTTCACCTTATTTCCTAATCTCAACGACCCTGGAGTTTTGAACTGCTACTTCTACTGCAGCAGCACCAGCAGCGTACACCTTCCGAGAGCTTGTCGAACGGCGATGCGCCCGGGCAGCACGTTGAACTCTTATCAGAAGAACGTTCACCAGCACGGTTCAAGTCCCCGACCTAGGGCAACACCCAAAACAGCGCTGAGCTGCGCCACACACACACACACACATACTAACGCGTAATCAGTAGCAGCAGCAACAGCAACGAACTTTGGGACTTTTCGGGGAGAGGTGATTCGAGTTTGGTGCGGGGTTGAGGGGATGGGATTGGAATAGCTATAACCGCAAATCGACGAGTTTTTTTTTCGGGGGCGAGTCAACACACAAGGTTGTTATTTCATTACACAATTTTCCACGTGTCGGAAAGCGTGTTACGTGGCGAGGAAAATGATGTGATGTGATGGAAATGTTTCTCGTCGAATGTCAGGAGTAAATCTTTCCAGTTGATTGGTTTTATTTTCCAAACTTTGCGCATTGCTTTTAAATGTTGAATGGGAATTGGCATGGAAAATCCGTCTTTTTAACATTGAATTTTTAAAACTTACATTTTTCTTTGAATTTTTAAAGCATTTTTTCGCGATTTACAAATTTTATAGTTTTTAATTTGGATTAAGCTTTTTCAATGCATTTTCTACGTCAAAAGAAGCAATTTTGCATCATTAAGTTTTCCATATAAGTCTCTATACCATGTTGGGGGCTGGTCATACAAAATGGGTATGTAAATGTATGAAATTCTGTACACTCAACCCCCGGTGGTTGGTCACTTTTTCGTTTGACACTTTTTTAGTTTGTACCCCGTTGGTTGGTCAAAGTCAAACTAAAAAGTGACGAACTGTCACTTTTTACACGGCGCTCACGCACACTATCAAAACAAACGTTTGATAGTGTGCGTGAACTCCGTGTAAAAGGGGTGTCAAACTAAAAAGTGGCCCCGTTCGTTTGACAACAGTTGGTGTCAAACCATCGGGGTTTGAGTGTACCTGTATTTTCTGATTGATTTGGTGTTTTCGGAAAAGTTTTCCCGGGCAGACGGTAATAACAAAATTCATGCCATTTCAATAACAAATACTGTTAAAATAACAGATAGCGTTATGGAATCTTCTTGAAAATCCATTTTTGCATAAGAGTTTAATAACAGTTTATGTTATCATAACAAAATTTGTTATTGGTCTGATATTGCTTGAAAGCCAAAACAACTTGGGAATAATTTTTTTTTGTTATGGAAGAATACCTCCAACTGTTATTGGGAGGATCGGATTAGTTGTTAAAATAACAAAAAATAATAACAATGATTTGTTCGAAGAATAACTAAAAATTTTATTAGTCTGTTATTACAATAACAATCGAATAACAAAAAAATCATAACGACGAATAACAAATCTTGTTATAAATAACATCAATTGTTATTGGCCTAGTATTTTCAAATATCAAAAAATGTTATTCCCAAGTTATTTCCGTCTGTTCGGGTTAGTTTATGCCAAAGACTTTTCAGAAAAAAGGTGCAAAAAAACGACTTTTTTATTTAGTTTTTAACACTAAGAGTTAAATTCCCAAAACCATTTTTGTAGCAAAATTAAATTTTCGATTGAAAACTTTTTTACATTTTTTTGATAAAATGTACCAAGTTCAAGTCTAAGCTACAGAGCAACTCTCTACGAAATCGGCCAACTTCGACCATTTTTATTTTTTTATATTTTTTGATTTGGCTCAAGCTTTGTGGGGGCCTTCCCTATGACTAAAGAAGATTTTTTGTGTCATTGGTTCACCCATACAAATCTCCATACAATTTTGGCTGTTGTCCATACAAAAATGTTACGCACATATTCAAGCAGCTGTAACTTTTGAATAAATTTTCTGATCAATTTGGTGTCTTCGGCAATGTTGTAGGTATTGTTGAGGACTATTGAGAAAAAAATAGGTACACGAGGAAAAAAAATTAAATTTTTTTATCAACATTTTTTCCACAAATACCAAGACAAATACTCAATTTCCCAAAATACGTATTTTTTTATTTTCGAAATTTGATATGTTTTAGGGAACAAAACCCCGCAACTTTTGAGCCATTGAGAAATTGACGTAATTTTTTTATGTAAAATGGAATTTGCAATCGAAAAGTACTTTACTTAGATGTTTTGATAAAAGGCTCTGTTTTCAAGATAGAGCCACTGAAAGTTTGATTTTAGTTAAATATTTGCAGTTTTCGATTTTTGAAAATAGTGACCATGAGTGACAATATCTAAAAATATTTTTTTAAATGTCCAGAAAATTTACTATAAAACTGTCTAAGAGACATTGAAGATTGGACCTCTGGTTGCTGAGATACAGTCGCTTTAAGAAAAAGAAACACGAAAATTGAAGTTTTCTAAGTCTCACCCAAACAATCCAACAATTTCTAATGTCGATATCTCAGCAACTGACCGATTCTTCAGCTCCTTTTCAAAAAAAATCCAAGTTTTTTTCAGCGGTTTGGCTGTAGTGGCAAAATAAAAGAAGAAACCCCCCAATGTTATAACATATTTGGAAAGATAATTGATTTTCCTAAAAAGAAATATCATGCAGAATTAACCATGTAGTACCTGTGCTTCTTCTGATATAAAAATGTAGCGTGACGGGACAACATCTTAAAACTGGACTTTTAAAAGGAACACTACAAAAATCGCTACAGTTTTGCCAGTTTGATTTTTAAAAACTTTTGCTCTTCTACACATTATCACAAATTAAAAAACGAATCTTTTGCTCCTTGAACTGAAAAAAATGGTTGAAATTTGAGTTTTTGCCAGCCATTTCTTTTCGTGACGGGACAACGAAAGGAGCAGATTTATGAAATGGCTTGCAGACCACATTTGGTCAATATTCTTGGCTTTTAAGGTAAGAGAACGCATTTAAAGCACACTGCAATTATTGCATCATAATAAAAATGATTTTTATCATATTAAAAATCACATTGAAAATTTAAAAATGTGACATTTTGGTGTAGCTTCGCTAAGAATCGGTCAACTAATGGTCCGATTTTCAATGTTAAAACATGAAACATTTGTGAAGTTTTCCGATCTGTTCGAAAAAACAATATGTCGAAATTGATATAATCGAGACTAACATGTCAAAAGGGCGTTATATTGAATGTTTGGCCCTTTTGAAATGTTAGTCTTGATTCAAAAAAAAATCAAATTTCCAATATCTCGGAAACTATTGGTCAAATTTTCAATGTACAAAAATGAAACTTTTGTCAAATTTTCTGAATCTACCAATTAAATATTGAAAATGAAGTATAAATTAATCTGAACTATTAAATAAGGAAAATTATTTATTTGTAGACCTTTTAAAGTTTTATGTTTTTTGATGAATTTGATATATGCACATTGAGAATAATACCACAATTTTTTTATGACAATTCCAACCAAGTATTCGCTGAAGACTAGGTTTCTTCAGTATTTCAGTATTTGTTTCAACAAATAAAAATCTAAACATAATAGTTACATAAAAACATAAAAAAAACACAAAAACATAATGCATTTAAAAAATATTTTTGCTGCATTTAAACATTTATGAGGGACGTCAATAACTTGGAAAATGTTTGCAATAGCTTAACTGCCCCTGTTCGCATAAATGTCCCATATGCATTCTCGGCACTTTTAAAATATTGATGCATTTCGGTTCAAAATCGAGTGAACTTTTAGAGAAAAAAATAAATTATCCAATACTTTGTTTTACAAATCTGGAGGAAATCCAGATTCCTTTCTCGAAAACTAACCATGTAGCCTTATGTGTGAGATAATTTGCCGTGCATTTTCTCAGCTTGCTGATTTTGCAAATTTGACATTTATGTTATCATTAGCAGCTAAATACAGAGTGACTTGAAAAGTTGATAAATATATATTTTGGACTTAATTCAATAAAAGTAAAACACACTCAAAATCGATAACCCTTTCCTAGTTGATTTTTTTTCCCTATTTTTGCTTATACTACCCATGATCGCATAAGTAGTAAAATCAACCAAAAGTCACCGACATTTCCCTAATTAAATTATCGTCATCTTCTTGCTCGCCTTGCAATACCCTCCATGCTAAAATCCCAACTCTTTTCAAACCTGCAACGAAAAAAATGTACACAAAAAATACTCTCATTGAATCATGTCCTTTGCTGGTGCGATTCGTCCCATTAGCACCGAACGCCACCACACCGGACCGGATCGGACGAACGACCGACCAACCGCGCCCCGTGGCAGGTCACGTGAGGCTAATAACTTCCTTCAGGCCGGGCTTTGGCCGGTGCGATGAAAGATTTCAATTGCTTTCCCTCGCCCCTGCTTGCGGGACCTGCGCGGACCAACCGTGGAGGTGGTGTTATTCAAGGGATCTTGTACAGGACTGCGATTGAATAACTGCTCGGACGTGCTGCGAACTTTCACGTCTTTGGTACGCCACCAGTGGAGTTGGAAGCGCAGATGAAGAGGGAGCTGCTGCTGAGTAAATAGTGGACCTCTCGGAAAGGATCAAAACCTTTCGGGCAGGACCTCTTTCTAGGAAGGATTTTATGCTTTTGGACGATTCTAGCATTTGCAATGAGTTTTGGAATCAATGCTGAGGTTTGGCTTTATTGAATTAGAAATATTCGACTTCAAAAAGCACTCATCACTTATTACTTATCAAGGGACACAACAAAAATCACTTAAAATCAAAACTTATTATTTCAAACAGCTTATCGAAAATTTAAATTTTTGAGAATGTTTTTTGGGAGACTTTTTTAAACAAATAAAAATATAAGTTTACCCAAAAAAATTGAACTTATGATTCCAGCTAAGTTAATTTGTAATATTCTGTTGTATTTGTCATCAAAAGCCGGAAATGATTCTGTCCATTTTCTACCCACAACCGGTTCCATTCTACCCAACTTCAAAGCCTTCCCCACAAACGAGTTTACCTTCCCCGAAGGATTCACCTTCGATTTCCCAAGCCGGCAACATTTTCATCAGAACTTCAACGGACTCACCCACATCAAGTCAATGAACAAAAAAGTCCATGGAAATAAAATTTATCCGTCCCGAGAGGCTGATGGAAAATACGAAGGAAAAAAAAAGGAAAAACAACCGCCCAGACGCCGGAAACGACGCTGTCAGCACAAGTGCAGGGACCTGGTTTCCGGCTCCAGGGCGGCCTTCTGATAAATAGGCAAACTTTTTCCCCACTGGCAAACAGATTTAACACCATGAAGAATCGTGCTAGGGCGGTTCTTGGTACTTTTGAAGTCTTCTTTGAAAATTTCTTGGAATAAATTTTTGTTTGAGGTCAAAGTCTGGTCGAAATTATTTTTTGAAAATTTGATGAGCTTATAATTTTGGGAAAAGGGAACTCTAAAGTCACAAAGTTCAACCGTGTTGAAGGATGCTGCTGTGGTTTTGGTGCGAGAACTGCCATAAATCCCTCTTAGCAGCAATAACATACAAGCCGGGACGGACGGAAAATGTTTCGCTTCGAAAGAGCCAACATAGAAAAAGTTTAGCACTTCTGGGTGGGTGGAAAAGCCCTCTTCACCAGCTAGAGAGCAGCGGCAGCGCAGGGTTATTGTCCCGACAATCAGGCTAAGGAAACATCCCCCGGGCTGTGTGACGAGCGTTTAGCACTTTGAACGACGAAACAGCGCGCTTTCCGCTCGGCTTTTCCGAGTTTTCCAACGAGATCAGAATGAGTGCCACCACCTTCAATATATTCCCCAAAAATATAACCTCGGAAGCGGAGCATCCTCTTTTGAGCACATTTTCCTCTCGAGAAAAAACGGTCTTCACACGAAGGACACGGTCGTCGGCGTGATTACCTATTTCCTGAGGGGCGGAAAATAAGGTAAATAAACAACTGTGTGGAAGTGGGGAAGAGTAGGAGGAGGTCTCGTCTGGCTGGTCCACAAAAATTTTGGCGGGGCCCAAGTCCGTTGAACTTTCGTCCTTGACAGAGGAGACAGCTGGTGATGATGCGAAAGTGAGGCCGTTTGTTTTGGGGTCAAGCGAAGAGGATCTGAATGGAAGTGTAAACCGGCACGTGAAGGTCGTTTAACTGGTTTGGGAGGGTTTGTTATTCTTTGATGTAAATGTTCAGTTTTAAAGTAATGTTTTCTAGTAAAAGCTTACAGTTACGCTTCCGCCTAAAAGACAAATATAAATCTCTGTTTTATATGTGGCAACATTTAGTGGCTACCTGTTCTAAATCATGTAATTTTAAAAACAATTTCACTAAGTCTAAAATAAAAAATAAGTTAAGAAAATTGTTGTAACACTTTTATTTACTATTTTACACACCAATCATGCAAAATCTAATGTTATCAAAAAAAGACAAACTTAATACACCAAAGAACGTGGATAAATTAATAAATAATTTGTCTATGAATGTGGTAGAACTGGGAGAGCACGATGTCAGAAGTCAGATGTGGAAAGAGTGATTTAGTTTTCGAATAGAAAGCAAATAATTTTCTTTAAGGATGGTTCTCGTTTTGAGGAATTTAGAAGAATTATTTTCAGCAATCACATTTAATTTTAAACAAAAACAGTTTAATTTTGAAATATTGTTATGATGGTTAAATGTTAACTCTATTTTTGTGTAATTTTATCTCAATTGATGTGGAAAAAGTGTAATCACACATATAAAGATTAAAAATTACACATTTTTTCTATGACAAAAAATGTGCACGCAATCCCAGATGAAATGTAGGGGAAAGTGGGGCAAGTGTAAC
The DNA here is from genome assembly GCF_015732765.1 of Culex quinquefasciatus. NCBI lineage: Eukaryota > Metazoa > Arthropoda > Insecta > Diptera > Culicidae > Culex > Culex quinquefasciatus. The sequence goes on from NC_051862.1 coordinate 35,546,022, forward strand.
AAGCTAGGGAAATGCTCTTTCTAACCCATTACAAAGTTAAAAAATCTGTCGGATTTTATTATAATCATCTTGTCTAGGTCTTGACTAGGACTTTGTTAATACAAGTTTTTTTTTTAAATCCAGTTTTTAATGTAAAAAATTGATTATAAATTTTTTTATTTTCAGTACGTTGTACTCAATTAGTGGGGCAAGACGAACAACCCGTTGGGGCAAGAGGAACAATGCATGAAAAAACATGTTAATTTGCTAACAATTGAACTGTTATCACTAAGATACATCAGATTAGAATGTATTTGTAAGGTTTCTTCCATTTTTAGATTAAATAATAATACATATATTACTAAAAAATTTATCGTTTTTACGAAAAAAAAAAATACTTAGAAGATAAATAGTAAATTTTCATAATATCACTACATTTTGTATGAACATTTTTTTTTACAATAGTTTATCAGTTTTTAAGTACTTTTATGTAATTATTTCCCAAAAAAATATGCAGTTGCAGCAATTCGTATTTTTTTCCATACTAAAAATCCATATGGTACACTTGCCCCACCTGAACAAGATTTTTTAAAAGCTCTCAACAAAAATAACCAAAAGTCAAATCATACTTTGTAATAGGTGCATGTCATTGGTAGGGACACTACTGATCTAGGAAAAATAGCATTTTGATAAAATGAGCCTTAAAACGAACCCTAAGCCTTATTTTGTACTTTCCAAACATTATAAGAGAACAAAGGTTTTGAAAAAAAACATCATTAAATCTTGTGTCCCGTGGCGTTTACGTCGTTTTGACGGTTATGTGGTAGTAGAATCAGCTAATTGTATTGTTAGCAACAATTCCTCATACTGGAAATAATTAAAATACGAGCGATTGTTCCTCTTGCCCCATATGGTCGTCTTGCCCCACCTTCCCCTAAGCATGTTTTTTGTCAACATTGTGAGAACACACCACAATTTTGTCTCATTATTCACAGTTTTAAAACATTTGTAAAATATCAAACAAATGCATACACAGATATAATAATTCCAAATGTTAAAGCTTTCAAGGTGTAACAATTTAGCACAATTTTTCATTTAAATTAAAATGCAATTTGTTGTAAATTTGCAACAAAACAAAAACATGATTTCACGTGTGATTCAGACGATTTCATTAAATCCTACAGATTACAGCGACCGAATTTACATGTAATTCAACAATTTCATAACGAGTAAATTTACACCAATTTTCTGTGTACTTGGCTTGTAAAAATTGATAACCTTTCTATTAATAATAACCCATTTTAATTTTTTTTTATGGTTTTTTTTAGTCAAACAAGGCAATTTTAAGCATTTTTTCTTTGTTTTTCTTTTATTTTTGAGTGATTTTTTTCAATTTTGGTAATAATTTTTTTACCTTTTGGAATTTGTGATAACTTTGAAAAAATTTTGTCTTGTTCCTGAAAAAATGAATGAAAAATCAATTGAAAATCGTAATTTTTCATAATATTAATGAGCGCGTAAACCTATTTTCAACAAAGTTTATCAAAATTAAAAAGCTATTGTCTTTTTTAAAGTGTCCCTATTTGATAAAATAAAACCCACCTTTATATTAAACCATACTTTTCCATTGAAAAAAATATTTTTTAGAATAAAAATACTGACATTTAAACATTTTTCATTTTTACGATGAAAACAATTTTGACACGCAAAACCAATAAAGAAAACTCAATAGAAACGTATTTATACACGAATTCTGAGAAAATTTTAAATCTTTTGAAGTGCAACTATTACTAGAAATAATGTTATTTGAAAATAAATAAATTGAAGAGTTCAAGTTTCATATTAAATTTTTTGTTTCAGATTATGCTGCCCATTTATTCCAAGCAAAACAGAGGTACAACAATTAGTGTAAGCATGAAGAAATAAGAGAGAATATTAAAAAAAAAACATTTTTTTTTCTTATTCAGAATTTCCAAAGTTAAATATTTGTCTAATCAATGTAGAAATTTTTGTTCCATTAACGAATTGAATATACCCATTTTTTTGAAGGATTCCAATATTTTTTAGGTTGGAAAAACCTTTTTTGTGATGTCCAGGAACTATCGTAAAAAGCTGGTATTCAAAACTAAGGTTTGCATCGCCATCGCGATTCTTTAAAAAGAAAAGTGAAAAACGTGAAATACGCTGAGTTGTCAATGTGATGGTATTAACGTACCCCTTTAGATAATTTAGACTAAGTAAATATGTCACAAAATCAAATAACATCGAAACAGATGATTATTTTCCCCAGTTTATGATATTAAATTACACATTTTTTTCTGTCACAAAATATTTGAGTCAGATTTTGTGTCAGAAAATTATGTTATTTTACGTCAAGAACGCAGTAAAATTTCATCCACGATTTATTACCTTTGAATTAAAATAACATTAATAAAAGAATTTGTTTAAGCAAAACTAGTTATTAATAAATACATTTGATTAACTCAATCTTAAATTGGGGTTGACATGTAAAGTGTTAAGATATAACCGGCTCTGTGGCTTAATGGTTACGGCTTCTGTCTCCCAAGCAGAAGGTTCAGGGATCAAATCCCGGACGGTACCTTTGAAATTTGGAATCAGGAATTTGAATATGAATAAAAACTAAAATGAATCAGGTGGGATTCGAACTCACACCTTTGGATTGGTGGTCTGGGACGCTAAGCAGTCGGCTATCAGAAGGTTTGCACTCTAGCAGTGAATTGATCCGTAGTGTTGAAACATGTTATCTCTTCTTCTCATATTATTAAATACGCGCTGATCCTTGATTTGCCTGAGGGGATTGGAAGTCTAAATATAGATCGAGTTTCCTTCAGATGCTTGCTTCTATGTTTAGGCGGGGCCGAACAATGCCCAGCGACCTCGGAATTGGACCGCAAGGAGCTCTGTCATTCTGAAATGGGTCGTTGGAAGCAGCGCGAGGGCTATCACCACCTAATACCCGGGACTGAGATAAGCTGTATCAGCATTCGGCATGTACACAGTCTGATACAAATTATACTTTCCCATAATTTCGCTACCGGTTAGCGGGTATTGGATTGGACCACACACACACACACACACATGTAAAGTGTTAAGATATTACGAAGTTAAAATAATAACTCATCTGAAATTTATCACTTTTCTATGGTCATTCAAATAAACCTATTTTCAAAGTCATGAGCATAGTTTAATGAACCCGGTTGAACAAACTTTTACATAATTTTCCAAAACAGTATCTTTCTTCCGAAAGACAAATCTGCACAGCGAAGCTTGAGTTTCCTTTACAGACGCTGAACTCTCTACGACCAACCAACCCAAACATAAGAGGGCATCGTAACCTCCCACCAACCACACCCCATGAACTCCCCCCCGAATCAGTTGATTTCCTAAATAAAATAATTCTGCCGTTTCCTCCCCCGCACACAGCAACACAAACATTATGTACTTGCTCGAAGGAAAAATCGTCATTTTCTCAAGGACCTTTCTGCGTCGTCGTCGTCGTTCGTCCTTGTCGGCTCCCGAAAACAAAATCGTCCTTGAGATGCTCGTTATTTTTGGGGGGAACTCATCTCGTCTGTCTGTTATTCAAACGTCCTTGACCCCACCGGCAGCCGTCGTCGTCGTCGTCGTCATGTTTGTGCATTATGCTCACCGATGAGGGAAAGTCCCTGTGCGTTGTCGAGGAAGATGATGAGTTTCCACTTGCTCGGATTGGGAGAACTTTCCTAAGGGTGAGTGAATATTCTTGCCAGACGGATCTCACGCGAGATGGTTCGTTGTTTTAAAGGGGGTGAGAGTGAGCGAACTAGAATGGGATGCTGCGCGCGGTGAGTGGGCTTTGTTGTTTGCGTGAGAAGTGGAACTTTGGAGCAAATAAAAATAGAAGGAAAAGATGTTGGACAAAAACTTTCTGATAGAATTGAACACGAAAAAAATGAAATGTGAAAAGTAAAATTATAAGATTACATTTTATTTCCAATTCCCTGGATTCGCGTCTTTCAATTTCCTAATTCTAGTATAGATGTTGCATCAAAGCAATGTGAATATTATGCTACAAGTAATTTAACTGTAAAATGCTTTGTTCGAAAAAATATTAAATTCAATCATTTTTTTAATTTCATAAAAAAACTGTGAATTAAAAGGACTTGATTCATTTCGTGTTATTATTGTGTATGCCCAACTTTTGTTTTGCTGAATGTAATTAGTTAAAACAAATATCAGTAATATTATTTTGAGAAATCTTGATTTTTTGCTGACAAGTCTTTTCGTTAATTATATTGCATTACGTTATTGTTTATATAAGAAAGATTACCTTTTTTAAATTCAATTAAACAAACTGATAAACTGTTTTAAAACAGTTCATTATAACATAAACTATGTCAACCTGCAGATAATTTGTCATTACTTAAAACGAAACAAGAGCAATTTCGGAAAAAATAATGCCAAAAAAACTAGATAAATAGGAAACAAAAGCAAAAAATATTTATTTTTCCCCTGTTTACATTTAATCTAATCTAATCTAATCGAACACAAGCGCAGCCAGTCCGAAGAAAGCATCCGGGAAGAACTTATGGTTAGATTACGCCTCAAGTTCTTTCTTGTCATTATTAATGATTGCAGTACTTTCGAGAACCCCCGAAGTGTATTACACTCATTAAAGCGGCCCGGCCTACTGCGTTGCATTAACCGCATGAGACAGATTCTATGAACGGATCCCACATTTCATAGAACCAAAAGGGGAAGAAGAAGAAGCCGGGGACATACCGTACCAACCGGTTCGAGTTATTTATAGATTATAATGGTGTGTGGTGTGTAGGGGAATCGTTGGGGAAGGGATTGTTGTATTATATAGTAAATGACCTTGTGTCATTATTTCACCACTACGGATTAATTCACTCAAGGGGTGTCAACCCCTCGGTGGCCGAGTGGCTAGAGCATCTGACTACCAATCCAAAGGTGTGAGTTCGAATCCCACCTGATTCCATGCGTTTTTTGTTCATATTCAAAGTTCAATTATAGTCGAATAATTTCAAGGTGACCGGTCGGTAATCGAACCCGGAACCTTCCGCTTATGAGGCGGGAGCCGTAGCCATTAAGCCACGGGCCGGTCATATTCCCCTGTTTACATTAAAAAAAAAAAAAAACATAAAGCAAAAAACATAAAGCCCAGTTAGTCAATATTTTCAGTTATTGATTTATAATTATTCTGTAAAGCCATTGCAAATATTGTTAATGTTTTTGTTTCAAACCACTGGGAAAAGTAGAGGGGAGGACAAACAAATAAAAAAGTAGAAACTACTTCTTATGGTTGCATTTCACCAGAACAGTTTATTGTACAGTGTTTTACACAAGTTTTACAGTCCATGTTTTGACAATTTTTTTTTGCATAGCATAGCATAGCATTGGTGTCTACCCATAGCTGCTACTTCGTTATTGACCAGGACCCCCAAACATTGCTCCGTGGACCACAGATGAAAAGTAGGAACCAATCATCACCCCTTCGCAATTTTCAAAGGTCCCTATCGTGCTGATCAATACCGACGCCGGCCACGACCAGTGGTAAGACACGGGGAAGTGGATGGGAATGTTAGTCCGATACTTGAGTGATGGGACCGCTAAATCAGCTGCGTCTCCAACAAAGTATCACATGAGTTTTGAGGGGTTAGTAAGATGGGTATGAGGTCAGGATTCACTGTGGTAGGTGATGCGACCATGAGCAATTTGTTTATCGGTTGAAATTTTAAAAATCTTAGGCAGCCGGCTGCGGAAAGATACCTATCTAGGGATTTAAATATAGTATTAATTCGACCGCGATTCTCCAGAAATTCTCCGTCGGCGTGCCTTCCGATCAACGGTGATGTAGGAAGGGCTTCATTCATTAAAATTATTTTATATCATAAGCCTTAAAACATATCCGTCGACGTGCCTTCCGATCCTCGATGATATGGAAAGGACTTAATCCAGCAATACCACTTGCTTGTCTCAAAAAAATCGGTTCGTTTCTATCGAAAACTATATAAGGAGAACAAAAATAAAATTCATCGGCCAACGAACGCGCGAACAAAAAATAAATGAAAAAAGAAGAAGAAGAAATCCAATCACCCCATGTACACAAATAGCGACACAAAAGAGATGGAAAACAACACGAAAAAACAGGACTGCGCGTCCACACAGGCACCGCACTACTGATGTCATTGTTTAATTTATAATGACCAATCACCCCATGCACTCGAACAGCGACACAAAAGAGATGGAAAATAACACGAAAAAAAAACTGGACTGCGCGTCCCACAAGCACCGCACTGCTGATCTGTTTTGACAATTTTTTTTTGCTAAGAAAAACTTTTGGCACTACTACGTTTCAAAGTTTAAGATATTTTTAAATATATTATTTGAATGTTTCAATCATGCTAAAAATTATTACCAACGCAGAAAAATGCATCTTAAACTGTTTTCAGTTGATTACGGTACAGTACAGTCATTTTTCGAGCCAATATTGCACATTTTGTGATGAAACATGTAACAACTTAAAGTTTGACAGAAACCTAGTACTACGTTTTGTTCAGAAACTCATGCCCAACCATTTTGATACAAAAAGCTCAAGAAAAGATAATTTCTATAAAAAGTTATGTAACAAATACTATTACAAAAATTAAAAAGTTGCAAAAAAGTTTATACACCTTTCGAAAAATTAACATAAATAAAGTTATTTGTTGACAAATCACCATAAATCCAGTCTTCCAACTCCAAATAGGCATCCTTGACTGATTAAAAAAATAATTTGCATTGAATATAAAGTTTACTAACTACTTAGTGTAATAGTTTATATAACTCTGGAAATTCTATATAAAAATTATCTAAACTTAATTTTGAAAACTTCTAATTCAACTTAATGTCAATATATTACCATAGAAATGCTAAATAAACATTTGGGAGTGGGTATAACACCGTTTTGGGGGTATTTGTATCGATAGAATAGATTTTTCGTTGGAATTTCGTACCAACCCGGAATTACGTCGTCGGAAAATCCGCCTGCATCTGAACCGGTCCACAATTCACAAGTCAACCTATGTGGCATCAGAAAGGGCATAAAATTTCCCATCTTTTGATACCCATACATCCAGGTTTTCTACAAAACCCACGTTTTTAAATACCTAAGCAAAAACGTTGTTATGGTTTCGTTTGAGCAACCTGCCAAAAATGTATGGAATTTCGTAATTTTTGTTCTCGTGGATCAAACCTACTTTTTGCCCAAACATTTTGAAGCTCCTCTGATTTTCAAGCATTTATTGAAGGTGAGCTACATAAACTTTCATTTTGCATCGCTCTTATTTTTCCAAAATCAAATAAATAACGACCTTTTTTATTTTTATGTCTATATTTTTTAAAAGATCGAATTCACAATCAAAAAGCAGCTCACAAAAATTTACAAATGTGCATCGTTGATATGCCTGTTTGGGTTCATTTCTCAAAGAGTGTCGTTTTTATTTGTTTTTCAAAAGTTACTGTTTTCAACCATTTCTTTCTTTCAATTTTGCTTCAAAAACATTAATGGTTGGTTGGACTGATATTTGCCGTTGAAATAAAAACAAATTAGAAAAATAGGGTTTTCTGACTTCAAATAATCTGTATAATAATGCTTCAAATAATCTGTATTTTTAATCTCAAATAATAATGCCGATATTTCGGCAACTAGGGGAAATATACCCATTTTCAGCACACAAAGCTTTCCGACCATTTTCACAAATCACATTTTATGAAAAACAAAAATATGTTTGGATATTTTTTACATGATAAAAAAATGCAATCTTCTGAGCTACGGTACAGTGTGATGAAGAAATTGTTTGCCCAAGTTATGATTTTCGAAAAAAAAGATTTTCAAGACCTTTAAAAATAGCTTTTACAAAAAATTATTACTAGAGCAAAACAAAAAATTCATCAATTCTCGTAACCTATACCTATTTTTCCGAAGACACTAAACGAAGTTGACTTTATAGCTGTCGGCCACCATTGCTAGTACCAACCACTAGTGTCTTCCTTTTAACTACAAGGACTTCGCCGCCCTGGGCTCCTAAGTGTTTGAGTACGGCACGGAGCGACGGCGCCGGATACCCATATTTACACAAAGAATTTTTAGAGCGTCCGCCGCGGGATTCGAATCAGCAACCTCTGGATTGTTAGTCCAGTGCGCGGTCCGATTGATCCACACGGGCGGGACAAGACACTAAATTGATCTTAAAATTCTTCCTCAAGATTAAGATCATTGAACATATAAATATCATTCTTGTTTGGAAACCTCCTAAATTTGTGTTGAGATTTGTATGGACGAATGGGTGATCGGAAATGTTTTTTGGGAAATACCAAAGTTTGAATATTCAAAATACCAGATTTTGCTTTTTTGGACAGGGTTGTCGGTTACGTTCCTTAGAGATTATTGTCCTACATCAGCGAAAAAGGCGACATATTTTTGTTGTGTGATGAAATTTAACACCAAAACGGCGGTCGCATGATTTTGATGCATGGCGGCATGAAAGTATATCAGAATCTGCATGAAAGCTGTCCTCATGCATTTTTTGCGATATAGGGATATGACATTTTTGCCCGTTACCGACAATTATCGACATTACCGACGGCTTTTTTGTTGTATTTTACAAAAAAAAAACCCTTAACAGAACGAGAATTGAACCACCAACTTCTTGATTATTGGTCTGACACGCTACCACCACGCCATGGACGCTTGATGAAATGCAAGAGAAAGAGCACCAACATATTCTTCTCTTTGGAGTGTTGCTCGGGGACGGGCCAGCATTATATGTGTTGGTGAGAACGGTAGATCGCTGAAATGTTTACAAGCGGGCAAAAATGATCTACGGGCTTGCTGCAAAAAAATGTTATAAAATGTGACATTTTCTGCAGCAAATCCACTGTTGCAGATTTTGAGATATATTTTTCCTTAGGGTGAATGTTAAAACTTTTAATAATTTCTCCAAAAAAAACAAAACGAATTCCATCTCAAAGATAGAAAAAAAGTTCCAACTGGACAGCAAACATTTACTCGATGTCGTAACACGACCTTTGGAAGACGCTCCTCTCAAAGACACTGTTCAAAGCATGGTTTATTTAGAGTGAATGACGAAACCCTTTTTTTGTCTGTGTCAAAATTTAATTTATTTTTATGGGTTTTGGTTTTTTAATTTTAAAAAAAAAATTGTAAATAAAATCTCTTTATAACTTGTTTACACAAATTTTTCTCATCTCTTTTCCTGAAAAAGAAAAATCAAACACCACCGCACTTCAGTAAAGGTGTGCTTGTATAACGGCACTAGTAGTAGTGCCTGCACACCGCGCCGTTCCAACATGCCACACACCGGGCGCGGTAATGTCACGATAAGAATTCTTCCAGATTTCACGCGAGTGTTTTTTTTTTGGTGCGCGTGCGACTGCAAAAATGTGCAGCTCCCGAAGTTAGCGCGAAACTCAGCCGAAAATAGACCAGTATTGGTGTGATGCAACGCGCGAAATCGCCGCCGGAGTGTGTTTGTTTATTTTTGCGCAGGGTGCTGCTGCAATAGAATTAGCAAAATGTGGGGAAACAAAAAAATGGAGGAAAATATTTCAAGTTCATTGCCTTTGGGAAGATAGCGACTAACGTCATCGACCCGAAATTTGTCTCTGTCACTCATGCTGATGAGTAGTAAATTTGAAAGGAAAACATGTTATTCCAAAAGCATGATAAAAATTGTGTGTTGCGACTTAGTTTCAACACGAAAAAAATAAGTTGTAAAATTATTTTTTATCTGAAAATTATTAAATTCCTTAAAACCTGAATTTAAATCAGACAAAAATTCAAGACAGATAAATTAAACACAAATCTTTATTGGAATAGCACCAAAAGTGAACAAATAAAACAAACGTTTAAAAAATGCGCAACACTGTTAAAAACATGTTCAATTCCTTCACGAAAACTATTCCAACTCTAATTTGTTTTCAAAACATTCCTCTTTTTTGCTTCCTTCGCCGACCCTCCCCACCGAGGAGGTTAGCAACCTTTCCTCAGTCCCCAAATTCCTTGAACAAACTAAACCAAAATAAAAAAAAATACCCGTACACGCAACCAAGCTTACCTACCTACTTTCGGGCCGTTTGTTATTCCTTCGATGACCTAATTCGCAAAATAAAGAGCAGCAGCAGAAGAGGAATAAAAAAAGGCCGTCAGCGATACTCGATATGCGGTGAACCAGGCGAAATGCTTTTATTTTTGGAAGAGGCGGTGGCAATGATCTCTTCTCCAAAAATATTGCCGACCGTCAACCTTTTGCCTTTTTACATCCCCCCCCACTTGAGCGCATGGAACACGGAGAGTTTGACTGGCATCTCATGCTGCTTAGATGCATGTGTTTACGCAATCGAAAGTGTGTCTGCCTCTGATACTACGCAGCAGGGAGTGTGGTTGTCATTTGGCTGTTAGTTATGTTTATTTTCATAAAAATTGCAGAAATCATTAAACTGATTTCATTTCTCCAACTGTGTCGTACCAAAAACTCATATAATTTGACGAGAAAAAAAAATTACTTATTTATGACATATAAAAAATAAATGAACACCTGCAATTCCAAGGAGTTTCAGATAGAACCTCAACTACAAACAGATTATATTGACTGATTTAGATATACTTGATCCGAAAGAACTATTCAAATGATATTCATCCATCAGGCTGGCTACATCAGTTAATTGGAGTTTTTTTATTTATTGCATACTTCACTTGTTTTTTCCTCAAGTTGTCGTCATTTTAAAGAATGTAAAGAACGTAAGAACATTTGTTTAATGTCATTTTAACAAATTTTAGTTTAAGACTTACAACCGCAAAGCCGCTCTTTTTAAGGAGCCGCTCATTTTCGTTCGCTCATTAAGGGGTTACATACATGTAAATCGTCAAAAATGTCAGAGGTTGATATGAGCACACATTTAATTTTTTTCAAATCTTTTATACAGGGCATTAAAGTGTACATTTTAAATATGAAGACATTTGGATGTACTATTGCCGAGATATAGCTATTTTAAGTTTATTCGGAAAAAGGGTGCCACGATATCTCAACACTGCTTTGACCAAATCAGCTCAAAATTTTGGTGAAAACTCCTTAAATCGATCCTGTGTGCATGACGAAGGCCGATTTTCAAGAACTTAATTAAAAAAAAAAGATGAAAATATTTTTATGTTTTTTCATATAAAAAAACGTAAGTTTTTGATTTTTGTATTTTTTTAAAAAGCAAAATTTCAAAATCGGGCTTCGTCATGCACACGAGATATGTCTTGGGAGTCTTCTCTCCACATTTCAGCCAATTTGGTCCATCCCATCTCGAGATATCGTGGCACCCGTAAATCAACTCGGTGTTTAGAGAAAAACGTTCACAAAGTTTGACAGTTCGCTTTGCGCATGGCAAAATTGTGAACTTAAATCGTCTCTTACTCAGTTCAGTCATGAAATTTCTTCGTGAAACTTTCAGGAGTGATTGAAAATCATCTTTTTAGTAAATTTAGTGAATTTTCTGTTTTATTAAATTTTGTGATTTTCTACATGTATGTTACCCCTTAAAAAGAGGCGTTCTTTTGAACGGCTCTTTCGCTTTTTTTTCCAAAATGTGGATGAATATGTTATTTTTAAGAATGGTGTGATTTTTGAGCTATTTTACACTGGAAATATTATTTGAAAAATAAGCTAAAAACGAGAAGATGTCCTTGAAAACCCTAGGCCGTCTCTTTGTCAAGATTTCTACTCGAACCTAAACTTTTGAATAATTCTGGAGTTTTTTTTTTTAAAAAAGGACCAATAAACCAAATTTTCAGATTTTGCTTTTTGGGTGTTTTTAAATACCCCTGACTCAAGGCGGTTTCAAAAACACCCAAAAAGCAAAAACTGAAAATTTGGTTTATTGGACCTTTTCAAAAAAAAAAACTCCAGAATTGTTTTTTTTTTTTTTTTTTTTTGGGAGGGTGATCCAGCCGCACATCGTTGATGTCGAAACCTCTAAACTGGGCCCTCGTCCTGTCACGTCCGTCAGTAGTCTTGTCGTACATTACAACTAGAACCAGATCTGCCAATGAATTAGTACACTTCGACCAAATAAACACTGACGCTGTATGGATCTGACTCTAGAATAAATGCACAGTTGTGTGTTATTCATAAGTCCAAAATGTTCAATTATGCATATAAGTCCAAATATTCATTTGACCGATTCTTCGGCTCCTTTTCAAAAAAAATCCAGGTTTTTTTCAGCGTTTTGGCTGTAGTGGCAAAATAAAAGAAGAAACCCCCCAATGTTATTACATATTTGGAAAGATAATTGATTTTCCTATAAAGAAATATCATGCAGAATGAACCATATAGTACCTGTGCTTCCCCTGAAATAAAAATGTAGCGTGACGGGACAACATCGTAAAACTGGACTTTTAAAAGGCACACTACAAAAATCACTACAGTTTTGCCTGTTTGATTTTTAAAATCTTTTACTCTTCTACACATTATCACAAATTAAAAAACGAATCTTTTGCTCCTTGAACTGAAAGAATTGGATGAAATTTGAGTTTTTGCCAGCCATTTCTTTTCGTGACGGGACAACGAAAGGAGCAAATTTATGAAAAAACTCCTCTCCCGTACAATGGCTTGCAAACCACTTTTGGTCAATGTTCTTGGCTTTTAAGGTAAGAAAACGCATTTAAAGCACATTGCAATTATTGCATCATAATAAAAATGATTTTTTTCATATTAAAAATGATATTGAAAATTGAAAAATGTGACATTTTGGTGTAGCTTCGCTAAGAATCGGTCATTTGCGGATAACTACCTAACTTGAATTGAATACATGATTTAAAGCAACCTATCCGAAAGCTATTCTTATCTCAAATCCCCGACATTTTAATTATTAACCAAAAAAACGTTTCTTTTAAAACCTGTCTGGCTTCTTAAAAAAAAAAAAAAAAAAAAACAAAACAAAAAAAAATAACAGTTGATATTTTACAAGTCGTGAATTGAAAAAGAGACGACCATTTGTTCGTCAGAATTCCAGTAGATCCTCGATTCGCAACAATGGTCGATACAATCATAATGCGACAACCGTTAGTTCAACAGATCAACGAATTTAGTCCGATATCATTTCACTATTGATTGGTCGAGACTCTATGGAAATTTTGACAAATCAGAATGGTTTTTATGCTACTTGAATGAAAATCATCGATTCTGATAGAATTACTAAATTCACTGTTACTAATTTTGTCCCTAAATAACTAAAGGCAAAGTATAAAAAGTTGATATTTGTAGTTAAAATCCTAAATTCTACAATCACTATTTTTTTTAAACCCGCATCCTAACCTGACACCCACATTAAGATAGGGAAAAATCACATATGTAGCGGTTCATTGTACAAATGTGATATTTCCACTATCAGAGAACCTCCTTGTCTCGATGACAGCTTACCGGCCATCGATTAAGCCCTGAGACTACGCCAAAGTGGGTTCTCGCAGCATGAAGTGGTGTCCATGTGTAAAAATGGAAGCTTCAGCAATATACTGAACACTTCGATTTTAATTCCACATCGAATCAAATCATACTCTTTGCCAAACAAGCATCAAACCTATGACACTCATTATGACAAAGCCCAGGGAAAAAAAAAACTCCAGAATTGTTCAAACTTAAATCTAAAATTTTGAGAGGAATTGCTATTCATTTTAAAATTGCGTTTATTTCTGCCAAAACTAATGACTAATGACAATATTTTTTTTAGAGAAAATATTCTGTTAACTCTTTTCTACATTTTGATTGGATCGACAAAGTCTACTTTAATGTACGATCAGTTGTGCAATGAAAAGTTGTATCATTTTGTTTAGGAAATCATTTACTTTTGGAATTTTGAGAGTCTTTCAATAGCATTGATATTATATTGATGAGAAAGTTGCTATAGACACCCCAATGGAATATATGACAATTCAGATCTGAAAATGTCGGGACGATGTTGGTATTAATTTTTATTGGCATTGAAATATTTGAAACTGCATTATCAATGCTCAAGTTTTAAAAAGAACCACGGTTCATGGTTCGTTCGCTCTTTTCAATGAACCGGCTCTATGAGCGGCTTGCTCTTTTTTTGCCCACCTCTAAGTTCGAGTGGCTTTTGTTTTATGAAAACTATATTTGTATTTTTTATGTTTTTTTTTTCGATATGCAATAAAATTAACCTGTTGCAAATATTGTTCAAAGTTTATGTTTTCCTCCGAAAAAAAATCGCATGCATAGATATTTTTAAAACTAATAATTGCAAAACAACTGGGACTGGAAAAAAATGAATTTACTTGACACGGAAGAGATGAATCACATGTAAATTCAGTTGATGTAAATTTAAGATTCGACGTAAACGATTGAATCACACGTAAAATCATGTTTTACGAATAATTTGTTGCAAATTTACATCAAATTGCATTTATATTTAAATGTTTATTGACGTGCAACAGTACAGCCATCCCACATATTCGGAACACCCACAAATTCGGAACACTTTTGTCGTAATTTGTCAATAGAATGCAAATTGCAACTTTCCTGCCGACCCAGCTATTTTTAGGGCCTTTATTTGAACACTCTCTTGCTATTTCACCAGTAAAAGTAATACTTTTTAAACAAAAACTGCATTTCCAGACTATTTGATCTAAAGCACAAAAACACTGCCTCCAAATTGCCTATTCCATGATTGTGGGATGTTATTGTGTCTCCCACAATTGTGGAACACCTGAATTCAACTGATATTTTCACAAAAATAGTTAGTAGACCATTCATAAAACATAACTAAGCATGAGTTTTATTGGTTTCAGAGTGCAAAGTCATTATTTTGTGAAAAATATGTACTCCTGGAGAGAAAAAAAAGTTTTTTACATCGTAAGAAAAAAGTGTTCCGAATTTGTGGATTTCAAGGGTCAATGTTTTTCTTTGAAAATTTGATATAAAACGTAATAAAATACAGCCGGTCTATACATCAATCGAAAGATCGCAAGAAAAGCTTTCAAATGAAGGTAAAAGCAAATCATTATGTTCAATTATCGATTTTATATGATTTGTTGAACATTGGCCGATCTATAAACTGTTCCGAATATGAGGGATATCTGTATTACATCATAAATGTAACATTCAGAAATATTTTTGTGTGTGTAGGCTTTTTACTACTACAGACAATTTTAATTCAAAAACTTCGATAATTTTTACTTAATGAAATTTTCAGTGAACCATATTTCTTCCATTTTCTTCAGTAGAACAGAATAATTTTCAAATTATCTTTATTTAAACTATTAAATTTTAAAGCTCTTTTATGCTAACTGGATTGGAATCCCAGCAAACTTATCCAGATTTTTAAGCATAGATGGCGTTGCGAATGGTGCACGCCCGAAATGTCAAAATCACACAGTGGTACCAAAATGATTTAAAAATTATTCTGTTCTACTGAAGAAAATGGAAAAAATATGGTTCACTGAAAATTTCATTTAATAATAAATGAATATCGATGTTTTTGAATTGATATTGTTTGTAGTAGTAAACCAAAATAGAATAATAAATCCAAAAAATCGATGTAAAACATTGTTTAACCAACTGCTGGTTATTTTTTTTCTTTTATTTTTCACGATTTTAGAAGTTTATGTTTAGCAACTTTTGTTTTAGCAAAAAAATATGCTTCCCTTGTTTTATGTTTTCCTCATTCTTTTTGTATTTTTTATTTGCGATTTGTTTAGTGTTCTCGCATTTGTTGATATAAACATAAAACATTAGTTTTTAAGTTACAGCAAAGTGTGTCCAAGCTAAAACTGGATATAACTTAAATTACTGCATAATTATTTTGGCAAAAATAGTTGGAGATATCGGTTTAAAATTTTTTTAACAGTGCATTGGCAAAATCACAAGAAACAAGTAAAATCTTTAAACCCAAGATGTTCTAGAAAATGTAAGGAATCTCCTTTCCAGTACCATTTGAAGTTTAAAATTTATTATAAATATTTTTGAACGACTCCAGTACCTTGGCGTGGTTGGGTTTTAAGTATTAAAATTGTCAAATTCTTTTAAACCTTCGAGAAACTCTTCAGTTCTTTCTGATCCAGCTAGAACAAATCTCATTGCAAATATTTCTCCATTCTCCTCCCCCACTCCTCATCATCAAATTCATCTAAAAAGTCAGGCTAGTTTTGTTTACACTTCAATATAATAATTAAAAACGATAGGCAAATAATTGAACAGACATTTCCTGCGTTGATAAATATTTTAAGCATGTTTGAACTCGTTTAAAACAATATTGAATACAAGTGAATTTTTTATGTACAGTGCCACAGAATTTTTTTTTATTTGTCTTTGGTACTAATACCGATTGCTGCGCAAGCTCAACTTGAGGAAAATCATGAAGTTTGGGGTTCCCAGAATCACGTGCTCTTTGAATTTATCAAAAATATTTAGGCAGAGCGGAATGGTTTTTCTCTAAAATTTGTATAGAGAATTTGAGCTGTTCGCTACTCCCACATATTGCATGCAATTTTTGCTTGTATTCAAGAGCGAGGAACGGCCCTAAAAAATTTAAAGAGCACGTGTTCCTGGTGATCCCAAACTTCATGCTTCCCCTCGAGTTGACCCTGCGCAGTTATTTCTGTTAATTTTTGTAGGTCAGTGTTGTTATTATTTTAACTCACAAATGATCTGATAATTTATGTCCATTCCAGAATACCGTAATTTCTATTGCCTTCTACAAAAAGAAAGCTCTACTCCCAATTTTCAGAGGATCATACTTTGAGATTATCTAAATTAAAACATGAGACGAACTTTTCAGAAAGGATGGTTAGTAAGAAATTAATAGCGTGTTCTTCTACTAAATCTTTTCTTGCAGTTTATTTAAAAACATTGCTGCAAAAAAAGTATTGATTCCGCTTTAATTTGGAGAGTTTCCGGACAATTTACGAAAATAAAAAAAAGGATATATTTTTTTACGGAAATTCCCGGGAAGGAAACTAGACGCTCTAAATGTGTTTCGCCTTGAAGAATTTTTTGAAAATTTTTGCCGATTTTTTTCTTAAATCACAGTAAAATAAGAATAGTTGAATCGTTAATTCAGCAGATGAATAATATGCAAAATTTCACAATGTTTAAAAAATATGTTCTGTTTTGTGCTTTGTATCTTAGACGACTACTTACTTTTTAAGTAATTATCCTGTAAAATGAAACATTTTTGCATTAATTTTAAGTAGATTTTAGAGTACCGTGAAATCACGTGAAATAACAGTGGTTTGCAATTGGCACGCCGCGAAATTTATTTTTTTCTGCAAAAAAAATCTGTCCCGAATAATGATTCACATTTTGATTGACATTCTTAAAAAATCAGGACAGAATAAAAAAAATACTCACAAAATCAATGTTAACGATTCATAAAAAAAAATACCACGTATCTTCTA
Source organism: Culex quinquefasciatus (assembly GCF_015732765.1). NCBI lineage: Eukaryota > Metazoa > Arthropoda > Insecta > Diptera > Culicidae > Culex > Culex quinquefasciatus. The sequence continues at coordinate 35,563,483 of NC_051862.1, forward strand.
ACACTGTTGGTTATTTTGGTAGAAGGAAATTTGTTTAGCTGTTAAGTACTGAAGGCTGCAAAAGTTCCTTGAGTGCAGTGACGCAAATCCAAATTAATATCAGCCTTGTTATTGATGTGCTAATCAAATTGTTTTCCGTTTTTTTTCGAATGCAAACGACAACGAACTAAGGACATAATTGAAAATGCTGGAAAGTCAACCCGCATTCTAAACCTTACAATCCGCAATAAAACCTGTCCCACCACCTTCTTCCACCGCTGGCATCACTTCCCCAGAATCAAATCCCAGAAGACCGCTCCTCCACCATTCCATCCAACACCCGTCTTATTTCCAGCAGATCCCCTCACGAAGACGACGTATCTCTTCCATTTTACTACACGCACACATCGATACAATGTTTATGGGAGGGCCAATGAAACACAAAAAATAACACACAAACGGAATAAAACAAGAACCTTTCGGCAGTGCTGGAAGAAGCCCGGAAAATATAAACAAATCGGACTCACCTTCAGCAAATCGGAAGCTAAGCTGCAGGTTCTGGGTACGGTTCCCGGTACGGTCCCGGTGTGTGGTATGGGTACTCATGCGTACCAACTAATTGGTATAACACTGGTTAACACACTGAATTAATATGCGGTTGGAAGGTGTTGGGCTACTCTGGGTTGCACCGAGAGTTCTTCTTGGGCCACGCCAGGACTATTGGACACGGCCGTCACCGGTGCAGCCAACCGGAGTCGACTTTTTTTACACTTGTTTCACACAACTTTTTTTTTCGCTGAAGCTTCTTTTGCTGGGATTTAAATCTTCTTAATGAGATACATACTAGACTATTAAGCTATTATACGAGAAGAACTGGATTCGAACTGAGATTCTTCGTGGTGGACACTTTTGGATTAAGAGGACCGGATTTAAATCTATTCCAGAACTAGGATTGACACCATTCGCACAAACATTAGCATAACCGCGGAAGCACTGCTGAACCAAATCAAAGATCAGCTCACAAACACAGACGTGGACACAAAATTGGCCCAATTCTTCCGGAATTGATCGCGCCGAGATTTGCGCGGCCAAAAAGGGCCATCTTCTTCCGGTTTTAAGGGCAGACCAATCTCTGCACTGCACTTCCCCTTAACTGATTGCTTATCGAAGGTATCGACCCCCAGACGATTGCTTGTATACTGTTGTAACTTCCCCCCAATCACTACACTTCACTGGGAGATTGTAAATGGGTCGCGCGATAGGTTCCGGAACCTGGTTCCCCGGGCCTTTTTTTCCACCACAAAAATTCACTGCGTTCGGAACACACTGCGTTCTAGTCTGGTCGTCGTCTCGCGAATATCTACAAAACCGTACAATAAGTTACGCACACAACAACGCAATTCTGGGCATCATTACCATTGACAAACAGAGGCTACAGAACCAGAACCCAGCACTAGGACTGTGCATGAAGTTGGACAGATTGACAGATTTAAGGTCTAGCGTATTTGGGCTTTCATTCATTCGTACAGTGATTCCAATTGGACTTCTGGGAAAGACTGTCGAAATACGGGTCGTGCTGTCTCGTTTTGTCCAACGCGGTCTTAAGCGAGGTTTGTTGATTGTCAAGTTTGGGTTGAATGAGGCGAAGCGAGAAGCGACGTACGGGCGATTGTTGTGAATGGGACGAGAAACGTTTTGTAACGGTTTGAGAATGGAGTGTGTCTGCGGTGGGGTTTGTGTGTTGGCTAATTATGAAAGAAAGTTAGTGGTTAAGAAATAGATTTCAAGATAGTGAGTAACGCTGAATGGGAATGTGGGGTTGTATAGCAAAATGAGTCAAAAATCTCAAATAATAATATAAAAACTCATTAACATAAATGTAGTTACAAAATAAAAATGATTTTTAAAAGCTGAATTTGTAATTTATTTGACAATTGAACAATTTACGCACAAAAATAGTGAGAAGTCAATGCAAATTTTTATTTTCATTTTCATGCAAAATGAACTATATAGATTCTTAAAAATAAACTTTGAACCTATATCAATGAGAATCAACAAATATCTCTGTCTTAGTATTTAATAAAATCAGCAAATTTAATTGAACTAAACTTTCAAATTCTTCATAAAGGTTGTATCAAATGATTTGATTGAAATCCCTTTTCACTATTTCAAACTGGACTCGGTTATCCAAGTAATTATTATTATCATTAAACTTAATATACTTTAAGTGTTTTTTTTTTCTTATTCTAAGATTCAGATTCGATGACAGCTTCCTCAAATTAAAATATATGTGATTGTTTGCCTTTAACATTACCAAATAACTATTTTCAATTCTCACAATCACAATAAAGGTTTACAAAACTTTTTAAAAGTGATTAAACCAAGTTTAGTGTCTTTTTCCTAACAATAATAGTTAATGTTTTATTGTAAAATTTAAAAAAAAAATCATCAAATTGGAAAAATACAGAACCATGTTTTTTTTTTAATTCGACTCATTATACCTAAAGATGAATTCCCAAAATACATATAATTTATTTAACGATTATTTTGCTATGCATTAGTCATTTTTGCTATTGGAAAATTTGGCTGTGTTTTTCATTCATTTTCATATTTGATGTGAGAAATGCCGCTACCAACTTTTTAACAATTTAAATGATAATGAAAATTTAAAATAGTGACTGTAAAAAAAAACAAAGAAAAACTAAACCTTTTTGATACAGCCTATTGTAACTAAAATTTTGTGAAAAATGAGTTTCTCGGATACTATTGGTTCTATTTTTAATGTCGAAATTTGAGAATATTGCGAAGTTGTCTGCTCTTTTCAATAGAAACGATTTCGAAATTTTGTAACCAGGAATAACTTTTTGAAAGAAATAAAACCATTTTTTTACATTTCTTATGTTGGGCTGGATTTAAAAATTTCAAAGTGCAGACAATTCTACATAATTTGTAATATTTAAAATTTAAATTTAACTTGAAAAATGCTTTGAAAAAAAAAGCCTTAAGACGCTGTTACAGTAGCTCATCACTAGCCGTACAGTCAACAATGTCTTAAAAGAGTTGTTATTTATTTTTATTGTTTACTAATTGATATCAAATCACAAATGTCACAATGATGGCATTCATGTCTGTTGAAAGGTCAAAATTTTCACAATATTAAATTTTGTGTACACTCGCAACAATATACAAATACTTAAGGGGTTACAAAAAAGTCTGATTAAAAATATACATTTTCATCTATCATCAAAACAAAATTTAAGACATTTGGTTGTATCATTGACAAGATTTAACTATTGGAAATTAGTATTTAAAAAAACGGGTGCCACGATATCTTCACACTGCCTTGACCAAATTGGCTCAAAATTTTGGTGAAGACTCGTTGAACCGGTCCTGTGTGCATGACGAAGGCCGATTTTCAAAAAAAAACTTATTTAAAAAAAGACAAAAATATGTTTGTGTTTTTCATATAAAAAAATCGTCAGTTTTTGATTTTTGTATTTTTTTAAAAAAGCAAAATTTTAAAATCGGGCTTTGGCATTGGATACGTCTTTAGAGTCTTCACCCCAAATTTAAGCCAATTTGGTCCATCCCATCTCGAGATATCGTAGCACCCGTAAATCAACTCGGTGTTTCGAGAAAAACGCTCAGAAAGTTTGATAGCGCGCTTTGCGCACGGCAAAATGTTGAGTTTAAAATCGTCTCTAACTCAATAAATTTTCCGTAATATGAAATTTTGTGATTTTCTACATGTATGTAACCCCTTTAAGCATTTCGTATGCTCACTTCTAAATATCTCTTCATATTTCTAGATAAAATTTTCAAAAAGTCCTATTTGCATAAGAAACCCATGACTCATTGGTTGTTTTTAAAATTTAATCTAGATTTGATGGTATGCAAAGTCTCACGTAAAATATTTGTGTTTTTTTAAGTTGTTCCTACTGTTTCAATATGTATGCAGAAAATGCCAAATTTTCAGAAATGTTTATCAGTCACAGGCATCAATCTTGGCTAACCATTATTTTTAACATAAAATAAGAAAACTAAAACTGTCAAAAAGATTATTAAAAAACTCAAGAAAGTTTTGAAAATAGTGTGCTTGAAATACTTCACACATATTTTTATTCTAAAAGCTGATAAGAATTCATATTTAGTTAATTTACTAAAATCACAAAAAAAACATTAAGAAAAATAAACAACAACTTAAGATAGGATCAATCTAAAAACTCGAGAAAATTCTTCAATTATTATCTAATACATTCAAGATCTACTTGTTTTGAAATAATGGAAATATTCACATGAACTTTCAACTTATATTTGCAAACAAAAACAAAAATATGAAAGAACTGCTCATGCTTCGAAAAATGCGAATGTTTTCAGGAATTAATTCAAGAAAACCCATTTTTAAATTATTTTTAAAGAAAACCAAAAAAACAATCGACAAAATATATTTATAAATGTTATTTTTAATCTCAAAGACCTTTTTATGCTTGTCAAATTCTATGAAAATTCCCATTTCTACGATTGAGGTTTTGCAGCGTGGCTGTGTTTCAAATGTAGGTGGCGCCAAAATGAGGTTATTTGCCAAAGATCGTATGCCTTTCTGCCGGATTGAAGAACAAAATCGCTTATTTCTAATGATTCCCTGCATCAATCTTAATTAAACTGGTGGCAAAAGACGAGAAAAATCAATTTTTGGGCGCGAAAACAATTGTGAACTTTTTCTTTAAAAAACATATTTTAAAAGGGCGTAATATTGAATGTTTGGCCCTTTTGGAATGTTAGTCTTGATTTGAAAATTTTGAAAATAATGTTTTCGAAAAGATCGGAAAATTTCACAAATGTTTCATAGTTGCTGAGATATCGACATTAAAAAATGGTGGGCTGTTTGGGTGAGACTTAGAAAACATCAATTTTCCTGTTTTTAAACCTTTGCATTGCAATATCTCAGCAACTAAATGTCATATCAACAAAGCCCAAAGAAGCAAAATATAGAGAATTTTCTCAGCTTTTCAAAAATATTTTTTTTTCAAAAGTGTGCAATCATGTGCACTAACTTAAAAAAATGAAAAACTGTGACTATTTTCAAAAAAGTCACCTAATTATGGATTTAACTTGAAAACGGTGCACTTTATCAAAATTTTACTAATATACTTTTTGATTGCAAATTTGATTTTACATCGAAAAATGAAGTTGAAAAAAAATTACGACCAATATTTCGATTTTTTGAAAAAACAAGTATTGATTAGAAAATTCATAACTCGATCAATGATTTTTTGCACAACCTGGAAATTTCTAAAAAGTTGGCATTTGATGTCCTCTAAAACATATCAAAAAATGAAAAAAAATTAAAAATAGTGTTTTTTTGCAAATCAAGTTTTAGTGATAAAAAGTTAAATAAAAAATCACTAAATTTTTTTTACCGTGTATCATTTTTTTCCAGTGTAGTCCGTATCCATACCTACAACTTTGCCGAAGACACCAAATCGATCAAAAAATTCCTTCAAAAGATACAGATTTTTGAATTTTCATACATCATTTTTGTATGGACAGCTGCGAAATTTGTATGGAAAATTATATGGACAAACTAATGATGCAAAATGGCTTCTTTGGGCATACCGAAGGCACCAAAAAAGTTTCAGTCGGATTAAAAAATACAAAAAAATCAAATGACCGAAATCTGAGAGATTTTCATATTGTTTTATTTTGCTTAGAATTTTCAGTTAAGTTCAGATACTTAGAATAAATGCTTCACTTATGTTAACCAGCCACAATTCCAACATATATATTAGTTTCATCCAACTGCTCTGAATCATCCCGTTTGAGCCCAACACTATTATGTAATTGAACTCTTCAGCTGAAAAGCTCAAATTTGCATGTAAATTGAACGTTCTCGTAAATTCTGATATCTGCACCAGGGTACACGATCGTGTCTCCGCACACGCTGATCCAAATCTGCCTTCTGTTTCCCTCGAATAAAGAAATGTTGCTGTTACACGCAGAATTCACCACGGTTCTCGAGTCTGGCCGGATTATGCGCGATAACTGCTGATGAAGTGCCCTCATGAGTGTCAATTTCAATTAGAAGATTGTCTGGACCGTGTTGTTTCCTGTCATGGTGATCGTCCAAGGGGATCTCTAGTTCTTCGCGCATAAGAGTTGCGCAATTTAGGTTAATCTAAGCTTCTGGATCCGCGCTGCAAATTTGGTTGAATCATCCAAAGTGGCCAATGCCAACTTTTTGGTCCAAAGTGCGGACAAGGTTTACCTAATTAGACGATTACCTTGCCTAGACCCTTGCCTTAATGATCATTTGTGGGACCGCGCCGCACATTCCAAAGCCCAAAGCAATGACACACGCCCGCGCAGTCAGATATAGTGATAGGTTAACGGCAAAAGTACAGTTGCGACCCAACAAGTGCTTAAATTGTTTGTTTTTGCTCATTTCAGCTTGGGAGCGAGAGAGAGAGAGGGGTGACTTAGAATGACTAAACTTGCAACTTTTACGTATGTAGTTAAAACCATTAAAACTGTATGTCCTGCGTCCCCGGTGGCAAGGTCTGGCCCCCGTGGAGACGACGAATATAAACGCTAGATTTCATCACTTTGACCGTGAATTTCTCCCCGACACAGCACGGCAGCGTGCACTAACTAACTAAAGTAGTACTAAATTAAGGAGAGATGTAGGTGGTGACACGCGCCAGTGACCATAGGTCACTACCGAAATGGCATTTGTGGCGGTGGTTTTACCACTCTGTTTTTTAGGGGGAACTTTCGGTTTGGAAGAAATGACGCGCTTTTTCCTAGTTGGGAGTCGGTCGTCGGAACGTTCACTTTTAAGGGGGGCGTTTTTGGGGGTCCATGATCAAGGTAAACGTGGTCAATTACTGCGATTAATTAGAGTAGATTGCTTTATTTAGGTTTTTTTCTTGTTATTTTCAGACTTATAGAAAAGATCATGTTAGTAATTTTAATGACAAATAAAATATGGATAATGGCCTATCTACAATCACTTAGCTTAGAATAGTTAAGTAAAGTAAAACTTAGAAAATGTACACAACTTACGGCCGTCATCCACAATCAACTTAGAAAATTTGCTGGGCTGATATACGTTGCTATGCAGTTGTTTGTTTACCTTTGATATGGAAACGTCAACTTACCGTAGATTTTGAAATTTTCCAAACCATACGTCAAGTTTCTAATTTTATTCCTTTTCATTGTAGAAGATCATATTCATTTCCATTGATTCAAACTCCTAAGCTAAGTGAAATTTTCTAAGTTAAGTGATTGTAGATAGGCCATAAGTCTCCGTCAACTCACACGAAATCAGACCCTTCTTTGATTTTCTGTTTCTGTTCCTGATCACGAATTCGAGGTACATTTTTTATACCTCGTGACGGTTAGCTGTACGACCCCTATCATTTATCAGCATTCGAAAAGATACATGGTTTTCAGTAAATTGCAGCTAAAAATGTAAAATTTATAAAAAAAAAATAGTTAAAAAATACTACAGTTTTTTTTACTCAACTGTCAAAACTAGTGGACTCAGATGCATTTAAAAATGTCGTGTTTTTTTCTATTTTTTCAGCGTTTTTTTTAGAGTGTACCAATCTTTAACAAAAATTTAGAGCACGCAATTCAATTTTTTGATAAATATGCTACTTATTAAATTTCTCGGTCGGGTTGGGGTAACTGCTGTGTAAGTTTGCCGATAACCATTTTCTTTTTTTTTTTTCTTAAAAGATGAATACAAAATTTCAAATGAACTAATTTTACAAATGAGAAAGTTACTTTTCATCAATAATCAAGAGATAAAATAAATTAAAAATAACTTTACAAAACTTTAAATTTTTAATTAAATAAGCCATGCAATCAACTGAAAATGACTTGAAATGCAGTTTCCTGGTTTTATCCCTTATCCCCGAATCCCACTTTCCCGAATCCCATATCCCCGAAAATCATTTTCCCGAAAATTCCACATCCCCGAAAATCATTTTCCCGAAAATTCCATATCCCCGAATGTTATTTACCTGAATGGCCATTTTACCGAACTGTCATTTTCCCGAATTTACATTTACCCGAATGGTTACTTCACCAAAAAATCAAATTTCCCGAATGATAACCTAGTTATAAACTAAATTTTTATTTAGCGATTTTTTTATAAAGGTATGGCGTTAATATTAAATTATGTGTTTTGAAAGACTAAAAAAAACAAATAACCGTAGAAGGCCATTAATAAACACGTGCAACCACGCGGACACTTCAAGAGTGCTGGGTACACGGAGAAAAAAGAGTTCCCAAAATCGTGAACAAGCGTTCATGAAAATGGGAACCTCGAACAAAGTGTTCAAATCCCATGGTACGATTTTGAAAAACGTACCATGAAATTTGAACACTTTGTTCGTGGTTCCCATTTTCATGAACGCTTGTTCACGATTTTAGGAACTCTTTTTTCTCCGTGTATTGAGATCATCCACGTTCCATAAAAAAGATTTTTTTTTTGTAGCGGCCATTTTCAGAAAGGACAATTTTCCAAAACGGTATCTACGTGGTAAGGATAGAACAGCAACGATAGCTTTATGCGACGACTCGATGCGCAGGATTCTGTTTGGTTGGATTTTTTTTTATTTTTTTTACGTCCGATTCGAGTTCTGCAATCAACCCTTTTAATCTTATCTAAATAGTTGATTATTAAATTACAAAATGCATTGTTTGAATATTTCATAACCGCCATTTTAGATTCAATATTACTAAATCAATTTAAAGTAGTTTAGGGGCTATACTTAAGCTCGACAGCTGATTTTGGTTGCCAAGGTCTCGAGTAACAATTACAATTTTTTGCGGTAGTCGGGCCTGAACGTGTGCAAACACGTTCTGACCTGAAATCCCTTTGGCCAGTTGTCGCACTTACATCAATTTGAATATCCAAAATTCAAGTGAAGCTCGGAATTTTTTGAACGTTCAATTGTGGACATGATACTTTATTGATCGCTACTTCCCCGAACCCGGTCAGGCGGGTATGGCCGTTGCCCAGAACGGCCATACCCGCCTGACCGGATTCGGGGAAGTGGCGTTCGGGGAAATGGCCGTTCGGGAATATGGTCATTCGGGAAAATGATTTTCAGGGATGTGGAAAATTAGGGGAAGTGGCCATTCGGGAAAATGGTTTTTAGGGGAAGTCGCCACTCGGGGATGTGGCCGTTTGGGGAAATGGATTGTTCGGGGAAATGATTTTCGGGTAAATGACATTTCGGGAAAGTGTCTTTTCGGAGATGTGGCATTCGGGGAAATGTCTCTTCGGGAATGTGGGTTTCGGGGAAATGTCATAGATTCCAGTTTCCTACGTTGATAATCATTTTAAAAAATTTCTCAACGGCCTTATGTTTAAAAAATAAATGACTTGAAAACTATCAATTTGCATTTAGCTTGAACAAAAAAGTTACTAGAAACAAAATTCTTTGCGAATTTAAACACTAAAAAAATTTCCATCAATAGAAATCGTCAATTAAAAAACGAAAACAAGGCATTTCTTTTAGAAAATTTTCTCTATTGATGAAAAACTACTAAAATACATAAATTGTAAACGGTTGTTGACACGGAATCGTTCACTTTCTTTCAAAAATGATGTGATTTCCGATAACAAAATCATTTTTTTAGAAAAGAGATTTTGATGCTAAAAAAACCCCTATTCAAGTATAAGTCTTGAAATTAAAAAAAATATCAAAGATATCAGAATTTTTTCGAATATTTCAATTTTAAATACTACAAATCTGATTGATATCTACTGTAACATCGACATTAGAAAGATGATAACCAAAAAACGTATTTTTTCTCGTTTTTTCTTGTTTGTCAGCTTCCAATCATCAAAGTTAGCTTCAACAAATTTATTTGAAATTTTCTTTAAAAACCTAAATTTATTCTAACTTTATCAAAATTCCTAAAACTTTTTTTTCTCATTTCCAAATCTAATTTTTCATTTCAAAATAAAATTTAAAACAGTGACCATGTATTTGAAGTTAGCATAGCATAGCATTAGTGCCCACTCAACATTGGCCGTGTATTTAAATTTATACAAAAATATATTTTTTGCAATTCCTCTGTGAAATTGTCAACTATTCCTGTTCTTCTGGAGAAACAAAATGGCCCTCTTTTCACTATGAAAAACAACAGAATGGAAAATTAATACCTTTTTACACAGCTGAAAATTTCTACTTTTCAGCACTAACATGGGTGCTGAAAAGTTAAACTTTTCAACACTAGTCTCAAAAAGTAACATTTTTCAATATTTTTTGTTTTGAGCGGTAAATTTATTAAACACATGAATGTTTGACATACAAATCAATTCAAGAAGGGTTTTTTCGGAATTGCAAAAAAATGTGCAAACAACTCGTTGCAAAACATGATTTTTTCAGCACTCATCGTGATTATCCAACTCGGTAAACCTCGTTGGATAAATATACAACTCGTGCTGAAAAAATCTTCTTTTTGCAACTTATAGCATATACACTCTAAAAAATTATGAATATTACATTTAACGGAATTGCCAATCTAACGTAAATATTATTTTTGCAATTCCGTCGTGAAACTACTTACTTTTCCTGTCATTCTCGAACGACGAAATAGCCTACTTTTCTGTACCAAAAATAACAGAATCGAATAGCAACACTTTTCAAAATAAATGCTGAAAAGTTCTACTTTTCAGCACTCAAATGGGTGCTGAAAAGTTGAACTTTTCCGCACTTGTTTCGAAAAGTAACACTTTTCAACATTTTTTTGATTTAAACGATTTATTGACAAAATACATAAAAATTTGACTTAAAATTTCACTCAATGGGTGTTTTTCGGAATTGCAAAAAATGTTGTATGGAACTCGTTGCAAAACTTGATTTTTTCAGCACTCGTCGTATTTATCCAACTCGGTGAACCTCGTTGGATAAATGTACGACTCGTGCTGAAAAAAATCTCTTTTTGCAACTTGTTGCATAAACTACTATTATGTAAATCTGTTCTTGATGTAAAATTATGTGTGTTTTGCTCCAATATAAAAAAAAATCGAGAACCTGACCAACACATCTCATAACACCTAACAATAAATCAATAATGACTTAAATTTACATCTAATATGAAGCACATAGTTGGAGCGTGTTTTTCGATGTAATATTCAGTGTAATTTGACTCAATTTTACGTGCTCTTGATGCCTCTTGCTTGAACGTGCAACGCGGCGGCCGCCATGTTGATTGTTGTGGTTGCGGTGCGAAAATCAGAATTGTTGATCGCTTCAAAATGTGTCCTAATTTTATTTGATTTGGCCGGAAATTCCTTCAGTTTTCGTTTGAGAAGACCAATTAACTATATTGAATAGGTAGGTATTATATGTGAAATACTTAGAAATCTAACAGATGTACTTTTTGGTTTTGAAATGTTCCAGGTTATTATGTGCCACGACCACTTTTTGAAGCACCTTGAACTGTGGTACCCTACAGGATTTGGCCAAGAGTAGTGGAAGTGAACGATTGCGTGCCGCTGTAGACGTTTTAAGCGGCCATGGCCTGCTCAAGCTCGAAGATTCCAAGGAGCCATGCCAAGGAGGAGAAGCTTCAGGACCGATTAAATACCGAGGACCAGAAGCTGCACGGGCCAAATTACTTTACTCCGGTTGCTGTTTCGGTTTCCCAAGCCATCTGGGAGGTTAGTTCATCGAATCCGGAACCGAAAACCGAGAGAAAACCATGTCAAGTGTCGCGTATGAAAAAAAATGTTGATTAAGTGCAAATAAAATGATTTATTCCAGTATTAAAGTGGCGTTTTCTCTTTCTAATAAGAAACAGATAATTCTTATAGGAATGGTTCCCACCAAAATTACGTAAAGTGTAATTTCACACGACCATATCGATTCATGGTTTGGGTCATGTAATATCCAAAACAGATGTAATTTTAAGTCATATTTGACGCTCCAGTTATATGCATCAATTACTGTTTAAAAAAAACAATTATAATAGTAGTGTATGCAACAAGTTGCA